>NC_084834.1:13924042-14535709 GCF_033115175.1 Lepus europaeus | reverse complement strand
AAAAACTTCTAAGAATGTAGCTTTTCACCTTACCTTTAGAGGCAACGTAATAGTAACCCAAGCTGTGATTAAGCTGACCTTAGATTTAGTAGTACAAGCTAGAAGACGTACGAGTGTTTCTATGAACAGGAAAAATCAAGGTCTCATTTCCTCTGTCAGTTCATTTGTGGTGACGTAGAATTAGCTTTTTCATGCCTTTACCCTTAGAATCCACGTCTCCCCTCCCCACTAGTCTAGTTCCTAAAGAGGCCTTGCTTTCACTCTGCTATGCCTTTAAGAATGCTATGTGTAAGGCATTTTTATCACCAGGACACAATGCTACTGCCCAAGAGTAAAAGAAACCACTTCTGGTCAATCAACACCACCAGCAAATCTAACAAAGAAATCTCTTCTGAAAGCCTCTTCCCAACATTGTCCCCACTGCTGCATGCTTGGCGGGGTCTCCCCTTGCTGCTGGGGAGGAAGACACTCTGCCCTGAGGAGAAGTGCACGTGCTCCTCCTCACTCACTAGGAGGTAGAACTCTGGAGGAGCCAGCTTGTCATCCACCCAGCTGTGCAGCCTCTGCATTGCCCAGACTTCCACATGTGCCAAGTTTGATGCTGGATTTGTTCCCTCTCTCTGTGCCACATCTTCGGGAAGAGATCTGTGGTGATGAGGACGCAATGCTTCCAGTGAACTTTCTTATCCTCGCACATGCTTCAATAGTTTGAGGAACTTGATACTTTTCTCTTCTCTGTTTCCTTTCCCTTAGCCCAGCCCTGTCTTTTCCCCTCACATTTCCTGTAAGACAATCAGTGAAATAAAAAATTAAGTCACGAATCCCACCAAAAAAAAAAAAAAAAAAGAACAGACCACATCAACTCCCTAAAAATGAGAGTTCGGAGAGGGAATAGTTTGCTTGTTCTTCTCAGTAATCCTTGCCAAATCTCATATTTTCTTGAACTATTCTATATCAATTTTTTGCAAAATAAATTACAGACCATAGTGCCTAGGTGACCTGTCACATAAATTGATGGCACAATAAAATGTAAAGATTCAGAAGGGCTCAAATAGATGTAAAATAAAATTGAATAGTTATAATAATATCCATTTTCTTTCTATAATTAAACAAGGTGAACTTATAAAAAAATATCACCAACACCCCCCCATACGCAACCCCACCCCAGACTGCCAGATTCAGTTCCCTCTGGTTTAAAAATGATTCCACGTTTGAATGATTTCTTAACACCGGCACAATCATCATGGTGGCAATAGCCACCATCATCTCTTTCTGGATATTTTGAAAAATCTTAACAACTTATAATATCTCCCCCTCCCACTTGTTGTCACCGTTCCCCTTATCTTTTTTCCTTAACATCTATTACAATGTAAGATACCATGTTTTTTAATATGAATATAAATCTTTCTCCACTGAAGAGTTGCATGAAAAAATATTTTTGCTTTTTAAATTTATTTTTATTTGTAGCTGAATCTTCAACACTTGGAATAGTGTTTGAAACAAAGTAAGCATAAAGACACATTTTTTGAATGCTGACTGAAAGACTAAAATATACTTATGAATATATCCCTTTAATAATAGAAATAAAACTATAAAATGAGATCAAGTAATCATTTCAGATTCTGAAGATCCTAGATAAAATAATAAACCATGAAATACACATTTACAAATGGTTGTCTATGATATCATGGTTTATTTCTTACATTCTCAAATAGCTTGCTTGTTTATAAAATAAAAGATTCTTCAAGACTGTAACTCAAGATACCAGAGCAGCTCAAGACACTTTATAAATTCATCAAATGGTAGTTACCTGAAGAAATGAATGAATGTACAAACCTGTGCTTGACATATGAATGAGTGAACCTGTGTCTTGAGTGCTTCCTTCTTTACAATGATGACAAAATGGCAATAACTTTGAAAGGAAAACAGTTATATGGGGATAAAAAATCACTCTTTGTTGGTGCTCCAAAGAATGATTTTCTAAAACTACAGTGTGAAAACACAGAAAAAGGAACAGCGAATGAAGTTTAGATACCTATATTTAGTCAAACCATCACATTTCTTAGTCATCAAAACAGATATACAAAATCAACTGACATATAAAACTCTATAGGATAGAGGATATGGGATGTTTTCTTCTTCAAAGTTGTTATGCTCTTCATTTTCTGTGATTTAATCTATTTAAGAGCACAAATGTTGTGCTAGACATGAAAGAGAGTAGCACAGGGTCATTTTGCCCAAGATTGGGACCAGTCCTAGGTTTCCCTGGATGGAACTCAGCCCCTAGGGTCAACTAATCATCCTGCTCTTTTCTTCCCATGTCAAACTTTCTTTTCTGTAACATTCTGGATCTATTGTTATTATGTAAAGATTTATTGAAAGAAGATTATACAAAATAAAATTAATTCATAACTATTACAGGGAAGTAGTTAGGTATCAAGACACTTAGTGCTAGACTTAATTTAGTCAATGATCTATTTATATTATACATATGCAATAAATTGATTAGTGATGCTTTTTAAATTTTAAAACGCCACATCAATTTAGACTGTAAATGGAGCTCATATTCTTTATTCCAACCAGTTCCTCGGGACTGAAATTACAAGTTTCCATTCATAAAAGACAAGTGGCTATTTGAAAGGCTGGTCTACAATGTCACCACAGCTCAAAATTCGCAATCTTTTGATAGACTTACCCATCACTGCCAAGCTCTGGAATAATGTGATTGCAGCAATAGAAAGAAGGAGCTGTGCTCTGGAAGCACCAGGTGGTTTTGCCTAGCGCAGATGAATTACTGCCAACGAATACATTGGTCATGCACAAAGCAACTATATTGTGCTTCCTCTGATTCAGTTAAATTGCACTATGAATCAGTGGTGCTCAAAATTGGTTGAAAGTCCCATCAAATACAGCAGCAATACCAATATAGGCTCAACTCAGCTTGAAATTTGCAAACTTAAGTTAAATGGCTGCTTTTCAAAATACGATTGTTATTATTATTATTTTTTGACAGGCAGAGTGGACAGTGAGAGAGAGAGAGACAGAGAGAAAGGTCTTCCTTTGCCGTTGGTTCACCTCCAATGGCTGCCGCGGCCGGTGCACTACGGCCGGCTCACCGCGCTGATTTGAAGGCAGGAGCCAGGGGTTTCTCCTGGTCTCCTATGGGGTGCAGGGCCCAAGCACTTGGGCCATCCTCCACTGCACTCCCTGGCCACAGCAGAGAGCTTGCCTGGAAGAGGGGCAACCGGGACAGAATCCGGCGCCCCGACTGGGACTAGAACGCGGTGTGCCGGCGCTGCAAGGCGGAGGACTAGCCTAGTGAGCCGCAGCGCCGGCCTTCAAAATAGGATTATTTTAAGGATCTTTGTGTCCTCATAAAAATTCCAAGATATAGTTTAAATTGTCCAGTGTTTTATTTAATCCCCTAAGAGCAAATTTCCTGCCACTTCATTATTAGTATCCCCATTGAATAATACTCATTCATTATTTTAAAAATACATAGCAAATATATGCCAGGCTAGGTAATCTTATAGTCATTGGTGAGACTTGTGAGCAAGGCAGAGTCCTTGTTTCTCAGCAAGTTATATTTTACTGGGGGAAAATAGATAATCCTAGTATACAAACCACTTATAGAATAATAATTTCCATTGTAATTAAATACCATGGCTAACAAAACAAGACAGATTAAAGGTTAAGAGTGACAGAGGCAGATAAAGACCTTGATAAAAATGAAATTCGTGTAGAGAGCTAACCAAATGAGTGGATATGAGTTGATATAGGAGTTGATATGAGGACAGAGAAAAAGCCTGTGTAGCAGGTGCACTGTGCTGTTGAGAAACCAGCTGGGCCCTTGGTGTAGGTGTGTGGGGACAGAGAATGGAAAATGATATTGATGGGAAAGGTCTAGGACTAGCACAGTAGGGCACTGTACTCCATCACAGTCTAGGGAGGGATTTTCTTCAACAGTGGAAAGAACTACTTTGGCTTCAGAGGATAGGGCAAAAAACAAACAAAAAAAAAAACCCTAGGAGATCCTTTCATCAGCTTAGAAAAGAGACCACAGTCCTGAGAAATGAGCGGGCAGCAGGGGAGGTGGTGAGACGTGCTTGGATTTGGGTTTACCTGAAAAGCAGTTCCAACAGATTTTGCTGATGGCAAATATGCAACACAGGAGACAATGAAGGCACTTGGATTTGAGTTCTGGATATCTGGGTGAAGAACGCTTTAAAAATATTTCAATGTATTTGAGGAGAGAGAGAGAGAGAGAGAGAGAGAGATAAAGAGAGAGAGAGTGCTTTTCTATCTGCACCACTTAAGCCCTTACCATTTATACAAGCAAACTTAATCATATTTCAAATAACTAACACATTGACTATGCTCTGCTAAAGTATTTAAGTGAGAAATCAAAGAGCAAAAAGTAACAAAAGGAAAAAATACTAGGGTATTTCAAAAAGTTCATGGAAAAATAAACTTAAATATGTTTATTATTGGGGGACAAAAAAGTGTGAAATCTATGCAGGTTTTTCATCATACACATTTTCCATGAATTTTTAAAAGATTTATTTATTTTTATTTGAAAGTCAGCTACACAGAGAGAGGAGAGGCACAGGGAGAGAGAGAGAGAGAGAGGGAGGGAGGTCTTCTATCCAACGGTTCACTCCCCAATTGGCCCTAATGACCTGAGCTGTGCTGATCTGAAGCCAGGAGCCAGGAGCTTCTTCCGGGTCTCCCACGTGGGTGCAGGGGCCCAAGGACTTGGGCCATCTTCCACTGCTTTCTCAGGCAATAACAGGGAGCTGGATGGGAAGTGGAGCAGCCAGGTCTTGAACCGGCACCCATACGGAATGCCGGCGCTTCAGGCCAGGGCATCAACCCACTGCGCCACAGCACCGGCCCCATCCATGAAATTTTGAAAGACCCTTTTTTTTTTAATATCAAAATATATTTTATTCTGGACCTCTTTCTGATCTGATTCAAATTACAGTTGTCAAAGCAATACAATGCAAAGGGAAACTGCAACAACATCAACAAAAAATGTGCCTAGAAAGGATAATAGGGTCATTGGGAACAAATCATTGTGATGTGGAACCAAAATACATCATAAGTGTAATTAACATGGTCCAGGACAGCATAGAACATCTATATCAGTCTTCCTTACACAATAATCATGAAAACTGAACAATAAAGTTCTTTAACATGTACAAAAACTGTCATGGGCTGGTTTACACTTTTACAACAGTTTTAAAGTTAACTGGATAACTAAAGAAATGATGCAGACATTTTAATCCAGTGCTATAGGTAGGCTCACAGAATTAGGCCCAAAGGATTTGTAAAAATCAAAATGAAAACATTATAGCTACAATGTCAAAGTCAGGAAAGAAGGAAATTACTTCTTATTCAAGGATTTCAGAGCTACAAAATGCAGTCCGTGTGGTTTTTTTTGTTTGTTTGTTTGTTTTGTAATGAGATGGATAAGTACATCAGACTAGATACAACATGCAGAATGTTTTCTTCAACTTATCCAGAAATTCCAAAGAAAACATCATGAAACAGCTTACTAGAAAAAAAAAAATATGCCCTAGTTATTCACCCTGCTTCAACACTGTCAACGTAAAGGCAGAAATAAAGGATGCTATCAATACCTCAGAACTACTGATATAAGACATCAAATTTCTAAATCAGTGTATTAAAAAAGTGAACACTTCCTCTTTTTTTTCTTTCTCTCTTCTACATTTAACTAGAATCATGTTAAAAAAAAAAGTTGATATTAAATGTGACACTTCAGAGCTACTACTGGAAGGAGTAATTCATAACTTCCCTACCCTCCTTCCAACCCTGCTGACTCAGGAGAAGGGGGAGGCTTTGGAAACAACAACAACAAAAATAAAACAACCAGGGTCTCTTATAGATTTGCTGCTATTCCCCAAAACGTTGGCATTTGCTGCCATGCCACAATGTTGGTCCACTGAAATCGGACTTTGCAGAAACTGTCAACAGATATCCGCAATATGCAAGTACCATCCTTAGCATGTGAGAATAAACACAGGTTCGGTAGAAATGTACAATGTGCTTCAGAAAATGAAAGAGTAAATAGCACTGCATTTCAGATTTTTCTACTTATCTTGTAAAACTTGCCATTTTTGCTCATGTTAAGTATGGTCATTTGTGATTCCTTTAAGTAGCAAAAATGCACAGTCTTCTTTAGGCCTCTATTCAGTAATAGTTTACATTACTCTTAACAAAATCATTCTACATTAACAGATAGCTCCTTAAAAATAGTACTCTCTCATTAAATCTAATTTGACAGAAAGAAGTTTAAGGAAAAAAGGAGTGCTTTATAAGTTAAGTGAAAAAGTACAAATCTTTGGCCTTTCTCTTGACATTTTTACATGTCAAAAAGCAAAAAAACCTTCATGTAATTCAATCTAGTGATTACTTTTTGCACCATAATTTGTTTTTTACACCACAAAAGGAGGCACTTTCAGTATCTGTAAAAGGTGTTAAACCTAAAATGTGTTTATCTAGAGAATAACTAAAACAGAATGCGAAACACTCTAAGATCTATTAGGAAATTAAAATCTCACTTCTAAAAGTCATTTTGAAAGTCAATGTTTCCTGATAAATGATAGAAAACAGGGATTGTAACAAATATAAGAACTTACACGGGATTTCCTATACACAGGAAAAAGAAACATTCCTTTATGATGTTTAAGAGTGGCAGCTGCTCTTTCTTTATTCTATTTTAATCAACAACTATTCATTCATGTCTTCCTTTCTATTTTTCCTTATAAGTTTCTTACAGTAGCTTATACAACAATGATATATAATGAAATACGATACAAAAACTACTGGATTCAGTTGATCTTCAGGAATAAGTTCTCAGAAAAAAAAAAAAATAGGAGGAAAATGAGCAAGAACCCCAACTATAGAACTTTATAGGTTGTGAACCTTGGTCTCTTGCAATCATGCTACTGCTCAAATCAGAGACAATCTTATTTTTATCTATTGGAGCAGCATCGTGGCACATCAGCAGGCAATTATGATGTTGAGAACAGCAGCAAAAACAATCATATGCTCATGAAAAACTCAAGCCTACAAAATGGATACCTTTCAGAGAAGTATATACTTAAAAGACCCAAGACTTCAGGATAATAAAGCTCTGCATTTATAATTTTTATATGTCCTATTGTGGCTATTATGCCTAAGTAAAATAGCTAAATTAAAAAAAAAAACAGAAAAGATGACAATATCATAGAAATGTAGCTGTCTATTTTGGCAGCTATATTGCAGAATTTCTTGACTATCTTTTAATTAGCTGGGGAAAAAAGTCAATAACTGTATACAAATGAATTGTGCATATCAAAATACAAAAGTACTATCAATAATCACCTCTGACTTTCAGATTTAAGTTCAGTGCAATTGACAAATGCATCGTTAAAGGAAAATGCAGCTTAAACATACTCAAAACATTTGTGTCTATTCCTGGGAGCACACTTAAAAATTATTGCACAGATTTTTTTATTTTTATTTATTTTTTTTAAAACAACAACAGAGGTCAAGCACAGATGTGGACCTCCAGCAATAAAAGCAGGATTTCAAGTGCCAGATACTCAGCATATTAGGTTTCCTACATAAGTCACAGGGTAATAAGTTCTAGGTATCTCTAATGTGATCCAAAACCCTAAAAACAACTGGCACAAAACCATCATGAATGACTGCCTCTCTGGATGTAAATTTTAAAAAATATTATTACAGTATCATAGTCCCCACTAAGAACAACTGGGGTACATATAACAATGTATTGTGAAATTAAGTGTATTTATTCTCTTTACCAATAGCAAATGCTACCCTACCTTAGTAAAACCAAGACTTGCTTCAATCAATGTTGTTTTGTAGAAATAGCAAAACAACAAATGCTGAAAATCAAAGCTGCATTACTTGGGTTAAATCAATTTCTGCTTAAACTTAGAACACAGAATAAAATTTTAGTAGTAAAGGTCTCAAAATAATTAGTGACAGAAATAGTGTTATAAATTTGCTAAGCTCAAGAAGCAATTCCTTAATTAAAATCTTTGATATATAAATTTGACAACTCTTCAAAATTGACATTCCTGGATTATGTTAAATCATGACAAACCCTGTTCTCACATATAACATGGCCCCATGCTTTCATTTGTCTATATACTTTACTTTTAGTTTCATGAGCATAAGAGGAGGTTTGACTTGATACCTATCTTTAAGAAAATATTTGATGTTATGAACAGAGTAAAAGACATGATATAGTAGTGACTTCTTAAAACAAAAACTAGCAGCTTAAATCTATATTTGAAAAATATGTAGTCACGAGTACCACAAATGCAGAATGAGAGCAGCAGGGAAGTTAGTGCAATTATACTTTTTTTTTTTTTAATTCTGAATCACTGCTATTTAAAAACACCTTGAAGCAAGTCTTTTGTTTTAAAGATTGATTTTTAAACTAAGGTAGCAAACATTTTGCCATGTAATGCCAGTGTTATATGCCGTTATCTTGCTTTGTATAAAGAAAAATAATAGGAGAGATTTTTTTTTTAATACTGGAGGTTTGGTTACATTACACATTTAAGCTTCTATATAGAATGATGGACACTTTGAGAAGCCAATCCTTATCCAGAAACATTTTAATCTCTTAAAATCCAAAGCAAAACAAACATATAAACAAAACAACAACAAAAAACCCCAAAACTACTTTGCTCCTTTTCACAATAGTGCACAATTTAACCATATTTTAGTTATGGCTACAAAACATCAGAAGATTTTTTTAAATGTATCTTCTCTATGGTATCAAAAAAAAATTTGTGCCCTTCTAGTTTTTAATTGGCAGAAATTTGTCCCAAAAAAAGAAACTATTATATTTAAGCCACATCACCACAAAAACAGAGCATAATACCCTTTTACTGATGTGTCTTACAGATTGACAAGACCAAAGTCATATATTTTCATTTGATTTCCAATTCCCCCTTCCACAATATGCACCAATTGAATATATGCTCTGGGAGCCATAAAATGTACCAAACATCTACCTTTTCAAAAAAATGCATTAAAATATTTTTAAGAATTTTTTGTTGTTTAAAAGGTGAAAAAATATAAACAAGAAATTGATTCACTCCCTTACTTCATGCATCCATAATCTAAACCAAAAACAAAATTGAAAAGCAAGAACAAACTACTGCTGCAAGTTTTTGTAAGTCCATTTTCTCTGTACATACAAACTGCTCACTACTGAAGGGAAAAAAGAATATAATCCATGGTGTCTGCTGATTCAAGGGGAGAAACAAGGCTGTCATTAGTATCCAAAAACTGGTACATGTATGGTCTGCTTTTATAACGTATATTTCTCTCTTCTGTTTTTCATATCCAAAACTTCTAAATGCTATTTTAGGGGCACAGCAGATTAGATTCCAGCACTTGGTGAACAGAATTCACAAGCTGTGACAAAACTGTCATCTTCAGGGTGCAATTTTGTTTATATACACTGTATGTATATATTTCCTTTAGGTTTGGCTGTAGTGGACTGGCCATGGTTCAAGTGGGACTATAGCAGTACATGGGTCAGGGACAGTCATTTTGGCTATGTACACATTCATAGTCGGTCCATGGCTTCCAACTAGTAGCGCTATTTCCGAAGGTCTAATACACAAACTGAACCATCTGATGCACTGGCTCCAGCTTTGTCTCCTGCTGCATTCCAGCAAACTTCAAAAATTCCACCTGTTCCCCTATAGCTGTGAACTAGAGCACCTGTCTGTGTGTTCCAGATGTGTACACATTTGTCAAAAGAGCCACTTGCCAGATACCTGCCATCAGGACTGAAAGCTACGCTGTACACAGGCTCTTGGTGTTTTGTCAAAGTATGTATGCAAATTCCTCTGTCAACATCCCATAACCTAACAGTAGAATCGAAGGATGCACTTGCTAACATAAGGTTGGCATTTGGGTTATTTGTCCCTGGTCCAGTTGGACTCCATTTGATAGTATAAATCTCTTTATTATGTGCTTGCAAATCATGGACACAATTGTCTTGCTTCATACTCCGTATCTTCAAAGTCATGTCATCAGAGCAGGAGGCCAGGAGATTGCCAGTTGGGTCCCATTTGATAGCATTTACTTCATTCGTATGTCCCTGGAATGTTTTAATAGGTCTGTCTTGTCCTAATTTACAGACATGAATGCACATATCCGTACTACATGAAGCAAAGGTGTTGTTGCTCTGCCAATCAACATCCAGTGCTGGTGCTGAATGAAAAGGAAACTGCTGCTTGGCTTCACCAGTATGTGCATCCCAAATAATTGTTGTCTTGTCTACTCCAGCTCTTAGGATGAAATTTCCTTTCTTATTCCATTTTAATGCAAATATAGGGCCTTTATGCTGTCCTAAGGTGCTGGCAAGATCACCATCTTTAGTCCATATTCTGGCAAATCCGTCATATGAACCAGCTGCTAGAAGTGTTCCTTCACTGTTCCAATCTAGAGAAGTTACATCCTTGTTGCTCGGAACATCTTGCCCTCCTTCTCGTATGCAATGTCTCAGTACTAATTGTGTGGAGCCACGGGTACTGTTTTCACTAAGATTCCATATTCTTGCTGTTGAGTCTCCAGACCCTGATGCCAGGAGATCACTAACAGGGTTCCAGGCACAGATGAAAACTTCAGATTCATGGCCCCGTAACACAACTGCTTTATTAGGAGGGATTTCAACATCCCCATCCACTTCCATCATATCAGTATGATTATTTGCTATAGTGTGCGCTCCATTCTCCTCCCCATTTGCTGTGTTTTCTCCATTTTTTGCAGATCCTTGTGGGTTAGTTGCAGCTGCGGCAGCTGCAGCAGCTGCTGCCTGCTGCTGTGCAAGCTTATCTCTATAAGCTTGTTGTCTTGTTTGCACTACATCAGGCATTATGGCATCTATCAGGGACAGAGACTCTATTGGTCGACCATCAAACAAGGTACCATCCTCATTAATACTAACTTCTGCCTCTACATACTGTAGACCTTTCTGGATGATAGAAATCAATGCAGCAGGTGGGACGAGGGCACCATTTA
Organism: Lepus europaeus; assembly: GCF_033115175.1. Lineage (NCBI taxonomy): Eukaryota > Metazoa > Chordata > Mammalia > Lagomorpha > Leporidae > Lepus > Lepus europaeus. The sequence goes on along the minus strand of NC_084834.1, from coordinate 14,524,627 downwards.
TATTAGACTGACTGATATGGCTTTCTATACCAAAGGTAAATGCTGAATGAGAAAATCCTGACTCTTGCAAGTATCTATATACCAAGAAGTTGACCTCATCACTGCTTATACTCATCTTTATTCCCACTTAAACCATGAGGTCACAACACAGGATATAACCCATTGGCAGTGCATTGATGTGGGAATGTGCAACTGAATATCCGGTACCGCCAATCACAAGTTGCTGTTGCTGATGCTGGAAACGGTGGCCTCCAACGCCGCTCCCCCCCTCCCGGGAATGGAGGCACAAGGAAACCCCTCGTCGCCGCCGCCGCCGCCGCCGCCGCCGCCTCCAACCACCCCCAAAATAACCCCTCCGGGGGGTGAGAGGCAATTATAACCCCGGCGAGCGCGGGGCGCGGGGGATGGGCGCCGGCGGGCGGGGGCGGGGAGCGCGGCGCGGGTCCCCAGGTGGCGAGCGGAGGTGCTCCCGCCGCGGGGGGAGGGGCGGGGGCGCACGCGGCCGGCGGCGGGGGGAGGCGGCGCGCGGGGGAAGGGCGCGAGTGGGGAGAGGAATTGCGGCAGAAGGTAAAAGCTGTTACTAAGGGAAAGAGCCAAACGGTTCGGAGCAGCCAACGGCTCAGACACTCAACACTGGGGAGAGAGGAATGGGGACCAGCCAGGCACAAATGAGCTCGCGAGGGCGGCGGCGGCGGCGGCATTCCTTCACTAAAATAAAAATATCTTTTCCATTTTCATGGAATTTTTGAAGTCCATTGTAAATCTTAGCATGTAAAAATTCATGCATAAATATCTCATGATAGAATCTCAAATAGAACTTTCAAAATTAGAGGAAAACTATAACATCAATAGTGAAATATCAAGACTTGGGCTATCAGAAAAAATAATATTTGGGGAAAAAAACTTAGCTATTAATTTAAATGTAATGAAATAGTGTAAAAATCAAATCAAATCAATGAACTAAGAAACTAAATTAAGAAAGCATTATGCTTCTTTACTTACAGAAATATTTGGTTATACACTTTTTTCCAAAAATAGCTGTGTGAAATGGTAATTGGCATTTTAAATCATGTTGCTCTCATTATTGCTGTGTTTGAAGATCTCTGACATTGCTAGCTGTCTTGGTGTGTACCTCCCAAGAATTTCAACTGCTATTGTCTGTTATCCTTTTCTCAAACCTATATATATATATTTTAGATACTACTCTCTCATGAGTGACCCCCAAACAAATAACTAATTCCTCTATTTATGCACTGTCTATTCATTCTTTCATGTTGTCTATTGACAGTAAGAATTTTTTAAGTGTTTTATTTTCAAGGGTAAATCATTTCCCCATTTTAACATGCTACTTCCCAGGTTTTCATCTAAAGATTTTAAATCTTATTTTGATATTTAGTGAATTTATACCCCTCTGAGTTTTTGATGCATGGTAACAAGAAAAGTTTTAATTTTTATTGTCTTTTTAATTTAAATTATTTTGAATTTTTAAACAAAAACGTATTTATTTTCAATCTTATTGTTGTATTTGTTATTTTTATGGTAACATTTTTAATTTGCATTATAGTTAAAGGCTTAAAATCTACTATTTTGGTTTTCTATTTACATATGATTAGGAAGGACTGCTTATCACATCTGTGCAAGCTGGTTTGGGATTCTAAATAAAGTTACCTTTAATTTACGAATTAGGTGTGAGGATTTGAAAAGATAGTCCTTCTCACCTGCTGAGAATTTCTACTTATTTTGTGAATCTTTCAAAGTATCCACATGTGCAAATCTGTTTCAGGAGTCTTAATCACCTTCTATTAGTATGTTCATTTATGCTTTACTTAATAACCTACTTTTCACATTATTGTGTCAATTGTTTAGCTTTATGGTGTAGCTGATTATCCTACTGAGTAAATGCTCCAGCATTCTTTTTCTGTAGACTCTCTTTTCTTGGCCCTTTGCACTTTCTAATATTAAATTAGAAATTAGCTTTTTAACACACATAACGTGTGTGTGTGCGTTTATGTGTGCACATGTACAATTTTAATTTGGATTGAACTGAACGTATCAATTCAGAAGGAATTATCACAACAGTACTCAGTTTTCCAATCCTTGAAACTAGATTTACTTATGCTTTTTGTAAATGTTTCCAATCGTGTTTTACACTTTTCTGTAATTGCATGTGTTAGATCTGTTCCCAAGTTCTATGGACTAAATATCTGTATTTCTCCTAAGATTCATGTATTGAAATCTAACCCCATTGTAATGGTTTGTTGGGAGGATTTTCAGTGCAGAGTGTGTAAACCTCATGAATGAGGTCAGTGCCTTATCAAAGACACTCATGGAGAGATCCTTTGCCGTGTCTACTATGTGAGGACCAGGCTCCAAGACAGCTATCTAGGAAGCAGGAAGCTCTTACCAGACCCAAACCTGCAGATGCCTGGATCTTGGGCTTCTCAGCATCTAAGATCTTGAAGAGTGAATTTCTGTTACCATAATGCTGAATTTTTGGTTGTTTGTTAAGCAGGCCAAACAGACTAACATCAAGCATGCAATAGCTTTTGATGTTATTGTAATTATATTTTATCTTTCGTTTTTAAAAATGTTGCTACTGGTATATAAAAATAATGTTGGTGTAGGTATCTCAACTGCACTGATCTTGATAAGCACACATATTCAGTTTTAAAACTTAAAGATTTTTTTTCTTGGATTTTCTACTTAAATGATCACATAGGGAACACAAGATTCATATTTGTTTTCTGATTATCATATTTTCCCCCTTTCCTTGATTTATTTCACTGGCTAATATTTCCAGTACAATGATGAATGAGAGTTATAGCAGGCACTTTTCTTATTCTTGATTTCAGGGAAAAATATTTAATGTGATAAATTAAGATGATTTATTTTCAAATATTAAAGCAATTTTGCATTCTTAAATTATATTCAAACATGTCATTGTATAATTCGTTTGTGAACATTTTAAATAGCCTTATTTATCCTTATGAATAATACAAGTCCACATTTTTATTGCTTGTTCCAGGATCAAGATTTTAGTGTTATATCAAAAGCAATGTTTAACTTTCTATTCATTGCAAGATTTTGTGTAAGATCTGCATTATTCATTTTCCACTATTTATTGTAAATCACTAAAAGAGTCATCTGAATTTGAGGTTTTCTTTATAGAATTGAAATTAATTTAAAAATCAATGCTAATGCTGTTTTATATTATTATAATTTAATTGGCAATACTTGTGGGGTATGGTGTGATAAATCAATACATGCATTCAATATGGGATGATCAAATCAGATGAGTTAGCATTTCCATTTTCTCCAATTTTTAAAAAATATATTCACACTTAATGATTGTACCTATTGATGGGGTATGGTGTAACTTCTCAATAAATGTATTCAATATAAATGGTTTAAAGCAGGGCAATTCATGTTCCTTGCTGTCATTTCTTTATATTTAGAGTCTTACAACTCCTGTCTTCAAACTTCTCAGTATATATGTGGTAGTTATTGAGAACAATAGCCACCCCACCGTGCTGTGAACAGGAGAATTCATTCATTCTGCCTAACTGTGTTCATTCAACCTCCCTCTGTCTTCCCACCCTCTGCTTTCCAGCCTCCTGTATTCACTACTCTGTGCTGTGATTGATGTTTTTCAGATCCCACCTATGAGAGAGAACATGGGACATTTTCTGTGCTGTCTTAAACCTTATACAGTGAGTATGTTTTGTTTACTTTATGTCAGTGTGTTTCTCCTCCCAAGCATTTGGTCATTTCAACAAGTTTTGGGAACACACTGGCCTGAATTTAACCTATTGCTAGTATGGCAACACAGTATGTATGATTTATATAATTTGATATAGGTTGATTTTTTTATTTATGGTTCAGTATGTTGCCATTGTTTATAATTGTTAATTGTGTTATAAGATTTTGTATTCAGTCATTGTTGGTTGTAGTTTCTATGTATGTTAAGTCAGTGTTAATCTTGTGTTTGATTTCCTACAATACTAATTTCTGAATGATTATGGTTAAATCCATGCATTGTATCTTTGTTATTTTAAATCCAATTTATTTTTATTTCTTTGAGAGGTACAATGACACACAGAGAGAGAGAGAGAGAGAAAGAGAGAGAGAGAGAGAAAGAGAGAGAGAGAAAGAGAGGGAGAGTCAGAGACTAGACAAAGAGACAGAGGACTTCCATGTACTGATTCATTCCCCAAATTCCCTCAATAGCCAGGCCTAGGCCAGGCAAAAGCTACAGCCCAGGAATCCATCTGGGTCTTCCAAGTGGGACCCAAGTATGTGAGCTACCACCTGGGTGCTCATTAGTAGGAAGCTGGGTTGGAAACGGAGCCAGGACTCAACCCAGATACTTCAGTATGGGATGTGGGTGTCCCAAGTGATGACTGAACCTCTCACACATCACCTGTCCATGCATTGTATTATTTTTTTAAGATTCATTTTTTTTTTATTTGAAAGGCAGAGTTACAGAGAGGGAGAGATAGAGGCAGAGGGAAACAAGTCTTCCAACTGCTGTTTCACTCTCCAAATGGCCACAATGACTGGGACTGGGCTGGAGCCAGGAGCAAGGAGCTTTCTCCAGGTCTCCCATGTGGGTGCAGGGGCTCAAACATTTGGGCCATATTGTGCTGCTTTCCCTGGCACATTTGCAGGGAGCTGGATGGGAAAGGGAGCAGCCGGGACTCGAACTGGCATTCATATGGGATGCTGATTCTGCAAGCAGATGCTTAACCAGCTATACCACCATGCTGGCCCATGCCATGCATTGTATTTAAATCTGATGTTTATTCTTCCTAGTTTTACAGATTTCACTTGGTTTTTTTGTGGAGTATTTTCTGCTGAAGGTCTCTATACTGTTTTGTATTTCATTGAACTTACTGACTACACTTACTTTAAAATTTATATATGACAAAACTCCATCAGCTATCTTGCAAGGGCTTCCAGTCAAGATTAATTTTATTTTGAGTCCTTTAATCAGTTGCATTAGTCATTTTCTCTTAAACAGTGCTCCCATTGTTCATTCCTAGATTTCCCATTAACCACATATTAGCTTTTCTCAACATTTTCTATTCCACATACTTCAAAGTCTCATATTTAATGTGTTCATCTCATTTTTATTATTATTTTATTATGTATATTTCATCAAAACCTTACTTTTCATTCATTGCTTTTCATTAAACTTCTGAAAAAGTCATATTACATTAATGCTTCAAATTGACAGAAATGAAAACAATTTCCTTATGATCGCATTATATCTTCCTCTATTATATATTTTTAAGAAATGCTGTATCCTCCTTCTTAACTAAAGTTTACATAATTATTCATGGTATAATTCCAACAAATAACAGGAAAGTAGTTTTCTGAAATTAGCCAAATAGTATTAACAGGTTCAATGTAAGTCTTACATTATTATAGCATAAAACAATATAGGGCAAAATTTTGGCTCAAGATAATTTTAGTTGTTATTTTTTAATTGACTCAGCAATTGCATATGCTATTTCTTTAAGCTTGTTAATATCTTATTTGTAACTAATCCTTTTAAATGATATGGATCTGTCTAATAGTTAATATAAAATACAAGATAATTTAATATAATTTAGATATATATTCTAATTACTGAACTTCTGATAGCTTGTCTTAAAGAATGCACATGGGAGTGCAAAAACCTCTTTCATATGCTGATTTCATTTCATTTGAGTAAATTCCCAGGAATGGGATGGCTAGGTCATATGGTAGCTTTATTTTCAGATTTCTGAGGGCTCTCCATACTATCTTCCACATTGGCTATATTAGTGTATATTCCCACCAACAGTGGATTAAGTTACCTTTTCCACACATCATTGAAAGCATCTATTGTTTTTAAAATTTTGGATGTTAGACAGTCAAACTGGAGTGAGGTGAAACCTCACTGTGGTTTTTATTTGCATTTCCCTGATGGCTATTGATCCGGAGCATTTTTCCTTGTGACTGTTTGCCACTTGTAGTTCATCCTTTGAAAAATGCCTGTTCATGTTCTTTGCGCATTTCTTAACTAGATTGTTTGTTTTGTTGTTGTTGAGTTTCTTGAGCTCTTTTTAGATCCTGGATATTGATCCCTTAAAGTTGCATAGTTTGTAAATATTTTCTTCCATTCTGTCAGTTCACTTCGTTAAGTGTTTCTTTTACAGTTCCGGAGCTCCTTTGTTGGATGTAATCCTATTGTCTATTTTTGCTTTGATTGTCTGTGCTTCTGGGGTCTTTTCCAGAAGTCTTTACCTATGCCAATGTCTTGTAGTTTCCCTTATGTTTTCTTCTAGTGCCCCCATGTTTACTGCAACTCAATTCAATATAGCTAAGATATGGAATCAACCCAGATGTCCATCAACTTATGATTTGATAAAGAAATGCGGTATATATATACTGTGGAATACTACTCAGCCACAAAAAGAATAGAATCCTGTCTTTTGCAATAAAATGGAAACCATTATGCTTAGTGAAATAAGCCAGTCTCAAAAAGACTAATATCATGTTTGCTCTATTATGTGGCAATTAATATAGGATACCAAAAAAAGTGTAGAAATGAAATGGATATTTTGGGACATGATTGTCATTTTTAGCTTTTTTTTATACTGCAGGGGAACTATGGTCTTCCTATTTTTCTGTTGAATATTATGATTAATGGCAAATTAATCCTGTGCATATAGAATGGATTAAAATTATGTCTTTGCAAAAACTGCTGGATGAAGGGGGATTTGAGGGGATCAGAGGTGTGAAGATAGTGTGGTTATCTTCTTGAAACTGTACCTATGGAACACATGAAATCTGTTATCTTTATATTACTAAAATAATCTATAAATAATGCACATTTTGGAGGCTGAGTGTGTGCTTTCTTATAAATGAACATGTTTAAAACTAGAGGTTTTTAAAAGTCATTTGAGCTTTGACATTTCTAAACCAGGATTTCCCAGTTCAAGTGTTACTGACAATTTAGGACCTGATCATTCTTTGTTCTCAGGTGAGACGTAACACCATCAATACCACTCCCACCACTAAATGTGCACCATTCAAATATTAACCAAAAATATATGCTGACATCGTTGACTGTGTTCTGGGGGACAGTATCGCCCATGGGTGAAAGAACTGCCCCAGACCAGTGCATTTAGAATTTCACTAAGAAATAGTAAGGGGGAATGTGGTTATAAAATCTGTGCTGTCATTGTTAGGTGTCAACATAGTCATGTCATAGTCTCTGGCTATCTGGTCTAACATTGGCCCAGTTCCTGCTGTGAAGGCATTTTACAAAAGTGACTGAAGACCAAAATCACTTTACTTAATCATAGAGACTATCTTAGGCAATCTGGGTAGCCTGATCCAATCAGTTAAAATGCCTTGAACAGAGGCTTTCCTGAAGAAGAACAAATTCCACCTGGGAGATTCAGACCTACCTAGGTTGCCCCCACTGTCATGTAAATCATTTTATTTCCAATATAAATCTCTTAGTATATAGAGTCAATTCTTACTGATAGTTGCCGTGAATGCTGAACTAGCAATGACTGAGTTACTGTCCCTATGGGAAATACAAGATTAAGTTGCAACAAGGCCAGATTTTCACTAACAACCCAACCCCTAGACTGCTTTCCTGTGTGTTTCCATTTAAAGACTCCCGATTCAATATATATTGTTGATCCGTTCACATGGCCAACAGCACTGTAACTCATGCCTGAATGAAGTTTATCTAACATGGATTTTTCCATCAAGCTCTTCTTGTCCTTATGAACAATAAACAATTCTTTAACGTTATGTTTGAGGGCCATTTCAAGCAGCAAAATCACCAACAAAAACCCCCAAAATATGAAAAAATGTGCTATTAAATTATGGAGTAAAGGGTGCTTGTTTACAGTTCGAGAAAAGTAAGAAGACAGCAAGGTGTCCCCCACTTTTCAGCCCTCTATAATGTGTATTTTAGCTTAAGCAAAGCTTTTGCTCCCCTGTGCACGCAGATTTTGGTGAATGATCAGGAAAATAGTGTGAATGTTGATGTTTGGGTGATAAATTTTCAGGAAAAAATTTACAAATATGGAATCAGAGATTTATAATGAGGGTAGGTATTACAATAATTCTGTTACTCTGGTAGAACTCTGGATGAGAGAGTTCCTTTCCAACATCTGTATCACAAATAATTTCCTGTGAGATGAAAAGGTGAAAAGGTTTTCCAAATGTTATGCTTTGAACATGGTTGGTCCCCTCTGAAACTCATGTTGAGAGATGGTGGGCCTTAAAAGCTGCTGAGTCATTTGGAGGGGTTGAAGCTTTTTTCTGGGAACTGAATTGTAAACTGATTCTGCCCCTGTGTTCTGCCTCTTCTTCCTTATGTCATGAGTTGAAGCAGTACGAGGCCCTCACTGGTGTCATGCTATTAAACTTCCAGCCTACAGAACTGAGAGCCAATATAAACTTTTTAGCTCTCCCAGTATCAGGTATTCTGCTGTAGCAACAGAAAACAGACTGAGAAAAACCAATAAAAATAATTTGTAAGTGCAGCGAGATCAAGAAGCTGAATATCTAGAATTAGACTAAAGTTATTGATGTTTTCCTTTTCAAAAATTTTGTGGAGGTGGGCATTTGGTCTAGTGATTGAGATACTGCTTAGGTTGTCTGCACTATATGGAGTGCCTAGCTCCACTCTCCATTCTAGCTTGCTGCTACTGCATACTTGGGAGGCAGTACATGATGGCTCAAGTAGCTGGGTCCCTGCCACCCACAGAGAGATCAGGATTGAGTTCCCAGTTTCTGGCTTCAGCTCCACCCACCTGCCCAGGTTGCATGCATTTGAGGAGTGAGTCAGCAGATGGAAGATCTCCATCTGCCTGTGTCTGTCTCCTTTGTCTTTCAAATAAAAGTAAAATAAATAAAAATAAAAATAAAAATAAAGTTGTTTTAGATATTATCAAATGCAATTTTTTATCAGTTCCTTTCCCAACATTAAAAAAATTCAATTAAAAAAGAGAAGATATCATTAGATTGATCGGATACATTTAAGTCCCATTTTGTCAGTCTTTTTTTCAAGTGTTAGAAAGTGACTCAATATAGCCAAGGAATACCATAATGAATTTGAAATGGTACAAACAGGCCTATATAAGAATATGGGTTAAATAACAAGAGGACATTAGTCATAATCTATTTGTTTTCAATTGATATCTAATGAAATGATAAAATAATTCATTAACAAAATGGTTAATAAATTAAATTACCTACATCTCGCCTTTTACAAATGTGAAAAATCTTGTTCATCTTATTATCTCTTGGGCACCAATGTTAAGCTTTGTGATAATCTCGAAACCAATGATTTTTGTCTCCATTTATGAAACTCGCAGGCAGAGTTTCAATTGTGATTAAGTTTTTCACACTTAATCTTTAAGCCCATTTATCCTAAGGGCAAAGCTCTTACCAGAGAAGAAATTCTGCTATATTTTTAAGAGTCAGAATTTTAAAGAATACATAAAATTAAGGAAAACTGTGTAATACCATTGCGCCTCGCTCCAAGATAATGCTACACACAGGGATCTCTATTCATCCCCAGAAGAGCAATCCTCATAATCAAGATGTCCCTTGCCAAGATCAATCCACATTTTCAAGGTCAAATGAGCACCTGAGCCAGAAGAAGAGAGTGGTGAGGGCAGAAGGCGAGCACTTTCAGTTGGTCTGTTTCAGTCTGTACCTCAGAGAGAATCAAGAGAGCGCTTGTTTAACATATAGTCAAGAGCCACGGAGAATTCAGGGACAAAGTGGTATCGGTATCAGGGCTGTTTCAGCTTTTATATTTGCTAGTGATTAAACCCATGGGGTGGGTACACCACAGACCTCATTCTGTAGATTTTCAAAAACAAAAAACAAACAAAATTTTAAAAATTTGAAATCTGCACACAAAGAAAGGGTCCTCAAAAAGTCCAAAGTGGAAGTGTCCTATGAAAAAATAATTCTAAGATTCCAATAATAATTTACACCATAATAAACTTATGCTTTAATTCCAATTTTTTACTACCCTTTTTGATATTTATCAAACATATTTAACAGTAACTGGACTGTCATTTATTTTAGATCTGGTATGTTAATTCAGATTTCTTGCACTAGTTTTGTCAAAAATTGGAGAATGAAATCATTAGGCATCCCTAAAATCAGAGTAAATATTATAGTTGAGATGACAGTCATTTTTAGTATTACACACTTTTATATTCAATAACCTTTCAATATTACACTTAGCTTGCTTTGAGCTTATCCAAATAGCCAAAATACTACAGCATACACTTTTAACATAAAATAAATTCAGAGTGTTTCAGAAGTGACATCTAGTTACTCGCCTGTGATTGGCTTAATTGATGGTATTTATCTCCAAATTGAAAACACTGTATACTAAAAATATTAATCTGTCAAGTAGGATAGTTTTACAATTTCAAATAGATCAAAACTGTATACATACAACAATTGGAAATTAAACAAAAGTTGCAATGTTGCTTTTAAATGGGTGAAATATTTGAGTCCTAATGAATGGTAATACATACAGCATAAGGATGAGATCTAAGTCCACTCTTTCAAAATTTTATTATTGTGGTAATTTGGTTCTTTCAGGCCATTTTCTAACTGGGATTTCTCAGAGTTAATAAAATCACCTTTTCAACATAAGAGTACCTCAAAAATTAGTGGAAAATTAGATTTAAAAAATGAGTTTATTTTGGTGAAAAAAATTGAAATCTATGCAAATTTTTTCATAATTCACATTTTTCACAAATCATTTCTGAATATTTATTTATTTATTTATTTGAATGGGAGAATTACACAGAAAGAGAGAGGGAGGGGGAGCAGGGAGAGGGAGGGGAGAGAGAGAGAGAGAGAGAGAGAGAGAGAGAGAGAGAGGAATCTTGCATTTCCTTTTTCACTCCTAAATGGCCTCCTGAAGCCAGGAGATTCATCCAGGTCTCCCACATGAGTGGCAGGGCCCCAAGCACTTGAGTCTTCTGTTGCTGTTTCTTAAGTGCATTATCAGGGAGCTGGACAGGAAGTGGAGCAACCAGGACTTCAACTGGTACCCACATGGAATACTGTCTTTGCAGGTGGCAACTTACCCCTCTGTGCCACAACAATGGCCCCTCAAATGCTTCCTTAAAATAAAATGTATGAGCCTTATTTCAGAAAGAATACTTAAAATACTTAATTGGCTTCAAGAATTTGACAAGTATGATGGTACCTCCAAAAATTTGTCAGAAAATAGAAATTAAAATTTATTTTGATGCAAAAAATTTGAAAGCAATGCATGGATTTTCATAATACATACTTACTATTAATGTCTTGAGGACCCCTGATATTTTTTTTGACAGGCAGAGTTAGACAGTGAGAGAGAGAGACAGAGAGAAAGGTCTTCCTTCTGTTGGTTCACCCCCCAAAATTGCCGCTACAGCCAGTGCACTGTGCTGATCTGAAGCCAGGAGCCAGGTGCTTCCTCCTGGTCTCCCATGTGGGTGCAGGGCCCAAGCACTTGGGCCATCCTCCACTTCCTTCCAGGGCCACAGTAGAGAGCTGGACTGGAAGAGGAGCAACCGGGACAGAATCTGGCACCCCAACTGGGGCTAGAACACTGGTGCCGAAGGCAGAGGATTAGCCTAGTGAGTCGTGGCTCCGGCCAGGACCCTGATATGTAACATCAATCTGCTAATTTAAACATGCATGAACTTATTTTAAGACTTTTAATAAAATTTTTTTATAGAAATAGAAGCCCTTTGATCAAGCTGTTGGGCAGTGCTGTTAACCTAGTTAAAGTTATTGCAAATGACCAAAGATAATATAAACAAATTCTGTTTAGAATGATGATGTAATGTCATCATTCATTAAGAAACAATTAATGTAAGTCAGTGAGATTAATGTATGATTTGTAATACTATTCAGTTACTCAGGTTACTGAGAATTCCAGGGGAACTCAGCAATATCCATAAGTGAAGTAGCCACTGGTTGTGCAGTCATCACAATAATGCCCCTGGACTTCCAACATCACTTCCATCTGTTGATTTGCATGGCACAAAGACTGAACAGCCAGATTATAAACTAAATAATAATAATCTAATTGTGCTCAATAGCTAGCATTTGCCAATCCCTGGTCCAAGACTTTAAGATACTATCTCAGGGGCTGGCACCGTGGCTCACTTGGTTAATCCTCCACCTGTGGCGCCGGCATCCCGTGTGGGCATCGGGTTCTAGTCCAGGTTGCTCCTCTTCCAGTCCATGCAGGGCCCTGCACCTGCATGAAAGACCAGGAGGAAGCACCTGGCTTTGGATCGGTGCAGCGCGCTGGCTGTAGCAGCCATTTGGGGGGTGAACCAGTGCAAAGAAGACCTTTCTCTCTGTCTCTCTCTCACTAACTCTGCCTGTCAAATAAAAAAAAAAAGATACTATCTCATTGAATTCTGATTATATCTCCATAAGTTTTATTTATTGTCTGGTCGATTGATTTACCTGTTTGAAAGGAACAGTATCAGAGAGAAGGAGAGACAGAATGGAAGAAAGAGATATTCCATCTGCTGTTTCACTCCCCAAATGGCTTCAAAAGCCAAGTCTGGGCCAGGCCAAATGCAGAATCCAGCAAGTCCATCCTGGTCTCCCTCATGAGTAACAGGGGCCCAAGTACCTGAGACATCTTCTGCTGCCTTCCCAGTCACATTAGCAGGGAGTTAGATTGACAGCAGAGTTGCTGGGACACAAACTGGTCCTGTGCTAAGGGACACTGGCATCATAAGCAGTGGCTTAACTTGCTGTGTCACGGCACAGGTCTCAGTATATTGAGTTTTATCATATCCCTGAGTACAAATAAAGATATTGAGGTTGAAAATGCCCATGCTTACATAGCCAGTCTGTGTTAACCCTGCAGATATTATATAAATGCTCCACAGTCCAATCATGCCTGATTTCTTAAATGTCTACCTTGGTGTAATTTCCTTCTTGGTGTTAATATAATCACAAAGAATCAATATCAATTATTCCTTAACACATATTATGGAATATTATAGACATTATACCATACAAATTTGAGAAACTATTTTGAGGTAGGCATCATTTTTAATTATACCACAGCTGGAAATATTGAGGTTTTGTAAGGTACCTGACTGGTCCAAAGCCACTCTGGTATATGATTTGGACTAGATGCAACACCAGGAACTATTGCTTCTCTGTTCTTCCCCAATAGGGAGATCTATCTTCCAAGAACTTAATGGACGTTCAAATTTTAAATTCTAATTAACTAAAAGCCAATTTATAGCTTTCATTCTTTTAGAAATAAGTCATGCCATTAATAGTATTTTTGAGAAAAAGTTTTCAAGAACTTGGAAAGCAAAGAGATTTTAGTTTACAATAACTGGCATCATAGACTCCATTCTAGTAGATTATTTCCAGTAGAGTGTGGGTGGGTGGGTAGATGCTGCGGGGAGTTGAGTGGAAACCACACTATACATGTAACAGAAAGAAGGCAAACACAAAGTTTCCCATGAATAGCTAGTGTCTTTAAAGTTTTCATTACAATTCTATATTTTCTTATATTAACCAGCAAAAAAGAAGCCGCAGAGATTTAGAGTCCTAAAAAGAAAAATATGACTTCAACTTTTATACTGTGAGAAAAGAGCGAGGAGAATATGTGTGCGCCATTTGCTGTTCACTAATTTAAAAGAATGAATGACAAATCACCTAATATTTGATTTGTAGAAGTCATTGTCAAATGACATAAAAGAATTAGCATGTTCAAGCCTATTGATTACTTCCTTGGCTAATTTACTGTGGTGATGTAAAGGAGTAACTCAGAAAAAACACAGAAACTTCATATCCTCTTCTGTCCTCCTCAACTCTTTCTTGATTTGCAAAGTTGACAGTGGTGTCAAGCTTATAAAGTACAGCAAGAAACGTTACAAAGTGCTTGAAAAGAAACTGAGGCTCGGCCAGCACCGCGGCTCAATAGACTAATCCTCGGCCTGTGGCGCCGGCACCCCGGGTTCTAGTCCCGGTCGGGGCGCCAGATTCTGTCCCAGTTGCCCCTCTTCCAGGCCAGCTCTCTGCTGTGGCCCGGGAGGACAGTGGAGGATGGCCCAAGTGCTTGGGCCCTGCACCCGCGTGGGAGACCAGGAGAAGCACCTAGCTCCTGGCTTTGGATCAGTGGGAAGCACTGGCCACAGTGCACAAGCCTTGTCGGCCATTGGAGGGTGAACCAACTGCAAAAGGAAGACCTTTCTCTCTGTCTCTCTTTCTCACTGTCCACTCTGCCTGTAAGAAAGAAAGAAAGAAAGAAAGAAAGAAAGAAAGAAAGAAAGAAAGAAAGAAAGAAAGAAAGAAAGAAAGAAAGAAAGAAAGAAAAAATAAACTGAGGCTCATTAGGCAGGAACAGGGACTCAGCTGGTATGGTCCTAAATCGAGTTTTCTGGACATGGGAAAGGAAAGGTATAAAAGACGATGGAGCATATGAGTGACAGGGAAGCAGCTTTCACACCATTCATCTATAGGCACTGAACTGCTCGGCGCCGTCCTCGTCCAGCAAGAGACAGAGACCGAACACTTTGCACGGGGTTCCTTTATTGCTCGGCAAGCAGGAGATCCAGCTTCGATCTCTTCTGGGCAGGAACTTCCCTTACACCCGCGTAGCAAGGGTTTATATGCACAATACACGTCACAAATCAGGTGATAGGCTAGAAGCGCGGGGATAGGACAATCTCGTGGCAAGGCGGGAAGGAGCGAGCTAGAGCGGGAAATCTAAGGCGGGAAGGAGCGAGCAAGAGCGGGAACTCCCTGAGATGAGGAAGAACCCGGAAGCAGGGAGTCGGCGCCATCTTAGGGGCACGGTTCCTCCGGTCTGGTTCCCTACATCTCCCTCCTTTTGTTTTTGCACAAATCACATCCCCGACGGCCCTGGCTCATGAGGGCCGGGAGAATATTTACTAGGCAGAGAGTAGAGGTGCATACCCAGCGTGCTTGTGATCCGTTAGTTACGGAACTTCAAGGGCCTGGCCACAACCCCTGATGTCTCCGTTAGGGATCAGTTTTTATTCCCTTTTGCTGGGGCAGGCTGGGAATTGAACCTGCATGCATATGCATATGCTCTCCCAGGACCCCCGGAACCCCCGGGTGGACTCCTGCTGCAGTACCTTTGGTCTCGCATACCCAGTTTTCGCTCCCCGTCAGGGATGGGTGATACAGCCCAATGAATGAGAGGGGGAACAAGACAACTCGAGGAAGGTGTGTGCCTGATGGAGGCATTGTCCATATGTGAGGCGTGAGTAGGGATGGGGGGACGAGGGTTTTAATCGCTTTGTTAGCTGTTGGTGGCGGAGCTGGTCCTGTGGGCCTCCGCCATCAGAGATATGCACGGGTGCCGTAGTGCGCCAGCACGCCCACTGTCCAGGCGTACCAACACAGGGGGCTGAGAGGTAGGGGGATGAATGGACTACCTGTGGCAAATGGTCAGGACTAGAGGACCTGCGAGTACTTTGTAACTGGGTGGCATAGTACGACTGACCGCCAGAAGTGCATTGGAAGTATGAGGAATCGCAAGAGCTGTGCATGGATTCTTGAAAGGTCGAGCAAGGACAGGAGTGGTTTTTGCTATGGGGATCAGAAACGCGGGGTTTGGGCACACATATGTAGCCGCGTGGTAGGCCGGGGATCCCCTGGAGGGGCAGATATGCAGTTTTGTCCCCACAATCAGCTGTGGCGATGTGAGTACGCTGCAGTACGGTGTTGCTGGTCCCCCCCTTGCAGTCGCAAGGGTTGCCTACGTTCTGCAGTAAAGCAGTGGGGTTGGAGTTAAAGCCCGCATAAGAGCCAGGGAGCAAAGCCGCTGCCAGTATGAAGAAGCGGAAGGGGTGCATCTCACGTCTCGTTGTTTTGTTGCAATTTGTCGTCCTGTGAGAGCGTGGTAATCTCGGTTATCTCGGGGGAGATGTCGTCCGTAGGTGATAGAGGTGTATCTTGCGGCGGCGGGGCTGTTTTTCTGACCAATCTTTCCGGTATCCAGAGAGGTTCTCTTCCAGATTCCTGTGGGAAGACACAGACCGCGCCTCGGTTCCAGCATAATACCGGATCCGGGCCGTACCACTTTCCCGTGAGGACATCTTTCCAACGGACATAGCCTCGTGAAGATGGCTCCTTTAACATGTGTCTCTCAGCGGGGGACATAGAATGATCTGTCAAATTCAAAAAGTTTATAGTAAACAGTGCAAGGGAGAGGCGCATTCGAGGGGTTTTGCCCGTGGCAATTCCCTCCTTTTGTTTTAAGAGAAAAGCCTTGAGGGTTCGATGAGCCCTTTCAATTATGGCCTGTCCCTGAGGGTTATAAGGGATTCCAGTTTTATGTTGTACCTGCATACGGGTGCAGAAATCTTGGAATGATTTACTTGTGTATGCAGGACCATTATCTGTTTTTAAAGTTTTTGGTTTGCCCCAGGCTGCCCATGCAGCAAGGCAGTGATTAATGACATGGGTGGTACGCTCACCCGTCTCCAGAGAAGCAAAAATTACTTGGGAACAGGTGTCAACTGACACATGAACATACTTTAAGGTCCCAAACTCGGATATGTGGGTGACATCCATCTGCCAGATATGTCCTGGTAGTAATCCTCGGGGATTAACCCCCACCGAAGGCACAGGGGTTAAAGTAGGGCATGCGGCACAATGGCGAACAATATCGCGAGCGGCAGCACGAGAAAGACCGAATTTGGCGGCAAGGGTTTTTGCGTTTACATGGAACTCTGAATGAAACTGGATAGCCTGCTCTTCTGGGGAAGAAAATTGGAGTATCCAAATGGGGCGTGTGGCTTGATCAGCTATAGCATTGCCTGTGGTCATGGGTCCAGGTAAGGAAGAATGAGCTCTAATATGAGTAATAAAGAAAGGAGCAGACCGATTCCAAATAGATTTTTGCAGGGTGAGGAAAACTGTCGCTACGGAGGATGAAGAATTGACTAGTCCTGCGGCCTCAAGGATAGACACAGAATTAACCACATAGCGTGAATCAGACACAATATTGACAGGTCCGGGGAAATCAGAGAAGACTTGGTTAACTATAAGAAGTTCAGTTACCTGGGGGGAGTTAGTAGCGAATTGGAATGTTTTTGGCACAGATCCTGAAACAACATATGCACCGACTCCTGTTTTAGAACCGTCGGTATACACTACTGGGGCTCCCTGTAAGGGCTTTTGGGATGTGGACTTTGGAAAAATAACTGGGTGAGACTGAACAAAGGTTAGCAAAGGATCAGAGGGTGTTCTGTTTGTAATAGTTGCGGAAGTGGAGCAGACTAAAACCGCCCAAGCATCAGTACAAGCGATTAGCACACGTACCTGTTCCATGGAATAGGGGACAACAATGGTGGATGGTTCGCGTCCAAAATGTTGGATAGCCCTCTGAATGGCTAGGAGAGTTATCTCCGCCACTGCCACGGGATAGTAACTAATAGATCTAGTAGATGACATTGAGGGATGGATCCAGAGGAGAGGCCCATCCTGCCATAGGACCGCGGTGGGCTGTTTAAGGGTGTCGAGGACCCAAAGAGTAAGGTCTCCCGCAGGGTCCCAACGTTTTAGGGCAGCTTTACTAAGGGCATCGTTGACAATTGACAGTGCTTGTTTGGCCTCAGAGGTGAAGGTTCGGGGGGAAGCAAGATCCGGGTCTCCTTTAAGTATATTAAAGAGGGGCTGCAATGCAGCATTAGGAATGTTAAGGTAGTGCCTAATCCAATTGATATCCCCTAAAAGTTTTTGTAAGTCATTTAGAGTGGAGATAGCATTGATTTTTATTTGAATTTTTTGAGGTCTAATTTGAGTAGGGGCGACTATAGCCCCAAGATAAGAAACTACAGACAACAATTGCACCTTATTAGGTGCAATATGCAGCCCTGCCCCTTCCAGCACTTGTTGGAGTGTACTGTATAAGGCCAGGAGCCTCTCTGCTGTGGGGGCTGCACACAGTAGGTCGTCCATATAATGTAGGCACCTGCAGTCGGAATATCGGTCTCTAAGAGGTTTTAGTACTTGGGCTACATAGACTTGACACATGGTGGGGCTATTAGTCATACCCTGAGGCAAGACTGTCCACTCCCAACGCTTGTCCGGTTGTTCCTGGTTCTGGGTGGGGACAGTAAAAGCAAAACGTGGGGTATCCTTTTTGTCCAATGGAATGGAAAAGAAACAATCCTTAAGATCTATTACAATAACAGGCCATTGGTTGGGAAGTGCCGAAAGCAGAGGAAGACCACGTTGCACAGGGCCCATAGGCTGCATCTGTGCGTTGACTGCCCTAAGATCATGTAAGAGTCTCCATTGACCTAATTTTTTGCGGATGGCAAAAATAGGCGTATTCCATGGAGAGGTGGATGGGATCAAATGACCAGCGTTGACCTGCTCCAAGACCAGAGTGTTGACTGCCTCCAGTTTCTCCTGAGATAGGGGCCACTGTGGAACCCAGACGGGTACGTCCGTTAGCCACGAGATGGGTAAAGGCTCCACTGGTTTAGGAGGCGAAACAGTGACCCCTAGGAAAAACCCAGGCCAACTTTACTTGGTCTTTGTTTTGGTTCAATGGGGGAAGGGTGGCCCTGGAGCTGGACACCGAGTCCCTTGCCTGGGACGTAACCCATATTTTGTAGCATAGATCGTACTGCAGGGGAAGTGGTGACCAAAGCAACATCCATTTCGGCCAGGACGTCTCTCCCCCAAAGGGAAATGGGTAGAGGTAAAATGAATGGAGAAAACTGTCCTCTATGACCCTCGCTATCCTGCCATGACAACAAGGCTGCACTGATTTTTGGGAAATGAGCAAAACCAAGTCCTTGCAAGGTTTGTTCCGCCACATTTGTAGGCCATGTACTAGGCCAGTCCTTTGTTGCTATAATGGATTTGTCGGCTCCTGTGTCTAAAAGTCCCTTAATGTCCTTGCCATTAATCTGCAACACTAAAGTGGGACGTTCATTTAAAAGCATATGTAAGCCGGTAAAATTAATGCCAGAGGACCCAAAGTTACCAGCGCCGCGAACGTGGTTTTTAGCTGGGATTAAAGAGTGAAGACTGGGCAGTAATAACATTTGTGCGATACGGTCTCCAGGATTGATTACTAAAGGTCCCTGAGGGGCCTGAACCATGATCTTTACTTTACCAGTGAAATCAGAGTCAACTACCCCGGGGATCACAGCTAGCCCTCGGAGGGCGGCGGAGGACCGACCCAACACTAATCCAACCGAATCCGGGGGCAGAGGACCGGAGCAGTCGCTCTCCACTAATTGTACCCCCATCTCCGGAGTTAAGAGGAGAGGGGAGGTGGCGCGGAGGTCCAGGCCTGCGGACCCGTGAGTGGCACGGGCTGAGGGTGCACTGGGTGTAGCGCAGACACGGGAGGTGGAACCTGAGAGTAGATTTGATTTTGGGGGCTCCTCGCTGGGTTGGGGAGCCCCCTCTGGCCGTTTTTTGGCCCCTGGGCGCTACCTGTAAGTGGGTTGCCATCGATATCGAAAGCAGAACGGCATACCTCTGCCCTATGAGGGCCCTTGCGGCAACGGCGACAAGGCTCTATGCCTGAAGGCTGTGCCGTGGAATACCCATGGCTGAGATTGGGGCAATCGCGTTTTCTGTGACCCGGTTGATGACATTGGAAGCAAAGTCCTGAAGATATGGGGGGTCGGGTCGATTTAGATTTTGGACTGTTTTCTTTGACTTTTGCCAGCATCGCAGCTAGGCCCGCATTAGTAAGTGGCCCACCGGTATCTCTGCAGTATTTTAACCAGGAGTCCAGAGATTTATGTCTATATTGTCGAAGAATGTTTTTGCACTCTTTATTAGCCTGCTCAAAAATAATTTGTTTGACCAGTGGCTGAACGTCAACCTCGGAAGGGAAAATACGCGACGCAGCCTCAAGTATGCGAGCGACAAAATCAGCGAAGGGTTCGGCCGTGCCCTGAACGATCTTGGTGAGGTGGCTAGCTGAGTCACTTGGATTGGACGCCTGCCTCCACGCACGTTGGGCACAGTTGGAAATTTGCCTGTATACTTGTCTAGGGAATTGGGTCTGGTCAGCCTGATAAGGTCCACGCCCTAAAAGCATATCAGCATTCCACGTAGGGTGGCCGTCCTCAGCATTTTCATCTGCCTGGTCATGACAGCACTCTGTATTCATAGATTGCCACAAAAGAAAGCCGCCTGGACTTAAACAGGCCCGAGCCAATTGGGTCCAGTCGCTAGGTGTTAAAATGGACTGGCCGACTGATTCAAGGAGTGACAATGTGAATGGGGCGGTGGGTCCATAGTCATGGACCGCAGCCTTAAGTTGTTTTAATACTGTCATGTCCAATGGTTCGTGCCGGGCCTCTCGCGTGCCCAAAGCCAAAACAGGGTAAGCCTGAGCGGGGGCAGCGGGAGCGCCGGTTCGCAACTGTTTCCAGGCTTGTTGATGAAACTGTCTGCCTGAAAAAGGTGGCACATTTGGGACGTTTAATGGCCATGGCGGCACGGGTGTTAGATGGGGCTGAGGCACGCCTACATGACCGCCAGTAGGAGGCGCTGCGTCTTTAATCTGATGGGCGGGCACGACATCGATAGGAGGAGCCGTAGGCACTAGAGGGCGTAAACAGGCATCTTTTAACTTTTGCCGCAGCTGCGCATACGTAGGAGGCGGGGATTTAGGATCGCCGTCCCCTTCCCCCTCAGACTCAGAGGAGGCGGAGCCACATTCGGAGCCTGAGGCCAGTGAGGAAGTCTGGCATCCCGTGTCCTTAAATTGTATGAGGTCCCGGGCGCCGTCCGAGCTCTGAGAACGAACTTCCTCGAGAGCCTCGCGAACCGCCGTAAGAGTCGGGCGGTCCGCTCCCACCGACCTCTCCTCTTGGAGGCACGCCCGCAGTAGTTCCCATAAGGGGAGAACAACGGGGTCGATATCGGGTTCCTGGGGATCGTTAACTGTGCGCCGGAGATCCTTTCCTAATTTCTCCCAAGACTCAAGAGTTATTTGGCCCTCGTGGGTGAGCCACGGCGCAAAGAAATCAACACTTCCAAGGAACCTGACAAGTGTGGTCTTAGAAACCTTAATCCCTTTGCTACGCAATAATGCTTTTAACGGATTAAGCAGCATTGAATGGCTAGATGAATTTCCCATTTTCAGTTTAAAGCGGGAAGACACGTCCGCTATCTTATTTTCAGTTTAAAGCGGGGGAACAAGTCTGCTATTCTTTCAGTTTAAAACGGGGAAACAAGTCTGCTATTCTTTCAGTTTAAAGCGGGGAAACAAGTCTGCTATTCTTTCAGTTTAAAGCGGGGAAACACGTCCACTATCTTAGGGTGCGTCCACCCTCCAACCACGAGATATACCTCACTCGCGGGGCCCAGACGGTAAGACTGACCTCGCTTACCTTCTACTTACCGGGCAACGTAGAGGAAGCTCCCCGTACGGGCCACCAGCTGCTCGGCGCCGTCCTCGTCCAGCAAGAGACAGAGACCGAACACTTTGCACGGGGTTCCTTTATTGCTCGGCAAGCAGGAGATCCAGCTTCGATCTCTTCTGGGCAGGAACTTCCCTTACACCCGCGTAGCAAGGGTTTATATGCACAATACACGTCACAAATCAGGTGATAGGCTAGAAGCGCGGGGATAGGACAATCTCGTGGCAAGGCGGGAAGGAGCGAGCTAGAGCGGGAAATCTAAGGCGGGAAGGAGCGAGCAAGAGCGGGAACTCCCTGAGATGAGGAAGAACCCGGAAGCAGGGAGTCGGCGCCATCTTAGGGGCACGGTTCCTCCGGTCTGGTTCCCTACACTGAACTAACTACAGACACAAACACAGATACATGATTTTTCATAGAAAATATCTTTTTTGGTTTAAAATTGCTTGTAGCAATTCAAATATAAAGAGGCACAATGCCTCCAAATTTCATTCAACTTGTCTTTCAAAAAGTATGTATTGACTATATATGTGGACAGTATTCTCTACATGTCTGGAAAGCTAAAGGGTAGCTTAAGGCATAGCAAATACCCATGATATGCATACACACACAGACATCCTGCATGTGTCCATACGTATGGAGGTACTTATGGAAGTGCATAGAATATTGAATTTAAAAAAATATGATCCTTTCGACAGGAAAAAATTGAAATCCATCCATAGCTGACATGTTCCAAGAATCTTTTGAAAGTCCTTTTATGTATACAAAATATTTTATATACAAATACTTTGTCTTTAAAATATGTGTTGGATTATATACAAATTTTCTTGGACATTTGGGCCAAGTTTAGACACAGAAAATACTGCCAGTATTAGACTGAAATGGTAGCACTGACTTCTGGAGGACCAAAAGCCAAGAAATAAGCAAAAACAATTCAACATGCATTTACCTTTCCAAAATAACCATGAGAAAGAAGGTTATGCAATTTAAGTAAAATATGTGATACATTCAATGACTTTTTGAAAAATAAGTGCAAGGCAAGTTTTAGCAAGACTGAAATACACAGGCAGCTGTACTACTCACTTTATTTAATTTTACTCATTAAGGAATCCTCTTTGTCTGATTAGGAGTCCATTATATAAAAGCAAGCCTTCCCGAGGTCTGCACGCTGTCACTGTGTTCTTCATTAAGCTCCATTTGGTGTGGCAAAGATGGAGGTAAGAGTTCTGACAGCTGAAAGGAATTATTCTACCGAGGGATGCACTTGCATCCCTCTGGGGACTGAATACAGTCTATGTTAAATTTATTTTAATGAACTCAGTGGGATTTCAGTGAATCAGAACAAATTTCAAGTCAGTGCTCCAACATTGGCAACCAGAATGTAGTCTTGGTTTGCTTCAGCCGATTGAAGGAAAACATTCCCTGTTTGCTAAAATCTAATATGCTGTATGCACCAATTACAAAAACTATCATGAACCAAAGTGTAAAAGGGAAAAAATTATCTGAATGCAATGGCAAGATGTGTATCGGGCATGAACAGTGAATAAGGATATTATCTCATTAAGGCTTGCCCTAAGAAATAGCTCTCCCCTAACAGCTGCTTATTTCAGTCTTAGGGTGGAAGGAAAGACACTTGAAGCTCTCCAGATAAGCTCTGGTAGAATCAATTCAATTATATTATTTCATAGAGAAGATGGAAACTGAGCAACCTCAATTGCAAAACCCCATCTGGTAATATCAACTCAATTTGCCACTCACTGCATTTACAGCTTAGCATTTAACTCCAAGCCATCAAACAGCCAACCAAGGAGTTGTCTGGCAATCATCCAAGGCACTTAGGAATCAACTTTGTTAAAAATTTCAAGACATTACAAAGAGGAACAGGCTAGTGTACAACATGTTTTCTAAGGTGATTAAATATTACAGACTGTATGTGCATAAATGTATGTGTATATCAATGGTGCACCTAAGAGCCTATAACATTTCTATGATAATCCAACCTGAATATGACAAAATAATTTTCAGAGATACTCATGAAATTAAACGAAACAACAAAGAAAAAATGCAGAGAGCAGAACCTCAAAAATGAACCCAACGTGGGAGGCCATCCAGTTTCCTCCTGTTGCTTTCTTTTCAAATGAGACTTCCATTGCACTGGCAACCTCTATATTACAGTGTTTCAGTGTCCTGATTCCACAAGCATCACCAGGCTGAGCCGTGCTGTGTCTTTATATGTAAGTCACGTTGCTTACTTAACCACACGCTCTCTTGGTAATCCCCCAATTGATCTGTCTATGTGTACTAAGACTGGGATGATAGAAACTCCCTGGCTTCCCCCAGAGAACCATTTCAACTGTGGAAAAGTCACCATAAACTCAACTAACTTGTCAGGGTCAAGTCTGAAATCGTCTACTTTGCTCAGAGTTCAAGTCAGGTATTATGCTGCGCCTGAGATCTCAGGTGTTGTGGTGGAATGACAAGGCCATGTCAAGATGGCTGCTGGCAACCTAATGTCAGTTTCTCAGGAATGGCTTTGAAACCCACCTGGCAACAGAGCTGCCTGGCAACAGGCTTGATTGGATGGCTTTGGAAACTGCCTGGCAATAGGCTGTGATTGGTTGGGGCATAGACCGCCCCTTGACCGGATTGGCTGGTCTTGGCTATATAAGAAGTTGTACCAACGGAAATAAATGAGTCTGTGGGCTGCTTGCCTCCAGCCCGCTTTCACCCAACTCCTGGGGTTTGTGTGGTGACTCCATGCCTCTTGCTCCCACCATGCTCCTCCTCTCAGGAACAAATCCTCTCAGAAAGAAATCAACCTCAACAAGGTGTCTTTGTTTATTTGCTTGTTTGTTTGTTTTTTGACAGGCAGAGTTAGAGAGAGAGAGAGACAGAGAGAAAGGCCTTCCTTTTCAATTGGTTCACCCCTCAAATGGCCACTATGGCCAGCACTGCGCCAATCTGAAGCCAAGAGCCAGGTGCTTCCTCCTGGTCTCCCGTGCGGGTGCAGGACTTGGGTCATCCTCCACTGCCTTCCCAGGCCACAGCATAGAGCTGGCCTGGAAGAGGAGCAACAGGGACAGAATCTGGCGCCCCAACTGGGATTAGAACCGGGGTGCCGGCACCGCAGGTGGAGGATTAACCAAGTAACCCCTGGTGCCAGCCAATGTGTCTTCTGTTTGTCAATGTACCTGGCCAATATACCACATGAAAAGGTTTAAGTAGCTCATCAATCACTCTAGATTCCCTGTCTGAATTCCAAATGACTGAACAACATCAAGATGAATTAGGCTACTAGGGCGTAAAGCACTGCTTTACTATTCATAAAACTAATACCAGGGTAGGTGATTGGCCTAATAGTTAAGACACTGGTTGGACGCCCATGCCTTACATTAGATTCCTGGGGTTTGGGACCCAGATCACTCTCTCATTTGTGAGAGACCTGGATTGAGTTACCAGCTCTCAGCTTTAGCCTAACCAAGGTCCAGCCATTAGAGGGCATTATCAAAGTGAACCCATGGATAGGAACTCTCTTTCTTGGATCTGTGTGTGTGCATGCATGTGTGTGTGTGAGCATATATGTGCCTTAGTCTTCCTGCCTCTCAAAAACAGAAACAAAATTCATGAGCCCATGCTCATTATGGACTTGTTAGCCCTTTGCATGGCTTGGTAAATTTATTGGGCGATAGATATTATCAGTGTAGAGCGACCAGTCTCTGTTCATGTGCAGATTTTTTTTAGTTCCTGTGCATGAGAGATAACATAGGTTATTTGTGTTTCTGTGTCTGATTTCACTTAACATGATGTTCCATCCACTTTTATGCAATGAAAGAATTTCATTCATTTTTATGGCTGGATAATATTCCATTGTGTATAAAAACTACAGTTTCTTAATCCACTCATCTGATGATGGACTCCTTGGTTGATTTCATATCTTGTCTATTGTGATCACGGCTGCAGTAAACAAAGTAATGAACATCTTGGGAGACAAGAGGTGGTAGTTAAAGTACTTGGGTCCCTGACACTCATGTAGAAGACACATCTGAATTTCCAGGCTTCCTGTTCCAACCTGACCCAGCTAGGGGCCACTGTGGGCATTTGCAGAGTGAACCTATGGAAGGAAGATCTCTCTTTCTCTCTCCCTCCCTCCATCTGTCTCTCTGTATCTCTTTTCCCTTCAACCTTTCAAAATAAAATAAAATAAATGAAATGCTTAAAAAAGAAAAATAAAATACGTCATATATTTTGCCTTGGTTTTCATATTCATCTAACTTTTTCATTATGATTTGTATCATGACTTCCTGCAGGCCAAGTCATCTAATCATTGTATAACTAATTTTATTTCTGTCATTTTTGCTTTTGTTTGCTATACTTTTGTCTTTGATGGACAATTTCTTCTCCTGACTATAATTTTTTATGTAATGTCACATGGGCTTTTTGTCGGAAGTCAATCTAGGCACTTCACATTCTGTGCTTGCACTGAATAAGAGATGCACAGGTTCCAGTCACTGAAAGACTAATAGGATAGGTTGATAACTGAATATGATGAACACTCGCTGTTTGCTCAGTGGTTTGTGGGTTGAAGAGCTAGCAGTGAAGTTTGTTCTTTATGCAAATACTCATACTTAATACACCATGGGAATGGTAGTAGGAACCATGCTGTTGGCAACTGGTGTTATTTAACTGAATTGTGGTAACAAATATGCACATATTGGACCCATCCAAGAGAGTGCAGCTTGGCCTATATAGCAATGACAACAAACAAACAAGTGAGAAAAAGAGAATTCTAGCCCTAACATATCATTAACTGTCTAACCTGTCTGAAAGTAAGATGCTTTCTGTACTTGAAGACTCTTCCCTTTGGAA
Source organism: Lepus europaeus (assembly GCF_033115175.1). Classification (NCBI taxonomy): domain Eukaryota; kingdom Metazoa; phylum Chordata; class Mammalia; order Lagomorpha; family Leporidae; genus Lepus; species Lepus europaeus. The sequence continues at coordinate 14,498,327 of NC_084834.1, read as the reverse complement.
GATGGTTTACACAGTATAGTGACTTAGAAATTTGTTTTACTTTACACAAGTGGAACAATTAGCATTCTTGGGTGTTTAAAGATAGATAATGCCTTGTTTACTCTCTATTATAAAGGGTGGCTCCCACAATGGACATGAGTAGTGTGAAGTCTTCTAACTCAAATATTAGCAGTACAGCAATATTAAAAAGTGACATCCTGACACTCCTAACATGCTCACCATCCCACAAAGGGTACAAACCAACACGTGTCACATACTTTGCTTTGAAGCCACTTTGATATTTTCTTGTTTTCTAGTAACTGAATTTAAAATGATAATAATATTTTTACAAATGTATATTAGGATTATGGCAGTTGAAGCTACATGACAGCAACGAATGGACAGGAGAGAATGATGCATTCTAGAAGTCAACATCCAAGATGTTGACACAGTAGCTGTACAAGCATAGTGATGGCTTCCCCTTGATTCCTACTATTTCCACGGAAGAGACAATTTTTCAGTTTCAACCAGGAGCAAACGACACATGAGAACATTCAAGATTCTTTGCTAACTCGTTCCCTCCCCACATCTCCAGGGGGTGTAATGTATTAGACCAATGAGTTGGGGCAAAGAAATTGAACTTTATCTTTGGCCCCTTCTGGTTTGCGTCTTAAATATTTTACTTACTTATTTACTTATTTGAGAGCATATGGACATGCAAGACAAAAAGAAAGAACTTCTATCTGCTGGTTCACTGCCCAAATGCCACAACAACCGGAACTAGACCAGGCTAAAGCCAGGACATGACCCTCTGAATCTCCTACATGGGTGGGAAGGACCCAAGTAATTGAGCCATCCCCTGCTGCTTCCTAGAGTACGTGTAAGTGGAAAACTGCAACAGCAGTCAAAGCAGCGAACTGAATCCAGGCCCTCCAGTGTGAGATGTGAGTATCTTCACAGCTGGATGAATTGCACCACAAAGGGACAAATCTATATTGCAATTCTAGTGTCATTCATTCAAGCTACATTTTGGAAATTGTGATGTCCTTTGTAGTTCCTAAGAAGCCCCCTAAGAAAATACCTTATTTCCTGACATATGTGGCAAGGCAACCTCTACTCTGTAGCCAAAACCCATAGGATTAGTGAGTGCCAGTCCAATGCAGAGATTGGTGTGAGCTCTTCTGTCCATAGATGAGAAGCTGCCTTATCACTTTCGTGTTACTAATAACCAGTGTCTGGGTCTCCATCATTTTCTGAGTCCTATTTCTCAATGGTTTGGAATACAGAAAGAGAAAAAGGATTATTTTTTTGCTACCTAGATCCTCAGCATTAACGAACTTCCTAAAGTATAAAAAGAAGAGTGATGAGTTAGGATAGCAAAAGGGCTTATTTATATTTTTAGGTTGAAAAATCAAGAAAACTGTCCAGGAAGTTAAGTTTTAAATGTGAAATATTTTGGAGGGGAAAACAGTTACTTTGGGGTTCTGATTCTTTTTCAGAAGGGACGTTCTAAGAGCAAAGGGTAAAAACTTACCATTTTGTTAAAAACTTCCAGAAGAGTGCCTTGTCTCTGATATATGTGCAATTACTATTGTTGAATCAGCTTATCTGATTTAACAGTTTGTCTTCAACTTTTAAAACTTTTATTATTATTTTTGCATATGAATCTGCCTTAAGTGCCTATAGTTTAAACTTTTCCCAAAAAATGTACACCAGGAGGATAGTTTCAAACTTTTCAATAATCAAGAGTAGACATTATGTGAGTGTCATTTGTGGGGCATGAGCCTGGCCAGGCCAGGCCAGGCCAGGCCCGGGTGCCCCCACCCGAGCTGTGCGGAACGAAGCCACGCGGAGCCAAGTAAGATGGCGCCCAGAGGAAGTAAGATGGGCGGAATCCAAAGTTGTTTACCACTAAAACTAACTGGCTGCGCAACATCAGTGGAGGTAACAAAACTAGTAACAAGTGTATAGACATAGGGCTAGTCCTATAGAAATCCCCCCATAAGGTGATTTTTTAAGTGATTGGTTGGTCCTTAGCCCTGCCCCAATGACTCTGCAGTTTTGTGTTATAAAAGGTACTATTATGCAGAAGGTGACTGAGTCCTTGCTAGACTTGGCTCCCCGCTGCATCTGAGTCTGATTGTCTCCGGGACCAGGAGGCTGGGGAACGGGCGAGCGGCGCGCTTACCTTTCCTTGGACCCAGTCCATCCTTGTACGGGTGGACTAAGACCCAACAGTCATTCACATTTTACAGGTGTATTTAGATATTGAAACAGATTTGTAATCACAATTATGCATTTCTTCTACTAGTGATAATTATACACAAGGTAATAAGCTATAATAAAACATGTCCATGTACTTTCTAAATCAAATAAATAAACTAAAAGGTAATGGCTCTTAAAAAAAGTGAAATGAGATTAAAAACAGTATTCAAGTGCACAATTAAAAATTTAACCTAGGACAGAGCATTGTGGGGAAGCTGGTTAAGCCACTGTTTGGGATGCCCACATCCCATATCAAAGTGCTGACTGGAGTTCTGATGCTCCACTTCCAATCCAGCTCTCTGCATATGCTTGGGGAAAGCAACAGATGATGGCTCAGGTACTTGGGTCCCTGCCATCCACATGGGAGACCTGGGTAGAATTCCAGGATCCTGTTGTTGGCCTGGTTCAGAGTTGGCTGTAATGGCCATTTGAGGAGTCAACTAGAGGATGGAAGATCTTTCTTTCTCTCTCTCTCTCTCTCTCTCTCTCTCTCTCTCTCACCTGTCACTTTGCCTTTCAAATAAATAAATAAATCTTTTAAAAAGTTTGTAAAACTGGTTATAGAAGGAACACTCCTCAACACAATCTAGGCAATTTATGACAAACCCATGGCCAGAATCCTATTGAATGGGGAAAAGTAGGAAGCATTCCCACTGAGATCTGGTACCAGACAAGGATGCTCAGTCTCACCATCGCTACCCAATATAGTCCTGGAAGTTTTTGCCAGAGCCATTATGCAAGAAAAAGAAATCAAAGGGATACACATTGGAAAGGAGAAACTCAACTCTCCCTATTTGTAGATGACAGGATTCTATATATAGGGGATCCAAAAGACTCCACCAAAGGACTATGGAACTCATAGAACAGTTTGGTAAAGTAGCAGGATATAAAGTCAATACCAAAAATAAAGAGCCTTTGTATACACAGACACTGCCAAGGCTGAGATTGAGCTTCTAAGATCAATCCCATTCACAATAGCTACAAGAAAAATCAAATAACTTGGAATAAATTTAACCAAAGTTGTCAAAGATCTCTAAGATGAGAATTATAAAACATTAAAGAAAGAAATAGAAGATACAAAAAAAGGAAAAAAAATCTTCCATTTTCATGGACTGGAAGAATCAATATCATCAAAATTTCCATTCTTCTGAAAGCAATTTAAAGATTCAATGTGATGCAAATAAAAATACCAAAGACAGTCTTCTCAGATATAGAAAAAATGATGCTGAAATTCGTATGGGGGCAGGAGACCTTGACTAGCTAAAGCAATTTTTATGCAACAAAAACAAAGCCAGAGGCATCACAATACCATATTTCAAGACACACTACAAGATGGTTATAATCAAAACAGCCAGGTACTGGTACAAAAATAGATGGGTAGACCAATTGAACAGAATAGAAACACCAGAAATTAATCCAAACATCTACAACTAACTTATATTTGACCAAGGAGCTAAAACCAACCCCTGGATCAAAGACAGTCTATTCAACAAATGGTGCTGGGAAAACTGGATTTCCACATGCAGAAGCCTAAAGCAGGACCCCTACCTTACACCTTATGCAAAAATCCACTCAACATGGATTAAAGTCCTAAATCTACAACCTGATACCATAAAATTATTAGAGAACATTGGGGAAATCCTGCAAGACACTGCCACAGGCAAAGAGTTTTTGGAAAAGACCACAAAGGCACAGGCAAGCAGTCAAAACCAATATTAACAAATGGGATTAGTTCAAATTGAGAAGTTTCTGTATGGCAAAGTTCTGTATGGCAAAAGAAACAGGAAAGTGAAGAGGCAACTGACAGAAAGGGACATATTACTTGCAAACTATGCAACTGATAAATGATTAATAATCAGAATCTACAAAGAGATCAAGAAACTCCAACAACAAAACAAACAACCCAGGTAAGAGATGGGCAAAGGACTTAAACAGACATTTTTCAAAAGAGGAAATCCAAATGGCCAACAGAACATGAAAAAATGCTCAGGATCATTAGCCATCAGGGAAATGCAAATCAAAACCACAATGAGGGTTCACTTCACCCCAGTTAGAATGGCTTTCATACAGAAATCAACAAACAACAAATGCTGGGAGGATGTGGTGAAAACGGTACCATAATCCACTGCTGGTAGGAATGCAAACTGGTGAAGCCACTATGGAACATAGTATGAAGATACCTCAAAAATATGAATATACCTACCATATGACCCAGCCACTCTACTCCTGGGTATATTCCTGCACTTCTATGTTCATTGCACCTCAATTCATAACAGCGAGGACATTGATTCAACTTAAATGCCATCAACCAAAGACTGGATAAAGAAATTATGAGATACATACACTATGGAATACTAAACAGGGATAAAAATAAATTAAATCTGGTCATTTGCAACAAAATGGATGAATCTGGAAAACATCATACTTAGTGAAATAAGCCATTTTCAAAGGAACAAATACTCTATGTTCTCCCTGATCTGTGATAACTAGCAGAGCACCTAAAATGAAATCTGTATAAGTGAAAGTGACAGAGAAGGGGATGACTTAAGCTGCTCTTGTCTTGACTGTCAAGGAACAGAGTTTTGTTTGCTTGTTTCTTCTTTTTTTTTTTTTAATTCATACTATTTGTTGACCCCTTTATGTAACATAGAGTTAATCATATGTGTATAAAGGCCATTGAAAATAGATCTGAGTAAAAAAGAAGAGTCAGAATAAGAGGAGGAGGAGGAAGTTTGTAATTGTGAAGCTGTATATTTCTGCATACATTCCTACAGACTTACTTCTAAGGATACAGTTTAAAAATTTGTTATGGGACCCCAAATCCCATTAAGCTTGGTGGTAAAAGTGCCATCTTAATTGTTAAAGTGATCATGTTAAGTGTTAAAGTCAACATACAGACAGGATTCAGTGTTAAAGTGATCATATAAATAGGATCGAGTGTCTGGTAATAATAATAGATATAATTAAAAAGGAGAGAATGTTCAAACATGGGAAGCAGTCCACACATCAGACTCATAGGATAGCAATGACTTTAAGTAACACTCTGACCTCAGAATCAGCCCTTAAGTGTTCCTGATCTGACTGAAAACCCCATGAGAGCATTTCAGGCATGGAAAGCCAAGACACTGTGGCAAAAAATGTTCTGCATGAAGGATCTCCGAGAGAGACCCCAGCGGAAAGAAGTGGCCATCAAAGAAGGATGTACTTTTCTCTGAAGGGAGGAGAAAACTTCCACTTTGCTCATATCCTTGTTTTAAATACTAATCAAGTTTGTGCATTCAAAAGGGTTTCATGGTCTAGGCAGCTCATGTTAAGAGCCTCAGTGGTCACTGACATCATATATAAGAATGTTAATTGTTAAACTAACAACAGGAGGCACTGCGCACTAACTCCCCATGCAGTACCTCTGACCTCAATGAGTTGTATTTTGAGAATTAACTATAAAACTAGTTCTCAAACTAGTTTTTTGTGTGTGTATGTGTGTGTGTGCAGCTGTTGAAATCTTTACTTAGTATAGAGTTGGTCTCCTGTGTACAAAGTTAATTAAAAATAAATCTTAATGGAAAACGGGACTGGGAAAGGGAAAGGAATGAAGCGAAGGTTGAGTGTGGGTGGGAGGGCAGGTATGGTGGAAAGAACAACTATATTCCTAAAGTTGTACTAATGAAATTTGTATTCCTTAAAAAATAAATTTAAATAAAAGTTTTAATCGCTGATTTAAAATCTTTATTTGTGTGAATTTTTCAATATAGCCAAAATTTTTTTCTCTCTGTATAGTCTTATTAAAAATAAGACTTTATGGAGCTCATCACTAATATACAATCTTAATACTATTAGAAAATTTAAAACTATAAAGCAGAGTTTACTCAGATCTACTTTTAAGTGAACAAAGTAATGTAAGTTGTATTCAACAATCACAAAATAAACATGTTGCTTGTGTAAATTCTTTGAACATAACAAAAATTGTCACCATTTTTTTTTTTTTTTTGTCATTTGGTTGTGACTCTCTGCAAATAATACAGAAGCTGGGGTGTAGCCCAGGGGATAGCACTGAATGCTGGTTCTTCCAGCCTGGGGGCCAGGACTGCCCAGTGCTAAGTCAGGCTTCTGATTTCCCTGAATCAAACCAAAGGGCAAAATGTTCTCAAAGCAGAGTTTGTTTTATTTCACTTCCACAAAGTCTTCTCCAGAATGGTGTTCAGTGCCACATGGAAAAAAGAGCATCCAATGGTTCACTTCAACATAATTTTTCCTCCCAATACCTTGGGGAAAAAACGTGATAAAATAAGGATTTATTAAATTCAATACTCTTCCTGAAAGAGATTCATTTAGGAACTATATTTAAAAGACACACATTTTGTAGAAAGCATTGAATTCCTATTCATTGCACTCTGCTTCAATTCCTGCTCTGATTAGGATCTTAATGATGTATTATTAGTATGTGTGTGCTCAGTATTATATTTTTCTGATCACATAAATACTTTGTAATCCCTTTATTTTTTGACAGGTGGTGATTGGTATAGATTATTTGCCAGGATTTTTGGTTAATAATGTTGGTAATATTTGACCATATCATTGATTTAGAGTCTGAACATAAAAAGCATAAAATCATACCACCATGCTGCTTTTCCAATCAATGAAACAATGATTTTACAAAAATATATATTCTAACTTATTCCTTTTGTGATATAAAATTGCACATTGAGTGAGCTGACATAATCAAATTGCCTGTGTATCTAGAAGACTTTTTAATAATAAGAAGAAAGCCCTGGAGCAGTTAAATGATTTGGTACATTTGTTCAAACAAGGCATTCAATAGTATCTATTCAAATTCATTCATTCTTCTGGCTTCTGAACAAAGAAAGGTATTATTAGCTGTTTAGAATGATATTTCATGCAATGAATTTGTTATTCTTTCATATTAAAATGCTACTCACTGGTTGTTGCAAGTATAATTCCAGAGCTACCTGTATGTTAGGAGAGTATTTCTCCTTTACCCTCACCTCACAGGTAATCATGCCTACATCAACTACCATTGAACAATAGTCATTGTCAGCTTTAGTAACAAATTGGAAACTATTCATTTTATAATTTCCAGCATATGATAAGCCTGTAACTCTGCATACTTCATGCCTGGATCCTTAGAAATCTATTTATTTATTTCATCTACAAGTATACTGAGTGATTACATGCAATATCTCAGAAGCAGCAGAATAAAATTCTCCTATTCACCAAATTTTTATTATGATAGTATTGACTTCTATTTCTTTATTAGGCTGCATGCAGAGAAGAAATCTGTTATTTTTTTCCAGAAAAAAATAATATTAATTCAAAGAACTGAAAGATTTCAAGGATGTTGAAAGATACTGCACTTAAATATTTCAAAAAAGATAAAAATTATATTTTTAATGAATCTTACAGACCAGTTATGTGGCCAGAGAGCTGAGCCACTGTCTGCAATGCCAGCATCCCATATCAGAGGATCTTGGCTGCTTTGCTTCCAATCCAATTTCCTGCTAATGAACCTGAGAAGAATACATCAGATGGTCCTAGTTCTGGAGCTTCTCTCAACCGTGTGCAAGACCAGGATGGAGGGTCTTGTACCTGGTTTTCTGCTGGCCCAGACTTGACAGTTGTGTCCACTTCAGGAGTAAACCAATAAACCAGTGGAAGGAACTTCTCTCTCTCTTTCTGTTACTCTACCTTTCAAGTAGATAAATTATTTAGGTTTAAGAAATTTCAAAAATTTTCACTTATGTCAGCTTAAACACAGTATGTTAACAGTTACTATGCCTATTTTCAAAAGTCCACAGATACATTTTTTAAAATAAATAAATAAATAAAAATTGGGGGCCCGCACTGTGGCATAGTGGGTAAAAACTGCTGCTTGTAGTGCTGACATCACATATGGGCGCCGGTTCAAGTCCCAGCTGCTCCATTTCCAATCCAGCTCTCTGCTCTGGCCTGGGAAAGCAGTGGAAGATGGCCCAAGTCTTTGGGCCCCTGCACCCACATGGGAAACCTGGAAAAAGCTCCTGGCTTCTGGCTTTGGATTGGCACAGCTCCAGCCATTGTAGCTGTTTGGGGAGTGAACCACCAGATGGAAAAATTCTCTCTCTCCTTGCCTCTCCATAACTCTGCCTTTCAAATCAAATAAATAAATCTCAAAAAAAAAAAAAAAGTTCCGCAGACCTCTCAAATAATATATTTTCTAGGAAGACTATAATCATTTCTAAGCTGAATTAAATTATAGCTTTAAAGATAAGAATTAAAAAACAATATAGTCACCAGGAAAGTGGTGAATAAGGAACTCTGAAGTTGTACCCCTCCAGAAAAAGCGTTGTAGACACTGGGAAAATCTAACATTGTCAATGTGCGGAAATGATAAACTTTTTCCAAAGGCTTACTACAACAATGTGGATGGTGCTTATTCGGGAAACAACTGGCTGTTGGTAAGAACAGTGAGACTGGTAGCACTTTAACTTACCCCATTTCAAACTCCCACTTTCCCACTCGGGGGCAGTGTTAAAAGTATCAGCTTCCTTTCCAGTGACAGAGGAACAGATTGGACATCGCTCATGTGGACGTGTAGCTATTTGTTTTGACCTTAATGGGGGCTCCCTGGAAGATTGGCTCAGTGGGTTTGCCATTCTTTCACCGGACTCAGAACTTGCCCAGTGCTAAAGTCGCTACTCAGAAGGAAATGAGAGGTTACACATGTTGCAAACATTTGTAGGCAAATGTTTTAGACATGAGAGAACACAGCTAGGGCAAATAATAGAATGGTGTAAAACTTCACAGAAATAATTGGGAAATAAACATGAAGTTTGAAAAATTCTGTACAAAAGGATCGAATTTCCAGAATTGCCAAATTATAATATAAAAATTGTTCAGCATTGACTGAAAATGAAAGGGTATACAAAGAAATAATGATCCATTTTCAGAGGAAAGCGAGCAATCAATTGGACAAAAACATTAATAAATATTTTCATGAGTTAAAAAACTAAAGAAACACTGTCTAAAGAAGTACAATAATGTATTAGAATAGTATTTCAACAAGGGGGGAATGTTAATACAGAGAGAGAAATATCAAAGCTATCAAGCAGGAATTATCAAATCCAGAATATATTAATTGATATGAAAAATTTAATATAGGAATTCAACAGTGAATTCAAGTAGAAATAAAGAATCATTGAAACTGAAGATAGATCTTTTGAGTTCATCCAGTCTGAAGAACAAAAACAAGAACAGAGAAAACTGAAAAAAGTCACAGATTTGGGTGCCAAATTATGTAGTCTGAGAATTTCGAAACAAGAGAAATGGAAAGCAAGAGAAAAAAAAAATAATACTTGAAAAATATTCTGCTAAAGCCCAAATTCATGGAAAAACATTATTCACATTCAGAAAAGCTTATGAAGCTCAAATCAAAATAAGTTCAAAATATATCTATAACTAAATTCTTCATAATCAAATTGTCAATAGACAGAAACAACAGAAGAATCTTGAAAACAGCATCAAATAAGGTAATCATCACATACGTTACCTGAAGCTAATTCTCAGTAGGAGTAACAGCTGATTTCACATCAGAAAACCTACAGGCAGTGGGATGAAAAATTCAAGGTACTGAAAGAAAAAAAAAAACTGTCATACAAGAAATCAGAATTGGGAAAAATGAATTTTCACACAAAAGAGCAAACAAAATATCCTCATATTAAAACAAAGTTTGTCACTTGTAGATCAACCCTACAATGAAGGCTACAGGGAGCTCTCCAAGATGATATCAACCCAAATCTACATGAGGAAACTAAGAACAACAGTAAAAGGAACTGCATAGGCAAATACTAAAAGACAGAAGAAATGTTTTCTTTGTTAGTAAGTCCTTTTTTATATTTTATCTAATTTAAAGGACAGTTGCATAATGCAATAATTATAAATCTGTACTATTGCTATACAATGTATGTAAATAAATTTATAATGATAGCAGCACCAAACACGGTCAAATCTATACTGTTGTTTATTTTTTCAATTTACTACTGATATTAATATGCCATTTATTCTATTTGGATTGCTATAAATTATGGTGTCTTTTGTAATTCCTAATAACTAAGAAATTATAGCAAAAGTAATAACAAAGGATTAAAATATTGGATTGTAAAATATCTATTTAAAACAATATAAGACAGTGAAAAATGAATGAGGAACCAAAATATGTAAGGAATAGACAACAAAAAGTGAAACGAAATAAATAATCCTTTCTACATTAATTATCACATTATATGTAAATAGATTAAATCCTCATATTAAAATACAGAGTTTGTTGGAATAGATAAAAATCTAATACATGTTGTATACAAGAGACTTATTTTAGATCCAAAGACACACATAGATTGAGATTTTGAAAAAATTGAAAAAAATTATATTCAAATAAAAAGGATCTGTTATGCTTATGTTTACGTTGTACATAATAAACTTCAATATGAAAATTGTTACTAGAGAAAAAGAAAGGCATTGTATAATAATACAAAGGTCAATCTATTAAGAAAATACAGCTACTGTAAACATATATGCAAATAAGAATATAATCTCAAAATACATGAAGCACAAAATGATAGAAATGAAACAAAAATAATCTTTGAGGGGCCGATGTGATGCAGCAGATGAAGGCATTATTTGCCACACCAGCATCCATATCAGAATGCCAGTTTGAGTGTTTTGCTTTCAATCCAGCTTCCTGCTAATGCAGGCAGGAAGGCAGTGGATGATGGCTCAACCATGTGGGCACCTGTCACTCACGTGGGAAACCTACACGGAATTCTTGGCTCTTGGCTTCAGTATGAACCAGTCCCAGCTATTGTGGGCTTTTTAGGAGTGAACCAGGGGACAAAAGATATCTCTCTCTCTGTTTCTGCCTTTCAGATAAATAATTAAATAAATCTTTAAAACTTAGTAGTTGCTTGAGACTCCAATGACTTTTTTTTTAAAATAGGGAATAGAAAAACCAGTATGAAGAGCAGCAGGAAAATACAAGGGAACTTTAAAAACTTTGTGAGAAATGTGTATTATAGAAAACTATGCGTGAATTTCAAACTTTTTTTGCACCAAAATAAAATTTATTTTGCAGTGTCTGTCTTCATGAACAACTGTACTGTCATAGAAATCACCAATCAACAGAGGTCAGTGCTCTGGTGCAGTGGGTAAAGCCACCGCCTGTTTTGCAGTGGTTTGAGACCCAGCTGTTCTGCTCCTGATCTAGCTCCTTGTAATGTGCCTGGGGAAGCAGCAGAAGTGGCCCAAGTGGGAGACCTGGAAGAAGCGTCTGGCTCCTGGCTTCAGTCTGGGCCAGGCCTGGTTATTGCAGCCATTTGGGGAATAAACCAAGAGATAGACTCTCTCTCTGCCCTTCAAATAAATAAAATCTTTTGGAAAAAATGGCCAATAATCTATGGAAAGTTGTTCTGCATCATAAGCCATTGGGGAAACACAAATCAAAACCACAATAAGATGCTATTTCCTATCTTCCAGCATTTATAAGTATATACTTATATGTTATTTATATAGTACATATATGTGTGTGTATTTATTATATACACATATTAATATATAATATATAATATAGATTTATATATTACATATATGTGTGAATATATATATGTATATATATATATATATATATAAGTTGGTGAGTGCACAGGAAATTGGAACTCTTATACCTTGCTGATGGGAAAGAATAATACTGTGGTGGAAAAACAATCAGTGAGTTTTAATAAGTTAAACATAGAATTACTGTATGTCCAGCAACTCTGTTATTACTAGGTACATTCTTGAGAGAATACAATTCAGATGTTCACCAGAAGCTTGTAAATGATTATTCCTAGAGGTATTTTCTACAGAAATCAAAAACTGAAAATAATCCAATCGTCCATGACCTCAGAAATACATATATAAAACTGTAATGTACAGCCTTACAATTGAATATCATTCAGTCCTAAAAAGTAATCATATGGTATGGATAAACCTTTAAAAATAACACTAATTTAAAGAAGTTAAAAGGTAAAATATTGTGATTCCACTTGTATGAAATGCTGAGAATACACACATTCAGGGGACAAAAAAAAATCAGTTGTCTTGGATGAGGGAAGTTACAGAGGGTGAATTTGGGGTTTCTTTTTAGAATAATGGGAACACTGTGGAATTAGGTGTGGTGATGATCAGATAGCATGGTGAGTATACCAAAAGCATTAAGTGCAGAGCATTGTCTCTCAAGAGCCATGGAGATTTGTTTAATGTACAGCCTGTATGTGCACATTTTACACCTATTTGGGATAATCTATTACATACTCTACTTACAAGTAGAGTACTACTTAGAAGTAACTCACTTAGTACTTACTTAGAAGTATTTACTTGGTAATAAGTACTACTTAGAAGCAACTTCAGAGATGGTAATTAGTTTATGACTAAGGATAGCCTGTTCCATTTTGTGAAGTTGTACATTTTGCAGTTCTCAATAGCCTTAATCCTTTAGGATCAGTGATTGAATTCATTATGAGTCCATGTGCGTTCATATCCAATTCACACTTTTCTACTTTGTGTTCAACATCAACATGAAAGACTATTGATTCTAGAAATACACATATGAGTATTTTATTTCTCTTTTGGTTCACAGATATGTATATATATATTTGTTATGCTACAGCAACTCACATATATTTATATGTTTGAGTATGAACTCAATTTTAAAATTTCAGGGAAAAAGTTACAATCAAAATGGAAAGTATATGTGATAAATAATTTTGAGGAAAAGTGTCAAATATGAAAGTTAGATAAGAAATAAAAATATGAATCCCTTGAGCAAGATAATAGATATAAATATTAAGTACTGTAATTAAAATACAATCATCCCTAAATAAAATTTTTAAATAATTTGGAACTGTACAATGAAAAAGAATCCACCTAGTAAGTATTCTAATCCATAATAACCAATAGCAAAACATATTCAAAAATATTACTGAATGTTAGAAAGGAAAATTGTTCTTTGACAACCAAGCTTATAAGGAAAATTAAAATGAGATTATCTAGCACTTTCAACAGAAATGCTACATCAGCAGAAAAAAAGTAGCATACTTAAGAAACTCAGTGAAAGAAAATGTAACCCAAGCATTTTATATCCAGGAAAAATTAACTTTTAAGTATAAAGAGCACAGGTGAAATGCTGTGGACATGAAAGAACTCTTTTGTTCCTATTAAGTCTCCTGGAGGGGAATACACCAGAGGTATTAGCATAAGGATCAGGGATGAGTGTTAAAGTTACAGCTATTTGAAAACCTAAAACTAAGTTGGGGATAAGACTGAAAGAACATAGTGTGTAGTGCAGTGTGCAGTGTTTGTATAACACTGAAAAACTAGGTAGAGGAAAAAATGTCAAAAGGCAACAAAAGAGTGACTGGGGGCCCACACGTTCTCCCACTCCCCTTAGTCACGGTCTCAGGTATTGGTGCCGGTGTGAGCAGCACGGTGATGTCCAGGTGAACATAAAGTGTGAGAGTTTGAAGTTGATGGCCATTCATTCATTCCCTAAGAGAGTTTTTCAGATTTAGTTCATACTCAATAAACATCTATTTAACATCAGTTGTACAGCTGACAATCATCAAAAATAAAGCCTCTAATAAAAATAAGTTTAAAGTTTGAGCTTGTCTTACACCTTTACACAGCAGCACAAAAAATACAAATGGTATTTAGGGTATTAACGAGACTGGCTTTCATTCAGTTAGGTACTGTTCTCCTTTCCTCATAGCATGGGAGGTATCTGTGAGTACAACACACCTGACTGTTAGAGCTGGTATTATTTTTTAATGTTTACTTTTTTATTTTTAATTAAAAGACTAAGATAGACAGACTGAGATTTTGCATCTGTTGTTTCATTTGCCAAATGACTGAAACAGGCAAGGTTGGACCAGGCTGAAGCCAGAAGCCAAGAACTCCATCCAGTTTTCCCATGTGAATAGCAGGCATCCATTGACCCACCCTCTGCTGCCTCCCAGCGTGCACACCAGCATGAAGCTGGGTCAGAAGCAGAGTAGCTGAGACTCAAACCAAGCACTCCAAAAAGGGGTGCAGTTGTACCAAGCAGTGACTTAAACCACTGAACCTAACACCTGACCCATACAGCCAGCATTATTAATAGTCGTTTGTCTCAAACTAAAACTTCTAGCCATCCAAATAATTTAATTTAACATATCAAACTTATTCTGGAAACATTTTATCATTAACTTTCTACATTTCTACATCTTCATAAGAGTTCAAAGTAGCAACATAAAATATATCAGAAAGTCATAAGATGATTTGCTTAGTAAAATTATATAAGGATGATAACTGAGACTTCCTAAGAAAAAAGATAACTGTATTGTTTGGGGAAAGCCCTTGTGAAAGTTGACTTCAATTGGGCCTTAACAGAGAAACAGTACTTTGAATGGTTAAACACAGAAGTAACACATTATATACAGGGACACACTGCTACTTTTCAAATCAGCTTTAGCACAAAGAAGTACTTCAAAAAGTCTGTGGAGAAATGAAATTTAAAGATAAATTCTTGGGGCTGGTGCTGTGGCTCACTTGGTTAATCCTCCGTCTGCGGTGCCGGCATCCCATATGGGCGCTGGGTTCTAGTCCTGGTTGCTCCTCTTCCAGTCCAGCTCTCTGCTGTGGCCCTGAAAGGCAGTGGAGGATGGCCCAAGTGCGTGGGCCCTGCACCCGCAAGGGAGACCAGGAGGAAGCACCTGGCTCCTGGTTTCGGATTGGTGCAGCACGCTGGCCGTAGCAGCCATTTGGGGGGTGAACCAATGGAAGGAAGACCTTTCTGTCTCTTTCACTGTCTAACTCCACCTGTCAAATAAAATAAATCAATCAATAAATAAAGATAAATTCTTATGCTGGAAAATAATTTTGGGGCCAGTGCTGTGGCATAGTAGGCTAAGCCTCTGTATACAGAGCCAGCATCCCATATGGGTATCGGTCCATGTCCAGCTTCTTCTCTTCCAATCTAGCTCTCTGTTCCTATGGCCTGGGAGAGCAGTGGAGGATGGCTCAGGTGCTTAGGCCTCTGCACCCATATGCGATACCCAAAGGAAGCTCCTGGCTCTTGGCTTTTGATCGGCCCAGCTCCAGCTGTTCCAGCCATTTGGGGTGTGAACCAACTGATGGAAGACCTCTCTCTCTCTATGTAACTCTGCTTCTCAAATAAATATTAAAAAAAGAAAATAATTTTAAAATCCACCCATAATGTTTAATTATGTGCATTCCTCATGAAATTTTTGAAGACCTCTTGCATGTATGAATTTCAAAATTTTTTGCATCACAAAAAACTTGTCTTTTAAATTCATTCTTCCATAAGTTTTTTGAAGTACACTCATAAAATGAAAGCATTGATTTATTTATCATCCCTTAGACAAATACAATTAGATTCATTACCTTCTAGTTATCACAGTGTTTTTAGATCACAGTTATATGATACAAAGCAAGTATTTTGTGATTTAGACATAAGGGCTAGAATTTAGTTGCACTGTCTGATTTTTTTTGCAATACCAGGACAAAAATGAAAAACAAAATGTTTAAAAATAATCATGGTCCTCTTGGAATTTATTTTCTTACGGAGTGAACAGAAAATAAAATAATGAGTAAATAAGCTAATGAGGTAATTCATAACTTAACTATAAAACTGCAGTATGTTAATTGAGACAAATATGTGCACAACAGGAATATGTGCATAACAGTGAGTCCTGAGGCATAAAGGAAAGATAAAACAGGACGTGGGAGGAGGAGCAGTGATTAGGTCACAAAAGTCAATAGGGTGGACTCCGTGACCCGGTGATACTGGAATAAAGATATGAGACAAGTGAGATAACAGGCCTCAGGAAGACAGAGAATCAAGAGTTAAGTGTTCAGAACCCTGTCTGACCAGGCTCAAGGAAGAGTGAGGAGGCTGGTGTTAAGGGAGCAGGGTTGATAGGAATCTGGGGTGGAGACAGCAGTCATGGTCACTGTCACTGCAGGCAGCTATTCTCCCCCTCTGGGTACAGACCTTGACTTTGATGCTGAGTGAGATGCTGAACCAGAGTACGATATTGAGTACAGGAGCAGCATGATCCAACTTCAGTGTTAACAGGATCATTTCCTTGCTGCGCATGGATGCACTACAGAGTGACAAGGACAAAGACAGGAGGACCAGAAAGTGAGCTCTCACCAGAGGTGACAGCACACACATGGGATGGCCGCACCAGGTGAGAGGTGAGTCTGTTTGCATAACACCCAGCTGCAGATTCACGATGGAACTGAGAGATTACCTGGAGGGACGCCCCCTGCACAGGCTTCTTCAGAAGGTAGATTGTGTCAGGAAAGGAACTGTTGGTGGGGGCTGGAGGGCAGTGCAAGGTGGAGGACTAAAAGGGAAAGAAGTTCGAGCCAAGAATCAGTCTATGAAAAAAATTTCCGAAGATGAGGTTTGTAAACTTCTGAGTGTAAAATTTTTGTTCTGATTGATACTGAGTCAGAAAATTCCCTCCTGTCGGAGAAGCGTTTGCTAATGCTGCATACAAAACTGTTTCAACTTTATGAAAAAAGATCTTTTGATGGAGATAAGTGCTTGGCACAGCTGTTACAAAACCACCTGGGGAACATGTGCCCCAGAACCCGGTATCTTAGTGCCCACAGTTGGGGCCCTTAGGGTTCCTCCTTCCTGTTAATGAGCACCCTGGGAAGGAGCAAGTGATGCTCAAGTACGTGGGTCCCTGCGCTGACGTGGGAGACCTGAATTCAATTCCTGGCTCCTGGGTCCAGCCTAGCCCCACCCTGGCTGTTGCATGCATCTGGGGAGTGAGCCAGAGGGTGGAAGATCTCTGTCTCTCTGCCACTCAAATAAAATTAAAATAAATACATAATAAGGCCGGTGCCGTGGCTCAGTAGGCTAATCCTCTGCCTTGCGGCACCAGCACACCGGGTTCTAGTCCCGGTCGGGGCACCGACCCTGTCCCGGTTGTCCCTCTTCCAGGCCAGCTCTCTGCTGTGGCCAGGGAGTGCAGTGGAGGATGGCCCAAGTTCTTGGGCCCTGCACCCCATGGGAGACCAGGATAAGCACCTGGCTCCTGCCATCGGAACAGCGCGGTGCACCGGCTGCAGCGCGCCTACTGTGGCGGCCATTGGAGGGTGAACCAAAGGCAAAAAGGAAGACCTTTCTCTCCGTCTTCCTCTACTGTGCACTCTGCCTGTCAAAAATAAAATAAAATAAAATAAATACATAATAAAATTTGCAAACAAATTCTTTAAAAGGAAGAATATGAAATAGAATTTTATATAATTTTTGTGTCTGTATTCAGAAACCTATAGCATTTTTACAAACAGCAATCATATAATTGTATTTGATCTCATACATTTTATGTATTCAAAGGAAATAGTTCAATGAAAATGACATAATGCACCCCAAAAATAAGGTTACCAATGATAAATTGGGTCATGAATATTTTCCATTCAAGAAATATCAGAAATTTTCACATGAAAATTCAGATGCCTGTAATTTACAGTGTTTTATATGAAGGACATTTTATGAGTATAATTCTAAATTCCAAAATATTACTCTGGAAAATAAACAATCCAGTAAATTTAATATTAAATAGCATTGCCAAGTTTAGATTGGAATCTGGAATTTAAAAAATTTAATTTTGAAACAAAAAATAATTTTAATATTCAGTTATTTTGAGGAAGAGTGAACTGTGTTTTCTTCTCTTTAAAATCAACACTGTAAATTATTAATAAACATGAATCCAAAATTTCTAAGAAAAAATTGCTATCAAGTTGTGTCAGTGGAACCAGTATTGTGGCACAGCAGGTTAAGTAGTGGCTTAGGATGCCAACATCCCCTATCAGAGTGCTGGTTCATGTCCGTTCCATTCCAGTTCCTACCCAGTTTTCTGCTAATGTGCCTTAGAAGGCAGCAGAAGATCACCCCAGTACTTGGGCCCTTGCCACCCAAGTGGGAGACCTGGATGGAATTCCTGGCTCTTGGCTTTGGCCTGGCCCAGAGACCTGGCTGTTGTGGTTATATGGGGAGTGAATCATCAGATGGAAGATCTCTCTCTCTCTCTCTTTCTCTCTCTTTTGTTCTATCAAATAAACAAAATTTTTAAAAAGATATATCAGATAGTTCCTTAATAAAATAATTAACTGTGTTTCTTGTCAGCTTTTAAAATCTTATATCATACTATGATTCCTAATGCAAATAAATATTCACATATGTACCTAACCTTATTTTCAAAATTTTGCATTTGTTTCTTGAAGGCACCCACCCAAACAGAAAGGGTTCAGGTTTTATAATATCCAGATATGCCCCTAGTATTTGACAGCAGAGCTGGTAAGATTTCCTATGACACTGAAATGGAGAAAAAGAAAAGAATTAAGAACATATCCATCTACAGAGATGCGGGAGAGTGGCAGGGATTGCAGGAATAATCAGGAGTCCTGTTTCCCTTGTGTTAATCTTCAGGATAACTCTGAGGTCTGGGGATGTCAGTAGATGGTGTAGAATCCTGGGCAGAGGCGCAGGTGCAATGCATGGATTTGAGAATCACCAGCTTACTCACAGCATTTGAAGCCATGAGACTTGAAGAGATAATATCACAGTGAGGGAGCACAAGCTTCAATCTGTGAATCTGAATATTAACAGAGAGGTATGGAATGGAAATACAAATTTGAAGGTCACAGTATTAATGTTTTTTTTTTAAGTCTAATTGACACCATGAAGAAAAGAAGATCAACAGAAAAGATTCACTATCTGAGAAGTGAACCATGCATGAACAATTCACCTTTCAAAGGTATGGGTGATCACGAGGAGGCACCAGAGAGGGTGAGCCACATACCGCACCAGGGTGCCAAGGTTCAAGTAAGGACTCCAATTCCGAGTCCAGCTTCCTGGTAATGCAGATCCTTGGAGGTAAGTACCTGGTTGTTCAAGCAGTTGGGTCCCTGCCTTGGCCATGAATGAACCAGGGGTTTCAGCTTGGCCTAATCCTGGTTGTTAAGGGCATTTGGGGAGTGAGCAAATAGATGGGCATTCTCCCTCTTATTTGATTATGATTCTCATAATCAAATAAAAAATTAAAAGACAAGAATTATGCAAGTGAAACACTTGATGCCAGAGATGGAGGACAGAATGGCTGGAGGGGCTGGAAGGGATGAGGTCCAAGTTCCCTGGCAGCTGGGTAGAAGGTAGAGTGGAAGGGCACAGAGCCGGTGGGAAGCTGGATGCACAGTGACAATTGTAGGGCTTGTCTCTGTTTTCTGCTCTCTCTGTGAGATGAGAAATGAGGTCACCAGCTGAAAACAAGGAATGAGGGCATCAGAATTTTAAGGACAAGAGTAAAAATGAGCACTAGTTATCTTCCCTTTGGTGCTAGATGCTTTGGAATTTATCCAGCCAGTGCATAGAACTCTCTAAAAATGTCTTGTTTTTAGAGATTCTAAATCCAGTGATACTAAATCCTCATATATAGGAGAAAAAAAAATTCCTAATACAGTCCTTCCCTATATCAGGTATTATGACTCAGAAGTGCCTGCATTTGTATTTTTTAAATCAAAACTATTCTGGGGCCAGTGTTGTGGTGTAGTGGGTTAAGCTGCTGCCTGCAACACCACCATCCCATATAAGTACCAGTTAGACTCCCAGCTGCTCCACTTCTGATCCAGCTCCCTGCTAATGTGCCTGGGATAGCAGCAGAAGATGGCCCAAGTGTTTGGGCCACTGCACTACACGTGGGAGACCTGAAAGAAGCTCCTGGCTCTTGGCTTTGGACCTGCCCAACTCCAGACATTGTGACCATTTGGGGAGTGAACCAGCAGATGGACGATCTCTCTCTCTCTCTCTCTCTGTAACTCTGACTTTCAAATAAACTTTTATTAAAAGAAAAACTATTTGCCCTTTGAAAATACATGTAAAGAAATACTAGCTGATTTTATATAAGAGTCTACAATTTTTTTCTACATTTATCATCTGGAAGACGATATGAAATATTCAAGATGCTATGCCTTGAAGTCATGACCAATAGAGGTGCTCTGGGCCTCTGCTTGACCTTTTTCATTTGCATGGTTGTTAACCTCCAGACACAAATGATTTTTTTGAAGGAACATCTTCAATTTTATGCAGTTTTTTAAGTTTCTGTCTTTCTTTCTTTACCTGCAGGACCACCAGCTCTGTGTAATTGTGGTTTACATGCTAAAGGTAATATAAATGAACACACAACTACATGTGTACATATTCAAATACATGTAAACAGCCATCATAACCACAGAAAAAAGAAGGCGGTAGGATTTGCCCATTTCAAATGCTAGAAGCATCCTGTATAGTGCATACTAAGAAGTCATAAATGTATAATATGAAGCCATTGTGGCTTGAGGATAGATATTCAGTACCTGGTATTACCTGATAAAGTCATACATATGTATAGCTCCATTTTATGTGATAATTACTGAATCTAGCTTCAGCATCTGCTTTTATCAGATAAACTGAATTTATTATTTTGAATAAGGCAGTCACAATAATTCATGGCCTTGTGAAGAATTGGCAAACAAAAGGTTCATAAGGGAGAGGAAAGGTGAGTAGGAAATTTCATTAGAAATTCCATATAAAATGACAATGGTCCACTTTATGTAAATTTTTGAAATTGTCAATTGCATGTTCAAATTTTTAACTCTCCAGGATGAAGTTAAAATAACGCTGCATCCAGAGACATCTGGAGGATTGCAGAACTACCCATTTAGCCCTTGAATTTTAAAGTGACTTTTATCGTATTTCAAAATAGCTGTGCATCCTCTCTCCACATTACCAGCAAACAACTGAACATGTTTCTCTATTTTCTGCTCAACTGCTGCCCATCTAAAAGCAAGCAATAAGCAGGAAAATGTATTTTACTGATGAAAGATAAGCTGGAGAAAGCAGCCAGCCATTCGGACACACAGGTGTAATAAATCTACCTGCTTAGAGCCATCAGTTGTCAGCTGAATCTGTAAGCTGCCTATGTCATAGATACTGTGTTATTTTTCCTTCATCTAGCTCAAAAACTCTATCTCAGACATTTTCCTAAAGACTTTGAATAAAAGCCGGCGCCGTGGCTCACTAGGCTAATCCTCCGCCTTGCGGCGCCGGCACACCGGGTTCTAGTCCCGGTCAGGGCACCGATCCTGTCCCGATTGCCCCTCTTCCAGGCCAGCTCTCTGCTGTGGCCAGGGAGTGCAGTGGAGGATGGCCCAAGTGCTTGGGCCCTGCACCCCATGGGAGACCAGGAGAAGCACCTGGCTCCTGCCATCGGAACAGCGCGGTGCGCGGGCCGCAGCGCGCCAACCTCGGCGGCCATTGGAGGGTGAACCAACAGAAAAAAAAAAAAAAAAGAAAGACCTGTCTCTCTACTGTCCACTCTGCCTGTCAAAAAAAAAAAAATTAAAAAAAAAAGACTTTGAATAGAAAGAATGGCATCTAACCGGCTGCCCATGCCAACATTCAGATTCATGATTTTAGTAGAATTTGTCATTCCTTTTCAGTGCTGTCGAATAATATATAAAAGTAAAATAACTGCAAAAAAGGAAAATATTAAAATATTTTAAAAAATAAAGATGAGCATTTAATCTTAAAATAGGGATGCTCATTGCAGTTAATCATAAAGACAGACAAGGCTACATCTATAAAAAACTGCCTATGTGCTAGCGACAAAGTTTAACAGGAAGCCAAAAAGCAATTGGAAATATTAATGATCAACAAAATATATAAATAATCTTAATACAAATTAAGTATAAAAGAGAATGAAAGAAAAAACTCCTGAGTACCTTTCTCTGAAGGGAGGAGAGAACTTCCACTTTGACTATGACCTTGTCTAAATAAGATCAGAGCTGGCGAACTCAAGAGGCTTCCATAGTCTTGGCAGCTCATGACAAGAGCCTAGGGAGATTACTGACATCATAAATAAGGGTGTCAATTGTTAAGTCAACAATAGGAGTCACTGTGTACCTACTCCCCATGTAGGATCTCTGTCCTTAATGTGTTGTACTATGAGAATTAATGGTATAACTTGTACTGAAATAGTACTTTATAGTTTGTGTTTCTGTGTGGGTGCAAACTGTTGAAATTTTTACTTAGAATATACTAAATTGATCTTATTTATATAAAGATAATTGAAAATGAATCTTGATGTGAATGGGATAGGAGAGGGAGTGGGAGATGGGATGGTTGCAGGTGGGAGGGTGGTTATGAGGGGAAAAAGCTGCTATAATCCAAAAGCTGTACTTTGGAAATTTATATTTATTAAATAAAAGTTATAAAAAATAAAAAAGTAAAAAAAAAACTCCTGAAAAGAAGCAAAAATCTCTAATGAATATTTAACTTTTTTCATCAGTTTATTGAAGACATAAAATTTAAAGTAAGAATGCTTTTTTCTTATTCCTTCAACAGCATTCTACAAATGTGAACATTAAAATACACAGTGTTCATTTGTGGTCCAATGACATATTGGTAACAGTGCATAATGTCAAAACTTTTAGACAAACAATTTTTCAACAAGTCTAGGAATATTGTGATCTTTTGGACTAATAAATATATTTCTTGAAGTTTAGTTTATGGGAAAATAATAGGCACACACAAAAGATTGGTTCTCATGGTAGTTTTTCATCTATATTGGGATATAAGTCACTGTCTCGTCAATTTCCTTTCTCTCTCTAAATATATATAACTGAATTACAGACAAATATAATGCAGGTAAAGAAATTTTATGTTCCTTGCAACAAGAAATTTAAAATTAGACCTTTCCACCATTTTGAAATCTCTCTATTTCCTTCAGAAGTTCCAGACAAGGTGTCAACCTTTTGAATACTCTTGGTTTTGCTTGTTCATTTCAGGTAGTCATTTATTTGTGTCACTTGCCGTAAGCAAGTACTCTGCTAGGCATTGGCAATAGAGCATCAGGTTGGACAAGCAGGATCCTTTTCCTCCTAGATCAGACATCTCCATCTAGAACAGAGATTGAAAATCATGCCAAGAGAAGGATGACTATGAAGCAAAAGTTCCAAGTAGTAGAGTATCATTAAATAAGCGTAAGTGAGGTAGTGATGGTAGAGGGAACTACAGCATGAAGCAACTGGGCTTTAGATAGGGGCTAGGGACCACAGGTGGCAAAAGCTGGAGAGTGTGATGAGAAAAGAGACATTCCAGACAGAGGGGCTGACTCTAGGCTTCGAGAATATAAATATGAAGAAATTAACGGAGATCTGTAAGGTTACGTCTTAGGGGGAGAAGGCAGGGGGAAGTAAAACTCCCTCAGCATCCACAGACAATCAAGGCTGTATCATACATGACCTAAACCATGAGGGGTTTGGCTCTTACTAAAATTGCTAGTGAGAATCCACTGGAATACTAATTATAAGCAATTCAAAGTATTTTTAAAACTATACTATAAAATATTTCTTTTTTCAGAATTTAGGAGGCCAACAGTAACTTAGCTCAATAGTCCAAAGGCAGAATGATTGTGATTTGGGCCAATGCAATGGAATTGTGAATGATGGAGATAGACTCATATTTAGAGGAGTGACGGGGGCTTCCTTTTTGAATAGGTGGAATTTCAGGAGATTGACAAATCAAGCAGGAATGAGAAGGTTCTCTCTGAAACAACTGTGTATCTGTAAATACTCTTTAATGTGATATGGAAGATTGGGAGGGGTAATAATTATTAAGAGTTCAGTTTCAGTACTAGTTATAGCATCACTGCACATTAGACAACACATTAAGGACAGTTCCCACATGGGATGTAAGTACACAGTGACTTTTGTTGCTGACTTAACAATTTGACACTCCTGTTCATGGCGTCAGTAATCTCCCTAGGCTCTAGTCATGAGTTGCCATGGCTATGGAAGCCTTTAGAGTTCGCTGACTTTGATCTTATCGTTACCTAATATATACTAAACTGATCTTTTGTATATAAAGAGAATTGAAAATGAATCATGATGTGATTGGAAGGGGAGAGGGAGCGGGAAAGGGGAGGGTTGTGGGTGGGAGGGAAGTTTTGGGAGGGGGAAGCCATTGTAACCCATAAGCTGTACTTTGGATATTTATATTCATTAAATAAAAGTTTAATTTAAAAAAAAGAGTTCAGTTTCAACTATATCTACTCTTAAATGCTTGTAAAACACGAAAGGTTGAATTCCAAGAGTGAAGCCTACATGCAAGGCAAAATAAGCTTGGGTTGGAGGTATGTATTTGTGACTATCAGCATTTTTAGGATCATGAGTCTGAATAGGATCATCTACAGTGAAGATGGAAAAGGAAGTGTTACAACTGATACCACAGAAATAAAAAGAATCATCAGAAATTACTACAAACAGCTATAAACCAATGAATTGGAAAGTCTAGATGAAATGGATAGATTTCTATACACATACAATTTACCAGAATTTATATAGAATATTCAAATAGACCAATACCAATACAGATGCTGAATCCATAATAAGGACCCAGAAAAGTACAGGACCGGAGGGCTTCAGTGCTGAACTACGGAATGAAATCCCTTCATTTGTAGTAAAATGGATGCGAGTGGAGACCACTATGAAATAAGCCAGGCTCCAAAGGACAAATAACACATTTCCTCTGGTTTGTGGTAACTAATACATAGAGTATAAAAATAAACTCAAGTTTTATGAGTGAAATTGACATCTTGGGATGTGACTATTGTTTGACTACACTTCTGCACAATGGTAGTCTTTCTATTTTTTACTTGTTGAATCTTTTTTTTTAAATAGGACAATTAAGCCTGTGCTTATAACATAAATTTTAAGAGAAAAAAGAACTTTGTTTAAAAATGTACAGTAATTAGATGCTAAGTTCTGTAATTCTGGAACCTATAGAAATGCGGATGTATTATCTCAACTCCAAGTTCCCCATGTTGTGGCCTTTGTTGTGGCACAACTTGTTAAGCTGCTGACTGACATGCTGTCATCTCCTGCTGGGGTACTGGTCCCAACTCCTCTGCTTCCAATCCAGCTCCCTGCTAATGCTCCTGGGGAAGCAGCAGATGGTCCAAATGCCTGGGCCCCTGACACCCAAATAAGAGACCCAGATAAAGCTACTGGTCATTTGGGGAGGGAACCAGCAAATTGGAGCTTCCCCCCTCCTTCCTCTCTCTCTCTCTCTCTCTCTCTCCCTCTCTCTCTCTCTCCCCCTCCCTGTCTCATCCTCTCTGTGTGTCACTCTACCACAAAATAAATACAATAAATACAATAAATCTTTTATTAATAGCCCCTGCCTTCATAGCATGACCCACAAATATGAAATATTTGAAATAGTGAAATATTTTAATACTTCTTACTTTAAACTATAGATAAAACAACTAACACTTAGCTAGGTTGACAAACATACATATTAAGTATCCAAAGCAATCTACAGATTCAATACGATCCCTGTCAAAATACCAAGGATATTCTTCTAACATAGAGAAAAAATGATGCTAAAATTCATATGGAAAACCAGAGATCCCAAATGGATAAAACAATCTAAAACAACAAAAATAAAGCCCTAGGAATCACAAAACTAGATTCCAAGGTATCCTACAGCATACTACTGGCCCCCAAATAGGCATGTGGATAAATGGGGCAGAGTGGAAACCCCAGAAATTAATCCATACATCCGCAATCAACTAATCTCTGACAAATGATCTAAAATCATTCCCTGGAGAAAGGACAGTCTCTTCAACAAAATTGTTGCAAAATTTCATCTATGCATGCAAAAGTATGAAACAAGACCCCTACCTGACAGAGAGAGAGAGAGAGAGACAGAGAGAGAGAAAGAGAGAGAGAATCTTCCATCCTCTGGTTCACTCCCTAAATGGCTTTGATGGCTGGAGCTGGGTCAGTCTGAAGTCAGGAGCCAGGAGCTTCTTCTGGATCTCCCATGTGGGTGCAGCGGTCCAAACACCTGTATCATACAGTGCTGCTCTCCCAGGTGCATTAGCAGGGAGCTGGATCAGAAGTGGCGCAGCCGGAACTCCAACCAGTGCCCTTATGGGATGCCAGCACTGGAGGCAGTGGCTTTACCCGCTATGCCACACACTGACCCCATTATTGTGTTATTTCAAAAGACTTTTCTTTATGTTTGAATAGTCTCTTTTCTGCTTGGTACAGTCTTTTATTGAGGCTTTCAATTCTGTTTTATATTTGACTTACTGATTTCTTCATTTCCAATATTTTTGTCTGGTTCTTTGTAAAGATCCCTATCTCTGTACTGAATTTCTTATTCATAGCATGCATTGTTTTCTTGATTTCATTCAGTGCTCTCTCTGTGTTCTTTCGATTTCTTTTAGCATGCTTATAATCATTCCATTTGATTGTTTATCATGTTTTTCACCAATTTCCTTTTCTTTTGGAGTCTGTTATTAAAGTATTATTCTACACAAAAATTAAAAATAGAAAGTGACACAATTTTCATTTAGCAGAGATTTTAATCATTCAAAATAAAACATTTTGAAGGACTATAATTAGTAATTTAGAATGCAGACAAAATGGATGCCTTATTATAAAGGAATTAATGACCAAGTATTGAATAGATTAATAATTAATATATGAATTAAAATAATAGTTTAAGATGTTGTCATGAGGTCTAGTTGGTTTTTCATAGTTTTGTTAAAATTACGATTGGCAGTAGGCTCTGTTCTTTATAGATTTTTTTCATATATTGAAAAAAGTGGGATATCCATTCATGCCACTTTAGCAATATGCAAAAACATTAAAATTAACTTTTGACAAGTGCAGTAAAGGAAGATCAGGTTGTGACATTGTGAAAATAGATGAGAAATTCTAAATGAAGTACAAGCATATCTTTTTCTCTTTTTTCAAGGTGCAAAAATCAGTTTTATTATTAATTTCCAATAAATGAATGATCAGAAAAGGAAATCAAGGAAGTAATTGCACTTACAAGAGCATCAACAGAAGCATAATCATTTCTTAAGTAAATAACAGTGATGACCTACCAGCATGAGGAAGATTTCAAACCTGAAGCAGTAGTTTGTAGGTGATTTTTCCCACTGCACTTAAAAAACTCCAAAGCATACAGGTTATGAGACCCTGTTAGTGACTATAATGCAGTAAATTAAAATCTATCAGGATTTATCAGGGATGTATTTTCAGAATTTAGGAGAGGCACGTTGGCCCTTGATTTATTTTTAAAATATCTATTCATTTATTTGAAAGGTAGAGTTGCAGAGAGAGACAAGGAGACACAAACACACAGGCACAGACACAGGGTGGGGATGAGAGAGAGAGAAAGAGAGAGAGAAAGAGAGAGAGAGAGAGAGAGAGATCCTCCATCCACTGGTTCACTCCCCAAAGGGCCCCAATGACTGGGGCTGGGCCAGGCTAAATCCAGGAGCGAGAAGATTCCTCCAGGTCTCCCACATGGGTGCAGGGGCCCAAGGGCTTGAAGCATCCTCTGCTGCTTTCCCAGGTGCATTAGCAGGGAACTGAATCAGAAATAGAGCAGCCAGGACTTGAACCGGTGTCTATATAGGGT
Organism: Lepus europaeus; assembly: GCF_033115175.1. Taxonomy (NCBI): domain Eukaryota; kingdom Metazoa; phylum Chordata; class Mammalia; order Lagomorpha; family Leporidae; genus Lepus; species Lepus europaeus. The sequence continues at coordinate 14,470,507 of NC_084834.1, read as the reverse complement.
GTCACAGTGCTGGCACTAACAGCATGATTTTGAGTGGCATGAGCCAGTCTCTAGCCTGACCAAGCCTTGTCCTGCTGGCAAGTTTATACTCACAGCTGTAGGATATGGAGGAAGCTTGGCCTCCAGCCCTGTGTCCTTTCTTCAGCAGTCATGGTTGGGATAACACTGGAACCTTTCCTGAGGTGTCCAGGGTCTGTGGCCCAAATCTTACAATTGCAGCTTTGTGATAAAATGCACAAACATCTTTCAGTCCTGCTCTGCCATGTCAGCATTCTAGCAGGACTAATTACCTTTCACACTGGATTTTGCCAAGTTTTATGAAAAGAGTTCACAAGTGATCCTCCTCTCCAAGAAACCAAACTTGTTTCAAAGAAGATGGCTTGCAAGGAAATAATTTTGGATAAATCAGTCATTGTCTTTCAATCTACTGCCCTTATTTGAATCAGTGTGTTCTGCATAACCTCAGCGCACTTAATCAGTACCTCCTACCATGTCAATCCATTACATATACAAGCAAATTGCTGACATCCTGAAGAAAATGCAGGAAGATGAACTGATAGGTACAGAGGACAGGAAGTACTGTAATTAAGACCTGGAGCTCTCCCAATCACGTGAGGACCATATGCTGGTATCATAAAGCACTACGACTACTATTCAACACTTAGTAGTTTTGAACATCAGGGCTGAAGGGTGGTCTCGAGAACCTGGAACAGGTCCCCGGATGACTGGGAGTGGCTGAGTGATCAAGGTCTGAAATATTCTTTCAAAACTCCTCCAAAACCTAGGGAATTCTTGCCGTTCTATTCAGTGGGGGAGCCCTTCTGCCAGGAATGCTTCATTTGAAGATTTGAAATCTGCTGTTAGTGTTCATTTGATTCTCAGGAAAGATGGTCTAACCTGAGAATGCCAGGAGGCTGGTAAGATCTAGAAGCAAGGTCACACTTTGAAATGGTGTTGGCATGGCTACAGCTCCCCATCACCTCACTGAGTTCTAAGGAAATTACAACAAGATACGCTAGTAGAAAACATCAGTCTCTAAGAGGGCGCACCAAGATAATTTTGGAAGAATTCAAATGCAGCATAGTTAATATGCGGCTACCTCAACAGGTTCATGGAAAATTAAATTAAAAGGTAAGTATTTTGGTGCAAAACTATTGAAATCTATGTGTAAGAAGGGTTTTTGAAAACTTCATGAACATTCATATGCTGCAAACTATACATGCGTTTCAAATTGTTGTGCCAAAATAAATTTATCTTTTAATTTCATTTTATCTTTGCCATATATACAACTCTCCTTCCCTTGATCTTATGTTTCTTATAAAAACATTTATTTCTAGAAGCATCATAACTTCTGAATAATTGCCTTGGAAGTATCTAGAAATTATAGTCACATTATGCACCCACATGGTCCTATGGTACTTGGAGTCCATTTATTTTGTACCTACACCAGAGTGATGACACAAAACATAACCACATTGGCTCAGAGCGCCTGCAACAAGATAGCTTAAAGGAAAAAGTAGAGCCTTAGACTGGAGCCATGATAAACAGCTAGGAGAAGACAATGACTTACAGTTGATATCACCTATCTCTTGACACCCTATAGAGCTCAATGTTCCCAAATTCCTCAGAAAAGCAAGTTGGAGGGAAACCAGCAAGGACAGACTCACTATATGCACACTAGTCAGGGTTCTGCCATTTCTCTACTTCCCTTCTCCTGGGTCCTTGTGAGATAGTAGAAAGCAGAGTAGCACTTGCGAACAACAGCACCATTCACAATGCAATGATAGCCCAATCCTATCAGTGAATGGTTAATGCAGGGGCAGGACAAGTGCTGTTGCCAAGTTCTAAATCGCATATGTTTTGTGGGTGATGTTAAGAGAGTAGACACTTCACTCTATATATTTGGATGATGCTTCCTTGCACATTCCAAGAGTAATCAGAGTCATCCCTTCGAAAGGTTTCAATGAGGTACGTAGATGTTGCACTGTAGCTGCTTCCACAACTGTATCTCCACTTCCATATGACTCCTGGAGTCTTGAGGCAGTTGGCTGAACAATCCTGGATACCACAATCTTGAAATATGTACTAGACCTACACTAATGCCAATGATACCAGACATAATGTAGGGATGTTAAAGGATTTTGCAGATGTAATTACAATTTCAAGTCCTAAGACCTTGTTAGATATTATCCAAAAGGGATAATCACATGAGCACTTTAAGCATGACTTTAGAGTTAAAGAAGAGCCCAAAATCTGAAGCAAGAGGAGGGTTTACAGGGCTGCTGCTGGCTTTCAGACAGTGGACGCCATGTGGCAAGAAATTACGGCAGTCTCTAGCTGCTGAGAGCAGCCAGGAGCCAACAAGAAAACAGGCACCTCAGTTCCCTGCACGCGCTTAATTCTTCCAAATACAAGAACAAAGTTGGAAGCAGATTTTCCCTGGAGATTCCAGATAAGAAATAAGTCCAGGCAACACCTTGACTCCAGCCTTGATGGAGAAACCAGGCATGCTGTGCCAGATTTCTGATCTGTGGAACTGTGAGCTAATACTGGTATTGTTGTAAGCTGATAAGTGAGTGGTAATTTGTTCTGGAACAATAGAGTACCAGCACAATACAATATCATAAGGATGGTATCACTACTCAAACTTCAAAGAAGTTGCAATTCCAATTAAATTCCAAACATATAATTTAATAATGCTTTACAAATTAAACAGGAACACCACCATGTTCTTCCACATGAGTGGCAGGAGCCACTTGAGGCAACTCCTACTACCTTCCCAGGCACATTAGCAAGGAGCTTCCATCAGAAGCAGAGTAACCTCACTGGTATTCCAATATGGACTGCTGGAATCACAGGCGGCAGTTTAACCTGCAGGGCCACAACATAGGCCCCTTCTGCTTCTTTCAGGTGTGTGGGGTAACACCTTTCTAGAATAGAGTAGTGTCAGAAGTTTCTGGAATGTGTAGGATTCCTGCTAGGAAACAGGGTTTGGCTCTAGAGCCAGCAGGTGCATGACAGTTTCTCAACTCAGAGGCAGTAGCTGCTGTGGAAGCACACCAGGAGCATCCACCTGAGAATTTCTCTTGGTTTGTGTAAAGTTGTCCTTTCAAGCATTTTATTCACCATTAATATCCTGAAACCAATCCCTTTCTAATACTCATGTCCTCTGCCATTTCACATGAACCACTATGAAGAAAACAACCAGGGACTGAAAGTAAATGTTGCACCAACTGGGCAGTTCGGACTGAATTCATATTTGATGGAGTAGTTTTTTTTTTTTTTCTTTTTTTGACAGGTAGAGTTAGACAGTGAGAGAGAGAGAGAGAGACAGAGAGAAAAGTCTTCCTTCCGTTGGTTCACCCCCCAAATGTCCACCACAGCCGGCACACTGCGCTGATCCGAAGCCAGGAGCCAGGTGCTTCTCCTGGTCTCCCATATGGCTACAGGGCCCAAGCACTTGGGCCATCCCCCACTGCCTTTCCAGGCCATAGCAGAAAGCTGGACTGGAAGAGGAGCAACTGGGACAGAATCTGGCACCCCAACCTGGACTAGAACCCAGGATACTGGTGCCGCTGGCGGAGGGTTAGCCAAGTGAGCCATGGTGCCGGCCTGATGGAGTAGTTTTTACCTAAGTGTCATTACCTGAAACCAAGTATAGTGGAATCATTCCCTGTCATTATATCAACCTCAAACTAACATGTCAGCAAGGTCCCAGACTCCTCTCAAGTCTTGTTCAAACACTCTAAGGTAAGAACAGCACATTGAAAGAAGAAATCCAGTGTAACAAAACATGAAGAAATCAAAATACATAGCTTCATGTTAGATGTTGCTTTTGGATGGCTGTCACAGGTAACAGTTCATGCAAGACTGCATGAGGAAGCATACAAGAGCTTAACCACATTAGAGAAAGATATTCTATTTTTGTTAGCATTCCACAGCCTTCATAGGGAGGAGAGATGGCATATTTAGGTGGTATGGGTGCAATATCTAGATATTGGAAATTACAATTAAAAATAAACTATTTCTACAAAAGTGTTTAATATTCTGATTTAATTTTGGGGAAGACTGCCTCTCTCTAATTAGAGACTTGATATTAATATTTAAGACATTTCCTAATTCAAAATCACATCAGCTGGGATGGCCAGGTCATCACAAATCTTGGTTTTGGGAGAAGGTATAAGTATATATAAGTATAGCAGAAGGGATGAAATGAATTTTAAAAACTCATACTTATCTAGTCCTTCATGTCTGGGCTACCTAGTAAACTGCAATTTTTTCAGGTGATTTTCTCAATCTGAAAATAAAAAAATAAAAACAAATCAAAATCAAAGCCTAAAGCCAGTATGCAACAGTCATGGGTACAGAGATGGGAATATCTGCTTTGATACCCACTCTGGCTTCCAACTCCAGCTTCCTGCTGTTGCTGACCCTGGGAGGCAGCCGTGATGGCTCCAGTGATTGGGTTCCTGCCAGACATGTCGAAGACCTTGAAAGAGGCTTCTAGCTTCTGGCTTCAGCCTTGGCCCAGCCCTGGTCATCAAGGACATTTGTGCCACTGACGGAAAATGCTGTCTGTCTCTCTCTCTTTCATCCTCTCCCTCTCTCTTCCTCTCTGTGTCTTTCTGCCTCTCAAAAAATTTTAAATTAGAGAGAGAGAGAATAACAATGTAGTAGTATCACTTCTTCCATTCCAGTTATCTTAAACCTTTTTATGTCTACAGATTTGTGTGTCTTGCACACTTTTAATGCAATCCAAATGTATTGTGCTTAATCCATCAAATGATATTTGGGCAAAATATGATTGATCTAAAACTTTCCTGTCTTGTTCTGTTGCTTTTCTAGGCTACCAAAATGCTAGCCCCATGTCCAAAGGGCCATCATCCAAAAAGACACCAAATCCCCTGCTGTCAGAGCCTGTCCCAGGCATTTCATCCTCCATCTGACTCACTCTTATGCCATCTCCAACTTTTGGCATATTTGCAATTTTTGGGTTCCATGGACTTGACTTCAAACATCAGTCAAACTTATTCCGTGGACTTGACTTCAAACATGGTGGCCTCAGTCCTGCCACTGCCTCTCTGTTTGTTTGAACTTTGGTCTGCTCTTCTGTCTGTATGTTGTCTGACTTGTTACTGCTTTTAAGATGAGGCATATTTACAGAAATATCACTGATTCTTCAATTCCACAGAACGTTGTTAAAGTGCTACAATAAATAGTTGCATCTTTTATGGACATAATCTTCCAACAACTCAATATGTTCTTATTTTACATACTTCAAAGAGATATTGGTTTGGAAAGCATAGGTCACTGATGAGTTGAGGTGGTTTTTCATTTTTTACAAAATATACTGGTGACTTACAATGTCGATTTTCCATTTTTCACATTGAATTCATGGCAAATTTAGCCATTTTCTTTAGCAAGATGATATAAACATATAAACAAAACAGAAGGTCAATGACCAGCAGAGGACTTGGGAGAAGGATCACTCACTTTGGATGCTTACAAAATAATGTCAATAAGAAATATAGCTCCATTATTTTAAATTAAATTTGCAGTATTCTTCAAAGTTATTACCTCAAGGCTCTACTTTTGTTTGCTTTGTGTTGCCCTAGACTGAATGATTATATTCTTGTACAAAATGACAGAAATACATTACAAAAATGTAAGTGCACTTAAATGTTGCCACATTGATAAACAAAACTAATATTTTCACATTTTAGTTCTACTCAAAAAGGAACAGAAATTGTATAGCCCTAAATTTACACAGGCATATTTTACCATTTACCATTCATTGAGAGTATAAAAACGTATGTGGCTTTTCAGAATAAAAATATATCTTTATTTTTTTAAAGAATGCTAATTATTACTTATAAACTGAAAATATTCTTAAGAGTTGAGCACCCTTGGGCCCAGGGTGGTGGCACAGTGGGTTAAGCTGCTACCTGCAAGGCTGGCACCCTGTGTGAACACTGGTTTGAGTCCTGGATGTTCTGCTTCCAATCCAGCTCCCTGCTAATGTGCCTGGGAAAGCAGCAGAAGATGGCCACATACTTGAGGTCCTGCCTCCCACTTATGAGATTCATATGGCGTTCTGGGCTCCTGGCTTCTGCCCAGGCTAGCCCTGGCTATTGCAACCATTGAGGGAGTGAACCAGAGGATATGAGGGCATGCTCTGTCTCTTTCATGTCTCCTTCTCTCTCTGTAACTCTGACTTTCAAATAAGCAAATAAATATTTTTAATCTTTTAATCATCTATGTGTTCAGGTTTTGTTGTTAGTAACAAGACATCATCTTATATGACATTCTCCTAATTGTGATTAATTCATTATTTTGTGAGTGCAAGCTATATTTATTTTATTTCTGAAAATGGTTACTGACTCAAGCAACCCATTAATTGCTCTCAAAAAATGCATTTTCTTATTTTTTTACTCAAAAGGCAGAGTCACCGTCTTCCCTAGGCCCTAGTAACACCCTATGATGCTGTTGTAACCACAAAAGATTGATATGGTTTAAAGTATGTGAAGTTGGGTAAGTGCCACCATACAAAAAAGGCTACAGTTTCAGGTGCTAATACGAGTGCTCCACATGGTATCAATCTAAACGTTAAAAGAAATTGATCCTATTTATAACTTAATTCTTTTGGCACCACGTTCGGGGAGAGTGGGGTAATGTGCTGAGTGACAGGGGATAGACTCACAGGGGACCTCTTCTAACTAGCAGAATGTCTAGTAGTACAAACACGTCCTGTTGTGCATTACTGCGCGTTTGTGTGAGAAGTTAGCAATTTAGGTGATCTTCATAAACCAACAAGAAAGAGTACTGTTATCCAACAGGATTCCCCAGCTGAAGCAACATATGAGGACTGGAGTGAGACCCTGAGCAGGATTATCTGTCCTGTTGCACAATCACTACCTGGTCTGTCAGGAGACCCAGAGTCCAAGTGGGGTTGGAGGGACCTATGGGACAGCCTTGGTGTCAACACTTGGACTAGTGCCTCCATGAAAGTACAGCTACCTGTGCTTTGATAGCATCAAAGCCTCTAAGTCAGGAAAATACCTACCTACAATGGGTTGTAAAATGATTTTAATGAGCCCCCTTAGGAAATGTTTGCCTCTCAATGAAAACCCAAGCTGTCCTTGCTGCACCCTGACGCCTCCTTGAATTGGGCGTGGGCGCTGCTGAGGCGGCTGCTGCTGCTTCTCTGATTGAGAATGAGCAGCCAGAGCACCCAAAGAGACTCCCGCCCTTCTTTATTCCTCTCGCTTTTTATTCCTTGGGTTCCAGGTAAGAAGGACAACGTTTCCACTCTGTCTTTGTTCCAGTTCTTTCATGACTGCATTTGTGATGAACCTATGTGCTACATTAAAAAGAAAAACAAGGCAAGAATTCTATGCCTATATGTAGGTGTTGAAACAGATGTCTAATGGACTATTTGCTACAAACTATTCACCTGTGGCCTTAAACAAAGGTCTCTCAAAATAATAATCTATGTCCCATCCGGTGCGGCTGAGATAAATGCCAAGGTTACCATTTCACAATTAGAGAAAGCATCCCTGCCTTCGAGATGCAGCACTGCCTTGCTTGAGTATCATCAAAGTCATATTACATACCACATTTTTTTCAAACACGTATAAACCAAAGTAAGGGCTCATTAGAATATTTAGGAATGGATTTTTCATTGGAATGCAATAAAAAGAAAAGAGAGAATTTCACCACTTAAATATCTAGCACTCATATACTTATTTTATAAATGACAAGCTTAGGGCCAGTGCTGTGGCTCAATAGGCTAATCCTCTGCCTGCGGCACCGGCACACCGGGTTCTAGTCCCGGTCGGGGCGCCAGATTCTGTCCCGGTTGCTCCTCTTCCACTCCAGCTCTCTGCTGTGGCCAGGAGTGCAGTGGAGGATGGCCCAAGTACTTGGGCCCTGCACCCCATGGGAGACCACGAGAAGCACCTGGCTCCTGGCTTTGGATCAGCGCGGTGCGCCGGCCGCAGCAGCCATTGGAGGGTGAACCAATGGTAAAGGAAGACCTTTCTCTCTCTCTCTCTCTCTCTCTCACTGTCCACTCTACCTGTCAAAAAAAAATGACAGGCTTAAATATAATTTGATCATTAATGTTCCCAATCTTATCTCCATATTTCATATATACAAGTATATATTTTGTAAATATATTATAAATTTAATATATGTTATAAATATGTATATGTATTTATAAATACATATTTATAAAAATATGTATTTACATATAATATATGTATTTATATATGTATATATATGTATTTATTTATATACATATATACACACATATATATGTATGTATATATGTATTTATAAATATATATATTAAACAGTGGCATGCAATACTTGTTTCTTGCCACCTTACTGATATTACTGATTTTGATTCTAATTAAACTAATGTACTATTCCTGCCTCAGCCTCTTTATTAAACCTCTCTATAGCATTATAATGAAATTTATTATTTCTATATTACTATGAATAAATTTTGCCAGTCTGACATATTTTGGGCTGTCACACTATGTACTTCTTGATTTTATTTCTTTGTTTGTTTGTTTGGTTTTGTTTTTTCTTTAAGATTGATTTTATTTATTTGAAAGTGTTACAGAGAGAGGCAGAAAGAGAGAGAGAGAGAGGTCTTCCATCTGCTGGTTCACTCCCCAGATAGCTGCAACAGCTGGAGCTGTGCTGATCCAGAGCCAGGAGCCAGGAGCTTCCTCCTGGTCTCCCACGCAGGCTCAGGGACCCAAGGACTTGGGCCATCCTCCACCACTTTCCCAGGCCACAGCAGAGAGCTGGACCGGAAGTGGAGCAGCGGGGACTAGAGCTGGTGCCTATATGGGATGCTGGCGCTTCAGACCAAGGCTTTAACCTGCTGCACCACAGCACTGGCCCCCTTGATTTTATTTCTTAAATGAAATTCAAGTATTTCCATTTATTATCATCTTCAGCTGTCATCACAGTAACTCATGCCACCATCACTGCTTACCCGAGGGATTAAAATATTCATGCTTTGCTTTCCACGTGCATACCCCACCCTTCTACAGTCTATTGTCCAGCCCATAGTGATGACAGTGGACTTATTTTTTAAGATTTATTTATTTATTTGAAAGTCAGTTACACAGAGAGAAGGAGAGGCAGAGTCTTCCATCTGATGGTGCACTCCCCAGATGGCCACTATGGCGGGAGCTGAGGATCCGGAGCCTGGAGCCAGGAGCTTCTTCTGGGTCTCCCACATGGGTGCAGGGGCCCAAGGACTTGGGCCATCCTCCATTGCTCTCCCAGGCCATCACAGAGAGCTGGATCAGAAGTGGAGCAGCCACGTCTCCAACTGGTGTCCATATGGGATGCTGGCAATGCAGGCAGCGACTTAACCCACTACGCCACAGCTCTGGCCCCAATGGTGGACTGTTTTACAAAGGTAAATGTGTCTTCATGATAAAGCCTTCTTCTTGCAACCTTTATTATCTCCCCATAGCTAATGAAGTAAATGTGCACATTTTGAATACAGGCTACGTGGTGTGTGTGTGTGTATGTGTGTGTGTAAGAGAGAGGAGGCCATGTGCATCTCTACAGTGTGCAAGGACATGGATGAGCTATTTACCTTCAGCCTTAACTTGTCATTCTGTAAATCAGACTCCATTTAGTAGAATATGTCCTGTTTCTCCTTCTTCAGAGTTGTTCAACATGCTGGTTTTTCACCAAGAAGCTCTTTTGTTTTCCTCTTGTTCTTTACTTAATTAGATGTACTCATTTTTTTTTTATTACTCAGATCAAATAACTCTTAGGAAAGACATTTGCTAGACCCTCTAGAACAGGACAGTTTCCCAGAGTAAACGTTTTAAACATTCCCAACACCCTTACCTCTCTTTTTATGATTCCTATCCTATTCTATAATTATGCTTTACTTGATAAATTATCTCCTTAGTGTCTATTTGAGTCACAAGACAATAGGCTCGGGGGCGGAACTATGGCGTAGCGGGTAAAGCTGCTGCCTGCAGTGCCGGCATCCATGTGGGCGCCACATCAAATCCAGGCTGCTCCTCTTCCGATCCAGCTCTCTGCTATGGCCTGAGAAAGCAGTGGAAGATGGCCCAAGTCCTTGGGCCCCTGCACCCACGTGGGAGATCCAGAAGAAGCTCCTGGCTCCTGGCTTTGGATTGGCCCAGCTCCAGCCATTGTGGCCTTCTGGGGAGTAATCCAGAAAATGGAAGACCTCTTTCTTTCTCTCTGCCTCTGCCTGTCTGTAACTCTGCCTTTCCAAAAAAATAAATAAATCTTAAAATAAAAAGACTCTAGACTCCTGAAGGCAAAGAGAAAACTTTTTGCAGTCACTTTTTCATTCTCACTATTAAGGGAGCCACTTGGTCCACAATAGAACTCAAAGAGCATTTCTGTAAGGAAGGAAGAAGAGGGAGAGAAATAACTTACCCATGACTACAACGAACTCACAGGGAAGTGGCTGTGCACGGAGGGCCCTGAGGCCAGCACACCTGCCTACTGGAGTGATGGCCTCCACTATGTGAACAGGTATGTGATGCTTTTACAACACCTCTCTGCCAAAACACACCTTGATTTTGGATAATATTGTCATTATAGCTCTGTCTGCTGAAAATGAAAAATTTGTGAGAAGCATCAATTAGATTTGGAGTCTCCTAATTCTTTTTTTTTTTTTTTTGACAGGCAGAGTGGACAGTGAGAGAGAGAGACAGAGAGAAAGGTCTTCCTTTTTGCCGTTGGTTCACCCTCCAATGGCCGCCGTGTTTGGCGCGCTGCGGCCGGCGCACCGCGCTGATCCGATGGCAGGAGCCAGGTGCTTCTCGTGGTCTCCCATGGGGTGCAGGGCCCAAGCACTTGGGCCATCCTCCACTGCACTCCCTGGCCACAGCAGAGAGCTGGCCTGGAAGAGGGGCAATCGGGACAGGATCGGTGCCCCAACCGGGACTAGAACCCGGTGTGCCGGCACCGCAAGGCGGAGGATTAGCCTGTTGAGCAGCAGTGCCGGCCTTAATTCTTAATATAGCATGATAAGCAACATTGTGCACTGAATATACAACTTCGCCATCTCCTACTTAACCCTAAATAGGCTTCCCCAAGGACAAGGTCCTCCTGGCAGGAACAGCCTGCTTCTTGCTGATATTTGGAAGTGGTTCTTCTTGCCTTTTCTGTGTTGTATGGAAATAGCCCTCGCTTCTGTCTTAAGGCAACAAAAAGCAATCAACTTGCTTAGTCTATAGAGTACATTGTGGAAATATCTTGTAAGAAGAGTTCCATTAATTTGTCATTTTTCACTGCAAAGCAGGTGAAAAACCCTAGGAGTCAGCAGGATCTTTGTCTGAAAGTCATCAAGGAACTAAAAAAGGATTTCTCCAATTGATGTAATAGAATTTCACTTATCATCTGAAAAGAAATAATGCATTTTAAGATACATTAAGATGCAGTGATAGCTCTGATTACAAGAAAACGTTAAACTCTGCAGCATGTACACATTTAATTTGAACAAATACATGCCTTGGATGGGCTGATTCTCAATGTTTTTTTTTATTTTATGAAGTTGATTCTGAAATGATTTTTGTTTCCTGCTACTGGTGGTGATATTAGGTACTACTGATTGAATGTTTACATTTCCATCTTTAATTTATAATATGCCAATCTTGTAACTGGATTTTTGAATTTTCATAGCCAAATGTTTAGAGACATATTTTTTCTTAAAAGGAAATAAACCAATATTAAATTCAGCACCAAATTTCCAACCAGTGGCTGAATATGTCACTTTAGGCATTCTGCCATTTACTTGAATGAAAACTGGCTGAATAATCCCATAGGGATTTTTTCCAGACAAAGCTGGGGAATGGAGGCAGTCATTAGAATTTACAAAAATCCTAAAGATAATATGCAGAAGAACTTATTCAAAAAAACCATCCAAAATCCAAACTTCACTAGGCAGCTTAATACTTCAACAAACATTTATGGGGTGTTCACTTTGAGCTACACAATGTTAGTCAACGGGAATACAAAATTGGAAAGGACACACGGTTGGCTGTCCAAGCTCTTACTGTCTTGTTAGGAAAGCAGAGAAATAAACAGATTCTTCCCACCAGGGAGCCAGTTCCACGACGTAGGTTGGGTTGATGTTGTGGAAGCCATGAAAAGCCATCAGTCAGCATTGGACTCTGAGCTGAGGTAGAAACCGTGAAGAAGTTGGAATGGACAACTGGATGCAGGAGAAAAGGCGTGCACGTCAACTGTGAGGAAAACTTTCAGTGAATGAAGTTGGTGTGCGGTGAGCATCCTCCTGAGCCCATTGGCAGTGGATAGCTTTGAGAGACAAGTGGCCAGATCTAGGGTGAAAAGTTTGTTGACAGCACTCGTTATCCTACCCTTCCAAGTCAACACCCATCTTCTTGGATTCCACTTCTCTTTCTTCGACCCCAACAGAAAGATCCTCCAAGCAGGGAGTCCTTTCTCTTTTGAGTATTCTTGATTTGCTAATCTAGCTGTAGTTGAGCTCCCTTTAAAAACTAAAAAGATATCTTAAAAATTGAAACATCTTCAATAGAACTATAAAAGATTTTCAAATCTTCTCTAGCAATATCAAAGATTAATTGATTCAAAAAATATAAAAATATGAAGGTGTATAACTTTAGATAAGTCAAACAAATATTAATGTATTGGGACATTTTATCTCCAAGGGCTTCTGAATTTGCAAAGAAACATAGTGTGGGGTAAATGATCAAGCCCACAACATAATTCTTTGAATCTTTTACGTATGTTAAAAGTCGGTTGTTCCTCTGATATAGTGCCTCATTTTAAGAATTCAGTCACCACATGGCTAGGGACACTGGACGACTTCTATGACAAGCACACATGAATGACAGAGCAGATGCTGGAATTTGCTGTAAAACACACTTGGTATTCTGATTTTAATGCAATTTTAAAAAAGATTTTAGTTATTTATTTGAAAGGTAGAGTTACAGAGAGAGGGAGAGACAGAGAATCTGCTAGTTCACTCCCCAGGTGGCCAGATTAGTCAGAGCTGAGCCAATCTGAAGCCAGGAGCCAGGAGCCTCCTCCTGGTGCAGGGGTCCAAACACTAGGGTTATCTTCAGCTCCTTTCCCTGGCTATAGCAGAGAAGTGGATTGGAAGAGGAGTAGCCAGGACTTGAACTGGCACCCATATGGGATTCTGGTGCCACAGGCATAGGCTTAACACGCTGCACCACACCCCCGCCTCCAAAGTTTTAAATATACAGAGATTGTTCTTAGATTTTTTTAATGCTATCTTACTTGAGGGTGTAAGACAATAGCACTTAGATTTTCTGTATCCTCTTTTTGGAGAGAATTATTGTATCACTTCCATGACATGGAAAGGATGTTCACAATTTTTTTTGTACAACATATTGAAGGAATTATTATTCCAAAGGCTGTGCCAAATAAAGGCCATACAGACAGGTATCATGACACAATAGTTGAGCCCTGACTTGGGATGTCTGAACCCCAGAGGAGAATGTCTGTGTTTGAGTTCTGGATTCACTTCTGATTCCAGCTTCCTGCTAATGTACACCCTGGGAAGTGCCGCCAGGTGATGACTCAAATATTTGGATTCCTGCCACACATGCCATGGCTTCTGTCTGACCCATTCCTGGGTATTGCAGGCATTTGGGGAGTGAACTAGCAGATAAAAGATTTGTCACTCTCTCTCTCTCTCTGTCTGCCAATAAATGCAAATAAATTTAACAAATAAATAAAAATATCATACTAATTAAAAAGCCCTATTCATCACTCTTATGGTAATCTGAATGTATTTATAGTCCTCTTTACAATATACGAATCATTAATACATTCTACACAGCTCCAATGTCTATGTTATTTGTATTTGGAATCATGCTGTTGACAAGTGATCAGGTGATGCGACAGCCATTACTTAAAATGCGTTATTTCATGACCTGTGTCTGGTGCTTCCTAGCTAATCAAGCAAGAGGAAGGCTTCCTCACTCAGGGCTCCGCAAGGTTTTTACAGTTTTCTTCCCATGTAGTGACTTAAAGCATTCGCTGTACTCATAGTGGTGACACTTTCTGCAATACAAGAGAAAGATGATGATAGGTGTAAAAGATAAAGAAATGAAGGGGAACGCGACCAACTGGGTGAGCAGATGTTCTTGTTTCTATTTTAACGCTTGACCTCTTAACCACATTGTCCTTCCAGCAAAACAACCCCCGTGGCTGCCTAGGGCCTGACCTAGATCTCAAAGCTTTACAGAAAAATAGAGTCCCCTTGTTTCACGGCTACACCTTCAACAAATCCTGCAGCCCTTATCATCAGAGCAAATTTTCAAAAAATTTGTCATCCTGGACCCCTCCAAAAAGGACAATTAGTACATGTCACTAAAAACTCAAAAAAAAAAAAAAAAGAAAGAAAGAAAGAAAAAAAATCTAGAGAGATGGAAAAGCTAAGTACTCTGATTTGATCATTACACATTGTACACATGTCTCAAATTAATACCCTGCATTCTACAAATATGTACAATTAAAATATTAAGAGACTGAAAATCTCTAATCTCTCACTGATTTGCTCTGGCACGTCCCAAGCTACCTAAGGCAGTGTTGCAGATGTACTTACTGTGCTATAAATTGGATCATCACAATTTTACTCAGTTTGGATCCTGGTGGGATCCACAGCGGCAGGAAGATTGGTAAACATTTCCATTTGCCATTCTGTCACCTACGATCCCTTTTCCTTCAGGCCCAAAATAACTGTGTGCAAAGGGATCTCAAGATACAATGGTGAACCAGATTCCTGATACACATGAAACATGTCCCCACATGTACAAAAATGCTATTGCCAGGAAGCAGGTAAACTTATTGAAAGAGCATATATATCATTGCTAAGTAAAAGCAGCCTTTTCTATTGAGCTGATATATTTCAGCTGGAAATATCCCAAGGTGATTTTTTAAAATGTTTTTTCAATTTTTTAACTTATAAAAAGAGAACAAATTTCATATACTTCTTATGTATAGTTTTAAAATCAAAGTGATACTTCTCACCCTACCATCCCTCCTTCCCTCCCGCTCTCCTTCCTTCTTTTCTTATTTTCTTTTTTAATTTTTACAATGACATACTTTTATTTTCTTTAAAATCACAAACTTAATCCACCACTAAATAAAGAATTCAACAAATAGTAAGTAGAAAAACCAGTGTTCCTCAAGAGTATAGACAGGGCTATAAACAATAACCAAATCTCAAAATGTCAATTTCACTCATACATATTGTATTTTTTGTATTCTGTATATTAGTTACCACAAAATAAGGAAAACTTACTGTATTTGTCTTTTGGGGACCAAAAAATAAAATGAATAAAATCCTGTCTTTCACAATAAAATGGATGCAACTGGAGAGGCTTTTGCTTAGATTTGCATGATGATGATGATAAGATTTGCAATTTTAAAAAGATTTATTATTTCTTTGAAATGCAGAGCATAGGGGAGAGAGAAAGAGAGAGAGAGAGAGAGAGAGAGAGAGAGAGAGAGAGAGAAATATTTTCCATCTAATTGTTCACTCCCCAAATGATCAAAACAGCCAGAACTTGTCCAAGCTGAAGCCAATCTCCAGGAACCCCACCCAGATCTCCCACATAGGTGGAAAGAACATCATCCACTGCCTCCCCAGGGGCGTTAGCAGGGAGCTGGATTGGAAGCAGAGCAGCTGAGACTCAAACTGGCGCTCTGATGTGGGATGTGAGTGTCTTTTTTTTTTCCTAAGATTTATTTATTTATTTGAAAGACAGAGTTGCACAGAGAGAGGAGAGGCAGAGAGAGAGAGAGAGAGAGAGAGAGAAATCTTCCATCCATTGGCTCACTGCCCAATTGGCCGTGATGGCCTGAGCTGTGCCGATCCGAAGCCAGGAGCCAGGAGCTTCTTCCAGGTCTCCCATGTGGGTGCAGGGGCTCAAGGACTTGGGCCATCTTCCACTGTTTTCCCAAGCCATAACAGAGAGCTGGATAGGAAGTGGAGCGGCCAGGTCTCAAACCGGTACCCATATGGGATGCCTGCACTTTAGGCCAGGATGTTAACCCACTGTGCCATAGCACTGGCCCTGGGATGTGGGTGTCTTAATTGGTGTCTTAAGTGGCCTCCCCATAATACAGGCCACCAATATGTGCAATTTGAGCTACTTTCCTACACTGAGAAACAGGGTCATTAACTTCCCAGCGGTTGGTGAACATCTTTGTTTTAGAACATTCACCTTTTTTAACAATCCCTGTTCCTTTAAGGTCTCTTCGCCATCCATGTCAAGCTGCATTCCTATGGTCTATGCTTCCTCCTGTGTGATTGCTTCCACATGAAATGATTGCTTATCTGAAGTCCATGGCAGTTAGTGATAACATTGGTTACCACTCTGTCACCTGTTTTAAGATCTTCCATTTACAAAGAGCAGAAATTATCCCAAATCCCAGAATAGTGGGTCAATTTTGAGGCACGTGGAAAGTGATACAGGATATGGGCATGGTCCTTGATGTCAAAGAGAGAAAAGCTGGAACCATGGGCTGTCAAGGGCCTACGTGATGGGGGTGCACATTTCCATACAAGGCCCCACTACTGACTTGATTCACTCCCTTTTGTGAGTCATTGCTAGATTCCCCTCAGTCTGACAGATGTGTATTTAGCTCACTGAGACATGTCTTTAATTCAATGAGTCTCTCTTCCGGTGAGTTTGGTTGGCATCACCGGTTCATATCATCGCTGTGAACTGTGGTTGGTAAATTTTCCTGGATGCATAAGAAAGAAAAAAAAACACACCCTCATTCATATTTTTCACAGATGGCCTCTGTTTTTAAATTTGGGTCTCTGTTTATTGTTTCACTGTCCTGATCATCTTAATTTAATCTCCACATATCCTAGAATGCAATTCTATATCACAAATTTGGTCTTGCATTCTTTTTAATTAAAAAATGTCAATGTTAAAAAAAAAAAGTCAATGTTTTCCCCAGAGCTTTGTGATAACCTCCAAACTGCTTGGTGTCGTGTCGCATGTTAGTGCCTCACGCTTTGCTGTATTACCTTTTTTTTTTTTTTTTTTTTTTTTTTTTAGGGATTTTATTTATTTGAGAGAGAGAGTTACAGAGAGAGAAAGAGTAGTCTTCAATCTGCTGGTTCATTTCCCAAATGGCTGCAAAAGGCTGGAGCTAGGCCAACCTGAAGTCAGGAGCCCGGAGCTTCTTCCGGGTCTCTCATGTGAGTGCAGGGGCCCAAATGTCTAGGCCATCTTCTACTGCTTTCCCAGGCCATAGCAGAGAGCCGGACCAGAAGAGGAGCAGCTGGGACTAGAACTGGTGCCCATATGGGATGCCGCACCGCAGGCGGAGGATTAACCTACTGTGCCAGCCCCATGTATTACTTAGTCTCTGCTCGCCACCTACCACCTTACATCCTATTCATCAACCACTCGGTTCTACACTATTTGCCAATTGTCTTGATTCTGGGCCTTCAGGCCTACTGCTTTCTCTAGCCGTAATGTGTACCTTGTTCTTTGATTTTAAGATTTATTTATTTGAAAGGCAAAGTGAGAGAGAGAGAGAGAGAAGAGAGAGAGAGAGACTCTCCCATCTACTGGTTCACTCCCCAAAGGCCACAATAGCCAGGTTTGGGCCAGGCTGAAGCCAGGAGACAGGAACTCTATCTTGGTATGCATAGGTGGCATAATACACAGCCCTAGGTCTGTCTTCTGCTGCTTTCCATGGAGCATTGTCAGGAAGCTGACCAGAAGTGGAGTCACCAGTCCTCAGCCTGGAGCTCAGGTGTGAGATGGCAGCTTCTCAAGGGAGACCCAACCTGCTGTGGCTCCACACTGCCCCCTGCCCGGCTAATTTTACCTGTTCTGTCCTTTTTGGTGACTCTATATCACTGTGGTATTATGGTTTTTTTTAAGATTATTTTATTTATTTATTTGAAAGTCAGAGTTACACAGAGAGAGAAGGAGAGGCAGAGAGAGAGATCTTCCATCATCTGGTGGTTCACTCCTCAATTGGCTGCGATGGCCAGAGCTGTGCCAATCCAAAGCCAAGGACTTCCTCCAGGTCTCCCATGTGAGTGCAGAGGCCCGAGGACTACAGGACATCCTCCACTGCTTTCCCAGGCCATAGTAGAGAGCTGAATTGGAAGTTGAGCAGCCGGGACTAGAACCAGTGCCCAGAAGGGATACTGGCACTGCAGGCATCCTCCTATAGTGGCCCATGAATTCATTAAATGCAGAATTTTATCTGAGATACAATGCCTAGCATGTGCTTGGCATGAGATATACACACAAAAAGAAATACGAGCAAATATCTGTGCCTTAGTCTGCCCACCTCATCTCTGTCCAGTCTAAACGAACTAGTTCAAACAACCACAATGGCGATCTAGTGCTGAAATGAATAATTGCACCTGTTTTATCTGTATCCTGGAGCTAGTGTGGGGTAGCCGACTTTGATCTTCACAACAAAGCTTCATTCCCATGTCTTCTATCAACAGACATTAACTCTCTTCCTATTATACTCAATGCATTGTGCCATTTGCTAAAGTAAAAAAAGTTGAAAATTGCACTTTCTTTCTTCAAAGATTTCAAAGCCTAGTGGGAAAGACATTGAAACAATAGCAAAACCACCCATTGTAATTTGGAAACAAATAGTGCATTGGTCATGCAGGTTAGTTTATGCTTGTGATAAGACAGGGGCCGTAGCACCATCTGTCCATCATAGGTCCAATGTCCTGCTCCACGTCATTTTCACTCAGGTACACAAACTAGTGGAGCAGTTTCCATCTGACTTTAAGGATCATGGAGTGTGTATGCTGACTCTTAAGGTTTCTGTGTGCCACTTCTGAATAAATGTCCTTAGTTAAAGCAAGTCACTACACTTCATTTGAACCAATCAGATAGGGCTTGCATAATCCTCCTACAAGGAGTGACACCCCAAAAAGGGGTATTGAACATGGGTGAACTGAATCTTCTCTTGTACTGAAACTCAAAGGAGGGGCTGGCACTGTGCTACAAGTGGGTAAAGCCACCACCTGCAGTGCCGGCATCCCATATGGGCGCTGGTTCAAGTCCCGGCTGCTCTACTTCCAATTCAGCTCTTTGCCGTGGCCTGGGAGGGCAGTGGAGGATGGCCCAAGTCCTTGGGCCCCTGCACGGGTGTGGGAGACCTAGAGGAAGCTCCCAGCTCCTGGCTTCAGATCGGCATAGCTCCGGCCATTGAGGCCAATTAGGGAGTGAACCAGTAGATAGAAGACCTCTCTCTCTGCCTCTCCTTCTCTCTCTGTGTAACTATGCCTTTCAAATAAATAAGTAAATCTGAAAGAAAGAAAGAAAGAAAGAAAGAAAGAAAGAAAGAAAGAAAGAAAGAAAGGAAGGAAGGAAGGAAGGAAGGAAGGAAGGAAGGAAGGAAGAAAGAAAGAAAGAAAGAAAGAAAGAAAGAAAGAAAGAAAGAAGCTCAACAGAGGAGTTGGAATTGTATAGTCGGAGAAACCAAGGTCCAAACACAGCATCAAGGCATGAAGTTCATCAACTAAAAGCATGGCATTTAACTCTGGCTACCAGAGCACACACAGCTTATGGATAGACATAGAGTAGGGTAGATCGCAGTGACCATCCCAAGGGTTTGGAAGTAGCTGAAATTATTAAATGATCCAAGCTGAGAGGCAATGATAAGAAGAGTGGCAACCATTTGAAGAATTACTTAGTAGATTTTGGATTCAGAGCGTCTGGAGGAACAGTTGTCTGTGAGGAGTCAGCTACAGTGATCCTGGCCAAACATGTGAAGAGACAGAGATGCAGACCACAGAGAGCTCTTGTTTGCTTCTGCTGCTTCAGTTTGAATCACTACCTTCTGAGCAAGTCCAAGTACCTTGCTTTCATACAACTGCAGGTTTCTTGTCCTAGCATAAGGGGAGGAATTACTCAGCCGAGACAAATTAAAAACGAGCAAAAAGGCCATTGTAGCTTTTGTTTTTAGAGAAAATGTCTCCCATGGCCATTTCTGTGACATATTATCATTATTAATTTTGCTATACAACCGTCATATCAATTTAATGTGTAACAAAAAATGGTAGACTCTCAATCTTGAAAAATGATGAGGAGAGAGAGGCTGAAGGAAACTTAATATTTTCCCCTGGATCTTGAATGGGATCGGATGTTTGAGGGTACTGTCTACAGCATAAAAGAGAATCTGTTACCGGAGAATTCAAGGGTTCTTGTCTTCATGCAACAAAGAAGTCAGGCGTGAGACAGAGAGTAAGTGGAAAGCAAAATAGCAGGGTTTATTAGGGTAGGGACATCCGTAAGAACGGATGGGCACCTCTCCAGACAGAACCTGAGAGAGAGTGCCTAGTCGCTAGGACTGGAGGAGAGCGGGGTTACATGGTTGAGTGGAGAGAGTACACCTGGGCAGGCCAGGCAGGCGGCTCAGCAGAGAGGCAGAGGGCTGAGCGCACAGTCTGGTGAGGCCGGGGCTTTTTAAGTGGATGGGTCCTGCCTTTCCACATCTTCTCCTCCTGGAACAAAGGACTTTTTGGATGTAAATACTAAAAATTCCTTTCTGAGTTTCCCCTGAAGTTATCAGACAGGAGGAAGCCTGGCTGGCATTGCCCTAGGTAGAGGAAGGATAGGCAAAACCCCCTGGAAGATCAGGATGCAGGGCAGGATGTTTCAAGTGCAGATACTGCGCTGTACCTGGCAGGTATCAGGCCGAAGGGGCGGGACCCCCACCTGGCAGGTTATCAGGTAGAAGGACAGGGCAGGATGTTTTGAAGTACAGATACTGCACTGCACCTGGCAGGTATCAGGCAGAAGGGGCGGGACCCCCACCTGGCAGGTTATCGGGTAGAAGGGGCAGGGCAGGTTGTTTCAAGTGCAGATACTGGGCTGTACCTGGAAGGTTATCAGGATGACTTTGAGATTCGGATGCTGGACCTAGATGTCAACTTCTTAGGCCTTTGTCACACACACATGAGCTCACATCTGACTTCCTACCTAACAAATCTACTCTAAGAAACTCCAACAAAATTTACATAGCACATAATCAGTGTGTAAATGAAAGGGGGGAGGGATGGAGGGAGAGTGGGAGAGAGAGAGAGAGGGAGAGGGAGAGAGAAAGAAAGAGAGAGAGAGAGTTGTTATTTTTATTCTTTTCCTGGTATTCTAGGTGTTCATCACACATAGATGCTCTGATTTTTTTTTTTTTTTTTTTTGGACAGGCAGAGTGGACAGTGAGAGAGAGAGACAGAGAGAAAGGTCTTCCTTTTGCCATTGGTTCACCCTCCAATGGCCACCGCGGTAGCGCGCTGCGGCCAGCGCACCGTGCTGTTCCGATGGCAGGAGCCAGGTGCTTCTCCTGGTCTCCCATGGGGTGCAGGACCCAAGGACTTGGGCCATCCTCCACTGCACTCCCTAGCCATAGCAGAGAGCTGGCCTGGAAGAGGGGCAACCGGGACAGGATCGGTGCCCCAACCGGGACTAGAACCCGGTGTGCCGGCGCCGCAAGGCGGAGGATTAGCCTGTTGAGCCACGGCGCCGGCGATGCTCTGATTTTTATACAAAGGAAGTAAAACAAGAGGGCCCAGCAATATTCTCCAGAGCTTGTGGGGCTAATGGATCAGTCTTAAGCATGGAAATAGTACATTCATGGCCATACTTTAATCCAGAGATCGCAGAGAGCTGGAATGCAGCTCCTGTATTGGGAGTCTGTACATTTTGGGAAAGTTAGATAATAATTCCCCAAAATATTCTCTTCCAAACCCTTTTTCTAAAAATGCCCATGGAAAATCTATTTAGGAGGTTCCCTGTATCCTCACAGATATCATCAAATCTCCAACATTAGCAACAGGAACCAGTCAAAGGTATCAGAAGGAGTAGGAGTCACACAGGGATGTCATTTTACCCATTTGCAGGGTTTCTGATACATATTTTATACCACAGCTGATACAGCCAAACAGAAATAGGGAACAATGTCTTATGATTTTTATGTTGTTGAAGGGGATGTTTAAAAATATTTCTGATTTATAAATGATCTGCTCAGCCTGGACTGGGTGACCAGAGCTACTCCCTAAAGTGGAGTGGAAAGGAGAGAAGCACAAAAGGAAAATGCAAAACTGAGAGCCAGAGGAAGCAAAAGGAACTGAGTGAAGTCTGTGGGAATTGGAGTCTGCCTATGATGTGGGGCTGGAGATGCGTGAATCAGCATGAGGAGAAATTCAGAATCAGCGGGGAGCCCCAGGAAGAGTGTGGAAGAAAACCTTATCTTCCGTCCCACCATGAGCCCGACCTCTTTGATGTTAGTGGAAACTTCACAGGTTAAAATGTTCAAAAGGAAATATGGGTTAAAAAAAAAAAGTACCAGCTGTGTGTCCATAGAAGTCTTCAAAAATAAATCGTTTCACTTATACAGCCAGGGAAGGGAGCAACCAACTGCAGAACAGTAACAAATCTAAAGTTCTTCATATTCAGTCCTTTCGACATCTGAAATTTTAAAGACTACCTGGAATTTATAAAGTATCAAATACAATTTTAGAATCCTATAGGCAGTAGAGATTAGTGCAAAATGAAAAAGGAAAAAAATTTTTAAAATTTCCTTGTTGCAAGGGTAGGTGTTTTGTATTTTATATATATATATATATATATATATATATATATATATACACACACACACATACATATGTGAAGATTTATTATTTATTTATTTATTTGAAAGATAGAGTTAGAGGCAGAGAGAGAGAGAGGTCTTCCATCTACTGGTTCACTCCCCAGATGGCCACAATGGCCGGAGCTGGGCCAATCCAAAGCCAGGATCCAGGAGCTTCTTCTGGGTCTCTCATGTGGGTGCAAGGGCCCAAGGACTTGGGCCATCTTCCACTGCTTTTCCAGGCCATAGCAGAGAGCTCAATGGGAAGTGGATCAGCCAGGAATGGAACTGGCACCCATATAGGATGCCTGCACTGCAGACAGCGGCCTTACCCGCTACGCCACAGCACCGGCCCCAGGCCACACACATCTTAAACAGGATCTCAATCACCAGGCCAAATGCCTGCCCCATGATATTTATTGCTGTGCATACTTATGTTCATTTTCACACATGTGTATATGTAAGCATGTATGCATATCTCTGTATGTATATATATATATAATTGGACAAAAACTTGTGTATATATGTATTTGTGTACATATATAAAAATTATTTCTATAGTTTATATATATTTTATAAGTGTGTAAAACTGTATTTTGGGTATTCATTTTTAAATATTTATTATTTCCATTCAATTATTGTTTATTGCTACTATCTAAATTCCCACTAAACCAGAGTCTTTTTTGCTTTTTACTTGTTAATCTTCTTATTCAGAGAAGTATTAAGCCTTTTTACTGTAATGTAAATTTAAAATATGTTATCTCAAAAGTTAAAAAGTAAAGAAAGAAAAGTGAAGGAAGAAAGGTGGAAGGGGGAAGTGGAGGGAGAAAAGGGGATATCATTACTTTCTTAGAATAGCATGTACAAAGCACACTGGATCTGTTAAAAACTAATTAAAAGTTAAAATGAAAAAGAATTAACAAAAGAAAACAGTTGCATAGGCATATTCTCCAAATGTAGTGATGGAAGTTATACTCTGGGCCAACTGGACGTCTTCACAGCCCACCCCACCCCCCCAATAAGGAAGTAAATAACCTTTCTATGGTTCATGACGATTTCTCTAATTCTCCACTGATGCTTTCAGAAATAAAGTCTTCTGAAATTTGTTGACATAAAAAATTACCTATTTATTGAAAGGCAGAGAGTGAAAGAGAGAGATAACCCAGAATTTTGTCTACATAACTTTATCTGTTTGATATCGTGATCCTCTGCCACCTGCCCCATCTCTCACTGTTATTTATTTATTTATTTATGAGAATCTCTTACATCTCAATCACATAGAAGAGCCGATCGCACTCTGGTATTATAGTTGCACACATAGTTGAGGCAGAACCAATGAAAGCCACATTTCCTTGGAATAAGTTTCAGCAATCTCATGGTAAAACCAATCCGTGTTAATTCCAGTGCTTTAGAATTTTGGTGGGGGGTCAGGGAGGAAACCTCTCTTACTGGATTAGATATTAAGGTAACACGAGGGTTACCCAGACCTTCTGATGCCATTTCTGCAACAACATAAAATGGCCTTGAGTTAGCAGAAAGTACATAGAAGGAAAAACAAAATGAAGGAGAGAGAAATAGTGGTTTAGAAGACACTAAATATTTAGGTTAAACTGGGCCCATTATACTGCATGCCCTGGACTTCTACTTGTAAGAAGGCAATAGTTGGGGCTGGCACAGTGGCGCAGCAGGCTAAAGCCCTGGCCTGGAGCGCCAGCATCCCATATGGGGGCCTGTTAGAATCCTGGCTGCTTCAGATCTGATCCAGCTCTTTGCTATGGCCTGGGAAAGATGGCTTAATTCCTTGTGCCCTGCACCCACGTGGGAGACCTGGAAGAAGCTCCTGGTTCCTGGTTTTAGATCAGCACAGCTCCAGTCGTTGCAGCCAATTGGGGAGTGAACCAGCAGATGGAAGACCTCTCTCTCTGCCTCTACCTCTCTCTGTAACTCTTTCAAATAAATAAAATATATCTTTAAAAGAAAAGGTAATAATTTTCTTTTTGCTCAGTGTTTTCCTTTCTCTTGTAGTTTGTTTCATTTCTTTCACCTGAGGCCTAAAGAATCAAATTAATATTCTTTCTGATGTTATCTTGGCCACTGGGCAACTCTCTAGTCAAGTGAGAATCATATATGCTAAAACCTGATATTTACTTGAACTAATGATTTGATTTAGTTCAATTTCCATTCATCAGGTTTCAAAGGATAAGGGAATGTTCCTGTAACAGTTAAGCCGATTCTATTCCATGAACTTCATAATGAATGAAGCATGTCACAGATGTCAAGAGAGGCTCAATCATGCATGTGGGGTTGACAATGGACAGTTCCTATGAAATAGCAATGGGATGTGTTGGAGTTTATCAAAACACTTCAGAGCAGACCTCACAGACCCTGTGATCCATAAGTAGTTAGTGCCATATGTGTGACCTTTGGTACTGCTTATTTTTTAAAAGCCATTTGCATTTTTGGAAAAAAAAAAACTTTTGTTGTAACATCTCCAAACCTGAAGCATGAAAGCAGCTCCTAGCAATGACCAGACATGCCTTTTTATAACTGGTTTTTAATGACAAGGCTGTCTCTGCATCACACGTGCCCTCTCCTCCTACCCTCTCCTCTGTGCCTTTTCTGCAGTTTGAGATGTTCGCTTTCTTCCTAACAAACTCATTGTCTAACACTTTTGCAGCATTAGCTCTGGCAGGTGGTTGTCCGTTGCTAGAATTAAAGAAAAGTAAGCTATTTCATTTCCAAGAGACTGATAATAAATGATTGATAGCACATGACAGTCAACTTCAATACAGTAAGTTCCATGAGAGAAGTTAGAAGTTACAATGGAAATACAGGACAGGAGCAAGCTCACTGTGTCTGACAAGGGAGGGTGGTTCTTGGGAAAGACATTGTAGCTCACATGAGGCATAAGTTGAGGCTGGATCTTTTATTGCTTGAAACTTTTCTCTTTTCCTGCTATATAGGAACGCCATCTTTCCTAAGAAAATGAATTAAGTAACAATTTTCACAACTTGAGAAAGAGCCAAATGTTCTCCATGGAAATGTGCCTCAAAAATCATTATTGCCTGCTAGTTAAGAACTTATAGGTTCCAATTAGATATTTTTCTTCATAAAAAAACAGAAACCAGACAATTCGCATAATTACAGTAGGACAATTGTTATGTAGGTTTAGTAGATTGTTTGCCAAGAGTTTTATTTTTAAGATTTTATATGTGATTATTTTACTGTAATACCCAATTACTTACTTCCTCATTAACTTCATAAAGAAGTTCACTTGGAACTCAATTACATTACAGCATACATTTTTATGTTGAAACAGGTGCTAATGCTTGGACTGCAAACTCAGTCTGTCAAAAAAGAAACTTCCTCCTACAGTCAGAAATTAATGTGCTTGTGTGGCAGCAGTAATTCATTTACAGCCTTTTCACGCAAGGAAGTCATCATTACAAGCTCCATCAACAGCGGCATAACCGTGACAGAACCTTCAGCATAGTTATTTTAACATATTGAAATTGATAAACAACGTCCAAGTGT
This sequence comes from Lepus europaeus, assembly GCF_033115175.1. Lineage (NCBI taxonomy): Eukaryota > Metazoa > Chordata > Mammalia > Lagomorpha > Leporidae > Lepus > Lepus europaeus. The sequence goes on along the minus strand of NC_084834.1, from coordinate 14,444,299 downwards.
AATTATAGTCTATAAATTTGCTCATATGTATGCTGTAGATAGAAGAATGAAAAGTCAAAAAATGTTTCAAAGTAAATTCTCTGATCACACAAACACATCTGGGTATTTTCTTTGCCTTTAGTGTGTTTGGATGCAGGAAACTGCGTGTGCTTGCACACACACCTGCACATACAGACTTTGGAAGTGATTTGTATGTTCTAATGCCTTTTCAGGAGAGAGGAGTACAAAGGAAAGGGAATGTATGCACATGAGAGGGAACACCTTCAGCCCTTCATCTCCAAGAAAGCAGGAACCTGAAGGAAATGAGTGAGTCCACACCTGGAACAGAAGCAGGGGGAGAGCGATATAGATCCATTACTTTGCAGTCAGGTATAAATATCCACGTGGAGGCCTTGACAGTGTGCGCTGATCATTAATGACCATTAGCCGTGTCCTTTTTTTTTTTTTTTTTTTTTTGTGAAAAGAAAGGCAAAGGGGTTGCTGGCATTGCTGGAGTTTCTGAAATCAGACCCCCTGGCCAGCACATCTGGAGTGTGCAGTAACCATCACACAGTAACGCAATATTGGCAAGAAATGGGTGGAGATTATACAAAGAGCAAGGTTTCCCACTTTTGTCTGCACTACATTGTGTGATAGCACAGAATAAGCAGCATGAGTAATGTGTGATAACCAAGGAACATGTTGCAAGGAGGCGATTTGTTTTTCCCTTTAGGAGATAGCTGGAAAGTGTTTTTTTCTGCTAAATTTGAACTAAAAAAAAGAAGAAAGAAAAGATCCATGGAAATAGAAATTGAGTCACATGCTTTGGAATTAGTATCTTTATTTTCGTAGCTGTTTAGTACTGCACAGGCATTTCTGCTCAGTCCATAGGAGGCCATGACGGTTGAGAGAAGGTCCACAGCCTGGTCTTCATCTGGTTCCAGGGACTAGGCTACTCTCCCTTCCCCTGTAAAGGACATGACCATTTACCAAACTCACTGTAGTTCTTTTCCCATCAAGACCAGTTGTTTACTGAGAGGTATTCTCCTTTAAGAATTGTATTTAAAAGGGTCATTTGTTCAAAGACACATACTGTTAAAACACAGGGATTACAAAGATCATGAAAATCTAGTATAATTTCCCCCGATTTTTTAAAAAAAGATTTATTTTATTTATTTGGAAGAGTTACAGAGAGAGGTGGAGACAGAGAGAGGTCTTCCATCCGCTGGTTCACTCCCCAGATGGCCACAACAGCTGGAGCTGTGCCGATCCGAAGCCAGGATCCAGGAGCTTCTTCTGGGTCTCCCACGTGGGTGCAGGGACCCAGGGACTTGGGCCATCTTCTACTGCTTTCCCAGGCTATAGCAGAGAGCTGGATCAGAAGAGGAGCAGTTAGGACTAGAACTGGCCCCCACATGGGATGCCGGTGCTTCAGGCCAGGGCGTTAACCTGCTGCGCCACAGCGCCAGCCCCATAGTTTCCCCAGATCAATTGTACCTATTAACAATCCGATTTCCTCATCTCAGCACTGACAATTATAAAATGGACTGGCTTGTGTTTGTTGTCTTACAATGTGTCACTTTTGTTTCTGGAAAGAAGAGGATAACAAATGCAAGACACAAAATGTAATGCATGGTACATTACAAACCAGGGTAGCCACATCAATTATAATGTGTGGATAATGGTCTAGCAATGCCCTTTTAAGCAATTATTAAGAGACACTATATTTGTAACTGGATACTACAGTGAGAGCAGGCTATATCTATTACATAAATTTAATTTTCATTTTTTACTTTATTATTTGTCATTTTCCCCTTCATCATGAAGAATTAAAATAGAGACTGTAGTATGTACAAATGTTTGACAGACCTTCCTTACAACATATCTTAGGACTGCATTTCAAATGCACAGCTCTTTGAATGGGACAAAGCCCAGGGCTAATATTAATCTACCTGAGACAATTCATGGGCAGAGAGAGGTTGTTCTGGCTGACAAGACATGGCACTGTCTTTATGGGCATTCAAGTGACTCAGGTGGCAGCCACCCTGGGAAGAATTCAGTGGAGCTGCTGTATCAAGTGTGTCTTCATCTTGCAAGATCTTGGACCACATTTTGGCATTGCTGTTCCCATAATCACAGTGGAGAATGTGTTATTACCGAGCTAAAACCAGTCATGAAGTCGCTTCCCATTAGAGATAATTATAAACACAACTAGACACCATTGGCAATACTTTGGGACCCACTGAACATTTGCCAAGGTTTTCCTGACACCCTATAGTTTGCAATTGTCTTTACCAAATGGGGTAAAAATACAAGTGAGAATTCCTCTCAAACCAGAGAAAGAGGAGAGAGCTCTGAGAAAGCTATTTTGGGGGCAGCGTTGTGGTGCAGCAGGGTAAGCTGCCATCTGCAGTGCCAGTATCCCATATGGGTGTCGGTTTGAATCCCAGCTGCTCCACTTCCAATCCAGTTCCCAGATAATGTGTCAGGAAAAGCAGTGGAGGACGGCCCAAGTGCTGGCCTTTGAACCCACGTGGGAGACTTGCAGGAAGCTCCTGGTTCCTGGCTTCCACCTGGCCCAGCCCTGGCCATTGCAGCCATTTGGGGAGAGAACCAACAGGTAGAAGATCTCACTCTCTCTCTCCCACCCCCACTCTCTCTGTAACTCTGCCTTTAAAATTTTTTTTTTAAAAAGAAGGTATTTTGGATGGTGAGTGTATATTGTTAGGTTCCTTTCCTTACAATGTCAGCTGCTTATTCTCATCTATGTGGAAGTCAGAATGATTCAAGTTAAAAATGCTGGTATGACCCTGGGATACTTTAAATGTGTTAAGTGTCAAGCATCTATAGTAATTAATGTACAACATACTTAGCTTGTTTAATTCTCTTGTTTCTTCACACACTAAATTGCCAGGATGCAGTCTTATTTCAAACAGGGGTCCTTCTGGGACTAGAGGGGGCGGACAATTGGTCTAGCAGCTGCACATTGGTTAGGCTGGCGCAATCCGCATCAGAGTACCTGGGTTCTTCCTGACTCTGCATCCTGCTTCCAGCTTCCTGCTACTGCAGACTCTGGGAGGCAGCAGTGATGCCACCCACCTGGGAAACCTGGATGGAGCTCCTAGCTCCCAGCTTGGCCACTCCCCACCCCTCATGGCCCTTGTGGGCATTTGGGGAGTGAACTGGTGGATGAGGGCTCCCCTTTCCCCTCTCCCTGCCTCTCAATCTGCCTCTTAAGTAAATTAAAAAAAATTAGGGGCCAGCACTGTGGCTTAGTGAGTAAAGCTGCCGCCTGCAGTGCTGGCATCCCATAGGGGTGCCGGTTCTGGTCCCAGCTGCAGTAGAAGGAAAGCAGTAGAAGATGTCCCAAGAGCTTGGGCCCTTGCATCCGTGTGGGAGACCTGGAAGATGCTCCTGGCTCCTGGCTTCAAACTGGTGCAGCTCCAGCTGTTCTGGCCAATTGGGGAGTGAACCAGCGGATGGGAGACCTCTCTCTGGGCCTCTCCTTCTCTCTCTGTGTAACTCTGCCTTTCAAATAAATAAATAAATCTTAAAAAATTAAAAAATAAGAAAATTCACACACACAGGAACAAAGGAAACATATTCAACTAATCACAAATTTAGAAACTAAACTACATTGACATGGACTGGCACTGTTCCTGTAATTGTGAAGTTGAAATCAAATGTACACTTCAATGGACAAGTCCGTGGTCTTTCTGGACCACTCCTAAAAAAAGATGTTTTTGCCCAAATACAATATGCATATGACTTATTCTGCTGTATCTTTGTTTAACAAGGAGAAAGTGATGCCCATATTAGAGATTTCTACTTGTAGTTTTCTGACAAAGCTATCTAATTGGGCATTCTGCACCATCTTTTATCAGATCCTTTTCCAGGTCATCAAGTTAGCCCTGAAAAAGGATCTGTTGTTCTGGATAAAAATGACAAGAGCATGGAGCAAATATCCTAAAAGGGAAAATGTCAAATATTTACATGTCAGAGCAGGAAGACTGCATCTGGCTCAATAAAAGTGACAAGGAGTTCACTGATCATGTCATGTCCCATTTTCATACTAATGCTATTCCTACGATAAAAGTAAGAAGTTTCAAATGCTTGAGAAATGCAAAATGACTCCTATTACCTGGTTATGCTCTTTTTAAGGCTGATGGATAAAGTCAAACTGCCCTCTCTCTAATGATCAGCCCCTCTCCTTTCTCATCTGCCTCCCCCACAAGTGCTAAATTCTTTTAAAATTTTAAGTAATGCTCTTCACAAACTTACTTAAGCTAATAAATTTAAAGTGACATCTTGATGTAACCTCTGTTAAACACTAAAACAGATTTATATAGTATTTAATTATTGTTTATATTTCAACTCTAGCACTTAAAAAATCTTATCCCCAGAGGGTCCAAAAACAACAATGAAATTTGGTAATATTTAATATCCTGATTAAAAAGGCACATTGAAAGTAACAATTATGGGAAATCTATATTAAGAAATTTCCATGAATAACCAATCTTTCAGATGAGCCATCTTAAAACTGTGGATAATCAATGTTTTGAAAAGGTTAGCTCTTAAGTAGAAGGTACATTTTAAGAGAGGACCTTTTTGAGAGACCAAAAGTAAGTATTGGGCCATACTGAGTGGGGGCCATCAGTGCATTACTTTCTAAATTGATGTCTCTGGTGACCTTCAAAACTCACCTAACATCTCTGGACTTAGAGGTTTGCTAGTACAAGAACAGTTTCTATGTTCCTGTGTTAACACAAAAATAGGAAGGATACATTTCTTCTTTCCCTTCTTGATATTAATTATTTAGGGCTTGTTAAGTAGCCATTCTTTTAAGTGCAATTACACATAGTAAAATTTGTAATTCAAAAACACAACTATATAAGGTGAGAATTAATATGATATCTATTTCCTTGATGAGAAAACTGAGTTAGAAATGTTCGCTAATTTACCAAAGGTCACACAGCTTCTGAGTGGCAGAGGCAAAGTCAACGGTTTACCCAGTGTTATAAAGCTGTACCAGATAACGTTCAGAAATCTGACTCTAGAATTTGCATTTCCTGTATGGCTATACACAAGTATGTTTCACTAAGCAACTAAATTAATTTATTAACACTGTGCTGCACTTCAGTGGAATTTGAAACAGCCTTCAAAGCATGTTTGTGAAGGGCAGCATTGGGATGCTCACATCCCATACTGAAGTGCCTTGGTTCAAGTCCTGGCTCCACTCCCAATCCCAGCTTCCTGCTAATTGCACCCTGGGCAGCAGGTGACAGCACAGGTAGCTGGGTTTCTGCCACCCACATCAAGTACCAGAACTGAGTTCTGGGCTCACTGCTTCAGCCTGGCACATCCCTGGCTGCTACAGATATTTATGGAGTGTGCCAGGAGATGTGAATCTCCACTCCCTCCAACAAATAAAATAGATTTTATGAAATAAAAAGGTATATGTTACATATAATATTAAAGCATTCATGTATATAACTGTTGCCAATTTATACATGGAATTAGGATGACACGAGGAACTAGAGGGAGTATTAAGGTTGAAACCATCACATTGTCACTGTTTAAATCCAACAGCCTATGAACTCATAGTCAAGAGCCCTGCCTTGCCCTGTCAAGCACCACACATTGTTTCAGCTCAGTCAGGTGCTCAGAACTGTTTATATGGCGCTAACCTGGAAGAAAATTGAGTGACGTCCCACACGCCCAGGAAAGAGAAAGAGACTGGCTGTGGTGAACAGTGACTTCTATGACTTTCATTCCTAATATAAGAAAATCAACACCCGACTCAGTCTAGTGGATGAATTTAATTTACATAGCATTTAAAGCATGCTATTATACCTGGGCCATGTGCACAAACACTAGCCTCATTTCTGTTGAAACCTGACAATTCAAAAACCAACCAGCTAAGATACTTGGATTTAGAATTTTTTTTTCATTTAGTAAAGTGATTTTACTATGTCATGCTCCCACAACTAACAAAAATAATTACTTATCTTGTATTTACTACGTTCCAGACACCTCGTGTTAATCCATTCTATGCTTGTGCTGACCCTGTGACAGAACTACACTTTTTGATATTCACTTAGTATAGGGTAAACCAGATCATCTGTTTGGGTGAATGCAAATGAAGCTATGAAAAGAGAAGAAAGTTATGACAAAGTTATGAAAACTTCAGTAAGATAGCAGCTGCTAACCTATTTTTCATTCTTGAAAGCCAAAAGCTAACATTTAGTGGACACTTACTATATGATGCACACAGTACTCATGCTTTAAATCTGCAATGCATGGAGCCATTACACAACTCCTCTGGGATAAGTACATTAAACCACAGTTAGATGAGAAAGGTTAAGATATACACACTTAAAACACAGGTATGTGTGCATTTCAGGATCATCATTAACAATATTAAAATTAAATCCCCCCTATATATCAAGAAAGAGCTGGATTTGGGAGTGATGAGGCAATGGTTGACACAATACTGTAGACACATTCACAATGTTCTAGAACCACTCTTTTTTTTTTAACTTTTATTTAATGAATATAAATTCCCAGTGTACAGCTTATGGATTACAATGGCTTCCCCCTCCCATAACTTCCCTCCCACCCGCAACCCTCCCCTCTCCCGCTCCCTCTCCCATTTGCATCAAGATTCATTTTCAATTCTCTTTATATACAGAAGATCAATTTAGTATAAAGATTTCAACAGTTTGCACCCACATAGAAACACAAAGTGAAACATACTGTTTGAGTACTAGTTATAGCATTAAATCACAATGTACAGCACCTTAAGGACAGAGATCCCACATGAGGAGCAAGTGCACAGTGGCTCCTGTTGTTGACCCAACAAATTGACACTCTAGTTTATGGCGCCAGTAACCACCCTAGGCTGTCGTCATGAGTTGCCAAGGCTATGGAAGCCTTCCAAGTTTGCCGACTCTGATCATATTTAGACAAGGTCATAAAAGACAGAGTGAGGATAGTAACCAATGATCCTAAGAGTGGCATTTACCAGGTTTGAACAATTATACAGCATTAAGTGGGGAAGAGGACCATCAGTACACACAGGTTGGGAGTAGAGCCATTGGTGGTAGAGTAGAGGTTATGATTACAAAGGAATGAGGCCCAAGTGCACTAGACAGGGCCTAGAACAAAGGACAGAGTCATTATTAGAGGAGCTAAGAAAGGTGCTGTCTAAGCTACAAGTAATTTTTCTGATTGAGAGGCAAATAGAACCTGATAGAAGGGGCTTGATAATAATCTGGTGGGCTTTAGGCCTTGTAAATTCAGAGGCACAGACCTATCTATCTCTTCACATGGGGTATATCCTAAGGGAGGTGAACCTCCTAGGGGAAGGCACTCTGTTGACTTTCATTACTTGGGTGGCCTGGGAGGAGAGCTGGCCAGGTAAAGGCAGGGGGCATCTCTAACAAGAAATTTATAGTTCTGCCTGCAATGTTGCTTACCCTACTTGACCATACCCTCAGCTGCAGTGGTCACTTTGGAAGTTGGGCTGAGTGAAGGGCTTTTCAGCTTAGAGCCAATAAGATCTGTGGCTCTGACCTGGGCATCCTTCGACTCCAGGGCAGGTCCATTTCCAGTGATCCAACTCTTGGCAGAGCTGCCAGGGCTCTTCACAAGCTGACTTCTGCTGAAGCCCAGGCTTACCACATTGAAAGCCACTGCAGTGGACTGGCCTGTTGGGTCTCCTTGAGGGCAGATCACTGTACAGATCAGCCATTAATAGGCCTGCCACCCATTGCTTCTGATGCCTAGCTTTCTTTGCCTCCTGGTTTTTGTTAAAGCAGACCAGAAGATGCAAGTCAAGGGAGTGCCCAAGTCCCATCTCTAATCTTCGGTGGCCTGAACTACAAGTCTATATTCACAGGCATGTTCCATAGTAGTTTTTCTAAGGTAGACAATGCCCATGAGGAAAATTATATTCTCACTTTAACACTTTCTTTCCCTTTGGTCTGAAAGGGAGGTTTTTTCTACTTACTGTATACTTCGCTGATGGCGAAGTGAATCTAGCTATGAGATTATTATTTAAGTTCTTATTTTGGCTATGCTATTACAGAAAAATGTTAGCCATCTCTTTTATAAGGTCTAAAGATTAAATTGTGCGTCCTACAGATTCCTTTATAATAGAATTAGTTTCCTACCTTGAAGAGAATAGAGAAATGAAAGAACAAGTTGGGCTTAGAATAGAGAAATGAGGGAGCAAGTCCTAGATCACTTGCTGACAATAGCAATATCACATGAATACTTAGCAAACCGTTTCAACCATTAGATAACAACTTAAGAAAACATTTACCAGAAGGTCCAATGCCTTCTATAAATTTTAAGAATCATGTATTTGAAAACACCTCTTAAATATCTAACATGGTGTACTTTGTTTAGCCAGTAAACTTAAGCACAACCATCTAAAATGTTTTTAGTTTCTTTCTACCAACAAGTCTAAAACATATGATACACAGATTCAGGTCCCACAAATTAAAATGTATCTTTGATTGATTTTAGCAGCTTAAATTTATGGACATTCTTATCTATAAGCCATTTAAAATAAAACTCTTAATAAAATTTCCCCATGTGGACATACAATATGTACACACATATAATATAGCATAATAGACCAATATAGCAATTTTAATAATAGCTTTTAAAATCTTTAACTCTTTTTGTAGATTGCCAATTGATTTGAATTGCTTTTTGTTTTTAGTAACCTCAGTTAACCATACTTTCTCTCAGTTGGTACTGTTAATACATTATTGGCTTCATCTGTTTACAGAGCCATCCCAAAGTACTGAATACAATAAAAGTGGCTGGAAAAAGTCCATAGGAACCTATAGGAGGACAGCTAAACACAGAACCAACAACGCTTTAGTTTTATGAGCAGCACATCACATATAACTGTGGATGACAAAAGACTTTAAGTCGCCATGTTTAAAATTATAAACTCATCAACCAACAAGAGGCACTTGCTTACTTCACAGTATTTTCGAAAGCACCTGTAGGATTTGACAAGTATTTAACCCTTTAGGCCTCTGGGGCTTTCTCATTAAGATAACTATCATGTCTAGTAACACAAGATCATTAGACTTTTTAATTCTCAAACATTTGTATTAATAACATTTTCCATTATAGAAACTTAAAGTCTGGTACCACATCACATCTTGACAGTCCTTCTAATATACTCTAAATAGACTGATTAGTTGGTGTCTCTATAAGATGAGAGACATAGGTCCTTCGATTTTTTCAGTTGGGCCCAAACTGGAAAAACCAAAGTCCAGGATTTACTGGAAATTTTAGAGACCAGATTGTTTGAAACTTTGATTTTTTGAATGCCTGTCAAGAATGCCAAGAAGGCTCAAAATCCAAAATATCTGGTTGAAATAAGATTTCTTAAAATCATGACATAACATAGACCAAATTTGATCATTGTTACAAGGTGATTATTCAAATTTTTGAAAAAAGCACATATTTAAATAACCCATAGCTCTTAATAAAAATTCAGCTGTTTTTGAACAATTAGAATTTAACAGACATCAAGAGAACATAATAGATTACTTTAACACATTGCTTTAACAGAGCATCAGAGTTTAATTCTATGTCAAAGAGAAATTGAGCTTCCTGTAATCTTTTGCTGTGAGGTTTCCTTCCTTTACCTTCTTTCATATTGGTGACCATGTTTCTGTGTTTCTGTGTGTAACACATCTTTAAACATCTTTTGCAGGGCAAGATGAGTGGCAACAAATTCTTTCAGTTTCTGTTTGCTATGAAAAGTCTTAATTTCACCTTCATTCACAAGTGAGAGCTTTGCAGGATATAGTATTCTGGGCTGGCAGTTTTTCTCTCTTAGTACCTGGGCTATGTCTCGCCATTCCCTTCTAGCTTGTAAGGTTTCTGATGAGAAGTCTGCTGTGAGTCTAATTGGAGATCCTCTAAGAGTGATCTGACGTTTCTCTCTTGCACATTTTAGGATCTTTTCTTTATGTTTCACTGTGGTGAGTTTGATTACAACATGTCGTGGTGAGGATCTCTTTTGGTCATGTTTATTAGGGGTTCTATAAGCTTCCTGTACTAAGATGCCTCTGTCCTTCTCCAAACCTGGGAAATTTTCTGCTAGTATCTCACTGAAAATGCCTTCTAATCCTTTCTCCCTCTCCATGCCTTCAGGAACTCCTAGAACCCGAATGTTGGGTTTTTTAATAGTATCCTGTAGATTCCCGACAATATTTTTTAGATTTCTAATTTCTTTTTCTTTTCTTTGGTTTGCCTGTTTCCTTTCCTGTTCTCTGTCTTCTAAGTCTGATATTCTCTCTTCTGCTTCGCCCATTCTGTTTTTAAGGCTCTCTAATGTGTTTGTCATTTGATCTATTGAACTCTTCATTTCATTATGATTTCTAGTCACTATCAGAGTTTCTTGTTCCACTAGTTTCATTTCATTTTGATTCCTCCTTAATATTTCACTTTCACGAGAGAGATTTTCTATCTTGTCCATAAAGGATTTCTGTAGTTCAAGAATTTGTTTTTGAGAACTTCTTAATGTTCTTATCAATTTTTTGAGATCCGCTTCTTGCATTTCTTCGATCTCATCATCTTCATAATCTTGAATTGGGGTGTCTTTTTCATTTGGGGGCGTCATAGTGTCTTCCTTGTTCTTGTTAGCTTGGTTTTTGCGTTTGTTGTTTGGCATGTTGGAGATATTTGGTTTCTTCACTGTGGTGTTTTTTCTTGTTACACTATGGCTCTAGATTAAGTGGACTGTCTGCTTTCAGTGGAGCCTTAGAGGCTTGAGATGAGTGTGGACTGAGAGCTGTGTTTGGTTCCTCAGGGTTGAGGGTGTGTCAAGGATGACACTCCCAGGTTAGGTGTGGTAAATCTCTTTCTTTTTTTGATTTAAAAGGGAAGTAATTCCGCACAGCTGAACGTAATTGGAGGTAGTTAGCAGGCAAATGATATACCCACAGGAGCCAGAGATCGGAAGCTCTTTCCCAAGGACCACACAGGGAATCTCTGCTGCCCTCAGTGTGGGCTCCAATTCTCCTGCAGTCTCCCACTGGGTTGCCAAGTTAGATGCTAATCTCCTGTGATTTCACCCCTCCCCCCAGAGTCAGGTTTTTCTGCTCGGCTCAGGGCTGGTGCAGACCTGAGGTTGCCCTGCTTATGACGTATGTCCAAAATGGCACCTGCTCTGTCTTGCTCGCCTTTGAGAGGTGAGCGGAGAGAGAAACTTGTGTCTGTATCGGTCACTTTTTTTATTTTTTTCCTATCTCCCTTCTAGTTAGCCTGGTGAACTTTTCCCCACAGAGTTTCAAGCCTCGTTCCCTCTAGCCTCCTCTTTCCGCTTGCCCGCTGGTATCTCAGGCTATTGAGGTTCGGCTCACCTCGCGTTCCAGCGCTGGTGTGTTGAGTCTGCTGCTGGTGTCCCGAACTTGGGCTCCCACGCTCTCCACGCAGGTCCACTGTGAATCACTAGTTCCGGAAGAGTTTCCTCTGCTGTTTCATCCCCTACTCTTCCTTGACCCTGCAGTATCTCCACTTATATTAAACTTTCTCTCCCCCTGGACTAATAGTGTGCTCCCTGCCTATTCCGCCATCTTGCCGCTCCCCCTAGAACCACTCTTAACAAACTATTAGTGAGCCAGAGATCCATGATGATGAGTTACATGTCTTTAGCTTGCTAGAAAATGAAAATACTGTATACATAGAGAATAAAGTGCTCTGAGCAGTTCTGTTGATTAAGACAGTCTTACTGTAATGGTAGAAATACTTAATTTGCCTCTGACCCCATATCATTTTGATTACTATTGACATGTTTTATGTATTTTAAACAGCTAGTTCCCCCAGTTGCATTATGCAACATTTAAAAACTGCCATGCTGGATATTTAAAACAGGGACACATTCACAAATGTATAAACCAGATTTGTGATAGAGACATTTAATGTTGTGTTTGTATATTTCTACTTTTTTCCTCTAATGTTAAATTGGCTGTATCATGTCATTTTTGGCTCACGTGTGTGCTTCCCAAATAACAATAGAGAAATGAAGTTTAAAGTTTATAATTGTTAGTTTGATTTCATGTTTGCGAACCAGAATTCCACTTAAGGTAGAACAAAATGTTAGGGTGGTTGAATTCTTTTTAATAAAAATGCTCTTTCAAGATTTTGGGTTTGTATTAAGGACTCTCACTGGAGATCAACACAGCTTGTTCTTCATGTAAATCAAATCTAGGAAATACTTGTTTGATATATTCCACTGCAGAGTAGAACTACATTGTGCTACATGCTAGAAATAAATTTATTGCCTATCTTTCCCACAGGAATATTAGCTTCGTGAGCATTTTGTTCACTGATGAATCTCTAGTGCCAAGAATAATGACAGGCTTACTGTAGATGCACACTATTTATATTTTTGAAAACAATGTTGAAGTAAAGTTGCATTGAGTCAAGATATTCAAATTAATTAAATGATGATTAAAGGCCTACCACATATATCCTATACACAAACCATTTAAGTGAAGTTTAATAATGCAAATGATTTCAATTTTATATTTGATGTTCAAATATTTGCTCTCCTGAGGCTTTGAAAGATGAAACTTAAAAAAAGGATTGAATTTCAAGACTATTCTATTTGTTACTTTAGTTTCATTTGCTAAACCATATACCATTGTTTTATGTTTTCCTAATCAATTCACACTTTGTGATTTCTATAAAATTGTTAAATAAATAAAGCTATCCAACCACGGTCCAAAATACTTTTGTTAAAGAAATGTGGCTGGGGAGCCAGCGCCATAGCTCACTTGGTTAATCCTCCACCTGTGGCGCCGGCATTCCACATAGGTGCCAGGTTCTAGTCCTGGTTGCCCCTCTTCCAGGCCAGCTCTTTGCTGTGGCTCTGGAAGGCAGTGGAGGATGGCCCAAGTGCTTGGGCCCTGCACCTGCATGGGAGACCAGCAGAAAGCACCTGGCTCCTGGCTTTGGATGGGCGCAGCGCCGGCCGTAGTGGCCATTTGTGGGGTGAACCAACGGAAGGAAGACCTTTCTCTCTGTCTCTCTCTTTCTTACTGTCTAATTCTATCTGTCAAATAAAAAAGAAAAGAAAAGAAATGTGGCTAAATATGTCAAGTACAATCCAAAAAAAAAAAAATTACAAATAGCACCCCCAACCAAAGAAAATCACATAATTTGTAATACTATCAAATAATATAAGTTAACACAAAGCTAATAAAACAAAGAATATCTTGTAAAACAACATTCAAGATGTCAAGAGCTCTGGTTTTGAAATTCAGAAATATTTCTCAGCTGCTTCTTGATACATTCATTCTAAAAATCAAGGAATGTACATAAGTAATTGGTGCAGTAGCTAAGACACCTCCCAGGTGCAATATATGAGTGTCTTATCAGAATGCCTAAATTTCTGTCCAGCTCTGCTTCTTTTATAGCTTCTTGCTAATGTGTACCCAGGGAGGCAGAAGGCAATGGTTCAAGTACTTGGTTTCTTGCCACTCATATGGAAGACCTGGATTGAATTCTCTGGTCTCCTGACTTTGGCTTATCCCAGCCCAAGCTGTTGTAGTCATTTGGCTAGTAAACCCAGCAGTAGATTAGGAATCCTTTGTACCACTATCTATACTCCAGAAAAGCCATAAAGGAACAGTTTTGTTTGTTACAAGAGTCTTTATTTTGTAAACTATACATAAACAGTAAAAAAGAAAATGCATTATACTTTAAATATTACATAAGGTCAACATTAAAGTTTTTATTCTGTGTAGAAATTAAATTGAAAGAATCCACCAATTTTGCCTTCAATGAATCATGAACTGGGAAACCAGCTGACCCATTGTTGAAATTAATGCTATTAATGTGTAACATTCAACAGGTTTTTCCATTTTTATTATGGGCACAAAACCATTGGTCTGATATACTTAAAAGTGATGGTGTGCCAAAATGTCTACACAAGTAATTAACATGCTAACTTAAATACAGCAACAAAAGTAACTTTTGCTACAGTTAAATCTTAAGTGTTACTCTACACAAGAATCATAAACAAGTCCACATGGCAATTATGTAACAATAGAAACAAAGGAAAGAGACATATTCCATTTTCTTCATTCCAGCAGCAGTACCTGTATGGGTATTCACTTGTTAATTAGGTGTGCTTAAATATTGCCTAATAGCCTATATTGGTATGCATGCTAAAATCTTTCTATTTCTATTTTTGCAAGGCACCATACGATATGTTCTCTACATTTCGGCACTACTAACAAAATTATAGCATAATTCTGAGATTAAATGCAAATTTGTTTGTAAGGCAGGGAATAAAAGAGAATTAAGATTTTTAAATTTGACCTTGGGGCAAATGACAAACTTTATTTGGGAAAATATGTTTTAAATGAATCTTTCCATTTGTTTTCCTATTTCTGTACCCTACCTTGCTGGTCAGAAATCTAGAAAAGTAAAGAAACCATGCTGCTTAAGCATATTCACAGAAAAAATAAAAACTTACATGACATTGCCATCCAAATTAAAATAAAAATTACAAAAGATAACTGTTTTTAACTTTCATATTCCATGGTTTTCCATATTTGCCATTTTGTCAAAACACCCCATGATAACCAAAACAGCCTCATAATTAAGTCTCACAAAACAAAGGCAACGGAAGGTCCTGCAATCCTCAGCTTGTTTTTCTCACCCTGTGCTACCTCCTTCACTTTCCCTGTCTCATTCCATGGTTTGCAAGATGCTACTTTAGAATTGCAATTAAGGATTTTCATTAAATCTTTGGGGGCCCAGGTCACTAACGAGTCATCAGCTTAGAATATATCTCAGAGAAATAACATATATGATCCCAAGCGCGCATTGTCTGTTATTGTTAAGAGAGATTTACAAGGTTTGCTCTGATGAAAAATGTATTGTAATAGCTCTTCATGACTTATTTTGTCTGGGTGGACTCCTTAAGCTTTTCTTTTTCCCTAAGGCATATAAAAACTCAAAGGAAATGATTCTTATTTAAACATAAAGTTCTATGACTTTAGCTGCAATATTTGAGACAATTATACAAAATATATGTGAGGTTTGGAATCATTTTATTTTGGGACAAGAGGGTAAGTCTCAATAGGCTGTTGTTTTGTAAATATTAGAAATGTAGAATTTTTAATCTTAACTGTTATCAATCAAATGTATCCATCATGGTCATCACCATCATCGTCATCATCCCCTTCATCTTCATCATCATCTTCAATTTCATCCTTGTCATTCATGATATCATCTTCATCATCCTCATCGTCAGTCCACTCATGGAAATCGCCACTCGCAAAATCTCCGGAGATCTCAAAATCCATAGCTTTAAAAAAGTAAACATTACTTTTATTTGCCTGAGCTATGGGATAACTTCTGAGAAATACAAAATTCTGATGAAAATGCAAGAAATTAGTACAATTCTAATTTGTGCTGCAGTTTAATTAATGGAGATAAGGAAAGATACATTCTGTAAAACACTCAAACAGTAAAACTCTATGGTTTGATAAAAATGAGGTTTTAAAAATCAGAGTAATTCCTGAATCTGTGCTGTTTAAGATTTCCTGCAAAGTAATTTTGGTTTCAGCCTCATTTTTAGTCTCAAAAAGCATTTAACGTTTCGCCTACAAGTGTGGTGGGTAGGATGATGCATTACCCAATCCCTCCTTCCCTTGCCTCCACCAAAAAAAAAAAAAAAAGATGCTCACTTTCTTATCCCTGGATTCCATGAGTATGCTACCTGACGTTCAAAGGGCCTTTGCAAGTGGGAATAAATAAAGTACTTTGAAACAGGGAAATTATCCTTAGTTATCTGGGTGGGGCTACAGTTTCAACTGGATTGTTAAAACCAAGCAACACCTCGTAGACAGATTCGGAGGGAAATAGGACGGCAGACGAATGGTCAGTGAGGTGCAAGTTGGTTTGAAGTCGGAGGAAAGGGCCTTGAACGCACACACCCCTACTCTAGACGGCTGAAAAGGTGGGGAGACAGATTTTCTTCTTGAGCCCACAAAAAGGAGCGTACCACTCTGAGATCCTAATGGTAAGCTTAGGATATCTGAATGGGACTTCTGGCATACAGAACTGCTGGGATGATACATTTTGTTGCTGAAGCAACCATGTTAGCATGAATTTGTTACTGCAGCAATAGAAAATGAATGACTAGTTAATAGTTTTAAAATATATTAAAATTAGTTGTGAATATTTATGCTCATAATAATGCACATGAATACTGACAAGTGTTTACTTTTCATGTGCTCATGTGTTTGCTTTCTAGTAGTTCTAATATTTTAATGTTATTATTTGGCAGCTAATTACAACAGATTCTAACAACATAATTGAATATTTTTAAAGTGTTTGATCACATAAAACAACTCACTGAAATTTCCATCTTATGTGAACAAGTTTTTTTTTTATTACCCAACTTTTATTTTCTTAATGGTAACATGAAAAGAAAATTCAGAAGGCCAAGTCCATGTTTCCCAAGCCATTTCTTTGTCCACTTATTTGACTCCACTCCACAGAATTTTCTTCACCAAGATAAAAAATCAAAACTTTTTCCCATCACTGGTATCACTGGTAACTGAAGTAATCAACAATACAACTGCCTTAAACGACATCTTGCAGACGTGTTCTCTACATGTTAAAGTGGCGTGAGCAACCACTGAATATTATTTTCTTCCTTCTTAAACCCAATCACATTGATCATGCCAGATAACCAAAATAAAGCTATCAAAAAGTTATATAATCAATAAATGTACAAGAGGAACTGAAGGAGTAAATGAGAGCACTTGTTATTATTTACCATTTGTCTTTTCCTAAATAATGTTGGTCTGTCAGTTAAAAAATTATATAAAGGAAGCACCTAAGATGCAAGTACTTTATTTTCATTTATGATCGTTTGTGTTAGTTGAAACACAATCCATTATCTCCTGCTGTTTGCATGTGTGTGAGCATGTCTGCACCACTAACTGGTTTGGGTAGTAAAATTTTTTTCACAATAAAAACAAAAATACTGATATGAAACTTGCATCCTGGAAGAATGTTTTCTGAAGCATGAAAGTTAACACATTTAAAACATTGAAATGCATGGGTATGATGCTTGACTTAATTATTACAGTATTTTAGGTATACATACAATGCATGTTCATAAAAATAATTTAAATATTGATTATAATCGCTCTTTAAACAAGCTACATTTTCCTCACTCAAACAGAAGGAAAATGGCTCATACAGCTGCAATGGAAGAAATTTTACTTCAAAAACGTCTACTTCTCTTCACTTAGAAAAATTATCTACTCCCTCTTGGCCCCTTTCAGAGAGTTACAGACAATAGGGAGTCATCTGGGGTCACAGCACACATTAGAGTTCACTGACCTGGAGAATGAATGAAAATAACCTGCCTAACCTGAGCAGGAAAGAGGAACTATGTAACAGCTGTCTGAATTTAAAGTCGGAAAAGGAACCAACCTTTAATTATCCTCCTGTATCTTAATTACATATCCTATATATTACCCCTACATGTTTTTCACATGCAAGGAGTATTTTTATCACTCCCCCTATCCCTACATATTCTGTGATCTTTGCATATGGTATATTCTTATACTTCATCCTGTGCTTGGAAAATCATTAAATAGCAAACTCTTCTCCTTACCACAGTTTGCAACACCATTTGTTCTGGATCCCATGACTTCATCTCCATATCTGTCCACACACCAGCACTGCCCGACACTGCCGTGGCACTGTGTTGGCTTGTAGTAACCATCTTCATCACACAGTGGGATGTACTGTCCTGTGAAACACACAACACACACACAAACACATGCATATATTTTTATGAGTAAGTCATACTGCCCCTTAAAAATGAGTGATTGATTGATAGGTTCACTGGCTGGTTTTTTTTTCTTTCTTTCTTTTTTTTTTTTTTTTTTTTTTTTTTGAGTAGGAGAGAGAGAGAATGAGCTTCCATTTTTTGGTTTACTGCTCATATACCTGCAATAGCTGGGACGGATCCAGGCAAAGGCTGGGAGCCAGGAATGTAAGCCAGGTCTCCCACATGGGTAGGAACTCAACTACCAAAGCCATCAACGGCTGCCTCCCAGAATGCCCATAAGCAGGAAGCTGGAATCAGGAGTGGAGCTGGGAATCAAAGCTAGGTACTGCAGTAGGATGCCAAGTGGCATCTTAGCTACAAGACCAAATGCCCACTCTTGTGCTGCTTTTTGATAAGGTCTCATTATAGTATAGTCAAGACATACAGAGATAGAGTGCCCACCATACTCCAGGCTTTGCACAAGAAATACCTACGAGAGGAGGCCTTTGCTGTCCTGGGGCTAGCATTGCTGAGACAACCTGCTTACATTTCATTAACCCATCTCCTTTGTCAAGAAAATCACTACCTTCCTATTTCTCACTGTGATAAGGGTAGTGCTTCCTGACATACAACTAAATCTTGTGATGGTCATGTTACACCACCCCTACTGCTTAGCCAGCACACAGGCCCTTCACCATCTCATCACTGCCACCTTTGTATTTCATTACCCCACATCTCACACTCGTATCCCAAGCTCTTTCCACATCAAGATCCTTGTTTCTGTGTTTCCATGCAGCTTCATTTCTTCCTACGCTGTTGATCTCACTGGGAACCCCTCTCCTCAGTCCCCTTCTCCACGGGAAGACAACTATAATATGATGTTCACACCAGGAAGCCCTCTCTTAAGCTGGAAAATTTATGATGATGTATCATGCTTCCTCTCTCTCTCTCTCTCTCTCTCTCTCTCTCTCATTCTCTCTCTCTCTCTCATTCTCACTCTCACTCTCACTCTCGCTCTCTCTCTGTATTGCTGGATATATTTAGGTTCCTCATGCTTTTACTTGTTATAACAAAAGTTCTTAAACACACAGTCTAGTAGGGTGGTGGGAAAGATAGACATTTATTTTCTTTTTTTAAAATTTTTATTTATTTATTTGACAGGCAGAGTGGACAGTGAGAGAGAGAGAGAGAGAGAGAGAAAGGTCTTCCTTTGCCATTGGTTCACCCTCCAATGGCCACTGTGGCCATTACGCTATGGCCAGTGCACCACGCTGATCAGAAGCCAGGAGCCAGGTGCTTCTCCTGGTCTCCCATGGGGTGCAGGGCCCAAGCACTTGGGCCATCCTCACTGCACTCCCAGGCCACAGCAGAGAGCTGGCCTGGAAGAGGGGCAACCAGGATAGAATCTGGTGCCCTGACCGGGACTAGAACCCCGGGGTGCCGGCGCCGCAGGCGGAGGATTAGCCTATTGAGCCACAGCGCCAGCTTGACATTTATGTTCATAACTACAGTATCTAACATATTATATGGCATACTGTTGGTGAAAAATGTTTAATGAGTGATTTAGAAGTGAAGTCATATTCTTCAGCCAACACTCTAACACTAGAACATTGGCTCTCAGAGGTTGGAAAGTTTTCTTGTATTTATCTTATCATTTTTATCTGTGGCCAGAAATATTATAGTTATTTTATGAATGATGGGGCTGGCACTGTGGCACAGCAGGTTAAGCCACTGTCTGCAGTGCCAGCATCCCAAATGGATACTGGTTCAGGTCCCCACTGCTCCGTTTCTGATCAAGTGTCCTGCTAGTGCTAGTCCTGGGAAGGCAGCAGAGGATGACCCACGTGTTAGGGCTCCCGCACTCAGGTGCGAGACCCAGAGAAGCTCCTGGCTCCTGGCTTCAGCCTCACCCAGCCCTGGCCATCACAGTGAATCAGCAGATGCAAGACCTCTTTCCTCTCTCTCTCCATCTCTTCCCCCTTTCTGTAACTCTGACTTTCAAATCAATCAAACTTTAAAAAAAATGTGAAAGAAAAAAATAACTGAATAAATAGATGAAATATGAAGCTCATTTGTTAATATAAACATATGAGATCATAGTATTGCTCTAGCAAAAAACTTGAGAAAATTCTGGCACAGATGATGCAATTTAATCTAAAACTTAGAATTCATTTGAATGCTGTTTGGTAAACAGAGTATCACCAAAAATAACCTGAGAGCATAAACTTTCCGATATCAACTTCCTAACACATTATCACAGCGTATTTGACACCAAAATGCTATGATACATAGTATGTCCATGTAATTCAGCCCTAGTGGCAGTACAATATGGAAGGGAGAGAGAACACTGCAAAGAATGTTGCTAGGACTATAGACATCAACCAACACTGAGCCATAAACTGGAACATAGGACAACTTTCACTTAAATCCCATTTGGGCCCTAAGTTTTTCTTTTTATTTGCAGGTTTAAATAACCAAAGTAGATTTTATTTTAGTACAAAAAGAATAACACATTTTCAGTTGAACTGAAAAAATTTCCCCATTGTATATGACTAAACTTTGATTTGCAGAAAGAAACCTATGTAAGAGTGTAACATTTACACTGGGAGCTATAATATCTCATGTATCTTATGACAGAGTCAAGTGTAAATTATAGCTTTTATCATAAAAATTCCTTATTATAATCCAATAAACTTTTTCATTTTGTACAATGTGCATTGACCTAAGAGTTAAATTTATATGAAATATCTTTTAATCAAAACATACTATATAATATCACACAGATTAATCATATCGAGAAATACCATAAAATTATGTGCCCCTAAAAATGTACATTAAGATTCATGGAAAGAAACATCATACATGTGAAGTCCTGCTTTGATCCTTCCATAGAAAGAGAACACCACTGGCAAAACTGGTGAAATCCAAATAAAGTCTGAGGCTTAGTGAATAGGATTACAGTAAGGTGAATTCTCAGGGGAGTTTACAAATGCATGATGATTTTGGTACATGCAAAGTGTTATCTTTAGGGGAAGCTCGGTGAAGAATGCATGAAAATGACATACTATCATTGCAGCCTTTTAAGAGTTTAATTTTTCCTAAGAAGAGTTCATTTAAAAGTTGCATGTGCACAAGCATAAACAATTATCAGGGGTAATAATTTATAATCTACTTACAGCCAGACACGCAAACATGCCGGACTTCAGGTGAAATTTGAAATTATCAGTCTTTCACTTATCATCTCTATCTATCCATCTGTTTACATACCTAAAAGTAGATGAAAATACTAATAAAAACATTTAGAATTTGCTTAAATTTCCTGAAGTACATAGAGAATTGCTTCATCTCATGTATACAAGTACTTGCTTTGAACATCATATATATATATGTATATATATATGCACATTTTTGCTATCAATTCTTAAATTGTTAGCCATGGAAATAAAATTAAAGTTTCTGATGATGTTTTCACTTTAGCATTGCTCCAATCATTTCTTTTTACTTAATAACTTTCAAAATGAACATTATATTAGGGTAATAAAACAGACATAATATCTTTCAATAGGTAAGATAATAAAAGTAAGTTTAATGGCTTGCAGAAAGTTCATAAATTTTGTTGCTGAAATTTAGTGCAGTCTATCTTTGTTGGATTAATATTGATTTTATGTTGTTGTTTCCCTGGGGTTATTTATGTAAGCAATAAACCTTTCAGAAGAGTGATCTATTACTCACCTAGGAGCTTCTTTACCCCTTGCCACTTCTGAATACTGCTCAGCTCCGTCTGGCAGGGTGGATCTGCAATGACATGGACATGTTACCTCAAGGATTATGGGTAAGCAAGGAGAGAGGCATTTCTAGGTTACCAAATGCCAGTGCGTCTTTGCACCCCTGTGGAAGACACAGATTTCCCAATGGTTGGGTTATCAATGAAGCCACATTCAGATAGAAACAGATAGATGATAGATAAATCTGTGTGTCTATTGTCTATCATATCTATCTGTCATCTGTCGTCATCATTATCTGTTCATAGAGAGAGAAACTTTTATCATCTATCTATCTAGAGAGAAAATTTCCTAAGTATTATCAGTAGTAGGTTATTTTGGTTTCCCTCAGAATGAATGAATTAGGTGAAATATAGAAATGATACATAATACAGATTGAAAAATACTTATTCACTTTAAAATATCATTCAACTTAGCAATGGGAATCCACCCAATGAGTTGCTGTCCAGGAAACTGTTTTCCCCCCTCACTCAAAGCAACTTTGATGATACAGAGAAATAGCTCCACACTACAAAAGTAATCTACGAAAAAATGTAATGCTTCTAAGAAAAAAAAAACAGAACTTAATGCTTCTTTCAAATGATGTCAGAGATCCTATTGCAAATGTAGTGTCATATAATGTCAGAAGACCTTGGTGACCAACAGGGAAGATCTGAGCTGAAATGTCAAATTAATAGCTTGAAAGCAGTTTTGTATTAGTTGATATGGGCTAGTTACTGCACAGCGGCGGCATTATTTCTTCTATGTCACCACTTGAACATCCAGGTACACTTATCTCTAACTTTTGATTAGAACTTCAATGAATAACCATAGTGTCTATTACCTCCATCTGGGTTTAAGGGACATTTTAAAATTTCAGGAGAAATCATGGCTAATTAGGTTGTTCAATCACATACAATATTTGACTTTTAACTAGATCCTCATTATTTATAGGCCATCACTGTAATTCTGCTCATTAATCTAGATGAAAGGTTAGTAACCCAACAAATTGCTTGAAGGTTTTAACACAATAGGTCTGTGGATGTCCAGGTTATGGAACAGGAACAGACTGATATCACAAGGTTTATATTCCCGACTCTATTTACTATCACACAGTGTTTTAAATTTATGGAAAATCTTGATTTATATGCTTATGCTTGTATGGATATCATAAATTAGTAAGGTGTGATATTTAGCTTAGTCACTGGAATTCATAATCATCCTAAAATAATACCAAGGGGAAAATGAAAAAATGGGGGTTAATCTTCAAGATGTTGTTTTTGAAATAGTTTTCATTGTTCTGCATCGATCAGCACACATTTCTACACTGGGAACTTCCACACACTATCTATATTAGAAATCAATAATTTTCAATGCAACAAGAACAATGCAATTTTACTTGCATGTGTGATTTTTCAGCAGAATAGAGTGTCAGGGGAAAATCAAGGAGCATCTGTATGTTTGCAATAGTTATACAAATATGAAACTCTTTTCCAACGTTTGCAAGTAGTAATTTATAAGGGATCTATTTATATCGGGTATCAAAGTAGATGAACAATTCAGAGTGAAAACTGAAAAGAAAGTGGGTGTTATGGAGCTTTGTGAATGAATCTTGAAACTGGCAGAACACAGCTACACAGGCTGTGCAACTCCGAAGGACAGCAGAATCCGACTGCAATATGAATAAGGTCCTGGGTTTTACAGTAGGGCAGCCTCTGACTTCCTTCTAAATAAGTCATTGCTCTGCTCCATTCTTTTCAGTGTTTTGTTAGTTGCAGCTCCTGTCACAGAGTGGGTCTACTTGCAAAACTTTACTGAATTCATTTTGTTCATAGGGATTTCAAATATTCACAATAGCAACTGCTCACATATCTTCCATTTGACAGGAAACACGTTGATAAGTAATACATTAGTTCTTCAGAACACAGGCTCTGATACTTGCTCCTGCAGACTAAATGTGTAAACTCTGAAGATGCCATCCGTTTCCACTGCATTCCTGGGAAACATTCTGAACAAACTGTCGACGCTGCCCATAAACAGCACTTCCCCACACGTTGCACAGTGAGGCTTCCGCATCATTACCTCACCAATCCTGGCAGTGGAATTAAAATTACCTTGAACCAGACACCAGGGCCCCTTGAGTGAGATCCCAGCTGATCCTGCACGTCTGTAGCCATATAAAGGGATCAGCAATGCTTTCACAGGGCCATCTGAGTCATAAATACTGGATCTGAATAAATCATAGTTTTCTTGTTCTTTCTTTGACACCTTACACAACAGAATTTAAATGAAATAGGACCTCATAATTGGTTTACTCTTTTATTAGAGACTCAGACATACTTTATATGGAATTTAGTTATTAACAATGAAGATAACCAAACTTCCCACATCAGTGTCGGCCCTACTTATTCTTTCAGGATTATGAAGACTAAAGAGTTGTACCAATTACTGTTGTGTTCATTGTCTCTGTTTAACTGCCATGATTTCAGAAAACTAGTTACAGAAACATGTTTTAATGTATTTTTTTTATCTTGGAATACTACAAGTATTTCACTTGCTCAAAATTTTATCATTTCAGCATCACTTATCAATTTTCCTGATTAACCTTGATTTTATATTTTTGGAAATTAAAAAAAAAAATCCAGCCATGTATACCAATAGTCTTGATTGCAGTCCTAAGTCAATGTGCATGAGTGTGTATATGGTTCTAATCATAACGAAGTTAAGAAGGGCAGGGAAATAGCTTCTTTTATAAGATAAATCATTGAAATATTTTAAAATTGCTGGTTATTTTCTCATGAAATCACTAACTGAATTAAAATAATGCATAAAAGCATAGTAGTGTCATATTCCTACTCCGCTCAGTTACACTGGCAACGCTCTCTAGGATATAAAAGTAAAAAAAAAGTTTGATTAAGAGTATAGCCAAGCTCTCCTAAGCTCTAACAAAGCTGGGTAAACTTTTTACCTGCTCTAGTAATATTTATGCATTTTTTCTACCTTTCACTGAGGCAGGCATTTGGCATAGTGGTTAAGGCACCATTTCAGATGTCTGACCCCCATATCAACGCTTCTGGATTCAAGAAGTCAGGCCTTCTAACTCCAGCTTCCTGCTAGTGCACACCCTAGTGGCAGCAGGTGGTGGCCCAAGTGTCAGCTCCTGCAGTGTTGTGGGCTCTTGGGAGTCGGATCAGTAGAAGGAAGATCTCTCTATATGTCTCTCTCTATCTCTCTCTCTCTCCATGTTGGATCATTCTCTACTTTTTAATTCTATCAGTTAGTATTAGCAGACATTAGTCTTGTTTATGTGATCCCTTTGACCCTTAATCCTATAATTATGATCAATTGTGAACAGAAACTGATCACTTTGGTGAGATGCCATTGGTACATGCCACCTTAATGGGATTGAATTGGAATCCCTGGCACGTTTCTAACTCTATCGTATGTCCCAAACTGTACATCTCCTCCCTCTCTTATTCCCACTCTTATATTTAACAGGGATCACTTAAATTTAAATACCTAAGAATAATTGTGTGTTAATTACAGAGTTCAACCAATAGTATTAAGTAGAACAAAAAAAATACTAAAAGGGATAAAGTATTAAGTTGTTCATCAACAGTCAGGACAAGGGCTGATCAAGTCACTGTTTCTCATAGTGTCCATTTCATTTCAAAAGGTTTCCTTTTTGGTGCTCAGATATCAATGATCAGGGAGAACATATGATATTTGTCCCTTTGAGACTGGCTTATTGCACTCAGCATAATGTTTTCCAGATTCCGCCAGATTTCATTTTTTTTTACTGCTGTATAGTATTCTATAGAGTACATGTCCCATAATTTCTTTATGCAGTCTACTGTTGATGGGTATTTAGGTTGATTCCAGGTCTTAGCTATTGTGAATTGAGCTGCAATAAACATTAAGGTGTAGACAGCATTTCTGTTTGCCAATTTAATTTCCTTTGGGTAAATTCCAAGGAGTGGGATGGCTGGGTTGTATGGTAGGGTTATATTCAGGTTTCTGAGGAATCTCCAAACTGACTTCCATAGTGACTTTACCAGTTTGCATTCCCACCAACAGTGGGCTAGTGTCCCTTTTCCCTACATCCTCGCTAGCATCTGT
This sequence comes from Lepus europaeus, assembly GCF_033115175.1. Classification (NCBI taxonomy): domain Eukaryota; kingdom Metazoa; phylum Chordata; class Mammalia; order Lagomorpha; family Leporidae; genus Lepus; species Lepus europaeus. The sequence continues at coordinate 14,418,595 of NC_084834.1, read as the reverse complement.
TGTTGGTAGATTTCTGAATGTGAGCCATTCTGATCGGGGTGAGGTGAAACCTCATTGTGGTTTTGTTTTGCATTTCCCTGGCTGCATGTTTCTAACTCTACAGTATGTCCCAAACTGTACATCTCTTTCCTCTCTTATTCCCACTCTTATATTTAACAGGGATCACTTTTCAGTTAAATTTAAACACCTAAGAATAATTGTGTGTTAATTACAGAGTTCAACCAATAGTGATCCTGAACACTTTTTCATGTGTCTGTTGGCCATTTGGATTTCCTCCTTAGAAAAATGTCTATTGAGGTCCTTTACCCATCTCTTACCTGGGTTATTTGATTTGTTGTTGTGGAGTTTCTTGATCTCTTTGCAGATTCTGGTTATTAAACCTTTATCTGTTGCATAGTTTGCAAATATTTTTTTCCCATTCTGTCAGTTGCCTCTTGACTTTCCTGAGTGTTTCTTTTGCAGTACAGAAACTTCTCAATTTGATGCAATCCCAAATGTTAATTTTGGCTTTGACTGCCTGTGCCTCTGTGGTCTTTTCCAAGAAATCTTTGCCTGTGCCTATATCTTGCAGGTTTTCTCCAGTGTTCTCTAATAATTTGATGGTGTCAGGTCATAGATTTAGATCTTTAATCCATGTTGAGTGGATTTTTATGTAAGGTGTAAGGTAGGGGTCTTGGTTCATGCTTCCGCATGTGGAAATCCAGTTTTCCCAGCACCATTTATTGAATAGACTGTCCTTGCTTGGGGAATTGGTGTTAGATCCTTGATCAACTACAACTTGGCTATAGATGTTTGGATTGATTTCTGTCATTTCTTTCTATTCCATTGGTCTATCCATCTGTTTCTGTACCAGTACCATGCTGTTTTGATTACAACTGCCCTGTAGTATGCCCTGAAATCTGGTATTGTGATGCCTCCGGCTTTGTTTTTGTTGTACAAGATTGCTTTAGCTATTCGAGGTCTCCTGTGTCTCCATATGAATTTCGGCATCATTTTTTCCAGATCTGAGAAGAATGTCTTTGGTATTTTGATTGGTATTGCATTGAATCTATAAATTGCTTTTGGGAGAATGGACATTTTGATGATATTGATTCTTCCAATCCATGAGCATGGAAGATTTTTCCATTTTTTGGTATCCTCTTCTTTTTTTTTAGGTTTTACAATTCACATCGTAGTGATCTTTAACATCCTTGGTCAAGTTTATTCCAAGGTATTTTATTATTTTTGTAGCTATTGTGAATGGGATTGATCTTAGAAGTTCTTTCTGAGCCATGGCATTGCCTATGTATACAAATATTGTTTATTTTTGTGCATTGATTTTATATCTTGCTACTTTGCCAAACTCTTCTATGAGTTCCAGCAGTCTCTTAGTAGAGTTTTTGGATCCCCTAAATAAAGAATCATATCTGCACAGAGGGATAGTTTAACATCTTCCTTCCCAATTTGTATCCCTTTAATTTCTTTTTCTTGCCTAATAGCTCTGGCTAAAATTTCCAGAACTATACTGAATAGCAGTAGTGAGTGTGGGCATCCCTGTCTGGTACCAGATCTCAGTGGAAATGCTTCCAACTTTTCCCCATTCAATAGGATGCTGGCCATGGGTTTTTCATAAATTGCTTTGATTGTATTGAGGAATGTTCCTTCCATACCCAATTTGCTTAGAATTTTAATCATGAAAGAGTGTTGTATTTTATTGAATGCTTTCTTTGCATTGATTGAGATGATCATATGATTTTTCTTCTGTAGTTTGTTAATGTGGTGTATCACATTGATTGTTTTGTGAACATTGAACCATCCCTGCATACCAGGGAAAAATCCTGCTTGGTCTGGGTGGATGATTCTTTTGATGTGTTTCTGCATTCTATTAGCCAGAATTTTATTGAGGATTTTTGTGTCTATGTTCATCAGGGATACTGGTCTATAATTTTCTTTCAATGTTGCATCTTTTTCAGGGTTAGGGATTAAGGTGATGCTGGCTTCATAGAATTTGGGAGGATTTCCTCTTTTCGATTGTTCTGAATAGTTTGAGAAGTATTGGAATTAGTTCTTCTTTAAATGTCTGGTAGAATTCAGCAGTGAATCCATCTGGTCCTGGGCTTTACTTTGCTGGGAGGGACTTTATTACTGTTTCAATTTCTGACTCATTTATTGGTCTATTTAGGTTTTCTATGTTTTCATGGTTCAATTTAGGTAGGTTGCATGTATCCAGGAATCTATCCATTTCTGATAGATTTTCCTGTTAGCTGGCACACAACTCTTTGTAGTAATTTCTGATGACTCTTTTCATTTCTGTGGTGTCTGTTGTTACATTCCCTTTTTCATCTCTGATTTTATTGATTTGGGTCTTTTCCTTTTTGTTAGTTGGGCCAATGGTGTGTAAATTTTGTTTATTTTTTCAAAAAACTAGCTCTTCATTTGACTGATCTTTTGTAATTTTTTTGGATTCAATTCTGTTGATTTCTTCTCTGATTTTAATTATTTCTATTCTCCTACTAGTTTTGGGTCTGGTTTGCTACAGTTTTTCTAGATCCTTGAGATGCACTGGAAGCCCATTTATTTTGTGTCTTTCCAATTTCTTGATGTAGAAACCTACTGTTATAAACTTTCCTCCTAACACTGCTTTATCCCTTAAGTTTTGATATGTTGTGTTGTTATCCTCCTTTACTTCCAGAAAGTTTTTGATTTCTTCTATGACCCAGTGTTCATTCAGTAGCATGTTGTTCAGTCTCCATGTGTTTGCATATGCTCTAGGGATTCCTGAGTTGCTAATCTGCAGCTTCATTCCATTGTGGTCTGAGAAGCTGCATGGTGTGATTTAAATTCTTTTGAATTTGCTGAGACTTGCTTTATGGCCTAGTATGTGGTCAATCCCAGAGTAGGTTCTATGTATTGCTGAGATGAATGTACATTCTTTAAGTGTAGGATGAAAAGTTCTGTAGATATCTGTTAGATCCATTTGGTCTATAGTGTCAATTAAATGGGTGTTTCCTTGTTGATCTTCTGTCCAGTTGATCTGTCTATTTCTGGAAGTGGAGTATTAAAGTCCCCCAGTACTACTGTATTGGAGTCTAAGTCACCCTTTAAGTCCCTTAGCATATCTTTTAAATAAACCAGTGCCCTGTAATTAGGTGCATACACATTGATAATAGTTACATCTTCCTGTTGAACTGATCCCTTAATCACTATATAGTGCCCCTGTTTGTCTCTCTTAACAGTTTTTGTGTTAAAGTTTAGTTTGTCTGATATTAAGATGGCTATGCCAGCTTTTTTTTTTTGTTTGTTTCTGTTGGCATGGAATATCATTTTCCAACCTTTCACTTTCAGTTTGCATGCATCTTTATTGGAAAGATGCATTTCTTGTAAGCAGCAAATAGATAGGTTTTGTTCCTTAACCCATTCAGCCAGTCTGTGCCTTTTAACTGGAGAGTTGAGGCCATTAACATTCAATGTGACTATTGATAAGTAGTAACTTTGCCTGTCATTTTCCCAAAGATATTTTCTAATATATGCTTTGAGCTTCCTGTGATATTTTACTGGGAGGTTTTCTTCCTTTACCTCCTTTCATATTGACGGCTGTGTTTCTGTGTTTCTGTGTGTAACACGTCTTTAAGCATCTTTTGCAGGACTGGATGAGTGGCGAAAAATTCTTTCAATTTATGTTTGCTATGAAAGGTCTTTATTTCACCTTCATTCACAAATGAGAGCTTTGCAGGATATAATATTCTGGGCTGGCAGTTTTTCTCTCTTAGTACCTGGGCTATATCTCGCCATTCTCTCCTAGCCTGTAGGGTTTCTGATGAGAAGTCTGCTGTGAGTCTAATTGGAGATCCTCTGAGAGTGATCTGATGTTTCTCTTTTGCACATTTTAGAATATTTTTCTTTATGTTTCACTGTGGTGACTTTAATTACAACATGTCGTGGTGAGGATCTCTTTTGGTCATGTTTATTGGAGGTTCTATGTGCTTCCTGTACTTGGATGTCTCTGTCCTTATCCAAACCAGGAAGTTTTCTGCTACTATGTCACTAAAAAGGCCTTCTAATCCTTTCTCTGCATGCCTTCAGGAACTCCTAGAACCTGAATGTTGGTTTTTTTAATAGTATCCCATAGATTCCCAACAATATTGTTTAGATCTAATTTCCTCTTCTTTTCTTTGGTTTGACTGTATACTTTCCTGTGCTCTGTCTTCTAAGTCCAATATTCTTTCTTCTATCTCACTGATTCTGTTTTTAAGGCTCTCAAATGCATTTGTCATTTAATCTATTGAATTCTTCATTTCATTTTGAGTCTCTTCAATATCACAACTTCATGTTCTACTAGATTCCTCATTTCATTTTGATTCCTCCTTAAGATTTCATTTTCATGAGAGAGATTTTCTATCCTGTCCAGTAAGGATTTCTGTAGTTCACACATTTGTTTTCGAGAAGTTCTAAATGTTCTTATCATAAATTTTTTGAAATCCGTATCTTGCATTTCTTCTATCTCAGCATCTTCATAATGTTGTATTGGAGTGTCATGCTCATTTTGGGGCATCATGTCTTCCTTGTTCTTGTTTCCTTGGTTTCTGCGTTTGTTGGTTGGCATTGTGGAGATATTCTTTGGTTTCTTCTTGTTTTTTTTTTTTTTTCCTCGCTGTGGTGGCTTTTCCTGTTATACTATGACTCTACATTAACTGGGCTGTCTGATTTTGGTGAATCTTTAGAAGCTTGTGGTGGGTGTGGCCAGAGAGCTCTGTTCAGTTCTTCAGGATTAATGGTGTGCCAAAGTTGACACACCTAGTTTTGGCATGGTATATCTTCTCTCTCTCTTTTTTTTTATTCAGAAGGGAAGTGATTCTGCACAGCTGAGCTATTCTCCTTGAAGGCAATCAGTGCCTGAACGCTAGCCCCTGTGGGTATATTATTCATCTGCTCTGTCCCAAGGACCACACAAAGGATCTGTGCAGTCCTCAGTGTAAACTCAGATTCCCTTGCAATCTCCCACTGGGTTGCCAAGGTTACTGAGTTTGTGGTGTCTCCCACAGAGAGTACCTCTCAGGCACTCCATAAGTTCTCCCACGCACCCTCCATTTTTTTTTCCACAGTCCCAGTTCATAAGCTCCACACATTCACTAGGTCTTAACCTCCTACTATTTCTTCCCACCAGAGTCAGGTTTCTCTGCTTGGCTGAGGGTGGGCTTAGCCCTGAGCCAGCACAGCTGTTACATATGTCCAAAATGGAGCCTGATCTTTGTCTTGCTCGCCTTTGTAAGGTGGATGGAGAGAGAGAATCGTGTGAGTACTGGTCCCTTTTATTTTTATTTTTTAATTTTTTTTCTCTCCTCTAGTTAGCCTGGTGAACTTTCCCCCATGGGGCTTCAAGCCTCATTCCCTCTAGGCTCTTCCTGCCGCTTCCCTACCAGTGTCTTGGGCTACTGAGGTTTTGCCTCACCTCCCTTTCCAGTGCTGTTGCCTAGACTCAGCGGCTGGGGTCCCAAGTCATGGGCACCCATGCCCTCCACATAGGTCCACCGTGTCCCACTAGTTCTGGAAGAGTTTCCTCTGCAGTTTTTTCACTAATTCTTCCCTGAAACTACAGTATCTCCACTTCTATTAAAATATCTTTTCCCAGACTATCAGTGTGCTCCCTCCCTATTCTGCCATCTTGGAACCGCCACTTTCCATGTATAGTTAATATAAACCATCATCCACTTGGTTCTACACCCATGATTCCAGTGTTACTGTCATTTACATTTCCTAAAGAGGCATAAAGGATTCTCACCATTCCAAAAACTCACCTCTTCCAGAGTGTGAAAACATTGTTATTGCTAGTGAATTTTTTAAAAGCTAAATGATTTTGAAAAGTTAAAGTCATTTAAAAAGCGGTCTGGTGAATGTTGTGGTTCATCTAGTTCATTTAAAAAGATCAAAACGTAGAACATTAAAACTCCATAGTATGGTGACAAAACAAAGTTATTTATTTTACACCATGGGCAAAGCAGATAGCAAACTACCTTTAATGACTACTCTTAATATCTGTGTTCTCATATCTCTCTGAGAACTCTGCTTCTTGGTGGTTCATAATAGAAACTATAATGAAGTGCATTAACACACAATATTAATCACTATCCTCATCTTGTTTAGTTGTTTGCATCCCTAGCAGAGTTAATTTTTTCAACAAGCTGCCTATTTACTCTTCTGTTCACCACTTGGATAAAGACTATAACATGAATGGGGCATGATTTGCTGTTTTGTTTTTAATTGTGAAGGAATAGGTAATATTTGACATGTAGGTCAGCTATTCCCATCTGTGCATTTCTCATCATTCACCTTGCTGTCTCTGGAAGCAGTAGCACCATTCATTGTTAGATATCAAACTGTCCTTGTATGTGTCACAAGAATTGCAGAATGTCTTGGTACATTGCTCGTTCTTGTCAAGGTAAATGCTTCCAAGCTCTGACTGGTCCAACAGCAGGTCATAGTTTGTGTCAAGTCTGTTAAACATCCAGCCAAGTGAATCCTTGCAAATTGGCAAAATACTGGTATCAAATCCTAAAGAGAAAGACAGAAAATGATTAGCTAAGTATAAAAGATGCCAGCAGGGGAAGACAAAGCAAGCCGCTATAATACGTAAACAGTGCAGGACACCTATTGAAGAGCCAGAGAATAGGATTTTACATTAATCTTGGGCCATCTGCTTCTAAGTAGATTGTATATACTGACATTTATCTTTCAGGGTAGTTGTGAGGCTTATTTAGCTAAAAAGCACAGGATGTGTACTTGGTCCAACAGTGAAGTCAATAGTTAGGATGCCTGAGTCTCACATCGGGATGCCTGGGTTTGATACCCAGCTCTGACTGGGCATTCCAGCTTCCTGCTAATGTGAACTTGAAGAGACAGTGGGGATGGTGGATGTGACTGGGTTCCTGCCACCTGTGGGATAGACCTAGATCGCGTTCAAAGCTCCTGGCTTTGGTCCCACAACCCATACAGGTCCTTGGTGAGTGAATCACTGGATGGGAGCTATTTGTCTTTTAATCTGTTTTGTAGATAAGTCAATTAATTTAAAAAGTTTTCCAGAAAGCATCTGTTACTACTATTAGCCACCCATTCATTTAGTTCCAATTAGCAGTGTGATGATATATTATTTACATTATTATCAAGTTTCTTTTTATATAAACAGTAACTTGTGATAAAATCCTTATTAGTTATATATGTTAATATTATTGATAATATTCTGTGAAAGCATATTAAATTGCATATCATTTAAGAAATTAAAATACTATTCTTTACAAAAAATAACCAATACATAAGAAGCAATAACTTCCACATGACCTTTGGGTAGATTGAAGTGTTTTTAGAAAATGAAATCAAGATACATTTGTTTGGTTGAAAGAAAAAATTGAAATCCATATATGAGTGTTCTTCAAAAGAGTTCTTGGAATGTGGGTATTATGAAAAATCTATGCATGAATTTCAAAATTTTATGCACCAAAATAAACATCTATCAATTTCACTTTTCTTGTGCTTTGATTTGCTTATTTATTTATTCCTTTATTCATGGAGCAGAGAGACAAAGACATACAGCAGAGTTCCTATCCATTGGTTCACTTCCACAAAGGCCAGGATAGGGCTACGCCAAGGCCAGGAGCTGAAAACTCAATCCAGGTCTCCCACTTGAGTGGCAGGAACCCGTTACTTAAGCCTTCACCCCTGCTTCCCAGCATCCTCATTTGCTGGTAGCTGGAATCAAGAGAGGGGAGTTGTGAATTGAATCCATGTACTCTGATGTGTGACACAAGCATCCTGTTGCCAGGCAAAACTCCTTGCCCACAAACTTTTTCCTTATGTTGATAGAACTTGGATGGTCTAACAACTGAGGTGAAATTTGAAAACCTGAAAAGAGCTGGCCCAGTACTGGTACTTTGTGATGGTGATGGTAGGTAGGACACCTGGCACCAGAAGAGCATGTAAGCACGGAGTGCATGACAAATTTTCTGCTGTGTCTCATATGGAATTTTTAAAAATTGTTTTATAAAATGATCTCTAAGAAAATATTCAGTAGATTTATCATCTTCTTAGTTCACACTGAAAATCCTGGGTGGTGAAGTGAAGTGAGTTTTCAGGTGCTGAATGTCACTCGAAGCAGTATAAATTCTTCATGATTAGTGTCAGACTGCGGCTAAGGAAGTGATGTGGGAGAAAAACAGTGAGACAACACTCACTCGGGGACTCATTTAAGGAGAAAACCAATATCCAGCGTGTCAACAGGAGTACTGCTCGAATGATGGAGATGATCCTTCATTTGTGGAAAGAAAAGGATCACCACCCGGAATTTCTCAGCTCCTTAGAGATGCTGTTTTTGATGGAATGTATATTAACAGGGAAGATCTTCAGTTAATTCTGTAGAAAACTATGGAGGAAGTAAATGTCTTACTGTTTTCAGAGCAATTATTTAAAATAATTCCTTAGCAAAACGATGAAGGTGGCGAGGCATTGACAATATCTATTTGCTTAGGTGTAAGGCATGTTAATATTATGCACATGGTCACAATAATTAAATGCTAAGATTCTAAACCTTGGGTAAAATTCTCAATTTCTGAATAGTTACCAAAAAGATCAATAGTAAATATAATAAAAAAAGATTTACATGAACAAAAATCACTCAAGTGAAAGTTGATAGTGGTTATCAATATAATCCAATTTAAGTTTTAAGTGCATGTATTGACTTATCTCAGTCTAAGTTATCTACAGTCACACAAAATAAATTAAAATACTCACTCAGAAGCAGAATAATAAAAATGGCTCAAAGTTTTCTGAAAACGTTCCTTAGATATTCAGATAAAGTGAGAGAGGTGGAGAGCCTCCGTGAGACAAGCACATCTAGCTGTGTGGCTATGTGGAGCAGAGGTGATTACAGACACCTGGATGAATCCCATACTGGAAACTGATTCAAAATTACTTGAATTCCGAGGGCTCTATTGGGAGATCACATAGTTAGTCAAAGAGTGTAGGTTTCCAAGTCCATAAAACCTGGACTCAAATCTCAGCTCTCCCACTAACTAATTGTGTGACCTTAGGTTTTACCTCCTAACCTGCATAACTATAAAATGGGGTCAACAAGACCTACTTCACAGACTGTTACAAAAATTACATGATTTAAGGTAAATGATACATGGGGAATGCTTTTAGTTTCTGAATCCCAAGGGATTGGGGATGAATTAGCACCTCCAGGTTCAAACCACATTGTTCTTACTGTTGACAGGAACCCCTGTGCTCCTCCTGCCTTTGTCCTCTTCCACATGTTAATCTTTGTCATCTTTCAGGGGCACCAGAACCCTCATGGGACTAAATCTAAATCTCCTGCAAGAAATGTCGAACAATGACTTTTCTGTTACAAATACCCCAAAAAGCTCTGAAAGGAAGAAGACATCAAATACAAAATCTTTACCAAAAAAAAAAACAAAAATAAAAACAAAAACAAAAAAAACCACTAACAGTCCCTGAACGTTAATGCTTTTGGATAAGACGAGGATATTTGCTTCTAGATTGTAGGCATGAAGGTAGTTCACCTCCTGGTCTTTTTGAAATAGCAAGGTTATATGATCAATTGCGTTTGCTGAGCCAGCAAATGCACCATTAGCATAACTGAGATTTATATAAATCAAATCATTTAAATGAAAGCAAAATCAAGGTAAATGCATGCTTTAATACAAATTCAGCATTGCTAGATTGTCCTCGTTGATGTGAGTTTGCTATTTTTAAAAGCTTTATAATAGTTGGATCTGGGAAGGGGAAAGTAGAAATAGGTGGTGTGTGGGGGTGATAAGCACTACTGTAGCCTGTGGCAGATTCAATGCATATTCCCAGGTTTGAAGTTTCAAAGGCTGATAAGGCAAAATTCTTCTCTTTATGGTTTCATTTAAATACTTTAGATTCCGTTTCCAGTAATGGTTGTGCAGATAAGTCATTACACTCAAGATTTGATTTTTTAAGCAGTGCAGAAATAAAGAGTCCATAGAAGTAGGAAGAGTCTTACGAGAATTCACATTTTGAAGCAGAAAGTTGTATGAAATAAATTCTCAATTTTTAATGTTTTTCAGGTTGGGGAAGGCAGAGTTCTCATGGTGGAGGGTGGCAAAGACATTGGCAGAAAAAAAATGTATACTTCCAACCTAGAGACTCATACAATTGTGCAGAACCACTGAAGAGAGACAGAGAAATCCAAGAAGGAAATGAGAGGGACACCATAAAATACTGTCTGCCAAGACTCTGATAATCTGTCAAACAGGTGTGCACTTCCTGGACTTGAATCAGCTCCACCAGAGACTGGAAGAGTAACTTGAAATCAGACATTTCACACACTCACAACACAGTAAGATTGCATTCTGAGTCCCAAAGAGTTAACCATATGCTAAATAAATCAGTGTTCGGAGAAAAATAATGCACTCTATTATTATTATTCACAAGGTCTGCAAATAGTAAATGCAGACATGTTAAGCACCAGGAAAATGAGACTTAAAACTTATTCTCAAAGAAAATTATATAATTAACCGAGAAGGAATCTGAGATGATCTGGTTGTTGGAAGTAACCTAGATCAAATATCTCACTCAATTGGCCCAACCAAATTACCAATAACTCAGGCAAAGGAAAAAATTCCCCATTTTTAGGGACAGGCAATACTTAACAGTGTCTCCACTGTCTTGCACAATATGTAGAATAATAATAAAAAAGATGGAGATGCACAGAAAAAGGAATGAAGTATTAAAAAATCACCTCACTGTCAAAGGACAAAGCAACTGATAGAACTATGTTCAGGACAGATGTACAAGTATCAGAGAAAAAGATAAAATTTCAATGATTTAGGGCCAGTGCTACAGCTCACTAGGATAATCCTCTGCCTGTGGTGCTGGCACCCCAGGTTCTAGTCCCAGTTGGGGTGCCAGATTCTGTCCCGGTTGCTCCTCTTCCAGTCCAGCTCTCTGCTGTGACCTGGGAGTGCAGTGGAGGATGGCCCAAGTGCTTGGGCCCTGCACCCCATGGGAGACCAGGAGGAAACACCTAGCTCCTTGCTTCAGATCAGCACGGCGCGCCGGCTATAGTGGCCATTTTGGGGGTGAACCAACAGAAAAGAAGACCTTTCTATCTGTCTCTCTCTCACTGCCTAACTGTGCCTGTCAAAAAAAAAAATTCAATGATTTAAATAGGTTAAAAACGTAGTGTAAATGATGAAAAAATTGCATTAAAATAATAAATGGCAACAAGAGCAATAAGCAAATGGAAATGTTAGGCAAAGGAGAAGGAGGTGGAGAAGGAGAAGAGAGGGTGTAGAGGAAGACAAAAAAGTAGAAAGAGGAGGGAGAGGATGGTGAAGGGAGAAAGAGGGTGAAGGCAGGGAGAGAGAGGGAGTGGGAGAAAAGGAGGGGAGGAGAAAGAGCACAGAAAATAAAGGAGCTCTGGGTAATTATCCAACAATTTAATGAGAAGCAAATGAAATGGCAGGAGAGAGAAAGTGGGGTAGAAGAAGCATTTCGGGGGTTAAAAGAAAATTCTCCAAAATTAGAGATTTGCATCTAACTAGAAATAGGAACCTTCCAGAGCATGAACCAGGAAGAATACCAACCAAACATATAAAAGCAAACAAAACCGAGACACACCACAGTCAAACTGCTCAATCCCAGTGATAAGGAGAAAGAAATTTAAAGCAGCTAGAGGCAAAATATATGTTCCCACAGAGGAGCAACCCTAAGACAACAGCAGACTTCCTGCTGGAACTCTGCAAGCCAGAATAAAATGAACTGACAGGAGTAACACGCTGAAAGAAAAACGCGGCTCTCCACCCAGAGAAATGTCTCTCCAAAAGGAAGGAGGAACAGCTTTCGGGCAAATAACATGCATTTATTTCAAGTAGAAGTGAACCGTAAGAAAAAAATGGGCTTTACGGATACAATAAATGCGACGTGAAGCAGAAACTTGAATCTCAACAGAGACAACTGATGGATTCTGGGTATAGCATAAGTGAAGATATAAATTTATAACTTTCATTTGGAATCATTTAAAAATACATATCTCTTCTGAAATTATTAGATTTTATATTTTGAATTATAACATGTAAAAGTTAAATGTTGATCAAAAATAGCACAGAACATGGAAAAACTGGGAGTTTTGAGTCCTGTTTTAATGTTGAAATTGCAAAATGTTATATAAAGGAAGATCATGAAAAATTAAATTTGTATCTTGTAAACCCTAGGACAATGATGAAAGATTTTAAAAGCAATTTTTAAAAGCAAAAAGTATAATAAACCAAAACACAAATAAAATAAAATCATACAAATACTTAATTGGTCCAAAATAAGGCATTGTAAGAAGAGAAAAATGGGCAAAGAAGAGTTGGGAAAAAATAGAAAACAACAGCAAGAAGGTAGATTGCAATTAAACTGTATCAGTAATTAAATCAGATATAAAGTGAGGAGAGGGGGAGGTGGGTAAACCTAGGAAGTCCAAACAGACTGTGGGCTCGGGGCTCAGCCCTCTGTCTCTCCGCTGAGCTGCCTGCCTGGCCTGCCCAGGTGTATTCTCTCCATTCAACCATGTAGCCTTGTTTTCCCCCAGTCCTAGTGGCTGGGCACTCTGTCTGCCCCTTCCATTTTGATGGATGCCCTATCCCCAAAAAGCCTTATGGCTCTGCTCTCTGTCTCACACCTGAATTCTTTCTTGCTTGAAGACAAGACCCCACAGCTTCCACGGCCTCTTCTCCTGTGACCAGGGGAATGAATGGAGTTGGTAAGAGTGATATTGGAATTTGGGTGCCATATGATATCACCCTATGCTTATTAATAAATCCCCAACATTAATCAGCCTGTGTGGGTTCTTGCCTAATATTCACAGAAGAATTCTGAATACCGGCATAAATGAACGAGGCAGCATGGTACATTTTAAGCTTTTATTCAGTGTGAAAGATGCATAGGAGAGTGAGGGCCAAGTCTAAAGGAGAGAGGTAAATGGGGGTTCATACCGAGTACCAGGAAGCAGCCATGTGGTAGAGCATCCAGGCCACGAAGCATGAGGTGGATTGGCCCGAAGGCCATGCGCCCTGGAGGCGCAGGGCTGCAGCCAGCCCCGTACTGGCAAGAGGCCAGGGAAAGGAAGGAAAGGCCTGGACAATCATGTCCTAGGTTTTTAATCTACCTTCAAAGGGGAGTGGTTAAAGTAACCTGATTGGCCAGTGGGTGCTCAGGTGTGGTTAGGTAGGGGTGTGAGGTCACACAGGGGTGTGCTGGTCTTCCAGCTCACAAACCTAATCAATTGTAACCTGTATGCCGGTCTACTTCAAAAGGAAACCATATTCATGTGCCTTCACCTACTGTATTATTCAATAAGCCTATACGATTTATATAATTAACATATAGACTATAAAAATAAAGAAAGTGAATAAATATGTTACATGCATGTTTCTTCCTAATTGTGCTATGTTGAAAATAATTTAACATTCATTAGCATCTCAAAGGAATCATGATAAACTTAATTGTTTTTATTTTATTGCCCAACATATGGTTTAAGGAGAGTTATGGTGTGTGGGCTCTTTCATTTCCCCATTAAACAACCTTAGATGATACTGCTTCTGAGTTACTTTATTTGCTTTTTATTTCTACCTTTGCCTTTAGATTTAATGATCACTTTTCTAAAACATCTTATATTCAATGTTCAAGGATTTTTATGTATTACACAACTGCATTGGAATCAAATTAGACAGGAAAATGCTTATGTAATAAAGGACTGGGTATATTTGCAGTATTGTTCTATTTTTCATCAAAAACATAATTTCTTACCCTCTTTGTTGTCTTTGTAGGGAGAGTATTGGTTAATTTTAGACCATAGAGATCACTGCTTAACCCTTGTTCTAAACATCCAACAGAGTTATATTTAGAATTAAGGTATTCATTTTATTGAAAACATAATAAATTTTACAATATTTCACTCACTGAGGGAAAAATATTATTACTACTTATCAGTGATTCCAAAATTGCCAATGCTAAAAGTAACCCCCACTGTCTTTTAATAAAATACTACCTAAAGACTATAGGCTAAATAAATAAATAAAATATTTCCTAAAGACTGCAGGTTAAACAAAGTCCTAAAGGCTACAGGCTAACAAATTATACAGAGGAATTTCCAAGTTCATGATGATATAACAAAACACAGAACTCCTGTATTATGTCATTCACGAAGCTCCCTAAGTATACTGTAAAAGTTTTAATCCATAAAAGGTTACATCATTTCAGCTAAATTTGAAATATTTAAATTCTACAAAATTGAAATACTAAAGTATGTAATCAAATTTTATGACAGTTACTGTGTCTACCTAATAAAAGAAGAAAATGCCAGATGTCTCAATAATTAGAACTACCAAAATAGGCAATGATCTGGGTCTTTCATTGTATTACTTGAAATAAGAAGATAAAATTTATCTCCTGACTTTGCAAATCTTTGTTTTCAGAAGATGAAGTTCCCTGCTATTCCTGGTAGGCTCCTAATTGCATTAAAACGATGCATTGTTTTTAAGCCTTCTGATTTCAAATTCAACCTTCCTCACAACATGAAGACAGCATGACACAAAGAGAGCAATATCTCGGTGAGAAATTAGACTGTATTTATTTACCCTGGGGGTTTAAGTAATTCTCTCATTTTCTCTGACTGAGGAGAACATTTGGTGTGTAAGAAAGGAAAAATAAGATAATCTTAATCTAGGTCAGGCTGTTAATCGGAGGATTTTGCATATGACACTGGCTTCCTGATGCTTTCTGAATTGATAAAAGAAAATTAACACAACATCACTTTCAAAGCAGTACATATTCTAGATTGCAACTGTATTTACAAAAAAATGTGGGTATAGTCTTTCTGTTCTTTAATTTTGGGTTTTAAAAAAACAAAACAAAATAAAGATATAAATTACAATAGATGCAATGTATACTTATTGAAAAAGTCTCAAAAGTTATTTTCGCGGGAATAATACAAGCAGAGGCCCAATGACTTAAATTTTCTTCAAAATATTAGCATAAGACATATTTTTTTACATCTTATTAGTTTCTGTCTTGGATATTTCTATTTTTCCTTGATAGCTCTAAAATATATTCAAGAAGTCCTTTTTTAAAAAATGAGAAAAATTTAAGTTATCAAAAATAATCACAGACTTCACCTTACTGAGTGTCTAAAAAAGCTATGCCGTTATCGACATTTTGTGTCCGTGTTTGACAGTTACGTATAATTACTAAAACAATTACTAGAAAAGGTACTCTTGTGACCATGTTCTGGGATTTTAGCAGAGTAAAGACAGGCTTACTTAATGTATCATATATAGTAATGTTAATCTGATAGCCAGGGTACAAGGTTTAGCCAGCTCTTCTTTCTTTATAAAACCATATTCTACATTTAGGGTGCATTAACTTTGAAAAATCAATGAAGTATCTTTCCAATTATATTCTATCAAGTCTGGATGCTATTTTTAGACTCTTGCCCTCCTATCATTCAGTGGGCTTGAGACAGTGGTTCCAGATTTCTTTATCACTCTTTGGAAATAGGGGAATATGTAGATTAAAAAAATGTGTTATACTTGTTACCTAATCATTAAACAAATTGTTACTGAGTCTATGATGTGACACGTTCTTTTCCAGTAGCTAAAGATTCCACAGTAGAAAAGTTGGGGCTTCCGAGAGCTTACATGTTATTGGGAAGCCAGAGAAAGTAACTCCTTAAGACATTCTTTTTCTTTTCTATTTTTAAGATTGATTTTATTTATTTGAAAGAGTTACAGAGAGAGGTAGAGCCAGAGAAGGAGAGAGGGAGAGAGGTCTTCCATCCTCTGGCTCACTCCCCAGTTGGCCACAATAGCCAGAGCTGGGCTGATCCAAAGCCAGGAGCCAGGAGTTTCCTCCAGGTCTCCCACGCAGGTGCAGGGGCCCAAGGACTTGGGCCAGCTTCTACTGCTTTCCTAGGCCATAGCAGAGAGCTGGATGGGAAGTGAAGCAGCCAGGACTCGAACCAGCACCCAGATGGAATGCCGGCACTGCAGGCTGGGGCTTTAACCCGCTGCACCACAGCACCAGCCCCTAGATATTCTTATGTTGGGGAGCAATGTGTGCTAAGGAGCAAAGCAGCATGAGGAGGCAACTGCTGTGTAGTGGTGTGGCTGTTTCATAAGGGGTGGAGGAAAGGCGCCCGACCACGCATGCGTGAGCCTGTGTGGAGAGTGTTCTGGGAAAAGTAAGCAGCAACCGTGTAGCAAGTGTCTACCATAAGAAAGTATGTTCATCAAAAGAGATATTACAATACCTCTGAGAGCCCACAGAAAGGTCAGCAGGCAGTGGTCAGTCCCCATTACTGATATGTACTGATAGCATTTGCCTATCAGCTTTATGAGTAGGAAAAAATAGTGGAATTAGAGATCACAGTACCCATTCTGTATTCAGCTTAAGTATCATTTGTAGCCATGTAGTTTATACTTAATTGCTTGGGGCTGGCTCTCTGGCACAGTGGGTTAAGCCTCAACCTACAGCACCAGCATCCCTTATGGGCACTGGTTGGAGTCCCAGCTGCTCACTTCCCATCCAACTCCCTGTTGATGGCCTTGGAAAACAGTGGAGGATGGCCCAAGTGCTTGGGCCCCTGCACCCATGTGGGAGACCTAGAAGAAGCTCCTGGCTCCTGGCTTTGGATAGGCCCAGCTCCAGCCATTATGGCCATTTGAGGATTGCACCAGAGGATGGAAGACCTCTCTCTCTGTCTTTCTCTGTCTGTCCACAACTCTACCCCTCAAGTAAATAAATAAATCTTAGGTGAATGTGTGTGTGTGTGTGTATAAGTGCTTAAGTTGCTGTTTTGATGCTGGGTTATAAGATTAGCATAAAAGAAAATGAAGGATGGTATAGCTTAACTCATGTTTTTACTCATTAGAACAAAACAGGGAAATTAGACAAGCAGATAAAATGTATGTATTACCTGAGAAAGGAATTTAGACTATGAGAGTACTACACACTAACACATATAAAAAGCAATGAATTTTTAGATGACTTTTATTGGATTCACTCTTAAAAAAACTATTGTTCGGTAGTTTTAAAATGGGTAATTTTACAAAAGAGAACTTAAACAATGGATTCATATTCAACAAAAAAAAATATTGGTTCTTCTCTCTTGACCAATATTTACATGTAGCTTTTCTGGACTATACATTTGGGCCTTAATAGTTGTACGTGTTAGAGTTGGAAATATTACATGACAAAGGTAGGGTTTGCAGTGGGGTGGAGTGCTAACTTATTCAGATTATTAAAGAATATAAAGTATTAACAAAGAAGGCATATACTACCACCCTTCTCTACCCTCCTCCTCCATGCCCAGCTGTGCAGGGCTAACTTATATGGACCTCTCAATACCATTCATTAGCTTTTCACTGTATGTTTATATATATATATTATATATATATTTAAATTTATGTAATATATATGACATATATATAGTCTGATCAAATACATATAAGTTTTAAAAATTATTTTGCAAGGAACTACATATTCTATTTACATTTATTTTAATTTCATACAAAGCAAGATCTATGATACTGCCACATAACGCAAACTGGCAACTTTAATGAAAAAGGCATTAGTAATTCAAATGTCATTGGAAGGCAGATTTATCAAGACAACTCTACTTCAAAGGAAACTGTGTACACATTAAACAATAGACATTGACATTTAGGTAATCTTTGCACAATCATAAAAATAAGCAGGTTATAGAACAGGCAGTTAGCCTAGCAATTAAAATGCCTACATCCTTTATATCATGGTGTCTGGGTTCAGTTCTTGGTTCTGGCTCCTGACTCCAGCATCCTGCCAGTGCAAACTCTGGGAGGTAATAATGATGGCTCAAGTAATCGACTTCCTGCAACCCATGAAGGACACCACGGTTGCATTTCCAGCTCCTGGCTTCAGCCTTGTCCCAGCCCCCCATTGTGGGCATTTAAGCATTGAGCCAGCAGATGGGAGTGCTCTCTCAGTCTTGCTCTCCTGTCTTACTTTCTCCCCTTCTCCCTCTTTTCCCCTTTCTCTATGCATCTCCCTGTCTTTAAAATACATTTTTTTAAATGTGTATTTTGGCCCTCTCTTGTATAATTGCCCCTACCATCACTGTTCTGAAACTTAATTAAAACAACAAGCACAACATACTTTGCAAATTCTATTGACTTAAAATTGTGATTGACTTAGAAGATTCAGATGAACGGCTTCATTTTAAGTACTTGGATTATAATTTAATAGTCAATGAATGAAAAATAAAATCATAGTAAATTGCCGATCAGGGAAAACAAATGATATTTGTCTCTTTGGGACTGGCTTAATTCACTCAGCATGATGTTTTCCAGATTCCTCCATCTTGTTGCAAATGACTGGGTTTCATTGTTCCTTACTGCTGTATAGTATTCTATGGAGTACATGTCCCATAATTTCTTTATCCAGTCTACTGTTGATGGGCATTTGGGTTGGTTCCAGGTCTTAGCTATTGTGAATTGAGCTGCAATAAACATTAATGTGCAGATGTCTTTTTTATTTGCCAAATTAATTTCCTTTGGGTAAATTCCAAGGAGTGGGATGGCTGGGTTGTATGGTAGGGTTATGTTCAGGTTTCTGAGGAATCTCCAGACTGACTTCCATAGTGGCTTAACCAGTTTGCATTCCCACCAACAGTGGGTTAGTGTCCCTTTTTCCCCCGCATCCTCTCCAGCATCTGTTGTTGGTAGATTTCTGAATGTGAGCCATTCTCACCGGGGTGAGGTGAAACCTCATTGTGGTTTTGATTTGCATTTCTCTGATTGCTAGTGATCTTGAACATTTTTTCATGTGTCTGTTGGCCATTTGGATTTCTTCTTTCAAAAAATGTCTATTGAGGTCCTTGGCCAATCTCTTAAGTGGGTTGTTTGTTCTGTTGTTGTGGATTTTCTTGATTTCTTTGTAGATTCTGGTATCAACCCTTTATTTGTAGTATAGTTTGCAAATATTTTTTCCCATTCTGTCGGTTGCCTCTTCACTTTCCTGACTGTTTCTTTTGAAGTACAGAAACTTCTCAATTTGATGCAATCCCAAATGTTAATTTTGTTTTTGACTGCCTGTGCTCCTGGGGTCTTTTCCAAGAAGTCTTTGCCTGTGCCTATATCTTGCAGGGTTTCCCTGATCGGCGACAACTGAGCACCAAAGGGGAAACCTGTTGAAGTGAAATGGACACTATAAGAAACAATGACCTGATCAGCTCTTGTCCTGAATCTAGATGTACAATGTAATACTTTATCCTTTTTAGTATTTGTTGTTGTTGTTGTTGTTGTTGTGCTAGTACTAGTGGTTGAACTCTGTAATTAACACACAATTATTCTTAGGTGTTTAAATTTTAACTGAAAGGTGATCCCTGTTAAATTTAAGAGTGGAAAAAGAGAGGGAGGAGATGTACAATTTGGGACATGCACAATCAGACTTGCCCCAAATGATGGAGTTAGAAATGTGCCAGGGGATTCCAATACAATCCCATCAAGGTGGCATGTACCAATGCCATCTCACTAGTCCAAGTGATCAATTTCAGTTCACATTCAATGGCTCCGATAGGTCTAAGAATCAAAGGGATCACACAAACAAGACAAGTGTCTGCTAATACTAACTGATAGATTCAAAAAGGGAGAGAAAGATCCAACATGGGAAGTGGGATACACAGCAGACTCATAGAATGGCAGACGTCCTAAACAACACTCTGGCCTCAGAATCAGCCCTTAAGGCATTCGGATCTGGCTGAAGAGCCCATGAGAGTATTGTAGGCATGGAAAGCCAAGATACCATGGAAAAGAATAAAAGAAGAAGACCTAAATGAAAGATCTCTGTGAGTGAGATCCCAGTTGGAAGAACGGGGCCATCAAAGAAGGAGGTACCTTTCTCTGAAGGGAGGAGAGAACTTCCACTTTGACTATGACCCTATCGGAATAAGATCAAAGTCAGCGAACTCTAAAGGCTTCCATAGCCCTGGAAACTCATGACTAGAGCCTAGGGAGATTACTGACGCCATGAACAGGAGTGTCAAATTGTTAAGTCAGCAACAGAAGTCACTGTGTACTTACATCCCATGTGAGATCTGTCCTTAATGTGTTGTCTAATGTGCAGTGATGCTATAACTAGTACTGAAACAGTAATTTTACACTTTGTGTTTCTGCGTGGGTACAAACTGATGAGATCTTTACTAATTATATACTGAATCGATCTTCTGTATATAAAGATAATTGGAAATGAAAAAAAAAATCCTGGTGCTAAATTGGAAATGGCATAGACAATTAATTAAAAAAATATTATGTAGGATCTCTGTCTTTAATGTGCTGTACACTCTTTTTTAATGCTATAACTAGTACTCCAA
Source organism: Lepus europaeus (assembly GCF_033115175.1). Classification (NCBI taxonomy): domain Eukaryota; kingdom Metazoa; phylum Chordata; class Mammalia; order Lagomorpha; family Leporidae; genus Lepus; species Lepus europaeus. The sequence continues at coordinate 14,398,191 of NC_084834.1, read as the reverse complement.
CAGTATTTTTTTTCACTTTGTGTTGCTATATGGGGGCAAACTGTTGAAATCGTTACCTAATATATACTAAACTGATCTTCTGTTTATAAAGAGAATTGAAAATGAATCATGATGTGATTGGAAGGGGAGAGGGAGCAGGAAAGGGGAGGGTTGTGGGTGGGAGGGAAGTTTTGGGAGGGGGAAGCCATTGTAACCCATAAGCTGTACTTTGGAAAGTTATATTCATTAAATAAAAGTTTAATTAAAAAAAAAAGAAAATAAAGTATTACAAATAACTCACCCGTATCAACTCATTCAAAAAAAAAAAAAAAAGAAAAACAAAATCATAGTAAATCAACAGAATTTAATGACAAACACAATCAAGCATATTTTTGTCAGATTTACAGTCACTTTTTTGTGCATTAAATTTGAAGTTGGGTAATTAAGCAGATATTCCGACCACTCAAAATGCATGTCAACTTCAATCTACATCTCTCTATCTTTTCAGTCAAATGGGTATTGTAATCCACAGAGAAATGGGTACAAATTGGTATATAGTTTTATTACGCAAAAAGGCTAGTGTGTGTGTGTTATATATGTTATTCTGCAGGCCTCCAGATGGTATAAACAAATTAGATTATAAAATCTCTTATGAAAATTTGATTCTGTTTGACTCAGAGGTAAGTGCTTATATAAATTATATCTTAACATTTCTGGAAATTAAAAAGATACTAATTCTTTCAAAAATATTCTTCTTAAATTTTCGTTTTTATTTTTAATTTTATTTATTTGAAGGAAAGAGAGAGAATACCTCTCATCCATTGGTTCACTCCCCAACAGCCTATAACAGCTAGGGCTGAGCCAGGCGAATCCGGGAGAATAGAACTCAGTCTGGGTCTTCCAATGGGGTGGCAGGGACTCAGCGATTTGAGCCATCACTGCTGCCTCTGAGAGTGCAGGAGAGCAAGAAGCTGGAATGTGGGCAGGAGCCAGTACCTGGGCAGGAGCCAGTACCTGAGCCCAGGGGCTCTGACACGAGATGTGACTGTCCCAAGAAGCATCTCAACCATGGTGCCAAGCGTCTACCCTTTAAAAACTGTCTTATTAGAAAAGGGCTGTAATAATTGAATTTGCATAATTTAAATAAGAGAGACTAGCTGAATTTTTTTTTTTAAATGGTGGAGCCAATGTTGTGGATTAATGGGCAAAGCTGCTGCCTACAATGATGCCATCCCATATGAGTACCAGTTCAAGTCCCAGATGCTCTACTTCCCATCCAGCTCTCTGCTAATGTGACTGGAAAGGCAGCAGAAGATGGCCCAAGTGCTTGGGCCCCTGCCACCTATATGGGAGACTCAGATGGAGTTCCAGGATCCTGGATTCCACCTGACCCAGACCTGCCATTGTGGCCATTTGCAGAGTGAACGAACATATAGAACATCTCTCTCTCTCTCCATAACGCTGCCTTTCAAATAAGCAAAATAAATATATTTTTAAATTGAGCCACAGCTTTAGCATTATCATCTAATTATAATAGCACATTCATATGCTATTCTATTGGGTATATTTCCCTAAGCTTACATAAATGTGTTGATTGCATTAGATGATGTTATATCTACTAAATGTGTAAGATCATAAAAATACATAAATTTGTTTTTAGTAAAATTAAGTCATTTAGATCTCAAACTTTATTTCAACAGTAATTATGTTTTTAATGGACCAACTCAAAAATAATTTCTAAGACTTTCTGCTAATTTAAAATCTTAGACTTATGCTAGTTAATTGATGAATATTCTCTGATGAATATCTAATATCTAAATTATCTCTAAAAACAGTGAAAACAATAAAGCATGGTTCTAATTTATATAGCATTTTGTCTCTTATTTTTGTGTCTTTTATTTTTATGTCAAGTGTTTTCTATATACTTAATTATGTTAATAAACACGTTCCTTTTGCCACATGTTCTTTTTTGCCACATTAAAAAGATATATGACAAAGAAGCATAAGGCTATAAAAACATAAAATGTGTATTTATAGGTTGTGTTAATCTACAACACAATTCTGATACATGACTGTTTAAATTATCTACCTCAGAATTTTCTCTATAAAGTAAAAAATAAGGCAATGAATATTTATATATATACTCTCCTAGGAAAAATAATGAACAAGACAACTCTTTATGCAAGATACACAGAGTATTTTTTTCTGTTTTATAACAAATTGAATGATTGTTCCAAAAATGTGAAGAACAAAAACCTAAACCAATAAAAAATTATAAAAGATTAAACCAAAAACATTGTTTGTTATGATAGATATAAGCTCCTATTTAAAGGATTTATTTATAAGAATTTAAAAAATAGAATCAACTATTATACTGGTACAAAATTAGAATTTGACCAAATTTTCTTGGATTTCTGGTCTGCTATTAGGAGATTTTAAAGTTAGTTTTTCTTCGAATTGGGTAATATACTTGAAAGGCAAACATCTTGTATTTTATCACAATATTTTCATGTGCTTCAAGTTCACTTTATCATGTCCTTATCTTCTTCATATCATTAATTATTTGAAAACAAACAAACAAAACAAAATCAGATCACTGTCACATTAAACAAAAAAACCAACTATGGGTTATATTTTAAAAAAGACAATTAAACATAATTAATACAGTAAATGTTAGCAAAGATATTAGACAAATGTGAAAAAATGAAATACATTCATTGTAGTATTATGATCAGATGAGGTGAAAACCGTTCTGGAAAGCAGTATATATGATAAGAGTTTACCAAAATATACAAAATAAAGTGATAAGAAGCACAATTTATTGATGTAACAGAAATAAATCCATGTGTTCTTTAAAACTGAAGAAATAATACAAAAATCAAAAACTGTCAAAAGAACTAGCAGGATCTGTTTAAATATAATTATAATGGAAACCATCAATATACCTTTCTCAGGACTGAGCACATAAGTAGATATCACTTATGATGTGATTTGTTTTGTTTGCTATATAAAAGGTTTCTGACATATAATTCATATTCAAAATAATACTAATTAAATAAATGCAAATTAAATTAAGGCTGAAATATGATAGCACAGTAACCAGAGTGAAAAGGTTAAAAAGAATAGCAATGGTTTTTGTTAGTGGAGATGCAGGTAAAAATTAACTATCATGCCTTGCTGTCAGAAATTTTAATTCCATGAGATTTAAGTTGTATTTCTTCTTCACTTATTTGAAAGGCAGAGAGAGAGGAAAAAAGAGAGAGAGAGAGAGGGAGAGAGAGAGAGAAAGAATCTCCCATCCACTGGTTTACTCCCCAAATGCAAATGCCACAACAGCCATGGCTGGGCCAGGCTAAAGCCAGGAACCAGGAACTCCATCCAAGTCTCCCATATGGGTGGCAGACTCTGTTAATTGGATCATCATCTGCGGCCCTCCAAGTGCATTGGCAGGAAGCTGATCAGAAGCAGAAGTGGGACTTGATCCCAGAGACTCCAATGTGGGGTGTGGATTTCCCCAGTAGCAGCGTCCTAAGCTGTTTACAATGCAGTTTGGGGAATGAATTATCATTTGTAATTTGAGATGCATGCACATTTGACCCATCACCTTAACTGCTTAGAATCTTTCTCATAGAAACAAAGAAATATAACCTGCCTGCAGCATTATCACGGGGAAAATAATGACACAACAAATAATCATTTCTGGGAGACTACTCTTGATTTAATTATAGGATAGCCACACAATGTATATTAGATGGTTTTTTGCATTGTGTGTACACTTATTCCATTCATTTTTATATTGTGAACATTGTGTCAAATTCTTTATTTATTTATTTATTTTTATTTTTTGACAGGCAGAGTGGACAGTGAGACAGAGAGAGAGAGAAAGGTCTTCCTTTGCCGTTGGTTCATCCTCCAATGGCCACTGCGGCCAGTGCACTGTGGCCGGTGCACCACGCTGATCTGAAGCCAGGAGCCAGGTACTTCTCCTGGTCTCCCATGGGGTGCAGGGCCCAAGCACTTGGGCCATCCTCCACTGCACTCCCGGGCCACAGTAGAGAGCTGGCCTGGAAGAGGGGCAACAGGGACAGAATCCAGTGCCCCTACTGGGACTAGAACCTGGTGTGCCAGCGCTGCAGGCAGAGGATTAGCCTAGTGAGCCGCAGCGCTGGCCTTTCAGTGAAATTCATTAGAAGGCACTTATGGGTAGTCATCACACATTCAAAGGTTTAAGAAGACAGAACCAAATTATGACCTTCCTTGCTTAGGGGACATGATTCCTCTGCTGTCACTTTCAATGTGGAAGTGCAATCTTGAACAAAATCCCGGAGCAATAACACAATAAATAATCTGCTTCCTAAAATGCCTCCATTGCTTTCTTTGAATTAAGGAATTTTCTGCAATCCCCACCTTCCATGGCTGAAAGTCTTATTCTTAAAGCATTTGATATTGGAGTCACAATTGAAATAGCACCTTTAGGCACCACTACTGTGGTGTAGTATTCTGTATTTAAGTTTTTTGATTTGTCGATAACCCGTCTTGTCTACCGACCCATTTCACAGAGTTAGATTCGAATCAGCAAAGCAATCTTCCAAAGGCTAAAATCTGAGAGAGTCCAGTTTTGTTCTCTAAAAATCTAGTTACTCCAAAATTCTTACTTTTACTACCTGTGTTGCTGTAATTTTTTGGTAAAACACTGAAAAATATTCTTTTTAGTCAACAGGAAGTTAAATGGTTTCTAGGGAGATGCCCCCTTTTCTACAAATAAAAGAGTTGTCGCCAATGTTTTATATCCTTGCAAAACCTTATGGATATGCTGGAAGTAATGATAATGTTTTGAGTTTTGCTCAGCATCTAAGGAAAGAATAAACATGGAAGGATGTTGTTTTGTTCTGAAGAATTCAGTGGAAATAAAACCTCCTGTCGGAGATAAAAGCATTCATCCCAGTTAGAAATCTTACTGCTTCTCTCAGGCCGCAGTAAGGCTTTGGTCTTCTTGATCTGGCTTCCACTCTCGTGCAGGGCCTTGAACCAGTCCTGTAATCTGTTCGCCACCTCCCTGAATTCCAGGTCACTGCATGCTAGAAGCAAAGAGAAGCGACACACACATTGAGAATTAACTCAGCACCACGCCAATGCTGCTTCTCAAATTATTCCAATATACGGAAGGTAACAATCACTGAAAGAAGTAATAAAATGCCTAAGTGTATTGAAATGTTTTTAAAATGAACGATCAATAAGTACTTCAAACATAGTAAGTCGTAATGCAATGATAACATCTTATTTCAGAGAGGAATATGATTTAAAGAATTTTACTTCCACTTCTCTCAGGCATAAAATATGTGGTTGAGGATTATAATTGGGAATATAATACAAATTAAATCACAAAATTTATGTGATGATTTTTTTGTGATAAGAGGTTGTGGCCCATCTCTGAAAGCAAAATTGCAAAAGGCTATGATTCAGAATTTTTCATTCACATATTCAATCCATATAGATACTACCTTTTTACATGTGTTTAATGCTAGCCTCTTAAGTTTGTTAAGTGTAGAATAATAAGAATGACATTATCTGAAACCTGGAAAGACTGCAAAAATGACACTTGGAATTTAAAATATTGAAAAATGACACTTGGAGTGAAATTGACTTTGTATGCTTTTCAAATGTATTATTTACCTATAATTATATTCCTGAAAATAGCCTACAAAACAAGCAATAACAGAATATGTGTATGAATAACAATTGCTAAAATACAGGTTTCAAATTCAGTTATTGGCTATTAAAATATTATAAAAATATTTTAAATGGCCCCTTTTTTGCATTATTTAATGTCATTTTTACTGCAGGTCTCTCGTGCATGCTTCTAATATATGCATTTCAATTGACAAGCACTCTATACTCACATTCTTCTTGTTCATTTTGTTAAAAATAACAATTTATACAAAGATACTATAGCATATTACATTATATTTAATATATGGCATACACATCATATTAACATATGCATCATATATAATGTAGAATAATGTAATGTTATACACTTCCCTACCACTAAAGCAAATGAGGTCCTGGATTAAAAAGACCTTTCCCAGTGAGACAGAATAGTGAATGACCCAGATTAGCAAATCATTGAGAACACCCAGGAGAGAAAAGATCCTGGAAACTTGCATGATAACAAAAACTGTCATACACAAAGCATAAATTTTTCCAATAGCAACATCAGAGGGCTACCTGAACAATGAAAAATCACTTTATGCTTCTAATCCAGAGTACTGTGTCCAGAAACATCAGGTAGGAGAGTAAGTTAATGATTTTTATATATGTAAAATCCAAGTAACTAGCACTTATATAATCTTTACCTAGGAGGCAACTGGAAAACATGATAGTCCAGAGCGAAAACCAAGGAAGTGGATGGTGGAGGCACAGGAGTTAAAAGATGGAGGAGAGAAAAGAAGGAAGTTTCTGAGAAGATGGTAAACGAGTTCCAAAGCTCATGTCGTGTGCCAAGTATCAAGGTAGGCAGTGGTAGGTCTAAAACTCCTTGCCCAAGCCCAGAATGATATGCTGAATTGATCACTCCTTTCACCTAGGGGAAACTTCGTTATAGTGAAAATCAAAGAAAGCATCACTTTTATAAAATTCACATTAGTGAGGCTGAGAGGTAAGGTAGTGAATGCTATGTCCCTAGAATGGTGCTGACAGTACATGGTATCTCCAGCCAGTATCTCTTACAGCAGCATCTTGGTAGGGGCTATATGCTCCCTATTAAAACAAACAAACAATCAAAAATAATCCAAAACTATGCACAGGAAAAAAAAAACTGAAATTTTGTTTCAGTATTAGCAAGTTTTCTACAAACAAGGGGCTTCAAAAGTTTTTGGGAAATGGAATTAAAAGGTAATGTTATATTGATGCAAAGAATTTTTAAACTCATTCACATGGAGAAATTTTGAAAAGTTCAACAAAAATGAATATTATGGAAAAAACTATGCATGGATTTCAAAATTGTTTTACAACAAGCTAAACCTTCTTGAATTCTATTTTTTATGAACTTCTGGGAGTACCCTTGCACACATGGAAGGATATGTGAAGCCAATTAAACTAACTTCAGTGAGGGAACCCAGATTAACAGAGGGAAGAAATTGTGAGGGAGTTTCAGTTTTTACCATTTTTCTGTTTTTTTTTTTTATTTTGAAGCATGTGCTGTATGGATGCATTAATTTTCAAAAATAAGCGTTTTCAATTTCCTTAATCAATAATTATGAATGCATCTAATTTTTAACTTCAGAAATTCTAACTTTTAACTTCAGAAATTCTCTTCTATGAAACTTTATCATGCAGATACCCAATACCTATCCAAAACATTTATTCAAATAGTGGAACATTATTTATTTGGTACTTTTAGGATAGAGAGTTTGTTTATAACAAAATTCCCCATGATCAGTGGTCTGGTAATATTAATTAGGTACATCCAATGAAGCTCTGAGTTATTAATCAAAGTAAAAAGTTTACTATGCCCTGAAATGGAACAATAACTAAAATAAGGGTGAAAAAATGTAAGAAGCAGAAAAGTGTGTCTATTATACTTCCATTTGTGTAAAAGAGGAAGAAAGATGCACTTGCTTCTATTTGCCTAAAATATCTCTGCAAATGAATGACAGTGAAACATTCATCTCTGCAATGGAATTGGGAGATGGGACTGTAAGAACATAGAAAACTTAATGTATTGAAGTCTTCCACTTTTAAAAGTTAAAGCATACTACTCCACTATCTAGTTTAAACAAGCATTTAAAAATGAATTTTATTTCTCTAATACAATCTTGTTTTTCACACACCAACCCAGCAAAGAAAAAAAATTATCTAATAAACTACCTGCTAAAGAATGAAATAAAAGTTGGTTGAACAGCTTGCCACGTATGTTAGGAACTATGAATCTTGTAGTAACAGCAGGTAAGGATGCATACTGACTGTCAGAAGAACTTTTACCTGTGAACCCATTCGATCCTCATAAAAACTCTAAGAAGTTACACTATCACAGCTTCCATTCAAAAAAATATTAGGAAACTGAGGCACAGAGGACCAAAGAAGTTGGCTGCAGACAGACAATTGGCGGAGCCGCATTTTGAATCCAGAAAGTCAGACTTTGAAATCCAAGGTCCTAATCACTACAGCAAACCAACTGTGTGCTAAGAAAATTAACGTTGTAGTGAACAGCAGTTCAAAGCCAACACGTCATGATTATAGGGGTGTGGGATTGATCATCACTGAAGAAATGTTTGATAGCAAACCACAATTTTAGAAGACAACACGAAACCTGCAGAGTGTTATTATATTGTCTGGATGTGACAGGAATCACATTTCAGGAGCGCTGATTATTGCCCACGGAAACAGATCGGAGAGATGGTATTGAGCCACCAGCTATAGTATTTGTTACCACTTATTCCACAGTGGCTGACAAAGGTCCCATCCTACAGGTTAACAATAACACAGATTTCAAGTTTTTAATTTCTTTTAAGAAATATCATGATAGTGCTATTTTTTTTTATTATGAGTCAATCTGTCCTTGTTACAAACAAAAGAAAGTAAATATTTAGTTTATAGAATATTGAAATACAATATTTTTGTGGCATGATGTTCATGCTTCACTGTCTACCAAACCATTTTTTGGTGCCAACAATTAACTGATTTAATTTTTGCATTGGTAATGATTTATCTGAAATCACTGGGCAAAGTGGAGATTGCTACCAAGTCCAAAACTTCAAACCATACACTTCCTGAAAATTAAATTTCATAAATGTAAAATTTAACAAAGTTGATATATTTTATAACTATTAAATTAGCATTCGTTAGTACTGATTTTCCTTTTCACTTTGGATATTTTTTTCAAGTCTCAAGCATTTTTTCTCAGGTCTCAAGCATTTACATAGATTCTTACATTTTAATAGATAAGTTCTGCCTATAAGAAAACAACTAAAAATTCTCTTCTGTGTTTACTGAACGCTTATCTCCCCCCTGAATCCCTTTGTTGAAATTTAATTCCTGACGTTGTGTTACTAAGACATGGGGCTTTGGCAGGTGGTTATGTCGAGGGGAGAGCCCTCAGCACTGGGATTTGTGCCCTCATAAGCAAGCAGATCCCTCACTCCTTCCACCATGCCAGGACCCAGCAAGAGGAAGTCCACCTACTGACCAGGAATCTGGCATTGAGCAGACAATGGACCTGATGGTGACTAGGTCTTAGATGCCCCAGTATCCAGAGCTTTATGCCATTAGCTCATTGTTTATAAGACACCTGCTCTATGTATTGTGTTATAGCCATTTCAAGTTCTAAGGTGCAATGCAGCACACTTAAATGTAATATTAAGAAAACTCATTTGTTAAAGAATGAACACTGATAAGACTGAGTTTCTTGGTAAGATTACATTATATGAAAAGGAAGTTTCGGTGTAAGCACAGAGTCCAGGCAGAGACGATGCTCTGAGAATGTCTGTATCAGAGACAGAGTTTGCACGCCCTGGTGCATTATCTTTGAGAGAGTTCTATGAGCTTTGTTTCAACAGAAGATTGAAAAAAACCATCTCCTATCTCTATTATGCTTGCTTTACCAATTTTTTAAAAGATTTATTTATTTATTTGACTGACAAAGAGTGGGAGAGGGAGAATGAGCAAAAAGAGAGAGATCATCCATTCACAGGTTTACTCCCCAGATGGCTGGAAAACCCAGGGCTGTACCAGGCCAAATGCAGGAGCTAGAAACCTCATGCAGGTCTCCCACATGGGAAGCAGGGGCCCAAGTCCTTGCACAGCTTTCCCAGTGCGTTAGGAGGAGGCTAGCTCACAATCGGTGCTCTCAGGACTCCAACCACTGTGGTATGGAATGCTGGCATGGCAAGTGTTGGTTTATCCTGCCGTGCCGAAGCAATGGTCCCAATTCAAAGTTTTTGAAAGCATTTTTCAGAATATCATTCACTTTTGATGAATGTTAGAAAATAATTACCTTATGTAACAAATGCTAAAATGGAATAGCATTGGCACCTAGTGAGCTAAAGGACTTCAATGAATCTTAATCCTCAAGTAGCAGACTTTTAATTAGATATTTTTTTCTCTTATGATTTTTGTTAAAGGAATTTCCCTGGAGTTAGTGCTGGGTTAAGATGCCAGCATCCAGCTCTCTGCTAGTGGCCTGGGAAAAGCAGTGGAAGATGGCCCAACTATTTGAGTCTCTGTCACCCATGAGGGAGACAGAGAAGAAGCTCCCAGCTGCTGGCTTCTGCCTGGCCCAGCCCTGGTTGTTATGGTCAGCTGGGAAGTGAACCAGCAGATGGAAGATCTTTCTCTCTGTTTCTCTGTCTCTCTCTGTGATTCTGCCTTTCAAATAAATAAATAATCTCTGAAAAAAATTTCCCTAAGACTCTAGTTTTTAAGAGATGAAGAAATTAAATATCACCACTCCTCATTGTGAGCAAATAAAACCATTTGCTGTCATTCTCCTCCTGCAAGCATTTCAAGTATAGAGACCGTGTTGTCTCATTGATGGAATCAGGTAGATATGTGAGTGTGGGATGATGAAATTTTGCAGAATACAATGACTCTAAAGGCAAGACAGCATAAGTTTGCCATAATGTGAATATGTTCTTGCAAGATCAATCCCATTATAAAAGCAAAGACTAAGGAATTTGTCTCTCTGTGTCAAACTCCTATACTCTCACTATGTAGGGCCATGATGACCCAGAGACAAGAAAAAGACAACACAAGACACACTTCTCAGAGTAGTCCATGGCTTATTTCAGAGTGAAGAGGAGGACAGTGAGTTTATCACTTAGTGAACTCTACTCTGAGCTATTTGAGTAAGGGTAATTACACACTCCTGAAGTATCCTTAGCTATGCCAGACACACAAAAAAGTGATTAATGTGCATTTATGAAGAAATGACACAAATTTCTATTTTGCTGAATGGATTTTAACAAAGTTCTTAAGTACTTACTTAATTTATCTTTTTTTGTTCAATCCATATTCAGAAAACCTGGCTTCAAATAATTAAATAAAAAGATAAAATTATATAACTATGAAGAACTCTTTCATATTATTTTAGGTGACTTTTACTTTATGTTCTATTCAAAAATTTCAATTTCCTTTTCCTAGGCTCCAACTTTCCATAATGATAATATTATTCTTTAATTTGAAGGGCCATTTATGAATCATCTGTTAGAAATTTTCAACTCTAGTTCACATTATATGTATAATGTGAATTTTCACATAATTTTATAGCAGTATTAACATTCTTTTTTCTGATTAACAAAGTAAAAGATGGCAATTTTGTAAATATATATATTTATAATACATATTTACAAGAATATGAACAAATCTGCTTAACACTGCCACCAATAGGTAGGCATTGTGAAAATATTTACTGTGAGTATCCATTATGCATTTGTTACATAGCTTATATAAAACCAGACACAACTTTCATTCTCCTGTGTACCAGGTATCTCTGTTGGAGTTCCGGTTCCCAAATCCCGGCTGCTTCACTTCCCATCCAGATCCCTGCTAACGTGCCTGGAAAGGCAGCAGCAGATGGCCCAAGTCCTTGGAGCCCCGCCACCCAGGTGGGAGCCCTGAGTGAGATTTCAGGCACCTGGTTTCCATCTGTCCCAACCCTGGCCATGCTGCAACCATTTGGGGAGTGAACAAATTGATTGAAGACCTCTCTCTCTCTCTGTGTGTGTGTGTGTGTTTCTTTCTCTTTCCCCTTCTCTCTCTCTCTGTGTTACTCTGCCCTTCTAATAAACACATAAATCTTTAGGAATAAAAGAAAAACAGAAAACACTGCTTGTCATCCCTGCATCTCAGCATGCTAGTTTGACTTCTGGCGGCTCCACTTCTGATCCTACTTCCTACTAATGTGTCTGGGAAGGTAGCAGAAGATGGCACAAGTACTTGGGCCTTGAACCCACGTGGGAGACCTAGACAGGGTTCCAGTCTCCTGTATGTAGTCTGACCCAGTCTTAGCAGTTGTGGGCATTTAGAAGAGTGAACAAGCAAATAGAACATCTCTTCATCTCTCTTTCTCTTTCTCAATTTCAACCCATGTTGCTCTGTCTTTCAAATAAATAAATACATAGTATTTTTTTAAAGATTTATTTATTTATTTGAAAGTCAGAGTTACACACACACACAAAGAGAGAGAGAGAGAGAGAGAGAGAGAGAGAAGCAGAGAGAGGGAGAGAGATAGAGAGAGAGAGAGAAGGAGATGCAGAGAGAGAGAGAGAGATCTTCCATCCGCTGGTTCATTCCCCAATTGGCCTCAATGGCTGGAGCTGCACCGATCCGAAGCCAGGAGCCAGGAGTGTCTTCTGAGTCTCCCACGCAGGTGCAGGGGCCCAAGGACTTGGGCCAACTTCAACTGCTTTCCCAGGCCATAGCAGAGAGCTGAATTGGAAGTGGAGCAGCCAGGACTCGAACCGGTGCCCATATGGGATTCAGGCGCTACAGGCGGTGGCTTTTACCTGCTATGCCATTGTACCGGGCCCCATAATTAATTCCATTATATTAATATATCATAACATGTTCTACAACTCTTCAATGAATATTGTGCATCAATTTTATGCATATTGCTTCTGGTTTGTGTGTCTGTGAAAAGAACTAGGGTGAATTTTTATTCAACAATTTACTATTCTTTTTTATTTTCTTTAGAAAATCTTAGAAATGGAATTACTGGGTCATGAAATATGAATGGTTAAGGTTCTTGGTACACATACACAGCTGGCTTTAATATTATACAAACTGTTAACTCTAGAAAATATTTGAGCATATTTAAGATGTGCAGTGTTTTAGTTATCATTTATTTATAATTAAAGTTGTTGAGAATTGAAATAATACATACTTACTGCAGTTTAACTAATTCAATGAAGTTTTTAAAAATGTTCAATTATGAAAACAGCATAAATGATGTGAATTACATGTTTATGATGAACAATCTAAATAAAAATGAATGTAGCATGTGTGGTCCATACACTAACCAGCACCAGACAAGGAGAGACAAATGCCTGAATTCCCTCCAGCAATACAACCATGAAGTTTTAACATAAGTGGCAGTTTATGCATTTTGTTCAAGTGTGAGCTGTGTTTCCAAAATGGAGCCCAGTCAGAAAGTGGTTCTTGAAGCAGATAAGCAGATCCAATGCCAACTTGAGACACAAAACAGTTACATAAAATCCATGCAACACACAAATTACAGAAAAATATAATCAGAGAATGAGAGAACATTTCCTAGTTAACAAGTAAATAGTTATGAACATATTGCAGGTATGTAAGAGGGAGTAGTCATCAATAAAATCGATAGATACAGTTTTTATGAGAAATGTCCTAAGAAGAAGCTCAAGATATTAGAAACAGAGTGAGTGTGGATGGACTCAGAAAGGAAGACGATTACATTGTTCACTTGATCAATAGAAATTTGTTTACATCATTTGGGCCACAAAATCCCCTAGAGTGAGAGGCTGATAAACAAGAACTTTATTTCTCGTGGTTCTAGTGGCTGAGAAGTGGAGACCAGGCTCAGGAGGTTTGGCACAACTGGTACCTGGTGAGGGTTTGCTTCCCAGACAAACCTTTGCTTGGTCCTCACTTAGAAGAAGGGCTAATATGAGCTCCCCTGGGCTCCTTTTCTTTTTTTAAATTGATTTACTTATTATATTTTTAATATATGAAAGTCCCTAATCCTGCATGTGAGGGCTCTGCCAGCATTTCAAAGGTCCCACCTCCCAATTACTATAATCATGGATTATAATTTCAACATATGGATTTTGGGAAGATGCAAATATTCAGACCAAAGCACTCTGCTAGGATTTTCATCTGGTAAAGGAAGTGGAACTGGAAAATTTAAAACGCAAGAATTATTTGTTAGGGTAGGCATATGTCCACACACATAAGTCTATGTGTACACACTGGAATGCCTGGTTTCAGGGTAAAATGCATATTCCTCATTCCATAGTAGAGTTAAGCAATTTAAAATTATTTTTTATAAAAAAAAAAGCTTGCAGATGTTATTGTAGACAGACAGGTAGACTTGGAGTAGATCTTACTGTAACACGATGATGATAATTCTGCGGCACAAAAGTGTTAGATCAGTTTAAGTTTCTCTCCAAATCCTCTCGGACAAATAAAACACAGTGTCAAAGCACATCCACACGTACATCTTAAAGAATAATTCCTTGCTAAGTATTATTTCAATCTAATATTTCTGTATGTTAAAATCACATTAACACATTAAGTGATAAATTATGTAAGTGGAGGCATGAGTCTTCATATGTCTATAAATCATACACTTTTAAAAACACATGAACAATAATCTCTACAGCCATTAAAGGAACACTGATGCTCACAAGTGTATGTGAAAGGTTGTGATTCATAAATAATGTGCTCTTTGAGGACCAGCCAATGGATGGTATTCTGCACTGATGGCATTTTGTTCAGACATTAGAGAGCACAAGTTGAATAGACAAGTTTCTAAGCAGGCACTTGGGCAGCAGCAATACATGATTCATTACATTCTGACAGCTGGTGGCATTTGGGGTTCTAAAAAGATCTCCCTGAAAAGCAGGAGCAACCAGGGACAGGATCAAGTGACGAAGTGTCATTCCAGGCAAATTGCCTTAAGGATGACAAACCCTGTTGGAATACTTAATGTCCTGCAAAACACAAATAAATCCATTTCTATCCTGAGGCTAGGCAAAGAATGAACATGAGGCTGTGTCCGTACTCTGTAAACTAATGCATGTGAATCATTGAATTCATGACTCCAGATATGCCGATCTTTTTACTAACAGAACATGACATGGAAGCTTAGCTTAACCATGATATTTAATTACAACATAATCAAAAATGCTACCAAGGTATTTCAAACAGTTGGTGGAAAAAATGAAATTAAAAGATGTTTATTTTTATTTTCCTCAAACTTTCTGAAATATACTCGTGATAAAATTCCATGCCTAGCCTTGTTAATAATTTGCATTCTGAAAGAGCAATGAGATGTAATTATGTAAATTCACCTGAATGCATATACGATTGTTTTTCTCTTCTTAATACAGATTAATTGTGGAGTTGATCAGAGGAAAAATCTTCCACAATTTTTTTTTTTTGACAGGCAGAGTGGATAGTGAGAGAGAGAGAGAGAGACAGAGAGAAAGGTCTTCCTTTTTGCCGTTGGTTCACCCTCCAATGGCTGCCGCGGCCGACGCACTGTGGCCGGCGCATCATGCTGATCCGAAGCTAGGAGCCAGGTGCTTCTCCTGGTCTCCCATGCGGGTGCAGGGCCCAAGCACTTGGGCCATCCTCCACTGCACTGCCAGGCCATAGCAGAGAGCTGGCCTGGAAGAGGAGCAACCGGGACAGAATCCGGCGCCCTGACAGGGACTAGAACCTGGTGTGCCAGCGCCGCAGGCGGAGGATTAGCCTATTGAGCCGCAGCGCTGGCCCTTCACAAATTTTAATCCCAACTCCATATTATCTGGGAAAGTACAGAACTTTATATTATCTTAATTACTGCTTTAAGGGTTGATCTCCAAATACGGAGTCATTGTGAGGTCTTGCGGTAAAGACTTCAACATAGGGCCTTTGAGTGACAAGGACACAATTCAGCCCATAACAGTAGGCATACGCTGAGCTGGAGGCACATTTCAGTGCCACAGAATCTAAGCTAAGCCAACCTGGACAAATATTGTGCACACTACAAACTCTTTGTAAATACAGACAGCCCTCCAGATCCATGTGTTGCACTTCCCAGGGATTCAGACTACCAGGGATTGAAAATGCAGTCATGTGGGTATAGCAAGATTTCAGTGAATGTCTGACCACATATATCATGGTGTTTCCACAAGATGATTATATTGTCCATCTAAAGCTTGTGTAGACACACCATGTGATACCTGCACAATCATTGCATTTCTCATAATTTATCCTGATCATTGAGCAATGCAGGATTGTAATTAAACAAACTGCCTCAGCACTGAACATCTGCAGATATTTGTGTCATTATTCCTTAAACAACACAGTATAACAGCTATTTACATAGCATTCACATTGTTCTAGGGATTATGAATAATCTACAGATGATTAAAAATATGAGAAGGATGCATGTAATTTATATACACATGCTACACCACTTTATATGAGGGGCTTGAGCATCCTTGAATATGGGTATCCTGGAGCCAAACAGGATACAGAAGGATGACTGTACCAGGTATGTTTTAAATTTTTGTTGTTTGCCTCTTTTTTTTTTACAGGCAGAGTGGACAGTGAGAGAGAGAAAGACAGAGAGAAAGGTCTTCCTTTGCCGTTGGTTCACCCTCCAATGGCCGCCGTGGCCAGCGCGCTGTGACCAGCGCACCGTGCTGATCCGATGGCAGGAGCCAGGTGCTTCTCCTGGTCTCCCATGGGGTGCAGGGCCCAAGCACTTGGGCCATCCTCCACTGCACTCCCTGGCCACAGCAGAGAGCTGGCCTGGAAGAGGAACAACCGGGACAGAATCGGTGCCCCGACTGGGACTAGAACCTGGTGTGCCGGCGCCACAAGGTGGAGGATTAGCCTATTGAGCTGCGGCGCCGGCCTATTTGCCTCTTTTTAAAGCATTGTATTTTCTTGAAAATAACTACTCATAACTGTATACTGAATAAAGTAATGGGAAAAAAGAGCATACACATTTCTTATTTATTCCCGACTCCAATTGATCATGTTGCATCTAGAGACAATGCAGTAGTCTCTGGTCAGTTCTAGGACAGGAAAAGTACACTGAAGAAGCAGTCAAGTTCACCACAGTCTTTCCCAAGAAATGCCACAGGGATTATGGTGTTTGGAATGCTATACTTTGTTTCACTCAAGTAAATTCCAATTTCAGCGAAGAGTTCCAAACATAGAGATGAACATTTGCAAAGGATTGATTTCTTGAATATATCAGCAACTTAAAAAAAAAAAAACTCAACGATAACAACAACAACAACAAAAATAAAGCAACCCAGTGCTTTATTGAGGCAAAGGATCTCAATAGGGATTTCTCAAAAGAAGAAATACAAATCGCCAACAAGCGCATGAAAAAATGCTCAACATCACTAGCCATTAGGGAAAGGTAAGTCAAAACCACAATGAAATATCGCCTCAACCTGTCAGAATGGCCAAAATCCAAAACACAGGGAGTAACAAATACCATTGAGGATGTAGAGAAGGGTGAACACTTATACATTGTTGGTGGGAATGTAAATTAGTGCAACCACTGTGGAAAACAGTGTGAAGATTTTTTACCAATGCCATCTCACTAGTCCAAGTGATCAATTTCAGTTCACAATTGATTATACTGATAGGTCTAAGAGTCAAAGGGATCACACAAACAAGACTAGTGTCTGCTAATACTAACTGATAGAATTAAAAACGGAGAGAACGATCCAACATGGGAAGTGGGATACGCAGCAGACTTATAGAATGGCAGATGTCCTAAACAGCACTCTGGCCTCAGAATCAGCCCTTAAGGCAATTGGATCTGGCTGAAGAGCCCATGAGAGTATTATAGGCATGGAAAGCCAAGACACTCTGGCAAAAAAAAAAAAAAAAAAAAAAAACAACCACCAACCTAAATGAAAGATCTCTGTGAGTGATATCCCAGTAGAAAGAACGGGCCATCAAAGAAGGAGGTACCATTCTCTGAAGGGAGGAGAGAACTTCCACTTTGACTATGACCTTGTCTGAATAAGATTCAAGTTGGCGAACTCAAAAGGCTTCCATAGCCTTGGCAACTCATGACTAGAGCCTAGGGCGATTACTGATGCCATAAACAAGAGTGTCAAATTGTTAAGCCGGCAACAGGAGTCACTGTGTACTTACTCCTCATGTGGGATCTCGCTCCTTAATGTGTTGTCCAATGTGAATTAATGCTATAACTAGTACTGAAACAGTATTTTACACTTTATGTTCTGTGTGGGTGCAAACTGATGAAATCTTTACTTAATATATACTAAATCGATCTTCTGTATATAAAGATAATTGAAAGTGAATCTTGATGTGAATGGAATGGGAGAGGGAGCTGGAGATGGGAGGGGTGCGGGTGGGAGGGAAAAAGCCATTGTAATCCATAAACTGTACTTTGGAAATTTATATTTACTAAATAAAAGTTTAAAAAAAAAACTAGAAATAGATTTGCTATATGACCCAGAAATCTCACTATATATATATATATATGTACATATATATATACACATATATATAGTATATATATAGTGCATACACACAAAAGACTTTAGCACAGTGTAACAAAGAGGTACCTGCACCACCATGTTTATAGCAGCAGCACTGGTCACATTTGTGATCAAACAAGGTGTCCATCACCAGATGAATGGATAAAGAAAATGTGGAAAATATACACAATGAAATACAATTCAGCTTTAAAAAATAATGAATGCAACTGGAGGACACAGTGTTGAGTGAAATAAGTGTGATAGGAAGAAAAATATTGCATGCTTTTCCTTATATGTGGGAGCTAAAATTTAAAAAACAAAAAAATAAAAAAGAAGTGTATGTGTGTATCAATATTGCTGCAATACAGTTTTTTAAAACTTTGTTTTATACTTTTGTCACACCAGTGGTTAAGAATGCTATACTACTCTAGTTTTAATGATCTGTGATTATTAGCCGGTGCCGTGGCTTAACAGGCTAATCCTTCTCCTTGTGGCGCCGGCACACCGGGTTCTAGTCCCTGTCGGGGCGCCGGATTCTATCCCGGTTGCCTCTCTTCTATGGCCCGGGAAGGCAGTGGAGGATGGCCCAAGTGCTTGGGCCCTGCACCCCCGTGGGAGACCAGGAGAAGCACCTGGCTCCTGGCTTCGGGTCAGCATTATGCGCCGGCTGCAGCGGCCACTGGAGGGTGAACCAACGGCAAAGGAAGACCTTTCTCTCTGTCTCTCTCTCACTATCCACTCTGCCTGTCAAAAAAAAAGAAAAATGATCTGTGATTACCTTAAAAATTACTGCATACGGGTTAAGTGGTCATTTTGTTATTCAATCACTGTTTATAGCTGCTGTCTATATACCCATTCAATTAGAGTCGTTTTGCTTTTTACTTGTTAAACTTCTTATTTATTGATATTAAGCCTTTTTACTGTAATGTAAATTTAAAATATATTATCTCAAAAAGAAAAAAAGTACAGAGAGAGGGAGAAGGAAGGAGAGTGAGTTGGAAGTGGGGGAAGAAGGGAGAGGATATCATCCTGTACTTAGAACTGTATTTACAAATCACATTGAATCTGCTAAAAACTAATTAAAAATAAATAAAATATTAAATATCCATGATTTAGGAACAAATGTATGTCATAAAATTCATCAAGACATTTATATGGTATTAACTGTCTTGAATTTTCAAAAGTGATATTTTTATTAATATCAGGACTTTAATTTTTTGTCATGGAACAATATTTTCTTCTAAATAGTAATGTTCTATAGATAAGGATATATATGTTTGGTTTATATATATTAAATAACATTTACATGGAAATATATAAAATATATTTCAAAAAAGAGAAATTAAGCTACACTTTCCATACCTTTTTCACTAATGCCTGATATGAATAGTCAAAATACACTGCAAACAAATAGAATCTCAAGATTATTGAAAGGATAGATGAATGGATGGATGGGTAAATCAATTAAAACTGAAGTGTTAAATTTTATTTTTTACTTCTCTTGAAATTCTCTTTTTGTAGCTATGGTAATTTTGGATACCCATAAATATGCTTCATAATTCAAATATTTTAGAAACATAGCATCGGTCGGCACCATGGCTCACTAGGCTAATCCTCCACCTGCGGTGCCAGTAGCCCTGGTTCTAGTCCCGTTGGGGCACCAGTTCTGTCCCAGTTGCTCCTCTTCCAGTCCAGCTCTCTGCTGTGGCCCGGGAGTACAGTGGAAGATGGCTCAAGTGCTTGGACCCTGCACCCGCATGGGAAACCAGGAGAAAGCACCTGGCTCCTGGCTTCGGATCAGTGCAGCACGCCGGCCGTAGCAGCCATTTGGGGAGTGAACCAACGGAAGAAAGATCTTTCTCTCTGTGTCTCTCTCACTGTCTAACTCTGCCTGTCAAAATAAAAAAAAAAAAAAAGAAATAAAAAAGAAAAAAAAAAGAAACATAGCATTGAAATCTAGTGGATTTTCTTTCCTAGTGTGTAGTAATTTTATGATCATATGTATTTACAGAGTAAAAACAACAGGTTGAACTGATTTTATAGTTAAGACAAAGTAATGCAGATACATTCAGATTATTATTTCATCTGATGGGTGGGCAGATTAATCTTTAAAGGCAAAAGACAGACAGTAAAGGTTGTAGAAGGTTAGACATTAATCAAAAAATGCATATTTAATCAGATGAATTCCATTCAGGAACCTGCCAAGAACTGCTTTTACTTTTGCTTGATATTAATGGAACGCATGCCTACTATTAAAATCAATTCCAGTAGCCATTAAGAAAATTATGGTGGGGTAAGAATGAAGACATCAGCTTAAAGGTTGTTCCATTTAGCAATCACATGAAATAATAAAAGCTGATCAACTTTGCAAGAGAAACATGTCTAACTGAAACGTGCATGAATTTTCAAATTCATAAAAGAACATATGTATGTTTCAAAAAACCCTTTACAATAAATACTATTTTAATAGTTGAACTAATTTTCTTCCACATACTATAAAATACATTGTCAAACAATGCAATAGAATGTAATTACTGCTTATGGGGCAGAACAGTAAAATGTTAACAACTTTATCTTTCCTATACTAGAGTCAAAGACAATTGAGATTTGTAGGAAAGTACTGTTAGTTGAAAGTAACACTGAATAATTCTTAAAATTCTGCAATATTGCTAACAAATAAGTATATTTCTGTGAATTAGCATTTTAATAGTACTTAAATATCATATCCATAAATAATAGTCAGATATATTTCACTATTAATTTGAATCCACAACCAAAGTTCTCAAAAGACTTCACGTGGTTCAAATTTTTGTCCAGATCTCAATAATAAATTGTCTTTTGATCATGAGCAATGCATAATTTTGCATGCCATGTACCTCCCTTTTCATAGTATATCATAAAGGAATAGTTTTTGGTTTAACCACGTCATCTCCTTGGAGATTGTTTATATATTGGGTAATTTACCTTTAATTAAGAGGAGTTGCCACCAGATGGGGGATATGCCTCTATTTTCCATATAAATGAGTTTAGTTAAACAATGGTGAAACTGAAAAGTCTATTTTCATAAAAAATATTTTGTACAAAGTGAAATGTCATTTCAATGAATTTAAACATTGCATGTACTAAAATTTATCAAATATGTGAGTATATTATACAAGATATGCAATGAAATTTTAGTGATCTCAAGGAGTACAGTTGCTTGGATTATTATTTCTAACTATTAATTGATTTATCTTAAAGTATATATACCTATGACTAAAGTTAACGTACTTGCACCACTAACCCAAGGAAGTTGGGGTAGTGTATCCCTATCAGGTAAACGTCCAATGAGAATTCGGACAGGCAACATGTGCCAGACCAAGCCTTTGTACTTAATTGTTGAGTTTTTCCAGTAAGAAACGGATCTATAGCGATATGACATCATACAACTGGCTTGGTCTTTCTCTTTTCTCTTAATAGCTAGGCACAATATTCCCAAAGGGTTGTATGACTACCTAAGAGGCTTCCTCTTCTTCCATATTTTATTTCAGAATAGTTTTTAAATTATGGAACAAAATTTGTGACCTAGTAACGGAAAATGATCTCATATATCACTCACCTCATTTCCCCATTATTATCTCATCATAGTATATTTGTCCCACTAAAGAACCTCACTCAGTTTCTCTTATTTTTTTACCCAAACCCTTTTACGCCTTCCACCCCTAGTAATCAATAACCTCTAGTAATCAATAACCTGTGTTCATATTGAGTGTCTTTTTTTTTTTAATTTGAGCTCCTGCATTTAAAGGAAAACATGACATACTTGTCTTTGTGTCTGGCTTCTTTCGCTCAACATGATGTTCTCCAGGTCTTGAGATTAGATCAGGAATCAGCCTCTCTCATCTTCACCAGTTGAGTTCCTTGCATGTCCCAACTAGAGTGACTGATTAACAAAATTCATGCCTGGATTCCTGAGAGCTCAGCCGTGGTGTTGCTTTGCATGCTGTTGCATGCCCACATCATTTATTAAATCAAAGTGAGCATGTGTTGGTTAAAACCTGTTGTGTCTGATTATTTTGGCCATCAACTATGAACTCAAGACTACTGCTTCTACTTGAACTGAGTGATGTATTCACCAATGCTTTCCAATGGAACTCAAATGTTAGTTCCTCTTCCCAGTACTAAAGTTTGAATAGGACACACAGAATGAAAAAAACTGAAAATTTAATCATATTCTGTCCCAATCCCTCTATTATCCAGTATGGAAAAAGCCCTTATTCCTAGTTACATTCCTTCCCAGATTTTATATGCTTTGGAGTTCTTGATCCCAGGTGGCATTTAAGATATATTCTTCTTCTACCCCAAAGTTGTATTTCCATAGAAATTCGCAGTTTAAAATGTTTCTCCTATATAATATTTTTGATAGAACTCCAGTGTCGTAATAACTATTTGTGACTCAGGGAGAAGCTGTGCCTTCGTGTTTTTCTTGTACTATGAAGAAGCTGGAGAAGCAAGACTTTCAGACATTTCCAAAATCTACAGCAGTGAAATTCCAGATTAGATTCGATCCCAGCAGGGGTCAAGCTATGGTTGCAACACAGAAGTGGAGCTGTGGTTTCTCTAGCACCTAGAGTGGACAGCACTGCACTCGGTTCATACGCTGAACAAAGTCAATCAAGGATTCCTCCCATCAAAATGGATTTCTATGACCCAATATACCAGCATGGCACATAATACTTAAGATTCGTCTCACTTTCAGTGAGGTCTTCAATATGCTAATAAATGCTGTATGAATCAAATGTAAATGAAAAGTAATCAGCCTTATTAAAAAGTAACAATTAAATTTCATTCACAGAAGCAAAATGTAGTACATGTAATCTTCTTTTGAGAGAAATATGCAAATGACTGGATTTCACCTTATAAAAATGATCACTCAGAAAATTTAAAATAAACATTTTCCCATATATGCAGGAGGACACATCAGTTGAATGATCTGGAAGGGTTCTAGTGAAATGTCCTCACTTCTTAGAAATAATGTCCATATTTACAGTCTATTTATTTTGTATTAAAGTAATAAAATATTCAAAATATATAAATAATATATATTGGAATGGACTTTTAAATTTTGGAATATATTTCTTTCAGAAAAAAATTTGATCAGAATAATTTTATTTTAAAATCTTAGCATCTATACTTTTTCAACATTTATCCATACACACCTATGTACACAGAGTAACAGCATGCTATGTTTCCTGTTAGTTCACTGAACATAACTTACCATTAAAAGTCCTATGGGTCCAGGGAGACTTTTTGCAAGTGATAAATATAAGTGTTTTGATTTCATCTATCTTTAATGAAGCACAGTAAATTTTCTGTTCTAATAATTCCATTCCATTAGATAATTAATATAAATACTATCATACTATCTTTTTCATATCAGGAAAGCTCAACTGCTTATTATCCGTGTTTCAAATTAATGTTCCTTATATACTTTCTGTCCCTGATTAATGTATCATAAACCTTATAATGATTTAAATTAAATTACATTTGTATAAATAAAATCTGATCATTGTCTCAACCCAACTGGGAAGACTGCTAACACTAAGCTTGCAGGACAGAAACTAGACGACCATGTAGAGGAACAAGCAACAAATATACAGGGAAGGCTGAGGCAGGATCTGCATCTCTTCCCAAATAAAATATCACAGCCACATCCCGAGATTCTACTCTGAAGATGGAAATCGGACAGCCAGTTAGTGGAGGCCTCAAGGATATCGGTGGGCTCTGAGGAATGTGTCTGAAAATACATCAACACTCCCCTTACTTCAAATTGAAAAAGTGACAACTAAAAATCACGTTGCAAAGCAATTAGAAGTTTACACCCAAATATTCATTCATTCATCAGTATAATAATTTATTTCAGTAAGGAAATATCAGAAGGCATACCCCAAAATAAAAGTATGATTGGGATAGAGCAATATATGTAATTTAATATACTTATATAATATAATACATTATATAATATTTACTACTTTTATAATATATTGACTATATAAATTATACTTTGGAAAATAAGAATATATATATATATATATAATTAGAGCTAGATACATTGATAAACAGTGGCTGTTGATAAGAGTGTAGAACCATTTAATTTTTAAAAATGCATGATTTTTTCCACTTCAGAACTGCTAATATAGTTGATTTCAGGGGGCAATATTTTCTGTACTTGGAGCCTATTTGTCAATAATAGGGAAATTCATATTTGATATGGTTACAAACTTTGGAAAAAATTCTCTGGTCTTCCATAAAATGCCTGCATCTGTTGAACATGACCTGCCAAAAAGGTGTGCATATTTTGAAGTTTTATCATAGGTCTTAGAACAGGACTTTAATAGGATCATCTCATTTTAATCAGCCCTGAGAGGCATTCTCCCCACTTTAAAGATGAGCAAACTGAGGCTAAGCATATTTACATAGTTAACCCAAATCCAAACACATGGCTGAATTGCATAACTATGTAACAGATCCAGCTATTTAAGGCTTTTCCAGTTCATATTACTCTTTTTTTTTTTTTTAAAAAAAAAGATGTTATTTATTTGAGAGGTAGAGTTATAGACAGTGAGAGAAAGAGACAGAGAGAAAGGTCTTCCTTCCATTGCTTCACTCCCCAGTTGGCTGCAAAGGCTGGAACTGCACCAGTCTGAAGCCAGGAGCCAGGAGCTTCTTCCCCGTCTCCCATGCGGGTGCAGGGGCCCAAGCATTTGGGCCATCTTCTACTGCTTTCCTAGGCCATAGCAGAGACCTAGATTGGAAATGAGCAGCCGGATCTCGAACTGTTGCCCATATGGGATGCCAGTGCTTCAGGCCAGGGATTTAACTCGCTGAGCCACAGTGCTGGCCCCAGTTCATACTACTCTTAATATTACATTATTTCATCCTTACAACTATAGAAGATTTTAGAAAAATAATGGCATAATCTGGTAGGAACTATTGAAGAATTCCACTAATAACATAAAGTAAGTATTTAATGAGGAACTTAAATAATTTCTGCTTTAATTGAAGCAAATTTGTCCCTTTTCTCTATTCTTAAGAAATGAAACTAACTAATTTCAAATCCATTTAAGGTTATTTTCATATAAATAGCCCATCTTTTTTAAAGATTATCTGTCCATCTCTATTTTAGCCTTAAAAATGTGGTAGTTTCTTGTATAGATGCTCTATGCGAATGTGAATTTTAAAATATGCATAATTCAGCGCCATGGCTTAACACGCTAATCCTCCACCTTGCGGTGCCGGCACACTGGGTTCTAGTCCCGGTTGGGGCGCTGGATTCTGTCCTGGTCACCCCTCTTGCAGTCCAGCTCTCTGCTGTGGCCCGGGAAGGCAGTGGAGGATGGCCCAAGTGCTTGGGCCCTGCACCTGCATGGGAGACCAGGAGAAGCACCTGGCTCCTGGCTTCGGATCAGCGAGATGCACTGGCCGCAGCGGCCATTGGAGGGTGAACCAACGGCAAAAAGGAAGACCTTTCTCTCTGTCTCTCTCTCTCTCACTATCCACTCTGCCTGTCAAAAAAAAAAAAAAAAAGCATAATTCTTCTAGTCTGTCTCCTATTTCTTTCTCTATCCTGAGTAACTGGTGCTCTAAACTGCATTATTCATTCTGTTAACGCATGTTCTTATGGCTGTATGCATCTTGGCCTTACAGGTTTTTAATGAACTTCATCACCATCCAATAGCACTTTTATAAAATTCCCCACGTGCTTTGTTAAGTCTGCAGTTTTCTGGTCTACTGTGTGTTGAGGAGGGGATTGGAAAGGGTGTTTCATAAAAATTGCACACTTTATGCTCAAACATTCTACGTGATCTTTCTTACAGGATGTTTAAAAAAAAAAAAGCACTTAATCCTTATTCCTTCCTCCAGTGAAACCATACAGAGACCGCGGCAGTAAGAACTGGGTATGGATGGACACACCTAAGGACACTGTGAGAGAACCCTTGGAAGACAGAAGCCTCTGTGTGTCTATCAACAGAAGAGACAGCTCCTGTCTGGAACTCAGATAAATGGGGACGTTCAAGGCCCTTTTACCTCCACATTGTTCTGGGTGCACCACTTCCTATCCTTTCACGCCTGACGGCATGAAAGAACAGGGTCAGTGACAGGAAGGGCTGCATGTTCACGGTTCACACAGTGGCCTGCCACAGTGTTATGGCGACCAGCAGGGCACTCAGACTCAGCGGAAAGAAAAAAAAAGGAGGGGTAAATTGATTACCCAAAGCATTAAGAACAACCAGAATATAATCTATTTTTTTCCATTTTCCCAAGGCCTGCTGCACACAAAGCAAAGTGCTAAGGAGCAGGTCACCTATGAAGCACAAAAGATGCCTGCTCATGGTGTGTCCTGGGTTGCATCCCGGGAAAAGACACTTGAGCTTTAGGACACCCGTATCTTTCACAGTGGGCTGTAGCTACACCTGCATGGTTCACAGGGAGACCCACTTTAACCCTTCACTCTCAAGACCGTAAGCACAGCTGCGGTTTACTCTGATAGAATGCATTCCCTTCCTGTCCTAAAGCTGTTCTTCCAGAGCTGCATGGAGAGGGAGGCCAGCACAGGGGTAGTCAGTGCTTCTGCCCACAACAGGCTCATGAGCAGAAAGGATCTGTGGAGTTTTGTAGCCCAGCTGATCATACCGAGTCTGCCCTGAGTCACAGGGTAGCATCAAGCAGCATCAGAATTAAATATGGGCATAAAGTAGATTATACAAAGACATCCATGCCTGAATGGTCCCTAGCCATCACCTCCTCATCCACGTTGAGGATGAAGTCGCTGAATCAAGAAAGAGGGAAGCTCTGAGATTGATGGAAAAATGATGGGATGTGAAAACAAAAATAGGCAATTCAAATAAAAGGAAACCGGCCGGCGCCGCGGCTCAATAGGCTAATCCTCCGCCTTGCGGCGCCGGCACACCGGGTTCTAGTCCCGGTCGGGGCACCGATCCTGTCCCGGTTGCCCCTCTTCCAGGCCAGCTCTCTGCTGTGGCCAGGGAGTGCAGTGGAGGATGGCCCAAGTGCTTGGGCCCTGCACCCCATGGGAGACCAGGAGAAGCACCTGGCTCCTGCCATCGGACCGGCGCGGTGCGCCGGCCGCAGCGCGCCTACCGCGGCGGCCATTGGAGGGTGAACCAACGGCAAAGGAAGACCTTTCTCTCTGTCTCTCTCTCTCTCACTGTCCACTCTGCCTGTCAAAAAAAAAAAAAAATTAAAAAAAAAATAAAAATAAAAGGAAACCGAGTAATAATATTAATATATAACAAAATAGAACGCCAGAATAAAAACAGTATAAAGGACAGAGAGGAATAATAAATGTATTTAAGAACAGTGGACCAAGAAAACATAATAGGAACTGACAGTTACCCACAGAGTAGTCAGCCCTAAAATACAAAATAAGGACAATTTAGTTGGTTAATGCAAATAATATGTCTGGTATTGTTTGAAATTCTGTAAAATTGCTGCTTTAATAATTTTAGCAGCTCTATTAAGTAGGTTACTATTATTATGTTCATCTATAAAAATAAAAAGCCACAAACAAATCAAGTTAAATGATTTATCCAAGATTATACAATTAATAAATAAAGAACTGTTTTGAAAGCAAAAGTACCGAATTCTTCTAAATGTCTCAATAGAGTACCTGAAAAGATATTTAATATATCTTACCTCATATTATAGGATGTAATATATTTAGTGTACAATATCAATGTCTTTGTATAATAACTTACATTGTAATGAAAATGTTATGAAACAATATTTTATTTTAAAAAGAAATAGTTCTGTTTTTTCTTCCCTTGGCAAGATTAGGTTAAACTAACTTTTTATTTATGGAGAGCTTTATTTGAGTCATAAGTTACTGGCTACGCTGCTTTTTACATAATGTATACTTAGAACGTCGTGTCTATTAAGTTCCTCTTCCCCTTCCTCTTGCTACCAATAAACTAGGCACACACTTCACTTATCACACCTGATGCCAAAAATTGCTATTGGGAAATTGACCCAACCTTCAGACATCCTTTTAAAAATTCTTCTGTTGGGGGCAGGCAAAGCTGTCACCTGCGACACCAGCATCTCATCTCATATAGGTTCCACTTCCAATAGCTCCCTGATCATGGCCTGGGAAAAGCAGTGGAACACGTCACAGGTGCTTGGGCTCCTGCTACCCATGTGGGAGACCTGAATGAAGCTCCTGGCTCTTTGTTTAGGGAGGCTAACCTATGGAGTGAACCAGAAGATGAAAGATTCTCTCTCCTTCCCTTCCTCTCTAACTTTGACTTTCAAACATACAACTACATAAAAACACAATCCAATCAAAAATAAAGGTTTGAAAATGAATATTTCATTAAGGAATATAAACAAATGGCTAATAAGCACGTGAAAAGATTCCCAGCATTATCAGCAATTAGGATACACAAATTAAAATCACAATGAGATACTGCTTTACACCCACTAAGATAGCTATAATTTTTACAGACTACAGCAAGTGTTGACAAAACAGAACACTCATCAACTACTATGAGAAATGTATAATGATGAAGACAGTTTAGAAAGCAATTTGGTAGTTCCTTAAAACGCTCAGTATATATTAACTGTATGATCTGACAATTCCACAAATGTCAGTACAAGAATTGTCATATGGGCATTACAAAAGTGGAAATAATCTAAATGATCATTGACTTGTAATGGATAAACAACATATAGTACATCCACACAACACATTATTATTCAGCAATTAAAAGCACAGAGTGATGAAATACAATACAACATAGAAGAATCTCAAAAAAGTAAGAATCTAAATGCAAAAGAATGCATGCTAGATGATTTTATTTAAGCGACATATTCAGGAAATATCCAGAATTATGTAGTATTCTAAAATTACACTGCACTTAAGGTTGCACCCATTTATAAATTTATGAAAATTATTTAATTATACACCGAAAATGAATGAATTTTATGGTATCTCAATCACATCTACATAAAATTGTTAAAACTGCACATGTTGTTTAATATAACTGATACTATAAAATGTTTGTGAATATATGCAAATGACCTAGCAGGCATTAAAGCAGAGTAGCATTCTTAGAAATCTTTTCAAAACTAAATGGTCTGGACAGTGTTTTCCCTTGTGTTCACCAACCTATTCTGTCAACTAAAACAATATTGCTCTTTGATTTTTAATTAAATAATCAAACTAATAATATCGCTTATTATTTCATTAGGAAGCTATTTTTTTCCCTTATCTATGTGGCACAACCATGTGTAGGATTCATTTGAAAGCTGGACAATCTGACCTCTTGCTTTTCAGTGGAATAGCTCATCAATGGAATAGCCGTGGACAAATTCCTTAGCTCTCTGTCTCTCATGCCCTCTGAAAATGTGGGTCAGGATTTGTCACATGGAGCAATTATGGGAATCATAGAAACTATTCCAGGTAGAACTCCTTGCGCATTATTTCACTATCATGAGCACCCAATATCAGGATAGCAATATCTTGATAACAAGTTCTTAAAATATTTTATTCTTGAAATTACACTAATTGTTCCCTTTAAGCGCACATATGACTTCATGGACAGTGCATCTTAAAAAAAAAAAAAAGTGAACAAGTTCTGAGCCTTTAACCTTAGAAAGTTACTCTAAATTGTTTGGCTAACTTTCCATCTGTGCTCTTTATTAAGGAGCTTTTCTTTGGTTGACTATCTTGATTGAGAAACTCATATTTTTTCTCTTTCTGTTACATTACTGATAAAAAAAGAGAGGACATCAGTAAAAATAACTATAAATATAAGTTTTTATTGACTAGCAACTAATGAAAGTGAATATTTATGATGCCACATGCAAATATTAATGGAATTGATACTCGGGACTCAAATAATGACTTCCTCAAAATTTTACAGAGTAACTAGACCTCTCCTCCTTATTTGTACTTTCTGAAAAAGCTGATTATTTTATAACATGTTTAAGAACTTGAATTTTTATATAACTACTCGATTGGTTTAAAAATACTGCATTTGGGGTCAGTGCTATGATGCAGTGGGTTAAAGCATTGGCCTACAGCGCTGGCATCCCATTTGGGCACCAATTTGAGTCCTGGCTGCTTCACTTTAATCCAGCTCCCTGCTAACGTACCTGGGAAAGCAGCAGAGGATGGCCCAAGTCCTTTGGCCTCTGCATCTACCTGTGAAATCTGGAGGGAGCTCCTGGCTCCTGGCTTCGGATCAGCTCAGCTACAGCTGCTGTAGCCATTTGGGGTGTGAGCCAGCGGGTGGAAGACCTCTCTATCTCTACCTCTTTCTGTAACTCTGTCTTTCAAATAAATAAATAAAATAAGTCTTAAAAAATACTGCATTTTCACCACTTAATGTGAGTTACAGTTTTGATCACTTCCAAGTTGAGATAAATAAGAATAATTTTACCTTTTCCATACCAGCTTCCCTCATCTTCTGGCCAAATCCAGATGAATTGATGGGGAACTAAAAATCAGATACTCGATGAAAATGCTTTCAATGCCTGCATCACAGTGTGGAAGGCTGACTGTGCCCATTTGTTGAACCACCGAGTAAATGCTGATGCTGTTCAGCTGCTGAGATCTAGGAGGTCTCTTATTGCAATAACTATCTTACCCAGACTAAGGAAGATTATTTATATTATCTGTCAAAACTCTGACTCATTCATTTCACATGGGATTTATGTGCCAGGAAACATTGGATTGACCAGTTGACTCAGCAATTCAACAGGGAGACAAACTCAGTGTTACTGATTTTAAAATGTGGGTATCCAGTGTTTCCATTGTGAATATCTATGCCATCTATCATCTGACCACCACAGAATGACTTTATGAGATGGACAATGTACCAGTGAACAAATGATAGCTCTTATTTATCGGCCCCTTCATTCTTGATTTTTTTCACTGTAGGATGTCACTATCTCAAAAGCCCACTGACACCAAATTTATACACATGCAATTATTTTTAAAGTAGTTCAAACAAGCAGAATTTTAGCAGGTAGCACCCACCTGGTTTGCATTCTCAAGCACACCTCACTCAACAGGTGTTATCAATGGACTACAATAGGGCCTTGCAGTTAAAAGGTCACAAGGTCCCAAGCCACTACGGCCCATTGGGGTTCTCTATCCCAGAGACTCCCACCAGGTGGCTGGTCAATACCACCTAGACTTGTCAGCTGCCTATCTAATGCCTGTGTTCTCTGTTCCTGTGTGCTCTTCTCCTAGAGAGTGACCCTAGGCCCATGTCTCCTGACATAATCAAGATGCAGGAACTTCTCATTCAGTTGTTACCCAATAAAGCTTGCTTATCACTGCCTCTCACAGCTGTGTCTTTTTTGTAGATCACATCCAAATCACCTGAAACTTCCAAAACAGATCCAGCAGATTCACACCAGTACAGTGGAGCCTTCAAACACTGAGTTGCTTCAATTCATGGTGGTGATCACCACCCCCAAAGCACTTCCCCTTTGTTCCATAATTGCAGTTTGAATCTTATCCCCGAGTTTATCTTCTCTTCCAATAAATTACATGTAACTGACCTAATGAAATTTGCTAGTGACATATTTCTGAATGAAGGTGTGACAGTTCTGACCAGAGACACAGGACTTCACGTCTACTGGGAACCTTCCAAGTTGGGTTTCTTTGGTTGTCATAAAAATACATTAAGAAGAAATAAATACACATGGAAAAAACAAGCATTTTCCTCATCACTGCTAGTCTCTGGTGTTTCTTCCTATGATTCATGGATCTGGACCATTCAATGCTTTGTTGTATATTTGCTTGAGAAGACTAAATATGCAAGAATGGAAAGGCCAGAATCTACAGCTTGGCTTCAATGTATACCGAATTCATCAGTTCTGGAACACATGTCTAAATATTGTAAGAAATCATAAATCCTATTATTTTTATGTATTTTGGTTGGACTTTTCATATTCTTGAAGGGAAAATTACCCTAATTGATACACTTCATTAAAGTTGCATTGCCAACGGGATAAAAAACAAATTAAACCTAATCTATGAAGCTGAAAATATGAATTTTTCAATCTCTCAGTAAGAATGAAATCATATTTAATTAGGTGGAACTATGGAATAATCATTTGGCCTTGAATTTCTCATTTATTCATACATTGTACTGTGTATTCTATTTATTTTATACTTAAAAAAAGCTAAGGGCTTTGAATACATACGGCCCATGGATATAAAAACACTCTCTATAATATATTAACAAAGTATCCAAACAAAGAATCCATTTGATGAAGATCCCAATTTACATTAGATTTGACTTCACTGTATCTTTCACAGTGGATTCCAATATCTTTCTGTTAAGATTTCTGACATACAAATTAAAAGCATTTGAACTCTATTTTGGTTCAATTGTTTTGCTAGAAAGTTTGATCATCAGAAACATAATAGACTTGTCAAACATAATTTTTCACAACTTGCACAAAGTTATGTTTTCCCATAAGAATATTCTGAGCTATATTTTGTACTATGTTGATTTTAATCATCAATTTTAATATGTGATTTTTTTCTCAATTAAGTGTTGTAAAATTTGGCCACCAACGGTATTTTTAAAACCAAATGACCAACTAGTTAGTGGCATACAAAATCAAGGTGCACCACTTCAGCATCTCTGAATAAATGAAATAAGGTTAGCTGACTGTTGAATAAAAATTCATTAATTCAGAATGTGAACGGTCAAGCCTGGTTGTTCCATACTCTCACCATTCAGTCTCTGACTACCATTTTTTGCACAGACCCCTCTGAATATAGACTGAGGCTGATTTTCAAACCACAGACTTATCGGGTAAAAACTTACGTCCAATTTCAAATAAAATAAATGTTTTTTAATGTAGCAGAATGGCCTTATTTCTAGGATCACTGTAAACATAAAAATATATTTTTGTCTTTATGCTGTTCTTTTTCGAAATCTTCTTTTCTCTAAGTCTATCTTATCCTCTACTTCTTAATGATCTATTTGTTTCAGGTGGAGCTAGGTTTGGGTTCCCGTCTGCCCAGGGTGGGTCTTGCTGTGGCTTGGGTGTGGTTTGAATGTGTTCCTCAAGGACTAACGTATTCACATGTATTTTATTTATTTATTTATTTATTTATTTTGACAGGCAGAGTGGACAGTGAGAGAGACAGAGAGAAAGGTCTACCATTGGTTCACCCTCCAATGGCTGCTGCAGCCAGGAGCCAGGTGCTTCCTCCTGGTCTCCCATGCAGGTGCACGACCCAAGGACTTGGGCCATCCTCCACTGCACTGCTGGGCCACAGCAGAGAGCTGGACTGGAAGAGGGGCAACCGGGACAGAATCCGGCACCCTGACCGGGACTAGAACCCGGGGTGCCGGTGCTGCAGGTGGAGGATTAGCCTAGTGAGCCGCGGCGCCGGCGGCATGTATTTATTTTTTAAGATTTATTTATTTAAAATGCAAACTTACAGATAGAGATGAGGAGTGGCAGAAAGAGGTCTTGCACCTGCTACTTTACTCACTAAATGGCCACAATGGCTCGTGCTGGACTAGCCAGAAACCAAAAGCCTGGAACTCCACGTCGGTCTCCTGTACGGATGGCATGAGCCCAAGTACTGAGATATTTTCCACTGCTTTCCCACGTGTAATAGGGAGCTAGATCCGCACTGGAGCAGCAGGGACTCAGACTGGCACTCAGATACTGTATGCTGGCATTGCAGGTCGAAGCTTAGCTCACTGTGTCACAAAACTGGCCCTTTGTGTTTTGAAATTCAATTTTCAGTTTAAGATATTCAGACTGTGGAAACGTATCCCACTGTGGTGGTTAGAGGGAGGTCATTAAGATTAGAGAAGAATATTGGGGTGGAAATCTCAAGATTGAAGCCTGGTGGCTTTATGAGGAGAGAGAGAGATCACAGGGCATGCAAGGGCTCCCTGTCTCTTGCTATGGGATGACTTGCTCCAGCCTGCGACTGCTAGCAAGAAGGCTGTCACCATACAATCTTGGACCTCCAGAAGTGTAAACTAAAATACATTTATTTTAAAACTTACCCAGTCTGTGATACTATATTACTGATACATAGGGCAAATGGCTTGGACAGTTAAGTCAAAATATCTAATTTTATTTACTCTCCAGAGATTGGCTAAGGAATCAACCTAAGGGCAAAAAAACCAAAATAATTAGAGAGCATTAGTTAGCTTTTCATCACTACCATGAACTAGTTGAGAAAGCTAACTTATGAAAAGAGAAGGGATTGGGTCTGGCTTTGTGGCTCCATGAATTAAACTGCTGCTTCCAGTGCCAGCATTCCAGACAGGTGCCAGTTTGTGTCCCAGCTATTTCACTTCTGATCCAGCTCCCTGTTAATGTGCCTGGTAAAGGAATGGAAGATAGCCCAAATGCCTGGGCCCTTGGACCCACCTTGGAGATCTGGAGGAAACTCCTGGCTGTTGGCTTTGGACTTTCCAACAAATAAAAAAAAAAATCTTGGAATTTTTTCGAGATGGCGGACTAGGGGGTGAACTCACTGCTCTAGTCTAGGGGAGGATAGTGGAGAGAGTGCAATCTCAGGGAAGGGTTTGGGAGAAAATGATAGAGAAAACAGTGCAAATTGGCACATGGCAGGGGCACTCTGGACCTATGTGAAGGATGTGGATAGGGACAGCTCAGGACCCAAGCAGCCAAGAACCTCGGCACTGGCTCTGGAGTGAGGTGAGATCAGAATGCAGTAGCCCAAGCCACTGGTGATGAAGCTGTGGGAAGCGCCTGGCATGGGCCCTGCTTGGAGCCCTGTGTGGAACAGTATACCTGCTACCCTAGAGAGAAAAAAGGGGCCATATTTCTCTTTCCCTGACTACCTGGCACCAGCGTCCTGTAACTAACCAAGAGAGGGCAGGCGCTCTTCTGGACATACATATCAGCTGTGCCAGCTCATGTCTGCATGCCCAGCAACCAGCCAGGGGGAGACCCTTGAGACTGGCTGGGAGAATTGACAGGGGGCTGGGTTCTCGTGCCTATGGGAGCCTTGTGTGCTGGGACTGTGAAAACACTGGCTGTGTGGGAGAACACAGGGTGTGGCTGGGACTTTGGGCAGTCACTATGGACAGCTCCACATGCTTGGGGCTCCCTGACTCCCTGGTGAGAGTAACTGCTGCAGGATCTCTGTCCACACCGAGGACTGCACAGATCCTTGGT
Organism: Lepus europaeus; assembly: GCF_033115175.1. Lineage (NCBI taxonomy): Eukaryota > Metazoa > Chordata > Mammalia > Lagomorpha > Leporidae > Lepus > Lepus europaeus. The sequence continues at coordinate 14,362,792 of NC_084834.1, read as the reverse complement.
GTGGTTCTTGTGGTAGTGCAGAGGAAAGCTGTCCCCACTGGGGTAGTGCCCAGGGACTGGTCTCCTTTGAGAGGAGTTGAGTGTGAGACTATACCAACAGATATGAACAAACCTCTCCTCTGATTAAAGACAAAAAAGAGATTTACCATGCCCAACTTGGGTGTCACTTTGGACACTCCCCTCACACTGGAGCATTGAATAGAGTTCCCTGACCACACCCTGTACTGCCTCTGGGTAATCACTGAAGAGGTCACTCCACTAAGACCCAGAGGCATGGTTCATAGATAAAATCCATCACAGGGGAGAAAAATAACAAGTATCTCAACAATTACCTAATAATAAATGCAGCAATTCAAGAAACAAGGCTTCCAAAAGAACACAACATCTGAATACTAGAAATGTAAAGATTAAGAGATTGATGTAATGCCAGAAATGCAGTTCAAAAAAAAAAATGAGAGTAGGATGACTTAGAAGTAATCAGAAGCAAATTCTTGAACTAAAGAAATCCATACATGAATGAAAATTTTTCCCCCAAAATTGAGATTTTAAGAGAAATCAAAATGAAAACTCTGAAATGAAGAATTCAATAGAACAAATAAAAAATATGGTGACAAGCCTTAAGAACAGACTCAGTGAGTTAGAAGAAAGAATATCCAATTTAGAAGCCAATCACTGGAATTTTACAGTCAGACCAAAAAAGAAGACATTATAAAATTAAAAAAGTGTTGGAGACTTAAGGGATACTATCAAACCACCCAACATATTGGTCTTAGGAGTTTCTGAAGATTTGGAAAGAGATAATGTATTAGAAGGCCTTTCTAAGAGTGAAATAATTACAGAAAACTTTCCAATTTGGAGAAAGAAAGGAATGTTCAAGTACAGTAAGCACATAGAACTAATAGACATGACCAGAAAAGATCTTCACCACAACACAATGAAGTCAAACTCTCCACAGTAAAGCATAAAGAAAAGATTGTAAAATGTGCATGAGGGAAATGCCAGAATATTTTCAGAGGATCTCCAATTAGACTCACAGCTGACTTCTCATCAGAAACCAACAGGCTAGGAGAGAATGGTGAGATACAGTCCAAGTCTTAAGAGAAAAAAAAAAAATCAATGAGAATACTGTACCCTGCGAAACTCTCATTTATTAATGAAGGTAAAGAAAGAAAAAACCTATAACAATCAGAAATTGAAAGAATTTGTTACCATTTGTTCAGACTTACAAAAGATGCTTACGGATGTGCTACACACAGAAACACAGAAACATGGTCATCACTATGAAAGAAGGTAAAGGCACAAAATCTCCCAGTAAAAATACAAAGGAAATCCAAGTAAACAACAAGAAAACTTATGACAAAATGGCAGGGCCAAGTTGTTACTTATCAATAGTCTCGTTGAATGTAAATGGCGTCAACTATCCAGTTAAAAGATACAGACAGGCTGAATGAATAAAAAGAAAAACATCTATTTACTGCTTACAAGAAACACATCTCAACAACAAAGATGCATGCAGACTGAAAGTGAGAGGATGGAAAATGATATTCTATGCTAAGAGAAACAAACAAAAAAAAAAGCTGGTGTAGCAACCCTAATATCAGAAAAAATACACTTTAACACAAAAACTGTTAAAAGAGACAAAGGGGCGGTGCCATGGCTCAATAGGCTAATCCTCCGCCTGCGGCGCCGGCACCTGGGTTCTAGTCCCGGTTGGGGCACTGGATTCTGTCCTGGTTGCTCCTCTTCCAGTCCAGCTCTGTCCTGTGGCCCGGAAGTTCAGTGGAGGATGGCCCAAGTGGTTGGGCCCTGCACCCGCATGGGAGACCAGGAGGAACACCTGGCTCCTGGCTTCAGATCAGCGTGGTGCACTGGCCACAGCGTGCTGGCTGCAGCGGCCATTGGAGAGCGAACCAACAGAAAAGGAAGACCTTTCTCTCTCTGTCTCTCTCTCACTGTCTACTCTGCCTGTCAAAAAATAAGTAAATAAATAAATAAAAGAAACAAAGAAGGGCACTATGTAATGATTAAGGGATCAATTCAACAGGAAGATGTGGGTATTGTAAATGAATACACACCTAAATAAAGGTCACCTGGCTATTTAAAAGAAACGTTAATGGATCTAAAAAAAGACCTAGACTCCAATACAATGGTAATGGGAGACTTCAATGTTCTACTTTCAACAATGGTCTGGTCACACAGACAGAAAATCAACAAAGAAACAACAGAGTTAATCAACATATAGACCAAGTTGACCTAGCAGATATCTACAGAACTTTTTATCCTACACTTAAAGAATACACATTCTTTTCAGCAGTGCATGGAATTTTCTCTAGGATTGACCATATACTAGGCCATAAAGCAAGTCTTAGCAAATTAAAAAAATATATATCTAAATCATACCATGCATATTCTTGGAGCACAATGGAATGAAGCTGGAAATCAACAATTCAAGAATCTCTAGAACATAAGCAAACACATGAAGACTGAACAACATGCTCCTGAATGAACAATGTGTAATTTTAAGAAATTAAAAGAGAAATAGAAAAATTTCTGGAAACCAATGAAGATGGCAGTACAACATATCATAACTTATGAGATACAGCAAAAAACAGTCTTAAGAGGAAAGTTTATAGCAATAGGTGCCTACATCAAGAAATTGGAAAGCCACCTAAATAAATGAGCTATAAATGCATCTGAAGAGCCTAGAAAAACAACAGCAGGCCAGACCCAAAGCCAGTAGGAGAAAAGAAATAATTAAAATTAGAGAGGAAACAAACAAAATTGAAACAAAAAAGAATACAGAGGGAATAGGAGATGGGATGGTTTGCGGGTGGGAGGGTAGTTATGGGGGGAAAAAACACTATAATCCAAAAGTTGTAATTTTGAAATTTACATTTATTAAATAAAAGTTTTCTAAAAAAATAAAGAATAAAAGGTAAGCTGCTCAGAATGAAAATAAAAAAAAAGTATCAGCAAACTGAAAAGCTGATTTTTTGAAAAAAGAATCAAAATTGACACACCATTGACATAACTAACCATTAAAAAGAGGGAGAAGACCCAAATTAATAAAATTGGAGATGAAAAAGATAATGTAACAACAGATAGCAAAGAAATAAAAAGAATCAACAGAAATTACTACAGAGAGCTGCATGCCAACAAACTGGGAAACCTAAAAGAAATGGATAATTTCCTGCACACATACAACCTACCTAAATTGAGCCATGAAGACATAGAAAACACAAACAGACCCACAACCAAGACAGAAATTGAATCAGTAATAAAAACTCTCCAAGTAGGGAAAAGCCCATGACCAGATGGCTTCACTGTTGAATTCTACCAGACATTTAAAGAACTAACTCCAATTCGTCTCAAGCTATTCAAAACAATTGAGAGGGAGTCCTCCAAAACTATGACACCATAATCACCTTAATTCCTAAACCTGAAAAATATACAACAGAGAAAGAGAACTACAGACCAATTTCTCTGATGAACATAACATGCAAAATCCTCAACAAAATACTAGGCAATCAAATCCAACAACACATCAAAAATATTCACCCAAAACAAGTAGAATTCCTCACAGGTATGCAAGAATGGTTCAGCATTTGCAAATCAATCAATGTGATACACACATTAACAAACTGAAGCACTAAAACTATATGATTATCTCAATAGATGCAGAGAAAGTATTCAATAAAATACAACACTCTTTCATGATAAAAACTTTAAGCAACTTGGGTATAGAAGGAATATTCTTCAAAACAATCGAGGCAATTTACGACAAACCCATGGGCAGCAGCCTACTGAATGGTGAAAAGTTGGAAGCATTCTGATAGAGATCTGGAACCAGACAAGAATCCCCACTCTCACCATTGCTATTCAATATAATCCTGGAAGTTTTAGAGCCATTAAGCAAGAAAAGGAGATCAAAGGTATACAAATTGGGAAGGAGGAAGTCAAACTATCCCTATTTGCAGATGACAAGGTTCTATACATAGGGGATCCAAAAGACTCCACTAAGAGACTATTGAAACTCATCAAAGATTTTGGTAAAGTGGAGGGATATGAAATCCACACACAAAACTAAATAGGTTTTGTATACACAAGACAATGCCATGGCTGAGAAAGAACTTCTAAGGTCAACCCCATTCATAATAGCTACAAAAAAATCAGATACCTAGGAATAGTTAGGGCAATCTTATACAACAAAAATAAAGCTGGAGGCCTCACAATACCAGATTTCAAGACATATTACAAGGCAGTTTTAATCAACACAGCCTGCTACTGGTACAAAAACAGACGTGAAGACCAATGGAACAGAATAGAAACACCAGAATCAATACACATATCTACAACTAACTTATCTTTGACAAAGGAGCTAAAATCAATCCTTGGAGCAAGGATAGTCTCTTAAACAGATAATGCTGGAGAAACTGGATCTCCACATGCAAAAGTATAGAGCAAGATCCCTACCTCACACCTTACACAAAAATCCACTCAAAATGGATCTAAGACCTAAAACTATGACCTGATGCCATCAAATTATTACAGAACATTGGTAAAACCTTGCAAGATGTTGGCATAGGCAAAGAGTTCTTGAAAAAGACCACAGGGGCACAGGCAATCAAAGCCAAAAGTAACAAACAGGATTACATTAAATTGAGAAGTTTCTGTACTGCAAAAGAAGCACTCAGCAAAGTGAAGAGGCAACTGATAGAATGGGATAAATTATTTGCACACTAGGCAACTGAAAAAAGACTAATAACAAGATATATTAAAAAAATCAAGAAACTCAACAACAAAACAACCCAGTTAAAAAATGGGCAAAAGACTTAAACAGGCATTTTTCAAAAGAGGAAATCCAATGGCCAAACAGTCTCATGGGAAAATGCTCTGTATGACTAGCTGTCAGTGAAATGCAATTCAAAACCATAATGAGGTTTCACCTTGCCCAGTTAGAATGGCTTTCATACAGAAATCAACAAACAACAAATGCTGGTGAGAATGTGGGGAAAAGAGGTACCCTAATCCACTGCTGGTGGGAAAATAAACTGGTACAGCCATTGTGGAAGGCAGAATGGACATACCTCAGAAATCTGAATATAGACCTACCATATGACCCAGCCATCCCACTCCTGGGAATTTACCCAAGGGAAATAAAATCAGCATATGAAAGAGTTATCTGTACCCCCATGCTTATTGTAGCTCAATTTGCAATAGCTAAGATATGGAATCAAACCAAATGCCCATCAACTGAAGACTGGATAAGGAAATTATGAGATATGTACATCACAGAATACTACTCAGTGTTAAAAAAAAAAAGAAATCTTGTCATTTGCAACAAAATGTATGAAACTTGAAAACATCATACTTAGTGAAACAAGCCAGTCCCAAAGGACAAATACCATATGTTCACCTTGACCTGCAATAATTAATGGAGCATCTAAAAGGAAATCTGTAGAAGTGAAATTGACACTTGTAGATGTAATCACTGTAGAGCCCTTGTCTCAACTGTTGAGGAACAGGTTTTGTTTTGTTTTGTTTTGTTTTGTTTTTCATGCAATTTGTTGAACTCTTTAGTTAGTATAGAGTTAGTTGTATGTGTATAAAGTTAATTGAAAATAGTACTTAGTAAAAAATAGGAATGAGACTAGGAGAGGAAGGAGGAAGTAGGGTGGAAGTGTGGGTTGGGAGGGTGCTTATTGTGGAAAGAATCACTATATTCCTAAAGTATTTATGAAATGCATGAAATTTGTATTCCTTAAATAAAAGGATTCTGGGAAAAATACATCTTTAAGAAAAAAACAGGAACTGAGAGAGAGGTGTTAGTTAGCCCAGGGTTTTGGATGTTCAAGTTCAAGACTGGGCTGTCTTATCAATCTGCCCTCTGATAAGGTCAGCAGTAGTGAAGCCTGGCACTCCAGCAGAGGAAGTATTGATGCTGATGCAGGAAACAGATAGAGGCTGAGCCAACTCAGGTTTCTATAACCAATCCTCTCACAGGAACGACCGTCAGAGGCATGCCTCCAATGTATAAAGGAACTCACTAGGCTGCATCTTCTAAATACAGCAACTGGTTTATGTTTCCAACCACTTAGTACCATTAAACTTAAATTTTAAAGTCCTAAATGAGTTTGGGAGCCAAAGCATCTTCCAACTGTGTCGGAGACCTTCTTAACAACTTTGCAGCATCTTTTAAGAAAATAAAACTATATTTTATTTTGTTTTGTTTGTGTTTATCTAGTTGAATGAAACTTAATGGAAAATGTAAACTTAAAACTGTCAGTGGTCACTAAATCAACCCACACTTTATCTTTTTGATGGTGCTTTTACTTAGTTTTAATTTTGCCAGCATCAGAGATTTTCTGGAGCATACAGCCTGAAAATTAAAATTAACTTATCTGTTGATAAGGAACTAATATTGTCAAATTATTAGGACTAATTAAAAATGAAAGTTCCCCTTAATACTTAATTTTTGACAAGTTGTTTAACTACTATATAAATAGTTGCTTCCTAAGATGACTTCCTGTGTTTTGAAAAGGAGATACTAAGAGGCAATTAGAGATTTGTTCTTTTCTTATTGAAAAGTTGTGTACAGTGGCTGACAAGACCAGGCATGGGACAAGCACCCAGAGAGTGGCAGTTGGGATCACTTTTCACTGAATTAAACACAATTTTTTTTTTGACAGGCAGAGTGGACAGTGAGAGAGAGAGATAGAGAGAAAGGTCTTCCTTTTTGCCGGTGGTTCACCCTCCAATGGCCGCCGCGGTTGGCGCGATGCGGCCGGCACACTGCGCCGATCCGATGGCAGGAGCCAGGTGCTTCTCCCAGTCTCCCATGGGGTGCAGGACCCAAGCACTTGGGCCATCCTCCACTGCACTCCCTGGCCACAGCAGAGAGCTGGCCTGGAAGAGGGGCAACCGGGACAGGATCGGTGCCCCTACCAGGACTAGAACCCGGTGTGCCGGCGCCGCTAGGTGGAGGATTAGCCTATTGAGCCACGGCACCGGCCCGAATTAAACACAATTTAACAACATTTAATAAGTACCTTTATCATTCTGCATCCTTGGATTCTCCAGTAGCAAGTTATAGTGTATTTATGACCAGAAGTGATATATTCCAACTACTTTATATAAAATAGGAGTGCCATCCGTTACCATTTGGTTTTCCCAGAGGGGAAATAGAGGCACAGGTCAGTATTCAAGGAAAATAACTGAGAAAACAGCAAAGAGGGAGCCCTTTTAAAGCATAAAAAACAAAAATCTGTTAGGACTGTACATCCTGCCGGCTTGACTCTGCATCTGAAGAGTGTGTTGAAATCAACGACCTTCCCACACAAAGAATTGTGTGCCTGGCACTTGCTCAGAATCTGAGGGTGAGAATAATGGTCCTTATACGTACTTTACTACCCGTAGAAAAGAAACTCTGCAACAGAATGTAAATAGTTCTAAAACCACAGTATATACTCACAGACTTCCCAGATATTACACATCTTAGCATTTGGTGAAAAATATTTTAGTAGTCATTAATTTAAAATTTGAACCTTCCAAAATAAATTAATCTGAACTGTTGTTGGGACCGGTGCTGTGGCGCAGCGGATTAAAGCCCTGGCCTGAAGCACCGGCATCCCATAAGGGTGCCAGTTTGAGACCCGGTTGCTCCATTTCCTATCCAGCTCTCTGCTATGGCCCGGGAAAGCAGTAGAGGATGGCCCAAGTCCTTGGAGCCCCTGCACCCACGTGTGAAACCCAGAAGAAGCTCCTGGCTTCTGGCTTCGGAGCAGCACAGCTCTGGCTGTAGCGGCCAATTGGGGAGCGAACAATCGGATGGAAGACCTCTCTCTCTCTGCCTCTCCTCTCTGTGTAACTCTTTCAAATAAATAAATAAATAAATATTTTTTAAAAAATCTTAATTGCTGTAATTCAAAAGAAAATTACATCTTAGAATAATGCATAAGCAGCATAATACTTAATAACATTATTTTTAAATTTCTTTTTATAATTATGTGCTTTATTAGTTTTGGTACAATATCTTCAGTTTTTCAAAAATTATTGGTTATATTTCCAACATTTTTTTGCTTCCATACATTCTAAATATTGTAGAACGTGAGTGAATATAATAACTTATGAGTTAAAATACAGTTTATAAATTTCATGTCATAATATATCATTTTTCTAGAATGATAATTTCATATGTAAATAATGAATTTTTATATACCAAGATTTTCAAATCTTCCTTTGTATTCATTGAGAAAATAACATGTTTTTTAAAACATAATTTAGCTTGGTTTTGTACAATTTTGTTCGAGTATTTCTAGAAGAAAAATATTTACTATCTGCAACACATAGAAATTAGATAATATTGTGTAGCTGATCACATTATGTGGACAACAATTTTCCCAGTTATTGCTGTACACCAGGGGTTCTGTAGTAGTATCATATTACTTATCTCCCAAGGCACACAGATTATTTTTATCACAGGGCTTAATCATATTTCCAGGATAAAAAGCCTTCTCCTTGACATTGTGGTGGTGGGAAAGGGATAATTTTGCATCACATAAGTGCAGAATAAGCTCTTGTATTGGTAGATTTTTTTTTTCATTTTAATGCAGTGAAAGAATAATATGCCTACAGAATGTCTCTTCTTAATGCTGAATGTACAAATGATGCCTTTGAATGAAGCAAATATTTCTATTTCTTCTGACTATTGATCCTCAGTTTACCCAGCTCTTTCTAAATGGGTGGAATCCCCCAAGAGCAGTATCTTTTGCTTTTAATGGGGAGAACCATTTTGAGATGAAATATTTCTCTCTTAAGAATATTTAATATTTCTTCTTAATATTTCTTCTCTTAAGAAGCCTGATGATATTCCTCATTTGCTTCTCCATTAAATAATAATTGGATCTGTAATATTGAAAATATTGTGAAAGTGTTTATTTATGATGACTTTAGTAAGCCAATTTAAATGATTTAAATATCTGATAATCAGCTCTATCTAGTTACGTAATGCAATCAGCTTCCTGAGAACCTTAATGGGATGATGCGATACACACACACACACACACACCTACACACAAACATGTCGTAGAGGATAGGCTGCTGATCCAGATCAGATGGTATATATTATATATCAATGCACAAAGCTTAGCACACTCAAAATCATTTCTTTGGGGTTTATACTATTGAGGTTAACAGATAATTCTATAAACCACCTTTGTAAAGCATAACAACATCCTTAGCTAGCCAGACAGCAGAAAATGTATTTATTTACCACCAACACATTTCTTTCTGTAAATAAGACTAAAATTCTTATAAAAAATATTAAGGGAAAATGGACTATTTTAAGTATACTTTTATACTCCCCCAACTGTCTAACTTTGGCTTTTTTTTTTTTTTTTTTAGTTACCAGTCTTTTACATTGAGTCAATAGTATGAGTATTAGCTAAAAATAATAAAACAATTTTGAAACCGCATGTGCACTCTGGAAAGATCCCCTAACTGAGGAACACTCCTGGTGCAGAAATGTCTTCTTGGCAAGTTCTGACTGATGGTGAAAAATTTTCCTGTACAGCTCCTGGTGTGACAGGAAGCCTGTATGACAGCTTCAAAGTGATGGCTTAACAAACAGGGCTTTTCAGCAGATACCCTCTCTGTCGCTTGGAAATATGCATTTGTGAGAACTTTAAAAATGTCTTCTCTTTCATTCAAATTTTAAAATGCTCACCTTCTCAGGGAATGACTTTGTGCTACAGTAGGATCCTTATCACTGTTTCCTTAAATGCTTATTAGGCTTTGCCAGTGAGGTCATCTAGGTCTGGAGTTCTCTTTGTGGGAAAATGTTTAATTATAAATTAGATTCCCTTAAACATGTGCAGGGACAAAAGGGAGTGTACATTTCTTCTTGAGTAAGCTTTGGTAGTCTGTTTCTGAAAATATTTGTCCATTTCATTAAAGTTATCAAATTAATCACCATGACTTGTCCATGATATTCTCACTTGTCCTTATAGATGCTCTCTACAGTGATTTCAGTGGTTTGTGCCTTCTGTGCTATTTTCTTGACCCATCTGGGTGGATCTCTACGCCATTGGCCTTTTCATGAGAACATCTTTTGGTTTTATTAATGTCCACTATTTTCTCTTCAATTTCACATATTGCTGCTCTTATTTTTAACATTCTCTCCCTTTCACTGCTTTATATTTAATTCTCCTTTAAACTTTTCAGCTAGAAGGATAAAATACAAATTTGAATTTTTATTTTTATATCATTCTGCTATTGATTAATTTAATTTTACTCTGATCTGATAATAGGCATGATATCATTTCAGTTCTGTTGATGTTTGTTTAATGGCCTAGTGTATGGATTATTGGGTGAATGTTCTATATACACTTGAAAAGAATGCATTCTGTGCTGTTCTGAGGTGGTACGTTCAGTAAATGCCAATTACGTGGAGCTGGTTGATAGTGTTATTCAGACCTTCCATAAACACTGATTTTCTCACTACTTGCTCTATTGATTACTGAGAGACAAATGTTAAAACCTCTGACTATAATAGCAGATCTGTCATTCTCCATTCAGTTCTATCAATTTTTAGACTTTATTTTTATCAAACTTCTGTTGTTGGATATACACTAATTCAGAATTATATCTATATTAATTGTAATTACTGATATGGTAGGTTAAACCCATCAGATTGCTATGTGTATTTTATTTGCTCCATCTATTCCCCATTCCTTTTTTCTTGCTTTTGGAAATAACCGAATTAATTATGGTGTCATCTTAGCTGCAGTATTGGCTTGTTACTCTTTGGTGTGTCTAGAGCATGTGGAATTCATGGTGCAGCCTTTTCAATGTTCTTGTTTCTTCTCCCAGTGCTAGCCAAGCTCCATCTGACATGGCTGGCTGCTACTGGGTACACGGTGGGTACCTGCCGTCTCTGACAGGTAGCTTATTTTGCTTGTTCCTATGTTCAGAAATAGCCCTCTCATTATGCAGAGAAACTCTGCTTTTGTCTCAGTTCTACAAGTCAACAAGGGCAAGCTGGTTGCCACACAATGAAGTTCTGTGTCTACTCCTTTCCCCGAAGCAAGAGAGCCTCCCTGTCCGTTGACAGCCAGAGTCCATTGACCCACCCCTGGTGACCACACATTATGCACACAGCACCACTCAGCGGTTCCTTGGTCCCATCTTTGTCCTGAGCACCAATGAAAGCCCATGGAAAAGAACTTAGCAGTGAACGCAAACTCCTTTTATGCCCAGGGCTCCCAAGTGTCTCAAAGTGACCCATTTTCATTTGCTTCTGCTATGCTAACTTATTAAGTCTCCTTACTCTGATTGCAGCCACCTGCTCCTCCGACACTCCACCAAATATGAAACAGGTCCTGTGGCCTGTCGTCACTGGACGGACTTGTCCCTCTCTGGGATTCGGTTAATTTGATTGCCTTGCCACCAACGACTGGAAAATTTCAAGAATGGTATTTAAATAGAAGCTGTCTGAGCAAACACAACATTTATTTTTTTTTAAACATTTGCAGTCATTTTTATGTTGCATCTAAAACTATGCAGGGAGGACAAATGGGAATATCCAATGTGATCTAGGCGTTCACTGTTCATTTATCAGTATAGAAGTTTCACTGTTCCCTTTCTGTCAAATTATTTTTAAATAATTTGTTAGTTGTCTTCAGAATTGTTTTATATTTCAGCTTTAGGGGGTTTTACTTTTGTGGATTTTAAGCATTGTTTATCCTTTGTAGACTCTTTTTATTTATCACCAGAGGAATTTCTTGATACAATATAAATGCATCTGCAAAGAATGCTGTTTCATTATTGAAATATATGAGGTGCCTTCCAAAACGTGTATTGTGTCAGCTCTATCAGCCTTATTACAGCATTTTAAGTTGATCCTTCTGCACTCATGTTGTTGGCATCTAATAAAGAGTAATGGCTAAGGTGAAGATCCGCTGTAGTCCATATAGACAGGTTTAACTAAATCCAGGGACCCCCTGCCAATCATTTTTTAAAATTATTTTCTCAAAGTTTAAGGCATGAAGAAACTCAAGAATAATGTGACAAGCATTCAAAAACTAAAAACTCAACTTTCATAGCATTTTGTCATAATTTCTTCAACTTTCATAGAAAAATCTAAAAAATAACATGGATATTTTGCTTAATATCATTTCATTTTTTCTCTAACTTCACAGAAGAAATGACTTCAGTAGAGTCATATTAAAGCTTCTGCGGCAGGCATTTTGTCTAGTGGTTAAGACATGTACATTCTATGCTGGAGTGCCTGGGTTTGATACTTGGGTCTGGCTCCTGACGCCAGCTTTTTTTTTTTTTTTTCCTAAAGACTGATCTATTTGTTTCAAGGACAGATATATGGACAGAGCAGAAAGGAAAGAGAAAGACCTGCCATTTGCATGTTCAGTCCCCAAATGGTTGCAATGGCCAGGGCTGAGCCAGCCTGAAGCCAGACGCCAGGAGCTTTACCTGAGCCTCCCATGTAGGTAGCAGGGGCCCACACTTAGGCCAGCTTCCATTGCTTTCTCAGGCATATTAGCCAGTAGCTGGACTGGAAGTGGAGCAGCCTGTCCTGCAACTGGTGGTCTGATATGGGATGCTATTGTTGGAGGTGGCAGCTTAACCTGCTGCACCACAATGCTGGCCCCAGTACTCTAGCTGCTCTTTAATGCAATTCCTGAGGTGCAGCAGCCATGGTTTAAGTACATGGTTTTCTGCCATGCATGAGGGAGAGCTAGACTGAGCTTTCCGTTTGTAGCTTCAGCCTCAGTCCAGCCCTAGCTGCTACGGGCATTGGGAACAGAATCAGCAGATGTCAGCTCTCTTTCTGTCTTTCAGCCTTCTGAATAAATAAAAATATTATTTTTGTGATTTATTTATTTGAGAGGTAGAGTTACAGACAGAGAGAGGAAGAAGACAGAGAGAAAGCTCTTCTATCCAGTAGTTCACTCCCCAAATGGCTACAACGGCCACAGCTGGGCCAATTTGAAGCCAGAAGCCAGAAGTTTCCTTTGGGTCTCCCATGAGAGTGCAGGGGCCCAAGCATTTGGGCCACATTCCAATGCCTTCCCAGGTCATAAGCAGAGAGCTGGATCAGAAGAGGAGTAGCCAGGAGTTGACCAACCAGTGCCCTAGGAGGAGTCTTAGCCTACTATGCCACAGCTCCAGCCCCAGTAAAATTCATTTATAAAGAAAAATCTAAATGGCATTTTTGAAAGTATAGTATACTTTTCTTAAATTTTTCTTATTTATTGGGGGGTGGGGGGACACACACTTCCATCCACTGGTTCAAATGACTGAAATAGCAATAGTCCAGGCCTAAACTTAGAGCTAGGAATTTAGTCCACTTTTCCTACATGGTTAGGAACTTAGTCTACTTCTCCTACATGGGTGGCAAAAACTCAAGTACAGGGAGTATCACCACTGCCTCCCAAGATGTGCACATCAGCAGGAAGAGGGAATAACGAGACAGAACAAGGAGTCAAATCCAGGCACTTTAAGGTGGGATGCAGGCACCTTAACTGCTAGGTCAGCTCCATGCTCTTGTATTGTTTTTGTAGATCTTGGGAAGACAATTGTTTTGCATTTAAATGTGCTGACACAACCTTTCCCTTTTGTGATTTGAAATAGTTGTTTCACTGTAGTTTTACTTCATTGAAGCTTGTTTTATGCCGCCTGTTCCTGAGTGGTTAAAGGCTCCATGGGAAGTGGGTTTTGGTTTTCCCTCATCCGGGGTCGGTCCCATGGATTTCCCAAGCTTGCTGTGATGATGTGATCCTTATTATTCTTTCATCACATTCACTCACTGTTTCCGTTGTTCCTACATTGTTTTTGTGTCAATGCACAGAGTTTCTTTTATTTTCCTTATTACTTTTCTTTAAGCTCTAGAATTTCCATTTGGTATTTACTTATTTATTTGACAGGTAGAGTTATAGACAGTGAGAGACAGAGAGAAAGGTCTTTCTTCTGTTGGTTCACTCCCCAAATGGCCACACGGCCGGCGCTGCGCTGATCCGAAGCCAGGAGCCAGGTGCTTCTTCCTGGTCTCCCATGTGGGTGCAGGGGCCCAAGCACCTAGGCCATCCCCTACTGCCCTTCCGGGCCACAGCAGAGAGCTGGACTGGAAGAGGAGCAACTGGGACTAGAACCCAGTGTCCATATGGGATGCCGGCACCGCAGGCGGAGGATTAACCAAGTGAACCATGGCACCGGCCCCTGTTTTTATATTCCTTTGCTGAGACTTGGTATTGGTTGAGATCATAAAAATCATTTTTATTTTTATTCTTTTATGGAATCCTGACATCTTCCTAAGACATCAAGACATTGTTCTGGCCGGGAAAGGGAGGGGGTCCCTGTTACATTACTGCAGGTGGTGTCAGCCAGCTTCACTCTTGAGCCGCAGGTGGCACTTGCTGGTTACTGATGTGGGAGGTGGGGGTTCCTGGTCCCCATTGCCTTATTACTGTTGCTCAAGTGTCCACTGACAACAGACAGAGGGCGCTCATCACCACTGGACAGCAGTCAAAGACTTGACTCTATTAGACTTCTTCTGCATCTATGGTAGGCGGGGAGAGCAGTGCCTCATTTGCAGCTGGGGGTGAAATTCACGCTCCCTGCATGGTCTGCACCAATAGCTCAGCGAAGGGACCCTCATTTTCTCCCAGGGGGAATTCCTATCTAGGCTTCATTTTCTGACACTACCCTGTAGGTGACTGAGTGGCATCATTATCACCTGGATGTCAAAAGACTCGACTCCCATTAGTCTTTCTAGTTTGGGTGGAATTGGCTGCATTTTCTTTTCTTATTCTATTGCATGTCTGTAGGAGAACAAGTATTGTGCAAAGGTTTTCTCTGTCTCTCTATGTCCCCTATTCTCATTCTTTAGAGACAGAAAGGCTTTTTCATTATTATTTTTTCCTTTTGTATGTACTGATTGACGTTTCATGGCTTTTTTAGTTTCTTCAGCTCCAAGCGTATTATATGATGCAAAATGAAAATCCAGGTGGCTTCCCTACCACTCAGTTCCTTAGGTCCCTAACAAGGCTATTAGGAACCTGCATCTCTGAATCCTCTTACATTTGCCTTGGATACAGTTTCCAGGTTTCTAATTACACTTAGGAGGAGAAATGGGAAAAGAATTTCCAACCCATCTCCCCAGAAGCAGGTGCCTTCTACTAACTTAAAAGTGATTCTCTGAGAGGAAAGAAGAAAGTTGGTGTTGCCAAAACTATGTGTTTGGAGTTTGCCTCTTTGATTATTATACACCAAGGTGACCATGTGAGAAACCCAAATGCAAAATGCAATAAGGCTTTTGAATACACAGCTCTGGATGTCTAAGTTATCAAATGCTATTTTCTTTTTTTTTCTTTTGACAGGCAGAGTGGACAGTGAGAGAGAGAGACAGAGAGAAAGGTCTTCCTTTGTCGTTGGTTCACCTCCCAATGGCCGCTGTGGCCAGCGTGCTGTGGCTGGCGCACCACGTTGATCCGAAGCCAGGAGCCAGGTGCTTCCCCCAGTCTCCCATGCGGGTGCAGGGCCCAAGGACTTGGGCCATCCTCCACTGCACTGCTGGGCCACAGCAGAGAGCTGGACTGGAAGAGGGGTAACCAGGACAGAATCCGGTGCCCCGACCGGGACTAGAAGCCGGGGTTTTGGCGCTGTAGGCAGAGGATTAGCCTACTGAGCCACGGTGCCAGCCAACTGCTATTTTCTTAAATCATGTCTGGAATAGTAGGATATGGTGTGTCACGTATTAGCCACATTAGTGGGATGCCACAGAATAAGAATGGTGATAGATGCAGATCCAAGAAAAAGAAAAACAATTTGACAGTATAAAGAAGGAAATTCGTTCAGTTTTCCAGTGATACCTAGCTCTTACTTTTTTTTTGCCACTTATGCATAGGCCTTGTACCATGCCCTTCCTTCATTTGTGTAATTTCTTAGTATGGGAGATAGTGAACTTTTCTATAAATGTCCCCTCATTGCATCTATGCTATTGGAATAATGAAGCAAATTCTGCCATGTTGCTGTGGTAGGCAAAATTCAAAGATAATCCTCACCCTCCAACCCTCTGAGCTACATAGCTCATGCTATCCACCATTGAGTAAGGGCAAGGCCAGTGATTATAATAGGTATCTCGCCCATGATTAAGTTGGGTTATAAGGCAAAGGTCCAGAGGTCTTTCAGATGTCCTTAAGCCCTTCATCCAGTTGAGTTTGACTCAATCAAAAGTGCCGTTACTGTAGTTGAACCTGACCTAATTAGATGGGCTCTTTAGAAATTGGTGTGGAAATAGGGGACAATATTTGCCAGCAAATCTTTTTTGAGTAGGCTTGAAGAAAGAAGCTACCATGAAACAATTTTAAGGAAAGGAATTGTACCAATAATCACTTACTAAGCAACCTAGTATAAAAATTTATAAAATCAGTGTTATTGAATCTGCTATAATCTAAAAGAGTCATGTTTAATAAACAAAATCCTTTGCTAATCCACCTTATTCAGTAATATTATGGCTTCATTAAATAATTATCACAGACAAGGATAAATTAACTGCATAGAAATTATATTTTAATTTGCAAAATGTTGAATAATGCTGAAGTGGTACAGTAATTACTAATATAAAGTCTGAGTAGTTTGAACAAAAAAGGCAGTGTACTAATATTGTTAAGGTAGCTGGTAGATCTTAGCCTATGTGTCTAACAGGGGCCAAAGAAAATGGGAATTTTCTTTTTGTAGACATTTTTGTGTAGTCTATTAGGGAAGAAATGTAGAAGCAAGCCTTGGGAGCAGACCAGCATTTACACATCAAAATTCTTGTCCTTCTTCAGGAACCTGGTTAACTGGGTCCCAACCCTTTCTGGGGAATTTCCCTCCCTGTACCAAGGGGCTATGAGGTCCATTAGGAATTTCTGTCTGGAATTTCTGGAACTCCATACCCAGGAACCCTTCTCCTAAAAAGACATCCCAGACAGGGAGGAGGGAGAAGAGACGGGGCTCCAGCAACCACATCCATAAAATCTCCCATCCGAATGCAGACTGCACTCTGGTCTCTCCTGAGATACTGCCCAGTCCATCAGGAGTACTTCTCTTCATTAAGCTTTGCCTCACTAGTCACTCTCTCTTCTGTCTGTACCTTCATACTTTGACGTCACAAGACAGTGAGCCCTAGTGGATAGCAATGACCCACCTCTGCATCAAAATAATCATTCATTTTGAAAAAGGCTTATTAATGTGAGAATGTGATAATGGACATGTGGAATTTCAGCAGGAAAAGCATATGCCCCTTGGTAACTTCTGAATTATACAGTAAAAAAAAAAAAAAATACAGCTGTGACTTTATTTTAAACAGTTTTCACCATGACAAAATTTTCTCATTTCTGGACAAAAATACTTTGAGTACTGCTTAAGCCCTGGAAGGAATTTTTAAATGTTTTCTATTTTATAAGCAATGATTTTAGGAGAACAAACATTAGCTGACTTTACCAGAGGACGGAAAATGGATCTGACAGCCCGTTTTCAAGTGGCTGAAATTCTCATTTATAGTTACCAAGCAATGGTTGAACACTCACACTCCAAAATGCTCTGCTCTGGATTATTTCCCACCAACTTATTAACTAGGTGATTTCAAAAACAAGGGGTCAAAAACTGCTTTAAGATACAATAATTATTGTTGCATAATTGCACATGAAGATACTTCAAAAAGTTTGTGGAAATGGAAATATAAATTTATTTTTGTGTAAAAATTTTGAAGTGTATACATTTAAGTGGTCTTCACAAAGTTAATTGAAAATGAGCATTATGAAAAAATGAAGCACATTTTTCAATTTTTTTTTCTCCAAGATTATCTTTTAATTCCATTTTTTTCCCGTGGACATTTTGAAGGATCCTCCTATTTTGACTTGGGATGTCTGAGAGGGATTATGGTAGGGAAGGAAAATAAAGCAAATTCTATCATTGTATTACAGGTCTAATATAAGTATATACATTTTGAATTATTAAGGATTATTATAACAGATCATTCTTTTAAGTATGGATATGATTGAACATACTAACAGTGAACAGATTAAAAAGAAAACAAGGCTAGGGAAATATACATAATCTATCCTATCTACATTAAAAAATGAAGTTTTTACAACTAATATTGTCAGTACAAATGAGAACATTATTGGTATTATATTGTTTAAGATAGTATAATAATTCAAAGCCTTTTTTTGATAATCACTTTTCTTCAATTAAAAGAGGTACACTGTAATATAGTAACACCCTAAGTAAATTAGAAGAACTTAATGTGATAGAGTGCTAATTTTAATCATTTTGTTGAGATTTCTTAGGTCTATTATAATTTGTAAGACAATTTTAGAACTCCTCATTTGCCTCAGAGAATTCTGTAGACTTTAACATGACATGTTTATGAAATGTGACAACAGAAGATTTAAAGAGAAAACTGACTCCAAACTGAATTTCCCAATAAATGTACATTAGCTACTTTCAATCTAAGAAAATGGCTGTAATATTTGATTAGCTCATAAAATAGATTCAATTTAGTTAATCTCACAGGAAGAACGTCTTCGCCTTATTTTGTCAAAAAGTTCCCTTCATTACTGTTACATAAAGGCTGCCCTGTGGTTTAGCAAAAGTAATCTTGCTGGTCATGAACAGATCACAGTTTTAAAAAGGAGACAGAAGAACACAAGTCAAGTGTTCAATTACATCAAAACGAAAGACGGATGTGTCTTCTTGTATTGCAAACTTCACTGTCAGCTGATGGAAGAAGAAAGACAGATACAAGATTCTTTTTCAAGCTCAGTGCTTTTCATTTACCATGGGCCACTGGGGAAAGCCGAAATAAGTATTTGGATTCCTTCTCATCATTTATTTTTATTCAGTTAGCTATCTAGGATATAAAAATATGCTGGAAATCTACTAAATTTTCTTCTTGAGATAATTGACATGCAACATTTCTCAAAGATTTAATGTATCAAGGCCTTACGGCTT
This sequence comes from Lepus europaeus, assembly GCF_033115175.1. Classification (NCBI taxonomy): domain Eukaryota; kingdom Metazoa; phylum Chordata; class Mammalia; order Lagomorpha; family Leporidae; genus Lepus; species Lepus europaeus. Next base: position 14,343,781 of record NC_084834.1, on the reverse strand, counting down.
CTAATGTTATAACGCACAACGTTAAACTTGCACATCTTGCTGGCGCTGTGGCTCAACAGGCTAATCCTCCTCCTGGTGGCGCAGGCACACTGGGTTCTAGTCCTGGTCGGGGCATTGGATTCTGTCCCGGTTGCCCCTCTTCCAGGCCAGCTCTCTGCTGTGGCCAGGGAGTGCGATGGAGGATGGCCCAAGTGCTTGGGTCCTGCACCCCATGGGAGACCAGGATAAGCAACTGGCTCCTGGCTTCGGAACAGCGCGGTGTACCGGCCGCAGCGCGCCAGCCGCGGCGGCCACTGGAGGGTGAACCAATGGCAAAAAAGACCTTTCTCTCTGTCCCTCTCTCACTGTCCACTCTGCCTGTCAAAAAGTAAAACAAAACAAAACAAAACAAAAAAACAAAAACAAAAAACAAACAAAAAAACTTGCACATCTGAGGGGAATTGGCATTACTGTTCTGTTCACGAATGCGCAGACATTTATGGTTGCACAAGGTACTGGCATGGAAACTAACAGCAAACGAGACAGTGCTCACCACCCAGGGAAAACCAAACTGCTCACAACTCACGGGGAGTTCAAGAAAGTTCAGGCTATCTTGGATTTCGGAGAAGAGAGAGTGCAATTGTAGAGGAAGTTAAGTCATAATTTATGAAGACCCTTCTAGATTTTTCTGAATAGGAATCATGTGACTTTTTGGAAGTTTACAATGGTAATTTTCAGGATTATTTCTGATAATCAAATACCAGCCACCCCCGAATAGCTCAGCTTTAAGAAAGATGATTAGGCAGACATTCCTCTATATTTGTGACAACAAACAAATACAAGAAGCATCAATAAAGTTTAGATGATACATCTTATCAATAACATAATGATTCAATAATTTCTAAATACATAGCCAAACTTGGAAAATATTTATATCATCTGAACTGTGAAAATTAAAGCAAAAAGCTTATAACCCAGAATCAATTACAATCAAGTTTCCTACAGATCCTACAGAATAATTCTTAAGATTAAATCAGGAGTATTTGCATGCAACCGTTAAAAAATTATGGACAACAACCCAAACTTAAACACATTAGCATTCCATTACAACTACCACACTAATTACAGCAGTCCTGTTTGATTACTGGCATTTAATTTTAAATAAATATGAGGTTTTATTTCATTTAAAGTTCAAGACTGCTTCCACTGCAAATTACTTGCAAACAGCTGGAATAGAGCAGAATTAGACCCTTTATGTCTTCAGATGACTGCAGTATATAAGTACCTGCATAAGCTAGGAATGAGTCAGCAAACTCACATTGCGGAAAAGGGGAGAGAAATGCTCAAACCGTGGCATGCCGTTTACTTTCGGGCCGGGTTTGTAGCTTCCTGAATCAGTTGGCCCAGAGGCAAACAGAATATATTTTCTTTTTCTGTTACAGAGTGATGTTTTGAAGTTCTCTGAGACATAAAATATACGGTACAGAAACAGTCGATAAAACTTTGCTGCAAGTAGTAGGAAAGCATTCTGGATCTGAACTCTGGTGAGCTGCCTGCTCTGAATCCTCCAGGCTAGCTGCTTTGTGTAACCAGTGCTTGAATTCAAAGGCAGCCAGACTACAACGTAACCCAGCATTCGAACTCCCTGTCCTTACTAATTGAAAATGGCGAGACTTGCTGTTCTTTGGTGCAAAGCATTAAATGTGAAATGCGGGTGCCAGAAAGCACCGATGGGATTTGGGGAGCCAGCGTGTACCGGTGTCTGCGAGGGGTCATGTGCACAGTTCATGGTGCATTCTCTCTTTTTGCTGCTGCTTTCCTGGCTTCCTCCCCTCTCTTTGCTTCTTACTCTTTCTAAACTCCTGTATGGATCATTTTCCGTACCATTTCTTGTAGCAGAAGTAAAATGTTATCACTTGCTCATTATAATTAGATCTCATTTCTTTAGAGGAACTCAATACACTGTGTTAAGTTTAGAGGCCAACATTGTTAAGTCCACATGGACACAGTTACGTACTTTAGAAATATGCAAGTATCTCAATCCGGGGTCTTGTCACTGAGGAGGCTCTATGGCTTGTAGAAGAAGGCACAGGGACTGCTGTTGCGGCACACGGGTTAAGCTCTGCCTGGGATGCTGGCATCTGGTTGCAGACCTGGCTGCTCCACTTCTGATCCAGCTCCTTGCTAATGCTCCTGGGAAAGCAGCAGAGGATGGTCCAAGTGCTTGGGCCCCTGCACCCACATGGAAAACACTGATTAAGCTCCTGGCTCCTGGCTTCAGCCTGGCCTAGTCCTAGCTATTGAAAACAACTGGGGAGTGAACCAGTGAATGGAAGGTTTCTCTCTGGCTTTCCTCCTCTTTCTGTAACTGCCTTTCAAGTAAATAAAAAATAAGTCTTTTTTAAAAAAATAAAACAAAGAAGTGAGACACATATTTTTAAAATAAGGCAGAAAGATAGCATAAATAATCAAAATCATAGGGCTGTTTTCTATCTAGTGTCCCATCAGTAAAATGTTTCATCATTTCCAGTTACCTCAAATGTATTTATAAATTATTGATGAGGGCATACTTACATCAATCTACATATAAATTTTAAATATGTATTTATTTATTTGAGAGTCAGAGTTACAGAAAGAGATAAGAGAGACAGAGATAGAGATAAAGATAGAGATAGAGATAGAGATAGAGATAGGAGATCTTCCATCTCCTGGTTTATTCCTCTAATTGCCTCAACTGCAGCGGCTGGGCCATGTGGAAGCCAGGAGCCAGGATCTTCATCCAGAACTCCCATATGGGTGGCAAGAGCCCAAGCAATTGGGCCATCTTCTGCTGCTTTTCCCAGGCCATTAATAGTGAGCTGGATCGGAAGTGGAGCAGCTGGGAAAGGAACCAGTGCCCATATGGGATGCTGGCATTGCAGGCAGAGGCTTTACCTGCTACCCCATAATGCTGTATCTTTTGAGATATTAATTCATTTGCTTATTAAAAATAAAAATTCAAATATGTCCATCCTGTAATATAGCAGATCATTTTATGCACTTTGTGCTGTACGAACCAAGTGGAAACACCACTAAACATACATACATGTAGAGAAAAATCATCCAATAACAGTTTTGACAGGTTAAGGAAAAAACAGGAATTTTAAAAAGCATTTATTAAAAGAGAGAAACAAAATTAAAAACATGACTCCCTTGCTATTTAAAAGTTTTTCTCGTTATAGCAAGATGTGCATTACATGAACTTTACTGCCTTAACCATCTTTAAGCACAGAGTTCAGTCTACTTGCACTGCTGTGGAATCATCAGAACTCTTCATTTTGCAAAACTGAAGCTCTGTACCCATTAGACAACACTTTTTTCCATCTCCTCCACCTCCCCAGCTCCTCTCAAACAGAATTCTACTTTCTGTTCATGAATTTTATCACTTTAGTTATCTCCTGTGAAACTGATTACTTTCTGGCCTTTTCTGACTGACTTGTTTCAATAAACACAGTGACCTCAAACTTCATTCACACTTTAGGATCTGTGAGAATTCTCTTCCTTTTTAAGCACCCTCACACATGTTATATATATATATATATATATATATATATATACACATATATACATATACACACATATACATATACTATATATATGTCATATATACATGACATATATGTCATTCACGTTTTCTTTTTTAAGTTTTATTTAAGCTGTAAAAGTTGCATGTATTTCATATATACAGATATATACAGGAACATAGTGATACTTCCAACCATCCCCTCCTTTCCAGCCACACCTCAATCCTTTTTCCTTCCTCTCCCATTCCCACTCTTAATTTTTACAAAGATCTACTTTCAGTTCACTTAATTATCATAAGGTTAATCTACGTTAAGTAAAATACTTCAAAATAGTATGAAGGAAAAAAAAAAAAACACTGTTCCTCAACAGAACAGACAAGGACTGTAAAAAATCATCAAATGTCAAAATGCCCATTTCACTCCAATACAGTACATTTTAGGTACCTCTTATTAGATACCTTGGATCATGGAAAACATACGATATCTGTCTTTTGGGGACTGGCTTATTTCACTAAGTATAATGGTTTCCAGCTGCATCCATCTTGTTGAACAAGACAGGATTTCATTTTTTTCTCTACAGCTGAGTAGTACTCCGAAGTGCATATACACCATAATTTCTTGCCTTTCATTCCCTGATGGACACTTGAGCTGCTTCTACCTATCAGCTACTAGGAATAATACTCCTATGAGCATGTGCGCACTAACGTCTCTTTGAAATTCTGCTTTCAGTTCTTTTAAGTACACATCCAGAAGTGGAATTGCTGGGTCATATTGCTGGTTCCATTTCTCGTGGAACTGCCATGCTGATACCCTTGAGCTTCATCATTTCATAATCTTACCAACAACGAATGACTTTGAGTTTTTCCACATGCTTGTCAGCTGTTCTTTTCTTTTTCTTTCTCCCTCCCTCCTTCGCCATCTTTTTCCCTCCCTCCCTTCCTTCTTCCCCTCCTCCCTCCCTCCCCCCTCCCAATCCTCCTTCACTCTCTCCCTCCCTCCCTTTCTTTTCCTTCTTTCCTTCCTTCCTCCCTCCCTCCCTTCTTCCCTTCCTTCCTCCCCCTACTTCCTCCCTTCCTTCCTCCCTTCCTTCCTCCCCCTCCTTCTTTCTTCCCTTCCTCCCTCCCTCCTTTTTTCTCTCTCTCTCTTTAATTCTTTTTCTTTCTTTCTCTATCCTTTTTATGAAGTAGCCAGTCTAATGTGTGTCAGGTCATTTGCTCTGTTTTAACAATGATAGACAGATGAGAATGGGATGAAAGGTTTTTGTAGTGAAAGCTGTGATATATAAGTTCGTGTTTTGTGCAGACTCTCGAGATCAGAAGAGGGTTCTGAGACTCATTATATTTCTCTACCACACTTTAACACAGTGATCTGTACACAGCAGACTCTGAATAAACATGCGATTGGATCTGGAATGTAAAAATAATCCATTTTCCATTGTCCAAATCCTGATTTAAATAACAGATTATATTTGGTACTATTTGCTGAGCTCAGTTCACTGAGCAGTATAATTAAGAAATACCTACACAGCTTCAACAAATTGGATTATTTTATTCTTTGGGGAAAACTTATCAAAAGGCACAGCTTCACTGTGAGCTAAATTCATTTTAAGATTTCTGTCAATATTGATGGATTGTTCATTGCATTCAGAATAATGCATACTGTTTTGGATTCATTTAATAATTTAATTCCTAAAAAATGTGTTGTCACAATTATATTGTTGAAGACATTTTTTACATGAGGAAGGGAATACTGAAGGCGCCAGTTTCTTGTAGTAGTTCAAATTTGTTACTAAGCAACTTTTAAAGGAAGGAGATTTACTCCGGCGCATGATTTAGAGGTGCACAGTCCGTGCCTGGGTACTGTAAGTATGTTGGCTGTCTGTGAGGCAGGAGGCTGGCAAAGCTAGAGCATATGCAGAGAAAATACCACCTGGCAGGAGATTCAAGGTGGCTGAATAGGAAAGATATGCTGATTCTGAGGAGGGCAAGAAAGCGGAAGAGAAGGGGAGGAAGGATTCTCCTGGGGTGAGTTGGAGAGAAGTTTACAGTGGAAAATGTGCAGAAGGAAGAGGGACGACGAAGCAGCGTGCAAGGTGCAGGCATGCAGCAGCCAGTGGGGTCACCATGCATGAGTCCCACAGCCAGGGACTGGAGGCGACACCAGCTTTGGAGAGAGAGGTGAGGGCAGCCTGGGGCAGCCCGTGCCACTGGGGATATTGCCTGAGGGAGAACACTGTGGACCACACTCTGAGTCCAGCCTGGAACCTTAGCAGGGGGCATGGTACCCCTAACCCAGTGAAGGAAAAGCACATTTCTTTTCTCCTCATTCCCAGAAAATGGTCCCCATCAGCTGGTGGAGAGGTGCCATCTTGACCCAAGTAGAGGCTGTGGAGGCTCTCAGATTTTACCAGAGGGAAAAATCCACATTTCCCACTGACATTGAGTCTGGCTGGGGGTGTTGATAGGGGGGTGGACATCTCCACATGACTGTGAAGTGCCAGAGGCTCAGAGCTCCCTGACTGCCCAGGGTGGGTCATTGCTGACAGTTCCACGCTCACACTGTGGACTGCACAGATCCTATGGGTGGTCCATGTGCCAGTACCAGTGTGGGTGAGGATTGTACTCACTGTGGGATAACCCTGGGCTCTGACCACCTTGGAATAGAGGAGGTGAGATTGTGATTATGCCAACATGCATGGTCATACACTCATCCCTGCTGACAACAGAGGAGATCCACCATGCCCAACTTGGGTGTCACCTGGATGCTTGTCTTACCCTTGAGCACTGACCAGAGCTCCCTGGCCTCACCAAGCATATGCCTGTAGGTATTCATGGAAAGAGCAGATATTCCACCAAACCACAGAGACATAATTCAAAAATGAAACTGTCAGTGGGAAAAACCAATAAGTGTTTCAACAAACGCCTACAAATATGTGCAGAAACACAAGAAAGAAGAACAAGGAAGACAATGAGACTCCCACAAAGGAATACAACAACACGTCAATATTAGAATGTGAAGATGAACAGACTGATGACATGTCTGAAAAAGAATTCAAAAGAATGATCCTAGGGTTACTCAGAAGCAATGAGAAGAAAATCTATGAGTTAAAGAAATCCATAAATTACAAGAATGAAAAATTTCCCAAAGATAGAAATGTTGAAGAGAAATCAAACTGACATGTTAGAAATGAAGAATTCAACATGTCAAATAAAAACATAGTGGAAGGCTTCAACAACAGACTTGGTGAAGTAAAAGAAAGAATATCCAAGCTATAAAACAAATCTTTGGAAATATCTCAGTCAGACCAAACAAAAAGAAGAAGTTAGAAAACATAAAAAAAAGTGTTTGAGACTTATGAGATACCATCAAATGACCAAACACACTGCTCTTAGGTGTCCTAGAGGTGTGGAAAGAGAGAATGGGTTAGAAGGGTTTTTCAGTGAAATAATAAAGAAAGCTTCCTTAATTCAGAGAAAGGAAGGACATCCAAGTACAGGAAACACATAGAACTCTTCATAGACACCACCAGAAAAGATCTTTACCAAGACACATTGTATTCAAACGTTCAACATCAAAACATGAAGAAAAGATTCTAAATTGTGCCCAAGAGAAATACAGATTATCTTCAGAATATCTCCAATGAAACTCATAGCTGATTTCTCATCAGACATCCTACAGGCTAACAGCGAATGCAGAAACACAGTTCAAGTATCAAAAAACAAACAAACAAAAACACCACACAAGATGATGGAATATCAACAGTGCTGTCTGCTCTAGGTTCGTCAAAATTAGTAGGAAAAAAGTGGAGAAAGTACAACCCCACTTCTGTTAACAAGAGGACATATATCAGACCCAATTTGAGTGTTACCCTGGATACTCACTCCACACTACAGCACTGACCAGAGCTCACAGGCCACACCTACTAAATACTTCCTTGGTATTTCCTGAAGGTGCAGACATTCCACTAAGCCACACAGGCATAACTCAAAGATAAAAGCCACCAGAAGGGAAAAAGAAAACAAGAATTAACTCTAAAAATATAAAATGCAGAAATAAATAAATAAAATAAATAAAAATAAATGCAGAAATTCAAGAAACAAGAATAAAGAAGACACCATGACCCCTCCAAAGGAACACAACAACACTTCAATATTAGAAAGTGAAGAGGAAGAGATTGAAGAAATGCCAGAAATAAAATTCAAAAATTAATGACAGGGTTACTCAAAAGCAATCAGAAGCAAATCCCTGAACTAAAGAAAACCACACATGAAATGAATGAAATTTTTCCCATGAAATTTAGATTATAAGATAAATCAAGATGATATATTAGAAATGAAGAATTCAATACAGCAAATAAGAATGCAGTGGAAAACCTTAACAACAGACTTGGCGAAGCAGAATAAAAAATATCTGACTTAGAAGACAAATCTTTGGAAATCTTTCAGTCAGACCAAATAAATAAAAAATAAATAAAAAGAAAAAAGTGGAAAACAAAACAAAACAAAATAAAAAACTGTCAGAGATTTATCAGATACTATCAATGACACACCTACAGGTATTAGGAATTCCTGAAGGTATGGAAAGAGATAATGGACTGGAAGTCCTCTTCAGTGAAATAATTGCAGAAAACTTCTCTAATTTGGAGAAAGAAAGCAATATTTATGTACATGAAGCACACAGAACTCCTAACAGACACGACCAGAAAATGTCTTCACCATGACACACTGCAGTCAAACTTTCCACAGTAAAACATAAGGAAAATATTGTAAAATGTGCATGAGAGAAACACCAGATTATTTCAGAGGATCATCTCCATTTAGACTCATGGCTGACTTTTCAACAGAAACCCTACAGCCTAGGAGAGAATGGCAAGATACAGTCCAAGTCTTAAGAGAAAAAAACTGTCAACCCAGAATACTGTACCCTGCAAAGCTCTCTTTTATGAATGAAGGTGAAATATAGACCTTACATAACAAACAGAAATTGGATAAATTTGTCACCACTTGTCCAGCCTTACAAAAGATGCTTAAGGATGTGCTAAAAAGGGCAGGTGAAAACATCCTAATATCAGACAAAATAAACTGTAACACAGAAACTGCTAAAAATTGAGAGCGGCACTATGTAACAATTAAGGGATCAATTTAACAGGAAGATGTGACTTTAATAAATTTATATGCACCCTATTATAGGACACCTGACTGTTTGAAAGAAATATTACATGACCTAAAGAGAGACACAAACTCCAATAAGATAGTAATGAGAGACTTCAACTATTGACATTCATCAATGGATAGATCATCCAGAGAGAAAAATCAACAAAGAAACAACAGAGCTTATTGAAACTATAGACCATACGCTCTAACCAATAGTTACATAACTTTTAACCCCTCAATTGTAGAACAGACATTCCTCTCAACAGTGCACAGAACTTTCACTAGGATAGACCATATAGTAGGCCATAAGGCAAGTCTCAGTAAATTAAAAAAAATCAAAATCATACCATAAACTTCTGATTACATTGAAGCTGAAAATCAATAAGTCAAGAATCTCGAGAACATATACAAACATATGAAGACTGAACAACACGATCCTGAGTGAAAAGTGGGTTATAAATCAATGGGTAAATGAAAAAAATCTGGAAATTAATGAAGACCACAATACATTATATCAACATTTATGTGATATAGCAAAAGCAGTTTTAAGAGGGAAGTTTATAGCAATTGGTGCCTACATCAAGAAATTGGAAAGGACCCAAATAAATGAACTATCAATACATCTAAGGACCTGGAAAAGCAACAACAAACCAAATCACAAATTAGTAGGAGGGAAGAAATAATTAAAATTAGCAAAGAAATAAACAAGAATGATATAAAAGATACAAAAGATCAGTGTAATGAAGAGCTGGCTTTTAAAATATAAACAAAATTAACACACCATTGGCCCAACTAACCAAAAGAGAGAGAGAGAGAGAGATTGAGAAAGAACCCAAATCATGAAAATCAGAGATGAAAAAAGGAAATATAACAACAAATACCACAGAAATAAATAGAATTACTACAAAGAGCTATATGCCAGCAAATCAGAAAACCTAGGAAAAATGGATAGATTCCTGAACGCATACAATCTACCAAAATTGAGTCATGAAGACATAGAAATCCTAAACAGATGAATAACCAAGATGGAGACTAAATCAGAAGACCCTCCCAACAAAGAAAAGCCCAGGACCAGATGGCTACACTACTGAATTCTACCAGACATTTAAAGAAAAACTAATTCCAATTCTTCACAAGCTATTCAAAACAATTGAAAAGGAGAGTATCATCCCAAAGTCATTCAATGAAGCCATGAAAAAAAAAAAAAACAGAGAAAGAGAATAACAGAACAATTTCCCTGGTGAATATAGAAGCAAAAATCTTCAACAAAATACTAGCCAGTTGAATCCAACAACACATCAGAAAGATCATTCACCTGGACAAAGTACAGTTTATCCATGATAGATCCCTGGGATTTATCCCTGCAAATCAATAAATGTGATATATCACATTAATAGCTGAAGAACAAAGGCCATATGATTATCTCAATAGATGCAGAGAACGCATTTGATAAAATACAACACACTTTCATGATAAAAACTTTAAGCAAATTGGGTATAGAAGGAATATTCCTCACCATAATCAAGGCATTCTATGACATACAGCCAGCATCTCATGGAATGTGATAAATTGGAAATATTCCCACTAAGATCTGAAACCAGATAAGGATATCCACTCTCACCATTGCTATGAAGCATAGTCCTGCACATATTATCTACAGTTATGAGGTAGGAAAAAGAAGTCAAAGGGATACAAATTCAGAAGGAGGAAGTCAAACTATCTCTATCTCCAGATGACATGATTTGATAAATAGGGGATCCAAAAGACTCCCCTAAGAGACTATTGAAACTCATAAAAGATCTTGGTAAAGTAGAAAAATATAAAATAAACAAACAAAAATAAATAGCCTTTGTATACATAGACAATACCATAGCTGAGAAAGAACTTCTAAGATCAATCCCACTCAAAACAGCTACAGAAAATTAAATACCTTTAATAAATTTAACCAAGGACATCAAAGATCTCTATGATAAAAATTACAAAACTTTAAAGCAATCTTAAATAACAAAAGCAAAGTTGGAGGCATTACAACACCAGATATAAAGACAAACTACATGGCAATTATAATCTGCCTAGAAGTGGCAAAAAACAGACATGTAGACCAATGGAACAGAATAGAAACTCTAGAAATCCATCCACACATCTATAACCAACTTATCTTTCACAAAGAATCTGAAATCAATCCCTGGAGCACGGACAGTCTCTTCAACAAAAGTTTCTGGGAAAACTGGATCTCTGCATGTAGAATATGAAAAAGACCCCTACGTTATACCTTACACAAAAATCCACTCAAAAGGGACCAAAGACATAAATATACAACCCCATATCATCAAGTTACTAGAGAACGTTGGGGAACTCCTGAGGTACATTGGCACAGGGGAAGACTTCTTGGCAAAGAGCAGAAGCAAAGGTAATAGAAGACAAGATTGACAAATGGGATTAAATCAAATTTAGAAGCTTCTGCACTACAAAAGAAACATTCAACATAGTATACAGGCAACAGAAAGAACTGGAAAAATATTTGCAAACTATGTAACAGATAAGGAATTAATTTCCAGAATCTACAAATAGTCGAATAAACTCAACAACAACAAGACAATCAATCCAGTTAAGCAATGGGCAAAGGATCTGAGCAGACATATTTCAAGAAAGGCAATTCAAATGGACAACAGACACAAGAAAAAATGCTCAGGAACATGAGCCAGCAGGGAAATGCAAATCTGAACCACACTGAGATTTTTCCCTCACTCCCGTTAGAATGGCTTTCATACAGAAATCAACAAACAACAAATGTTGGCGAGAATGTGGGGAAAAGGGTGACCTAATCCACTACTGGTGTGAATGTAAACTGGTTGCAGCCACTGTGGAAAACAGTATGCTGATATCTCAGACATCGGAATACAGACCTACATTATGACCCTGCAATCCCACCCCTGGGAACTTACCCAAAGGAAATGAAATCAGCGTATGAATGAATGAATTGCAAGACCTTTTACAATAGCTAAGATATGAAATCAATCCCGATGTCTATTACTGCAGACTCGGTAAAAAAATATGGTATATATACACTATGGAATACTACACAGCAGTTTTAAAACAAAATGAAATCCCAGGGCTGGTACAGTGGCACACTAGGTTAATCCTCTGCTTGCGGCGTCAGCATCCCATATGGGCACTGGTTCTAGTACCGTTGCTCCTTGTCCAGTCCAGATCTCTGCTGTGGCCTGGGATAGCAGTAGAGGATGGCACAAGTGCTTGGGCCCTTGCACATGCATGGGAGACCAGGAAGAAGTATCTGGCTCCTGGCTTCGGATGAGTGCAGCTCTGGCAGTTGGGGCCATTTGGAGAGTGAACCAATGGAAGGAAGACCTTTCTCTCTGTCTCTTTCTCTCTCACTGTCTGTAACTCTACCTGTCAAATGAATAAATAAAAATCTTTAAAAAATGAAATCCTGTCATTTGCCGCAAAATGGATGCAACTGGAAACCATTATACTTGGTAAAATGAGCCAGTCCCCAAAAGACAAACACCATATGTCCTCTTTGATCTGTGGTAACTAACAGAGTACCTAAAATGTAATCTATAGGAATGAAATTGACACTTATGATGCAATGAATTTGAACAGTCCTTGTCTTGACTGTTGAGGAACACTACTTTTTTGCTTGTTTCCCCTGATCTGTGGAAACTAACAGAGTACAAAAATTGCAATGTATGGTTATTTGCATTGCAATCTACATAAAATTATTCTTGTTCATAAACTAGGAGAAAATGGCTGAAAATCTAAATGAACTTAATTATTATCTTGTTTTTTTTTAACTTTTATTTAATGAATATAAATTTCCAAAGTACAGCTTATGGACTACAATGGCTCCCCCCCCCCCCAATAACTTCTCTCTCACCCGCAACCCTCCCCTCTCCCGCTCCCTCTCTCCTTCCACTCACATCCAGATTCACTTTCAATTATCTTTATATACAGAAGATCAATTTAGTATATATTAAGTAAAGATTTCAACATCTTACACCCACATAGAAACACAAAGTGAAAAATACTGTTTGAGTACTAGTTATAGCATTAAATCACAATGTACAGCACATTAAGGACAGAGATCCCACATGAAGAACAAGTGCACAGTGACTCCTGTTGTTGACTTAACAAATTGACACTCTTGTTTATGGCGTCAGTAATCATCCTAAGCTCTTGTCATGAGTTGCCAAGTCTATGGAAGCCTTTTGAGTTCGCTGACTCAGAATATTTAGACAAGGTCATAGTCAAAGTGGAAGTTCTCTCCTCCCTTCAGAGAAAGGTACCTCCTTCTTTGATGACCTGTTCTTTCCACTGGGATCTCACTCGCAGAGATCTTTCATTTAGGTCATTTTTTTGTTTTGTTTTGTTTTTGCCAGAGTGTCTTGGCTTTCCATGCCTGAAATACTCTCATGGGCTTTTCAGCCAGATCTGAATGCCTTAAGGGCTGATTCTGAGGCCAGAGTGCTGTTTAGGACATCTGCCATTCTATGAGTCTGCTGTGTATCCTGCTTCCCATGTTGGATTGTTCTCTCCCTTTTTTTTATTCTATGGGTTAGGATTTTCAGACACTAGTCTTGTGTATGTGATCCCTTTGACTCTTAGTCCTATCATTATGATCATTAATTATTATCTTGTAACCACAAAGGAAATATTTAGATTTCACATTGTCATTGATTCTATTTCATTAAAAGAAATTATGAATGAATAATTGATAAAAAAAAACTGTATATGGGTATAATGGCCATGGTTTATATTCCCACTAAACTAGAGTCTTTTTGCTTTTTACACTTCTTTTTTGGTGATATATTAAGCCTTTTTCAAAGTAAATTTAAATATATTATCTCCCAAACAAACAACCAAACAGACCAAAAGAACCATAGAAGGAAGGTGGGATGAGTAAGGGAGGGAGGGAGGGAATATCATTTTTTTCTTAGACTTGTGTCTACAAATCATATTGAATCTGTTAAAAATTAATTAAAATTAAGTAAAGAAAGAAAAAGAAAAATATCTTCAAAAGGACATATCATATGGTACTCAGGAAGCCTAGACAGGCTAAGTCCAACTTGGCTTACACAGCCAATGCTCTCATGAGAATTACTTTCCCAGGGTGTGCCTCCATGGCTGAAGGACCTCCCACTAGGCCCACTTCCTAAACCCAAAATAGGATCAAGCTTATACCCTGAATCCATTAGGTATTAACATGATCCAATAAGTATTATCATAAGATTTTGAGGACCAAGCCTTTAACCCATCTGCATTTTGCTGAAACTCAAAGTAATATACAAACCATAGATTCACATATTAATTCCTTCCTCCTCACTGTTGGCCTCTTTACATTCTGAGTATAAATAAGTTTATCTCCCTCTCTCTCTCTCTCACTTACTGGCTCTCTTTCTATCTCTCTTACCACAAGCACATGAAACACAAACATACATATAATAGAATATATATATATATATATATGTATGTATGTATGAGAGGTCTTCAACAATTAATGGAAAATGTGTATTATGAAAATATGGTACACGGATTTCAAAACATTCCTGCAACAGAACAAAGTTAATTTTCAACACCACTTTCCATGACCGTTCTGAAGTCCTTTTGTGTGCTATAAATAAATACACCTAGACATATACCTAAAGAAAGTCTGGACTGATTTACAGACATGTACGATAAACAGCAACACTATTTGTAACAGAGACTTGTATCTTGATCACATCTATTCTGTCAGAATAATTACTTCCTACTAAGCCAACTTGAGTTTAAAATTGCACAAATGTTCAATCTAATTTATATAAAGTAAATTTTTAAATAGTCAGATAGTCACAGATCATTAAAACTATAATAAAATTCTTAACAATTTGACAAAAATTTAAAACGAAGTTTCATAAATAGTATACTTGCTCAGAAATATGACCATAGAAATATGACCCCTGGGGTGGGAATTTAACACAACCATGAAGATGCTGCTTGAGAATATCTGAGTTCAAGTGCTTGCTCAACTTCTATCCAACTTCCTGCTAATGTGCTTCTGGGGAGACAGCAAGTGATGGCTCAAGTACTTGAGTCCCTGTCACCCACACAGGAGACTCAGATGGAAAAATGGAACTCTGGATTACCAGCATCAGCTGGCTCAGCAGTGGCTATTAAGGGCATTTGTGCAATGATACAGCAAATAGAAGATATATCTCTCTCTCTCCACAGACATGTAGGACTGTGTGTGTGTGTGTGTGTGTGGTGTGACTCTGCCTTTCAGTTAAAAAAATAAAAAAAGAAATATGGCAACAACTTTTAAAATATCACTTTCCAAAAGCAGTTACTTACCAAAATCCTACACACTGAACAACAGCAGAAATATTAATTTTTATAAATAAGTTGAGAAGAGCTAATTACAAGTATGTTAGCGATAAAAATATATACCAGTATCTGTCATGATCTATTTGCAGTAAGAAAAAAGACTGTTTTATCTTCTAAAACTACAATCCATTCAACTATGCAGCAGTGAATGACAGATTCTCTGTTTTCATAAATCAGGTATGGTAGGTGATATATCACTTAAGAATGGTCAAATAATGATAACCTGTTGGCATTGAGTCTCTAGGACTCTCCAGGTAAGGCTATGCTTTGAACAACTCACAGCAGCGTTGATGCCCACTTGGCCAGGAAGGTATTGTTTGCATTAAACTCTTCCTTTCATAAGTGTCATAATGTCAACTTCTTCTCAGTACTGGAGTCATTTTCAAGTGTGAGTAGCTAGCAACGTTTTCTATTACTGAAAAATACCAATAGATTTTTTTTTTTTGCAGTTCTACTAGGAGGCAATATGAAACACAATGGAAAAGAAGTAAAAAGGTGAGAGTCCCAGATGACAGAATAGGGAAAGGCATACTGCTCTAGGCTAGGAGTAAATAAAAGTGGGGATGGAAGTAGTACATTCTCAGGAGACAGAAAACCACAGTGAGAATTCTACAGAAGTACGAGGAACACTGGATTGATGTGGAAGGTACAGATGAACAGCATGAAGATAGACACAGTCCATGACCCCAGCAGCCAAGAGCCCGTGAAAGCACCTGTTTGGAGTAGCCCATGCCACTGGTTATATAGCTAGAGGGAGAGCTTGGCCTAAGGCCCTAAGAGGGATAGGGTACCTGCTAACCCAGTGAAAAAAGGGAGAGGCACGTTTGTCTCTCCTCATCTTCCCCCTACAACGGTGCCTGTCAACCGGCTGAGAGAGGGTGGACACCATTTTGGGCATAAGCAGCAGCTGCAGAAGCTCTTGCAACCATGTCCAGCAACTGGCTGGGACAAGATGCCACCTTGTCAGCATTTGCAGTGTAGCAGCTTCGGTGTGTGTACCTGGCAATCTGTAGGGAGAAGGCACCATTGTGGAATGAGTAGGCTCTGCAATAAGCAGCTCTTTTGCATGTGCACGATCCAGGGATTCTACCAGAGGGGAAAATATGTGATCCCCAATGACTTTGAGTCTGGCTGGGAGGATTGACAGGCGGCTGAGCACCCAGGCAGGACTGTGAGGTACCCCCAGCATTTCCACACATCATAGGCTCTGGGGCTCTAGGGCTCAAACCACTTAAGTGGAGCACCCACAGAAAGCTGGCTATTGGAACATCTCTGCCTCACTGTGGACAGGACAGGCTAGCAGAGATGAGCGAATCCTCTGTACCCCATGACTGTGGGAGCCTTGTGTGCTGAGACTGTGGGAACTCTGACTGCACGAGAGGGTGTAGGGTGCAGCTAGGTTACTGGGCAATCAATGAAAGTGGCTCCACAGGCTCATAGCTCCCTGATCGTCTGGGGTGGGTCATTGTAATGGGATCCATGCTCACACCGAGGACTGCACAGTTCCTTTGTGCGATTCAGGCAGCAGCACAGTTGACTATTGCACCCACTGTGGGCTGACACTGGGGCACTGATCACCTTGGAAGAGAAGTGAGTGTGTGATTGCACAAATAGAGGTGATCATACCCTCCTTTCTGTCAGCAAGAGGAGATGCATCACACACAACTTGGGTGTTATCCTGGAACTCATCCCACAGCGGAGCACTGACCAGAGCTCCCTGGCCACACCCAGCACACACCTCTGAGTACTCATTGAAAAAGCAGACACCCCACTAAAACACAGAGTCACAGATTAAAGACAAAAGCCATCAGAGGAAAAAAAAAGTATTTCCACAAATGTATAAAAATAAATGCAGAAATTCAAGAAACAAGAATAAGACAACATGACCCCCCAAAAAACTAAGACAACACTTCAGAAATTGAAAGAATCTGTCATTACTTGTTTAGCCTTACAAAAGATGTTTAATGATGGGTTAGACACAGAAACACAGAAAGACAGTCAACACTATGAGCGAATGTGAAGGCAGACAATCTCTGAGTATATGTACAAAGGAAACCCAAAGCAAACAAGAGGGATATTTATGGAAAATGGCATGGTCAATCATTACTTATCAATAGTAACCTTGAGTGAAAATGACCTAAACTCTCCAATTAAAAGATAAACTCTGGATGTATGGATTCAGCATGGTGCTCCGGCCGCAGCGGCCATTGGCGGGGGGGGGGGGGGGTGAACCAACGGAAATGGAAGACCTTTCTCTCTGTCTCTCTCACTGTCTGTCAAACTGTCTGTCACTTTGTCAAAAACAAACAAACAAAAACAAGACCTATCTATTGCTGCCTACAGAAATACACCTCACCAAGAAAGATACATACAGATTGAAAGTGAAAGGATGGAAAACAATATTCTTTACAAATGCAAAGCTGAAACAAGCAGGTGCAGCCATCCTAACATCAGATAAAATGGACTAACTCAAAAAATGTTTAAAAAGATGAAGATAGGCATTATGTAATGATAAAGGGCTCAATTCAACAGGAAAATGTGACAATAATAAGTGTATATGCACCCACTGAGAGGGCACCTGGCTATTTAGAAAAAATGTTAATGGATCTAAAGGGAGACATAGACTCCAATACTATTGTAATAGGGGACTTCAACACAACAACTTTTATCAATGGACAGATTAGCTAGACAGAAAATCAACAGAGAAACAACAAAGCTAATTGACACAATGAGCCAAATGGATCTAACTGATATCTCCAAGATCTTTCATCTCACAGTTGCAGAATATACATTGTTTTCATCAGTGTATGGAACAGTGCCGAGATTACCTTGAACAATAAATTTCAGATGACACCAAGTGAAATAAATTCCTGGCGTCATTCTCCTTTGTGGGGTTGCCACTGCCTGCTGTGTTTATGTTGTGGCTCCCTCCAGTGAGACCTGCACGTCCACAGCACCCTCCCACACAAGGGACCTCTCTG
Organism: Lepus europaeus; assembly: GCF_033115175.1. Lineage (NCBI taxonomy): Eukaryota > Metazoa > Chordata > Mammalia > Lagomorpha > Leporidae > Lepus > Lepus europaeus. Next base: position 14,325,724 of record NC_084834.1, on the reverse strand, counting down.
CAGTGTCCCGGCCATTCAGCCTCGGAGATGGTACACTTCCTTTCCTCACTCTACATCTCCTTTTCTTTTGAAAAATTTAAAAATTTATTTTAAAGGGCAGGAGACAGAGAAAGAGTGAGAGAACTTCCATCCTGCTGATCCATTCTCCAGGTACCCACCAAGTGGGGCGCTGGAACTCAATGCAAGTTTTCCACATGAGTGGCAGGGACCAATGTACTTGACCCATCATCTGTTTCCACCCATGACGCACATTAACAGGGAGCCAGAACAGGAAGCAGAATGGGAAATTGTACCCAAACAACCCCGTAAGAGATGCAGGTGTCCCATGGAGCATCTTGACCATTAGGCAAAATGCCCGTTTTGATTGTACATTTTTACTACATCAATATTGCAGTAAAAACTTCAGAAAAGAAGTACAAGTAGCATGTTTTGGTATCAGCTGCAAACCTCCTCAATCCTTCTTTGGTTTGAGATTCCCCTTCTTTCTTTTGGTTTCCCATGCGATCAAAGTGGACTTTTACATCTGTGGGCTCATTAGCTCTACTTCAGTAGTTCTCTGATAATATTTTGCTCCCTTTGCCCCCATAGACATGTGTATTGTCTGTCCTTGCTAGCTTGAATGATGGCATTTGTTCAATATTTTGCTTAGACAGAGTTTTTAATCTTGGTTCTGTCAGCCATGTGTTTTCAGCACAGTAACTTCAACCCTGTAAATGTGTATACATTTAGGAGTTTATGTAGCATGGACGATAGAAGTGGATCAGGTTTCCTCAAAGGACAGAAATTGAAGCCTATAAAATGAGCACTGTGATTAAATTTAGGAAAAGCAGGTGGGAGGTAGGCTTCCTACTCCATGCAATTGATATGTCTTTTGAGGCTTGAGATATTAGAAGGTAACCAAGTTAAAGATCTTTGAAAGACAAAATCAAAAAGAAAACAAATAACACCCGCCCCCCAACTTTTAGTAATAAAGCTGGAAGAAAGTAAAGCTATGAAAGACATGAACATAGTCAATTTGAAGAAAATAACAGGGAGAATGCATTTGTCAAGTTCATGTACTTACATGGAAGTGGCATGAATTTGAGAAGATAAAAAGAAAGTCAATTTAGTTATAATTTAGTTTGGGTATTCACTTACTTATATTTTATTACAAAATAACCTGAAGTAAAAACATTTAAAAATTCTCTTAAAATTTTCACTAGTTACATTTGTTACATACATAAAAATTAGGCTAATCACTTAACCTTCTTCAATAGCTGTTACAAAGGCTGTGAAAGGTTGGGGCCAGTGCTGAGGCCTAGTAGGTTAATCCTCTGCCTGTGGCACCGGCATTCCATGTGGGTGCTGGTTCATGTCCACACTGTTCCACTTCCAATCCAGCTCCCTGCTAATGGCCTGGGGAAGCAGTAGAAGATGCGACACGTGCTTGGGCCCCCACACCTGCATGGAGCCCTGGAGGAAGCTTGTGGCTCCTGGCTTTGGATCGGCCCAGATCTGGCTGTTGCTGCCATCTGGGGAGTGAACGAACGGATGGAGGACCTCTCTGTCTCTGTCTTTCTCTCTCTCTAATTCTGCCTCTCAAAAAAATAAAGTGTTTCTTAAAATCTTTTTAAAAAGACTATGAAATGCTTCATTTTTTATTTTTTGTTTATTTGCCAGGTAGAGTTACAGACAGAGACAGAGACTGGGAGAAAGCTCTTCCTTCCATTGGTTTACTCCCCAATTGGCTGGTACAGCTGGCACAGTGCTGATCCGAAGCCAGGAGCCAGGTGCTTCTTCCTGGTTTCTCACCTGGATGCAGGGCCCAAGCACTTGGGCCATCCTCCACTACCCTCCTGAGCCACAGCAGAGAGCTGGACTAGAAGAGGAGCAACCAGGACTAGAACTGGCGCCCACATGGGATGCCGGAGCCGCAGGCGGAGGATTAACCAAGTGAGCCACGGCGCCAGCCCTATGAAATGCTTTTATTAATCTTACATTTTGAGAATATGTTAGTGCTGACTTTCCCCTTTTCTGGTCACTAAAGCAAGTGAAAATGAGACTGATCTAAATCTTTAGTTTTTCTTTAAAATGGTTCCATAGCAAGGCCTTAGACCCTAAGCTGAAATTTATTTTACAACTACCAATCAGCTAGCATTTTAATTTATTTAAATTATTTTGATTCTGATACTCCAATTAATACAGACTTTAATGCAATATTTTTATTTCCCAACTATCTCACAAGATTGTAAGAAGTATCAAATCACAAAATGTAGTAAAATGCTATTTCTGCATCACTATAATATATATTCAGCTTTTACCATGACTTGTCACAATTTTTCTTTATGAATCCATCAAGTCAATAATTGTAGCTATGTTGGTAAGAAAAAAGTAGACTAATTATAAATGTAGGATAAATTTCCAGAGGAATTCATATATTGAAGAAGCGATTTCAAATATAGCTGTGTGTGCAGAATTCAGTTACAGTATTAACTCAGTAATTAATCTATTATTTATATTTTTAATACTATTTAATAACACATTAATGACAATTATATGACTTACATTAAAGTTCTTCATGTTTTGATTCCTCTTTTATTTTAAACATAAGGAATATTTGTAATAAATGCCACTTTATTTGATGAGAAAATGCATGCCTAATCTGAAAGCATCATATTATTAAAAATAAATCTTTTTATTGTTTTGTTCAAAAGAAACATATGTGGCAACTCAGAAAATTTGGAAAAACTGTAAATACAGAAATAAAGAAGAAAGTCTTCTGTTTGGCAGAGAAGTCTGTTGATTGATATGTGTAATATTTGGGAAATTAGATTTTTTCTGAAGAAATATTGATATAGATGAAGTAATAACTGAGGTCCTACATATGTTGGTTTTTTTACATAGCATCTAATATTTCCAAAGCATAATGGTTTCATTCAATGCAATTGCTTTATTTAGCCATTGCACTGTTACTAGAATTTAAGTTTTCTCTGGTTTCCTGTGTCATATTTTTTTAAAATTCTTAGCTGTGTTCAATAATGACTTTATAATTTTATGATCATCATTTTAAACAGAAGAAGGCTGCTTATTGTTCTTGGAAAATATTTTCATAACACTTTTTTAAAGATTTATTTTATTTATTTGAAAGGCAAAGTTAGAGAGAGAGAGAGATCTTCCATCTATTGGTTCACTCCCCAAATGGCTGCCACCAATGGGGCTTGGCCAGTCGATGCCTAGTTAGCAGTCAGCTGCTTGGGACTGCCTCTAAAACAAAAGCTTCAGGAGCTACAATATGGTCTTAAGGGTGACTGTGGGACAGGGACTGATGTCAGGGATGAGAAGTGCACTGGAGGATGTTTACCATTATGTAGGGCTTCATGGGAGAGGGCATCCACAGAGCAGGTGGGCACCCCTCTGGGAATTCCTAAGGAGAATTTGATAGGTGGCAGAATAGAGGGCAATAACTACAAGGAGGCTCCTGCCCCTTGACGGGGAAGGCTAAGGGGGAAAAAAGGAAACTGGAGGCCCTGCAAAGAGACAATAACCTTATACTCCAAATCCAAAAGCCAGTTCTGGAAGTGTCTAATTGTGGGCTGTCAGTCAAACCAGTCTCAGGGATGAGGAGTCAGGTCGGGAGGTATCTCAAGAAGTCATCGTGTGGGTTAATCCATATGTATTCCATCGCATCTGAAGTTCCTGGGCCTAGAAACCCCCAGGCAAAATTGAAACAATGGGGACAATAGTCATCCAAGACTCCTCCACTGGGATGAAAGCCTCCGCAATGGTCACAGTGATAACAGAAGAACCCTGGCGGCTCACCTGAATAGATGCAGGGGCTCTTTGCTACTCTGGAAAAGAAGTTAATGCATATTAGAGCACATGCAGGCAAGATGCCAGTTAGCAGACCGAGTTCTGAGGTGGGGAGTGGGGGGAGGGGGGTGGACCCCAAAAGGGCAGGGGACTTGTTCCCTGCTGGAAAGTGTGTTTCTCAGCCCAGCACTGTTCTGGCAGGGGGAGTCTGGAGCCTGGCCGAGAGAGACCTGGAAACACTGGGGGGTAGCCCCACCCAGAATCCAGCAATTGCCTCAAGGCCGCCTTCCAGTCCCACAGGAAAGGCCAGATGGCTGCCAGAGGGAGGGGAGGTGTTAGCATAGAGCCTCAGCTCCAGGGGGGTGATCTGGCCTTAATCAGCAAGCCTCCCCACTGAGTCTTAAGACCTGCAGCTGAGCTAATAGCTTTTAACTGGTTGACAGGGACCCGGTGTTTTTGAGAAAATGCAAGTCACTATGAAGGAGAGCAAGACTCTCTGAAAAAAAGCAACAGAGGTCCCCATGCTCACTGGTCTGGTAGGATGACCCAGCACTGGCTGGAGTTGAACTTGAGTGGGATCCATGTCATGCTGGAGTTGCAATCCGGGTCACAACACCAAAATGTTACAGGGAAATGGAGGCAGATAAATTATTATTACCTCAGTTCTTTGTCTCACATGGAAGAAGAATTTCCAAGTGGACAAGCAGAGAGATTTAAAAAGATTTATTAGAGTCAAAGACCTCTAGCCAGAGTGGCATGGAGGGGGCGCTTCTGAGAGAGGAAAAAAAAAAAAAAACACCTAATTTTGTTTTAAAATAATTTTTGAAGAATTAAACAGGTTCACTTCCATTTTTGTTGTAAATTTTAAAATATTTATTTATTTATTTGAAAGCCAAAGTTAGAGAGAGAGATTGAGAAAGAGAGAAAGAGAAAGAGGTCCACTGCCCAGATGGCGGCAATAGCCAGGGTTGAGCTAGGTGTAAATCAGGAACCAACAGCTTGGAACTCCATTTGGGTCTCCCATTTGGGTGCAGGAGCTAAGCACTCAGGCCATCCTGCACTGCTTTCCCAGGCACATTCGCAGGGAACTGGATTGGAAGTGGTAGCCAGGACTCAAACTGGCACCCAAATGGGATGCTGGTACTGCGGATACTGGTTTAACTCACTGAGCCACTGCACTGGCCCCTTAATTGTAATTTTAAGAAAAAAAAATCAGCTAAATGATATAGGCAGGCAGACAGAATAAAATTGATTAGGGTTGTAAGCTGGAGACCATGCTCCCTGATCTCACCTGGACACCCACCTGCCAGACTATGTGACCACTCCCCTTTGGGAGTAGATAAAGGGCCTGTAGCACAGTGGGCCCCTCCCTTTTTTGTGCCCTTGTTGCACCAGGCCTCTGGGCACTCATGGCCTCCACCATGCCTCTGCTTTCCTGCCTGCATGCTTTCTCCATGTGGCTCTGGCCTGCTCTCTGCCTGCTATGGACCCAACTTAGCTTCTAGACTTCTTTCTCCCCTAATTAAAGCCCTCACTTTCCTGCACATTTCTCTCACTGAATAAAATCCTTAAATCTGACCATGTTGCCTTCTCTATTTGAGCCAGTATTCAGAATTCTTCTCTGAATAAAACGGCAATAAATTTCAATAAATATTGAAATTATTAATAAAGCAGGATATCATAACTGCAAACAACCACATAACTGTGAACTTTTCTGCTGTTTGTGTTGCTGTTGCTTCATGCCATTGAACGTATGCATTCTGGAAGTAAAATATCTGAGTTAAATCTTATACTACCATCTGGAATAAGCTGGGGTTATAAATTTAATTTTTATTAAAAGCTAAATCCAGATTCTCTCAAGGGAACACACATAATATTCAAGTATAATCCCCATATGAAATCTAAGCAAGCTCAAATTCCCCTGGGAAAGAACAGTCCAGTTTATTAGCTTATTCATCCTTTTAACTATTTATAAATAAGTAAAAAGGACAATCTTGCTGAACAGTCAATCTATCAATATAATTTTATTCCTTTAATTCCAAAAAGCAAAAGCAAAACAATGCCTATATTCTAAATGTATATTTTCCATACTATCTGAAGTCAGGAACTTCCTATAGCAAATTAAATTGTCTCTGCCCCAAATTATATAAAATAATATCCACTGTCTTCTTTGCTATGCTATGATGTTAATAAAAATTATACGTTTGATATTCAAGTCTAATATTCTCAAAATAAAGTCTTTTGGAATGTCACGCTAAGATAAATTAACACACAGTTTTTAGTGAGACAGAACTGTGAGCTGGTGTTTTCATTCATTACTTAGAAAATTACAAAAGTGTTCCCACGCTAATGGAGCAGAGATCTCAATTTGATTCCACTGAGGGACTGCTGACAAACACCTGGGAGGCTCCTCTCTGGGGCTTGATGTTGCAGAAACAGCAGGAACTGTTAACAAGGATAGTGCTGCTAATTTTTTACAAAATGCAAATTGCTAATATTTTTGTCTTCTGAGTCAAAGCAGGCAGAGTTAAACATAGGCCAAATTGCATCATCCAAAGTCTTAAAGTAGGAAGTGGAAAGTCATCTGAGTGTGGTAGCAAGATTCACTTTTTGCCTTCTAAACAGTAGGAGTTTAGAAGGATAAACTAAACCCTCAGTTACAGCTCTTCTGTGCATTGTACTGGTTTTGAGAAAATCTAGGCCTGAAATTGACTATATTAAAACATCTAGAATATTTTTATAGAGAGGAAATGTCAGTATTTTCTTGTTTTGTTTTGCAGTATAGCGCGTGGTATCTCTAGCTTTTTATTCAAAAGGCAACTGATCAGCATCAGACTGATATAAATCATACAGTAATAACTAACGATGCATTAACACTCGTGTGGTGTTTTATATTTTGAAAGTATTTTCAGAGACTGAATTTCAGCTGCAGTGCATACATGGCTCGAAAGTCGTCACTGTCCTTGTACGAACAAAAACCTAAAGAAACTGAAAATACTGACAATGAAACATCACACTGAAGTGTAGTCAGGGAATCCACAGAGATACGACACTTGACCTGGTATTTACTTATTAAAGCATAAATGGGTGAGTATCATAAGTAAGTAGAAAGGAACATCTTATTGTTCTGGAGCCTGAGTGTGGATTAGATACAAAATGAGAAGCTCCTGGAAGCTATGGCCAACAGTGGAGAGGCTCATGCTGCTGTAGCTTCTCTTCCAGGAATCCCACAGCTATTCACTGAGATACTGAGAAGGGTTTCCATACATAGCCCCGGAAGCAGCACCCCCGGGGAAAACTTGTCGGTCTCCTTTCTCTAGCAAATGCCTCCTACAGGCCTTTACTGCAGGGCAGAACCACAGCTCTGCTAGGGAGCTCTGCTCTTCTCCATCCAGAGAGATGGAAAGCTGGAATCTCCCCACTTGGACTAGGAATTACTGGTGTAATAAACTGATAGAGGCATTTGCAATTTCAACAAAATGCTGAAGGCTGAGTGTGGTCCAGCTTGAGAATGAGAAACTCCTGGGGCTGGAAGACTGGGGAATCTCTACACTTTCATGGAATTTCCTTTTAGGAGCTTCACAAGGGAATATGACTTTATGGCTCCAGAAGGGGGAGGAATAAAGTAATTGTTATGAAATAAACCCAGAGTCTTTTCCATAACAGAGAACAGCTCTCCATGGGGAAATGCATTTCCAGAGCCTTAATCCAGCAAAAGGGAAAAAATTCTTCCATGCTCTGCCCTCTCCAAAATTCCTATTTCACCTAAGAAAACACACTATCAACCAACTAGAAAATAAATTCTGTTTTTGATGGGGGATGAAGTCTTATGAAATAGCCTGGGAACCCTCAAGTTGGAGATGGAAGTATAGGCCATGAAAGGATAAAACCACCACCACCCTGTGTCTGGAACAGAGGTAGGGTCTTTGGAAAGCAACAGGGCCACTATGCAATAAAGATTTCACAGAAAAATGAGAATCTGCTCTCTTCTCTCATGCCTATCCTTCCAGTAACAGCAGGAGACAGCAACTGGACAAAATGGCAGACACAGACTCTCGCTGAGGGAGAAGTGACACACAGAGAAGACCTAAATCCAAAAGTGGAGCACAAAGTAAGGACACAGGAGGAACCAGAAGCCTCTGAGGTCTGCAGCCACAATAAACAAGGATTCCAAGTCCATGTCCTCATCACTATAATATAAAATTCTACCCTGAGGGTTCACTTACCTGAGTCCTTACTACTATGCACAACTTGGCCATCTTTCCTCAAGAAAGTTAAGCGATCACGACAAAGTTTACACAAAAGCTCTCTAAGCAAATTTGACATAGGTATTGGAAATTAACAGATAGGCACTTTAACAGAGCTCTGATTGACATTTTAAAGGTTCTAGGCCGGCGCTGCAGCTCACTAGGCTAATCCTCCACCTGCGGCACTGGCACCCTGGGTTCTAGTCCCAGTTGGGGCACCGGATTCTGTCCTGGTTGCTCCTCTTGCAGTCCAGCTCTCTGCTGTGGCCCAGGAAGACAGTGGAGAATGGCCCAAGTGCTTGGGCCCTGCACCTGCATGGGAGACCCAGAGGAAACACCTGGCTCCTGGCTTCGTATCGGCACAGTGCCTGCCGTAGTGGCCATTTGGGGGGTGAACCAATGGAAGGAAGACCTTTCTATCTGTTTCTCTCTCTCACTGTCTAACTCTGCCTGTCAAAAAAAAAAAAAAAGGTTCTAATGAAAGTGAGCACACATGAAAGACTATATGAGTAATAGAAGCATAGAGATAGAAAATGAAAGAATCAAAAAGAAATGATGGAAACATTTGAAAATCACAATAAAATAAAGAATCCTTTCAAAGTTGACCCAATCAATGAAAGAATTAATGAGCTTTAAGAGAGTTGAGCAGAAACTTCTCAAACAGCAACACAAAGAGGACAAAAAAGAATGAAAGGGAAACAATAGCAACAACAACAAAGAAAACCAAAATAACATGCAAAAACCATTGGATATTGGATAATATCCAAGTATATAATCACCGCTTCATCAGAAAACCCCAGGAGAACAAGGTAAAAATATATTTGCAGAAATGCTCATTACTTTTTCCCCAAAATGAATGACAGATACCACACCATAGATTCAAGAAGCTCAGAGAATATCAAGCAATATAAATATCCTAAATGAAAATATACAAAAACAAAACAAAACAAAAAAACTGTATACCACAATCTGTAGATAACCAAGGGATGTGAAATAATCACACAGAATAAAAATTAAATTACACAGTGATAAGAATTCAACCCAATTTCTAGTGAGAAATAATGCAAGCACAATAGAGTGAAGTCTTGAAAATGATTCTTGCATTGGCAGCAGCAACCCACAGTCACCTCTCAGGTGTGCCCCCAGAATCTCTTGGGACAGGAACGTGGAGGAGGCCCTTTCCAAACTCCTTGGGAGGTCAGGTGAAGGAGGATGAATGGTAGCCATCTGGCCCCTGAGTTATCAGTCATCTAGCAATTCTTTATTTTTCTTTTTTAAAAATATTTATTAGTTGAAGAGAAAGAGAGGAGAGAGAGACAAAGAGACAGAGAGAGGGAGGGAGGGATCTTCCATCCACTAGTTCACTCCCGAAATGGCTGCAATGGCCAGAGCTGGGCCAGATCGAAGTCAGAGGGGTCAAGAGCTTCTTCCTGGTCTCCCACAAGGGTTCAGGGGCCCCAAACACTTGGACCATCTTCCACTGCCTTCCCAGGCTCATTAGTAGAGAGCTGGATCAAAAGTGGAGCAGTCAGGACTTGAACCAGCATCCATATGGGACGCTAGCACCGCCTCCCCTTCCTTCTTCTTTTGGATCACTGGAAATTTTCCCTATCTTGTAGCATTTTTAGTCAATCAGTCATAACCCTTCTTTCTTTTACTAGATCTTATGACTTTTTTAATTTCCACAAATACAATGCTTTGTCTAAGTATGCTTAAAAACCTTTATCAAGGGGCCAGCACTGTGGCGCAGCACATTAATACCCTGGCCTGAAGCGCCGGCATTCCATATGGGAGCCAGTTCTAGTCCCGGCTGCTCCTATTCCAATCCAGCTCTCTGCTATGGCCTGGGAAAGCAGTAGAAGATGACCCGAGTCCTTGGGCCCCTGGACCTGCATGGGAGACCTGAAAGAAGCTCCTGGCTCCTGGCTTCAGATCAGCGCAGCTCCAGCCATTGGGGCCATCTGGGGAGTGAACCAACGGATGGAAGACCTCTCTCTCTCTCTGCCTCTCTTCTCCTCTCTCTGTAACTGTGACTTTCAAATAAATAAATCTTTAAAAAAAATCTTTATCAAGCAAATTGATAGGATTATATGCTAGCAGAGCTTTAATGATCTTGTGATTATTTAAAATTGTAAATGAGTGAAGTTGGTCATCTATTCATTTTGATTATTGTTTATAGTCCTTGCCTGTTTTCCTGCTTGACTATGGCCTTTTTTTACTTTGTATTTGTTGGATTCTTTATTTAGAAGAACCATTAAGCCTTGGTCTGTAATGCAAATTAAAATTATTATTTCAAAAATAGTTAAGTTGAAAAACAGGTTTTAGAGGCCGAGAAGCTTATATTTTAAAAAGAAAAAACAAAGACTTTAACTGGGCCTGCTTTGCTACAAGTGAAATCTTCTTTGACCCGGGAAAGGGCATTATGTTTGCAGAACTGAAGGAAAATGAGCTGATCCCTGAAGGGCACCCTGACCAGTGTTAGGTTCTTCCCTTCCCACAGCCTACAGCTACAGCTCCTGTAAATGACTCTCTGGTCAAGCTCCACCTCTCTGTCATGCAGGATGGACCCAAACTCTATGGCTTGGCCCTCACTGCCAACATAGCCAGGAAGATTCTGAAAGACACACCAGATGGCTCCAAAACCCCTCCTTCTATTGACTACAGCCAGAGGTACGCCAGCATGCCCTCTCTGGTTAAAACTGTGGACTTGGCTCCACCCATGAATGGTGGCCAGAGCTCCTGGGCCCACAGTGTTGCACATGGCTGAAGCTCAGGCGAAAGCCATAGGCACTCCCTCCAGCCCAGCAACACCCTGCTCACTGGGACTCACAATCAGTGCTCTGTGTGCTCAGCACACATAGAACAACATTACGGCTTGCAGGGATCTTTGGCATGTAGAATCCATGCTTGACCCATGCCTTGCAGGTGGCTCAGGGCTTAAGTCTCCAGCCCCTGCCACAGAAGCAGAAGGGTACTTCTGCTCATTTGATGCTCAGGCCTGAGGTGCCTGCATTTGGCCCAAACCTGTAGGAAACACAGAGTGACCCAATACAACTTCCCCCGCTGCTACACAGAAAGTCATTTTAACATATTCAGCCACTCTCAGATAGCATTTGTGCACCTGTAGGTCTTGCCTTCCCCACCCAACTTCATTGCAACTCCTGGAGGTCTGGATCTGGGCAGTGACTAGGAGTCTCTAAAATCGACTCAGCTCCTAGAACCAGAATTGACCTTTCATCTCCAGGGCCTGACTTGGATACTGCCTGGGAATCTTTGTGTCAGGTAGACCAACAACACCAGCAAGGCCTAATCCTCACACCTGAGAATCTCATGTGGCAGCCCATCCTTAAAGAAACAGTTGGAGACCTGTGTAACATGAATCTCAGTCATCACACTGAGCCCCAGGAAAACCAAGAGTCTTACTATGGCTACCATCCACTGAAGTGATAAAGGCATAGGGAGATAATACTACAACATCTAACCAGAGGTAAAGATAAAGCACTTTTCCAAACCAAAACCCAGGGATACAGCTACAGGAATAAAGCCTTCTTTTTTTTTTTTTTTTTTTTTTTTTTTTTTTGGACGGGCAGAGTTAGACAGTGAGAGAGAGAGAGACAGAGAGAAAGGTCTTCCCTCCTTTGGTTCACCCCCAAAATGGCCACTACAGCCGGCGCACTGCGCCGATCTGAAGCCAGGAGCCAGGTGCTTTCTCCCAGTCTCCCATGCAGGTGCAGGGGCCAAGGACTTGCGCCATCCTCCACTGTCTTCCCAGGTCACAGCAGAGAGCTGGACTGGAAGAGGAGCAACTGGGACAGAATCCGGCACCACCCTGGAATAAAGCCTTCAATTAATACAAACCATCCCCCAGAAGTACTAAAAGCAAGAGATGACCCAGATGCACAAAATATCAGTGTAGAAATGCAAGAAACATGAACAAGGAAGGCAACGTGACTCCCTAAAAGGAATGCATTACTGTTGGACTGTGAAGAGAGGCACTGGCAAAATGCTGAAAAGGAATCCAAAAGAATTACTGAAAGGTATCCAGAAATACAAAGAACCAGAAAAATGAAATTAGGTAACAAGTACATAACATGCACGAGAAATTCAGCAGAGATAGAGATATTGAAAAAGGGTTGAATAAAATTATAAAAAATGAAGTACTCAGGGCCAGCACTGTGGCGTAGCAGGTAAAGCCACTGCCTGCAGGGCTGGCATCCTATTTGGGTGCCAGTTCAAGTCATGGTTTCTCCTCTTCCAATACAGCTCTTTGCTATGGCCTGGGAAAGCAGTAGAAGATGGCCCAAGTCCTTAGGCCCCTGCACCTGCGTGGGAGACCTGGGGGAAGCTTAAAGCTCCTGGCTTCGGACTGGCACCATTGCAGCCATCTGAGGAGTGAATGAGCAGATGGAAGATTCTCTCTCTCTCTCTCTGCATGTACCTCTCTGTAACTCTTTCAAATAAATAGATAAATATTTTTTTTAAAAAAGAAATGAAGTACTCATTAATACTAATAAAAAAAAGTGGAAAGCCCAAAAAAACACACTTGATGAGGAAAAACAAAGATTATTCAATCTAGAAAACGGGTTTCAAATAAATTTGTCAGACCAAACAAAACAAAACATAAGAAAAAATTGGAAAAAACAAATACAGTGTTCAGGATTTATGGTATATCATGAAATGGTGAAATTTAGGAGTCTTAGGAATTCCTGAAGAAATGAAAAAACAGAAAAGCTTGGAATACCTATTCAGTGAAATAATATCAGCAGAGTTCCCCAATTTGGAAAAAGATATCAACATCAAATATAAGAAGCACTTACAACCACAAATAGGGGTATTAGAAAAGATCCTCACCATGACACAATATACACAAACCCTCAAAAATAAAATTAAAGAGCGTATCTCAAATTTTTCAGCATTGCAATGCCAGGTCATTTTTAAAGTAAACCTCATCAGATTGACAGCAGAATTCTCAAAAGAAACAATACAGGGCAAGATAGTATGGAGAGACATAGTCTAAGTTCTAAAAAGGGAAAAAAAATTGCCATCCCAGAATATTTTACCCAGCAAAGCTCTCATTTATAAATTATGATGAAATAGACTTTCCAAGACAAGCCAAAATTGAAAGGATTTTCCCTACCCAGACAGACTTACAAATGATATTTAAGGGTGTACTATATGCAGAAGCAGGGAAGATAATCCACATCGTGAAATAATGTGAAGAGAAAAGCTTCCAGTAAAAGAATAAAGGTGATTCAAAACAAATTATAGAGATGTTTATGCAAAAATGGCCGACCAACTCATTACTAATCAATAATAATCCTGAATAAAAATGGACTGCATTCCCCAATTATAGTATAAAGGCAGGCCTAGTAGATTAAAAAAAAAAAATACACAAATACATGTGGTCTATAAGATACATGTTTCACCAGTAAAGATACCCATAGATTTAAAGTGAAAGAATGAAAAAAAAATATTTTATACAAATGGAAGCAAAAACTGAGCAGGAATAATTGTACTTATGTCACAAAAAATAGACTTTAAAATGAAAGATCTCTGTGAGTGAGATCCCAGTGGAAAGAATGGGCCATCAAAGAAGGAGGTACCTTTCTCTGAAGGGAGGAGAGAACTTTCACTTTTTTTTTTTTTTTTTTTGACAGGCAGAGTGGACAGTGAGAGAGAGAAACAGAGAGAAAGATCTTCCTTTGCCGTTGGTTCACCCTCCAATGGCCGCCGCGGTAGGCGCGCTGCGGCCGGTGCACCATGCTGATCTGATGGCAGGAGCCAGGTGCTTCCTCCTGGTCTCCCATGGGGTGCAGGGCCCAAGTACTTGGGCCATCCTCCACTGCACTCCCTAGCCACAGCAGAGAGCTGGCCTGGAAGAGGGGCAACCGGGACAGGATCGGTGCCCCGACCGGGACTAGAACCCGGTGTGCCGGCACCGCTAGGCGGAGGATTAGCCTATTGAGCCACGGCACCGGCCTGAGAACTTTCACTTTGACTATGGTCTCATCTAAATAAGATCGGAGGTGGTAAACTCAAGAGGCTTCCATAGCCTTGGCAGCTCATGACAAGAGCCTCAGGTGATTACTGACATCATAAATAAGAGTGTCAATTGTTAAATCAACAACGGGAGTCCCTGTGCACCTGCTCCCCATGTGGGACCTCTGCTCTTCATGTGTTGTACCATGCAAATTAACGGTAACACTAGTACTCAAACAGTACTTTATACTTTTTTATCTATGTGGATACTGTTGAAATCTTTACTTAGTATACTAAATCGATCTTCTGTATATAAAGATAATTGAAAATGAATCTTGATGAAGAATGGGATGGGAGAGGGAATAGGAGATAGGCTGGTTGCGGGTGGGAGGGAGGTTATGGGAGAAAAAGCCGCTATAATCCAAAAGTTGTACTTTGGAAATTTATATTTATTAAATAAAAGTTTAAAAAATAAACTTTAATACAAAAACTGTTGGAAGAGGCAAAGGGGGTCATTATCTAATGATTAAGACATCAATTTGAGAAGATTTGACTAACGTCAGAGAACACAGTTTTATATTAGGGAATCCAGTTTTTTAAAACAAAATTAATGGATCTAAAGGGAGACATAAGCTCAAATACAGTAATACCAGGAGACCTCCATATCACATTTTATCAGTGAACAGGCCAACCAGATAAAGTCAACAAAGAAACAACAGAGCTAATATAAATCTCAGGCCAAATGATCCTAATTGAAATCTACAGGGGCCGGCGCTAAGGCTCACTTGGTTAATCCTCTGCCTGCAGCGCCTACACTCCGGGTGCTAGTCCTGGTTGGGGCGCCGGTTCTGTCCCGGTTGCTCCTCTTTCAGTCCAGCTATCTGCTGTGGCCCAGGAAGGCAGTGGAGGATGGCCCAAGCTTGGGCTCCTGCACCTGCATGGGAGACCAGGAGGAAGCACCTGGCTCCTGGCTTCGGATTGGTGCAGCGCCAGCTGTAGAGGCCATTTGGGGGGTGAACCAATGGAAGGAAGACCTTTCTGACTCTCTCGCTGTCTGTAACTCTAGCTGTCAAATAAATAAATAAAAAATCTAAAAAAAAAAAAAGAAATCTACAGAACATTCCGTTCCGAAGTTGAACATACATGCTTTTCATCAGTGCATGGAACATTTCTCTAGAATAGACCACATACTAGGCCATAAACAAGTCTCATCACAGTTAGAAGAATTCAAATCATATCATGTATACTTTCTGACTAAAATGGAATGAAACTACAAATTAACAAAAGAAATGCCAGAAAATATATGAACACATGGAAACTGAACAACAGGATTTGAATGAACAATGAGTAATAGAATAAACCAAAAGGAAATAAAATTTCCTTGAAATGAATGAAAATTAAAATACAACATATCAAAATCTATCAAAATTTATCAAAATGGGATACAGTAAAAACTGTGTAAAGGGGAAACTTTATGACAGTAAGTGCCTACATAAAAATATTAGAAATGAAATCGGGCAAGACCCCCTAAAATTTACACTGAAATGTGGCCCCTTAAAGTTCCCTAGAAATGCTAAGCGGGGTGCCACATGTGCTACCGGAATTTGGAGTGCTTGTTACTAAATCTCCCATATTAATAAGCATAAGCCCGAGAGGGTTCTTGCCTAATATTTAGAGAAGAATTCCAAATACCGGCACAGATAAACAAGGCAGCATGGTACGTTTTAAGCTTTTATTTAGTGAGAAAGATGCATAGGAGAGTGAGAGCTTATTTAGGGGAGAGAGGTGAATGGGGGTTCATACCGAGCACCAGGAACCAGCCACATGGAAGAGCATCCAGGCCAGGAAACCTAGAGCACATGGCCCGAAGGCCATGAGCTCTAGAGGCGCAGGGCTACAGCCAGCCCCCTCCTAGCAAGAGGCCAGGGAAAAAGAGCCGGCTGGGCCACACCGTGGCTGGGCTTTTAACCCACTTCCAAAAGGGAGTAGTTAATTAACCTGATTGGCTTGTAGGTACCCAGGTGTGGCCAGGTAGGGGAATGAGGCCACATAGGGGCTGGCAAAGGCATCAGGTAGGGGCATGAGGTCACATAGGGGCGTGGTGAAGGCGTGGTCTTCCAGCTCACAAATCTGATCAATTTTAACCTGTATGCCTGCCTACTTCAGAAATACATAAAATAGGTTATCTAACAATGCATCTCAGGGACTTAGAAAAACAAGGACAAACCAAACTGAAAATTAGTAGAAGGAAATAAATGATAAAAATTACAAATCAAAAAATCAAAATAAAAAAAAAACTACATAAAAGATAAGTGAGATGAACAGTTTATTTTTGAAAAAAATAAACAAAATTGACAAACCATTTTGCAGAACCAAACAAGGAAAAAGAAAGACCCAAATTAACAAAATCAGAGCTGAAAAAAGTATTTTATAATTGATAATACAGGAACACACACACAAAAAAAAACATAACAAATGGCTATATGCCAACAAATTATAAAACCTAGAAGAAATGGATAGATTTCTGGACACACACAATTTACCAAAATTGAAGCATGAAGACATAAAAATACTGCATTGACCAATAACTAGGATTAACACTGAATCAATAATAAAGAGCTAGCCAACAAAGGAAAACCCAGGACCAGCTGGCCTCCAGTGCTGAATTCAACTAAACTTTTAAGGAAGAACTATTGTCAATTTTTCTTAAAACTATCCAAAACAACTAAAAGGGAAAGAACACGTCAAACTCACCCTATAAGGCCAGCATTAGCTTATTTCCAAAATAAAAAAATACAACAAAAATACAAACAAAATACAACAAAAAATAGAACTATGAACCAGTATGCCTGAGGAAAATAGATGCAAAATTCCCAAGAAAAAATTATCAAATTGAATCCAACAACACATCAAAAAGATCATCCACACTAACAAATTGGAATTTATGCCAGGGAAGCAGGGATGGTTCAACATTCCAAATCAATAAACTTGACATCTCACATCAACAGAAGTATAATCACCAAAATGTCCACACTACAAATCAATTTGCAGATTCAAAGCAATCCAAATCTAAATTCTAATGACATTCTTCATTAATCTGGAAAAAAAAAAATCCTACAACTCATAGGACAACTCAGAAGCCCCCCATACAACCAAGCAATTTTAAACAATGAAAAAAAAAAAAAAAAAACCCTCAAGGCATTACAATACCTGATTTTTAAACTTAGCTACATAGCGCAATAGCAATCAAAATAGCCTGATACTGGCATAAGGAAAGACATGTGGAGGCATGGAATGGAAACCCAGAAATTAACCCAATATTTACAACCAACCAATCTTTGCGAAACAAGCTAAAACCAATCCCTTTGGAAAGCACAATCTCTTCAACAACAAATGGCATTGAAAAAATTGGATCTCCGTATGCAGAAGCATGAAACAAAATCCCTACCTTATACCCCATACAAAAATCAAATCAAGCTGGACCAAGGATCTGAACTTAAGACCCGAAACCATCAAACTACTAGTGTAAACAGAGGACAAACACTTGAAGACATTGGCCAATGCAAGGATTTCTTGGGTAAGACTGGGAATCACAGGCAAGAAAAACAAAAAATAGACAAATGGGATTACATCAAGCCAAAAGGCTTCTGCACAGCAAGGGGGCCACTGACACAACTGGAGAAAATATTTTCAAAGTGTACATCCCATAAGTGATTAATATCCAGAATACATAGGAAGCTCAAGAAACTCAGCAACATAAAAACAATCCAGTAAAGAATTGGGCAAATGACAAGAACAGATATTTTTCAAAGCATGAAATGCAAACAGCCAACAAAACATGAAAATACACTCAGTATTACTAGCCAACTGGTACCTGCAAATAAAAACCTCTTTCTAGTTAAAATAGCTAATATCCAAAAATTTTTAAAAAATAACAAATGCTGGTGATTGTAGAGGAAAACATATGCTAACACACTGCTGGTGGGAATGCAAAGTTTTACAACCATCATGTTGAACCATATGGAGATTTTTCAGAAAAGTAAAAAAACAGATCTATCATAAGACCCAGTTATCACCTGCCTAAGGACATATCCAAAAGAAATGAAATTTGCATATGAAAGAGATACCTGCACTCCCATGTTTATAGCAGCTCAATTCACAGTAGTAAAGATCTGGAATCAACCTAGATGTTCATTGACTGAAGAGTGGATAGACAATTTTATATATAGACACAACAGACATTGTACCACCATGAAAAAATGCAACCCTGACATTTGCAACAACATTGATGAACTGGAGATCATTATGCTATGTGAAATAAATCTGACCTAGAAAGACAAATACCACGTGTTTTCTCTTATTTGTAGAAGCTAATATACAGAGACAGCATAAAAATTGTGTATGGGTCATACCATTTGATATATAGTTATAAATATTACCTCACAGAATTATGCCATAAACATGAAAATATATCCATCTTTCCTCATGTTATTATCATTGCCAAGTCCTTCAATTTGTGATATTAATATCTCTGTTTTCAAGAAAAAAATAGGATGCATTGTGTGTATATATGCATATATATATATAATGATTACATTTGGGGTTAATGTGGCAAAATGTTAAAAAATGTCATATTTTAAAATAAAATAATAAATTTATAATAAAAATTAATAAGTGATCAGAACTGAATGGACATGCCACATAATTATAGTGAAATACCTTTCATAAAAGAATAAAGAAAAATGATGGAGCAAAGGCAGTTTTTCCAATAAATGGTGATAGAACAACAGGACATTTCCATGCATAAAAATATAGCTAGACACAGATATTATGCCCTTCAGAGAAATTAACTCAAAACGGATCACAGGCCTAACTACACTATCCAAACTTAAAATCTCTGGAAGATAACACAGAAGAAATTTTGTATAATCCTGGGTTTTCAAATAACTTTTTATATGTAGACTGACTGCATGATTTAGGAGGGAAAACAATAATAAGCCAAACTTCATTAAAATAAAAATGTATGCTCTCTGAAAGATACTGCAAGAGAATGAAAAGATAAACCACAGACTGAAAGAAAATATATGAAAAGATCTCATAAAGGACTACTGTTTAAAACATATAAGGACTATTAAACTCAACAATGAATGAACAACCCAGTATAATAATGGGCCAAAGACTGGGACAGCTGCTCTACCAAATATAATATAAAGAAGGCAAACTATAGGGCAGGTATTGGGGAAACCATTGTGATGTCACTTGGGTCCTCTGCCTCTCATCTCAGAGTCCCAGGTTCTAACCCAGGCTTCTCCACTTGTCATTCAAAGTCCTGTGAATGTGCAAGGAGGAATGAATGTGCACGAGGAGTGAACCAGCAGGTGAAAAATTTCCTCTCCCTGTCTGTCTTTCTCTGCCTTTCAAGTAAAAATGAAATTTAAAAAATAACATTAAAATATGTTACAGAGCATACGTGTTCAGAAAAGTGTACATCAATATAAGAATGGTGTACTATCTAGGTTAGAATTTCAATTTCCAGGACACTGACAATAAGGAAATGTTGTGTAGATACAGGAACTTTCACTTAATGCTAATGGGGATGCAAGATGGTATAGCCACTTTGCAAAAACAATTTGATGGTTTTACACAAAACTAAACACCATCTGACTGTACTACTGAGCAATGGTTATTTAACAAAATAAATTCAAAATTTATCCACACACTAAAACATACATATGGATGTTACAGTAGCTTTATTTAGAACTGCCAAAATTGGAAACAGCATATATGTCCTTCAGTAGGTCGATGGATAAATGGGTATATCCAGACAAGGAATATTATTAAGCACCAAAATTAAATGTGTGATCAGACCATGAAAAGATGTGGAGACAACTTAAATGGCTATTACTAAGTGAAAGGAGACAACCTGAAAAGATACCATGGTATGCTTTCAACCACATGGCATTGTGGAAAAGGAAAAACTAAGAAAAAAAGTAAAAAGCAGTGGCTGCCAGGGGTGAGTGGGGAGAGAGAAATGCAGACACAGAGCACAGAGGCTTTTTACAGAATTGAACTGCTCTGTTTGGTATATATCATTAACAATTTGTCCAGATCCCTAGAAGATACACTACTGAGAGTGAATCTGAATGCAAGTTATGGACGTATTGTGGACATCAGGTGATAATGATATCTCAATGCGGTTACATCAACTGTAATGAATATACCATTTTCATATGGAACATTGATCAGTGAAAGGATATACATGTGTGAGTACAGGAGGTTTGTAGGAAAGCTCTGTATCTTATGCTCAGTATTTCATTCAAACTAAATTGCTCCACAAATAAAGTCTACTTTGAAAAAAATTATAGCATCCATTTTAAGTACCACTGGGGAAAAATACTGGTTTTGAGAATCATGACAGTGATAAATTCTAATTTCCCTTCCTTAGATCCTTGAATAATAAAGTCATAAACTGAATTCATTGGATTACAATAATCATTTTCTTTTGTAAAAATTACTCATTTGTAAGGGTGATAGGGCTAGAGAGACAAAGGAAGATCTCTCATCAGTGGTTCATTTTCCAACATCCACAGCAGCTGGGGACAAAACCAGGAGCTTGGAACTCAATCTGAGTCTCTCCATGGGAAGAATTCAACTACTTGAGTACATGTTAACAGGAAGCTGAAATTGGGAACAGAGCTGGTATGTAAACACAGGCACTCTGATGTGGGATGTGACTGTCCCAACTGGCATGTCAACCACTGCACAAAACACCTGCCCCTCAGTAGTTATTTTCTGAACATCCTGTATAAACAGGCCACTGCAGATCATATGAGAGACAAGGCATAGTAACTGAGGAAGGGTGTAGCACTCAAAAGAGGCAGGAGGGGCAGACTCAGAAGGAAACAGAGGAATGGAAAGCAGCATCAGAGCTCAAAAGCATGTGGATATTACTAAGAAGCAGGGGAGAATGTGTTCATGAGGTTGTTAAGAAACAATTTCCCAGTTTTTGTAAACACTCTGGGGAGACTGACACAGTTTCTCCCTCCAGGGAAGAAGACAAATTTTGTTGCTTCCTAGAATAATAAAGACAATGTCTTTCTCCGGGGCAGAGATTGGGCAGTTGTGCCACGAGCCTCCTTAAAATGCAGATCCTCAGCTGGAGCTCAACCCCACCGCGCACACAGAACGCTTCTGGGCTGTGCTGGTTCACAGCTGTGGGCTTGTGGTCTTGGGGCGGGCGCAAGCATGGAGTCGTCAATATAGGTCCATGTCTCTGATAAAGGAGTCCCCTTCCTGCCGCCAGTGTCTGTGAAAATATGGCAGCCACCTAGCTTGTAAGTTTCTGAGTAGGGAAAAAAATCTTGGACCACTGAAATACAAGCCCCTAACAAACAGAGGTTATCATTTAGTAACTGTGTTAAGACCTCGTATCCACTCAACTCAATTTCACCACCACGGACACCCAGCAGGTTTTATTTTGACTGTAATACAAAAGTGGACACTGATAAGTGTTTCCCTAACCTCAAAGTCAAACTTCCAAACAGTACTAGTGTTATCACTGTAAGCACAGATATGACTGACTACCACATCCACCGGTCTAACCAACAGGGATCAGCTGAGTCCCTGGATACTCGGGTTTTAAACTGAAGAAGTCACAGTGATCATAATGTTAGAAACATAAATTCCTGAACTTGATCCACTACATGAGATATATGCAAAATGACAGAAAATTGGGCCAAATGCAAATTCAGTATCTTATTAGAGGAAGTAGTCCTTAAAGTTGTAGAATTTTAATGAAAATTTTTTCGCTTGACCTAATTAGATAATTATATCAATACCTTCTCTTTATATAAATAGACTGGAACATCAGAAGGTTGTGGAAATCGCCTAAATGACAAAGTGTTTTTATCTTTAACAACTCTCTGAAAAGTGGCTAAAATCTATTTAGAAACTCTTAAAGAGGAGTGGATGATATACAAAGGTTTTTAAAAGGGCAAATACAGAGATATTTGAGATATTTACAATATGTAAATTTGAATGACATACAAGGATTTAAGTGTTGGTCATTGCTTTGGTAAGCAATGTCTCTTATCTGTGATATCTTTATATATATGAGAAAAAAAGCTGAAGCTATGATTAAAATATCTACAGTTGGGAAAAAATAAGTCACTACTTAGTCTAAGATATAACTTTGGATTTTTGGTACGTACAATTTTTTGGTCTACAATTATATCACTAACTGATTTGGTGCAATCCTTTATTGTTTAGTTATAATTTGAAAGGAAGAGACATTGATATATCTCCCAACAGCTCGTTCACAGCTTACAATGGCTGATGATGGGCCAGGCCAAAGCTGGGAGCATAGAAGTCAATTTGAATCTCCCACATGGCTGGCAGGAATTGAAGTACTTGAGCAATCACCTGCTACCTCCCTACCTAATGTTTTCACATCAGCAGGAAGCTAGAATCAGAAGCGCAGCTGGAATTCGAAACAAGGCACTGGGATATGAAATGCAGATGCCCCAGTGGTATCTTAACTGCTCAGCAAAAATTCCTGACCCAGTGCAATAGTTTAAAAATAGTAACCTTCCAAATTATTCCTACAGCATTTGATTTAATGTAAAGAATATCATTGTTATCAATAATACTAGAAGAAAAAAATCAAGGTCTTTAAATACTGAGGAAACTTGATATTTTATCTAGCATTAGATTGTCAGTCATATGATTTACCAATCCAATGATTAAAAGACTTCCCTGGTAGTGAAGTATTCAACATGTCTAACATCCACACAAATATTTCAAGAAAATATTAAAGGGTATGAAGTTAAGAAAACCAAGGGAAACAATACAAGATAAAATATGTAGAGTAGGAGCAGAAGCTAAGACTTAGAGTTGAGGGTTTGTTGCAGGCTCACATACCAGTTTGGACTGGGGCAGAAAAGTGGCAAGGTGCAGAACATACAAGATGCCCAGTGAAGGGCAAAAGGCTCCTAACCAGGGGTCTGCTCTGTGGCACAGCAGGTTAACGCCTTGGCCTGAAGCACCGGCATCCCACATTGGTCTGGCTCCTGGCTTCGGATGGGTGCACTCTGGCCATTGTGACCAATTGGGGAGTGAACCATCGGATGGAAGACCTCTCTCTCTCTCTTCCTCTCCTCTGTGTAACTCTGAATTTCAAATAAATAAATATATATATATATATTTTTAAAAAAGAGGCTCCTAACTAGCAGGAAAGTGAACTGTTGCTTGCCACATGGTTATAAATTCAGTCAGTAAACAATAGGAATTCTGAAAGAATTTGGGTAAGTTATTACGGAACAAGTAGCATGAGACTCATGCACAAAGGGGTACCCACTGGTGCTCAAGTCTCCTAAAGGTGATGTGAGGTGGGACCATGGGGAATGCTGAGCACACAGTAGGTCTGTTGCACAGTTGAGGAAAACACCAACCATGAGGGGAAGGTGAGAAAACCTACCCACTGCTACCTTGCACAATGTGAATGGTGATTTTCTACAATTAAGAGGTTAAAGCAGGGGCGGAGCCAAGATGGCGGATAGTGAGGACGTGCGCCTTAGCTTGGGAAAATAAAATTTCATAAAAGTGGAATTACTGTAGCCTCAGGAAAAGACTCAAGAATAAAAACTGCAGAGGAAACGCTTCCAGATCTAGTGGATGTGAAACAGAGGACTTACAGGGAGCCCACCGCGTGGAAAACCAACCGAGACGAGCCGAGCAGCGGGAGACGAGCCAGAGCCACAGAATCTTGCCAGCGCGGGAACCCAAGGAGGGTAAGACAAAGACCTCAGAAACCCAAGACATTGGTGGGGGGGGAACAGAGGCCTCTCCCTTCACTCACCAAGCAAAACAAAGAGCACCGCAATTTTACATATGTAAAGCACAGCCAAACTCAGTAACTTTAGCGAAACTGGAGAACTCCTTGAGGGCTGCATAAACTCTTTGTGTGGTCCCAGGGGTAGATCAAACAAATACTCACAGAGGCCAGATTTCAACTACCCTCAACTCCACACCCAACTGAGTCAAAAAAAAAAAAAAAAGAGAGAGAGAGAGAGCGAGCCAGCAAGGAGCAAGTGAGTGAGCAATCTGGGAGAGTCACTCTTTACACAGCCTTAAACCTGAAAAATCAAGCATAGCTCTCTGGCCACACCCATCACAGCCCCTAAGGATTCAACAAAGCAGACAGCTCACTTAGAGGCATAGTATAACGAGAAAAAAAACACCACAGCAAAAAAAAAAAAAAAAAAAAAAAAACCACCATAAATTATCTCCAACATGCCAAACAACAAACATAGAAGCCGAGGTAACAAGAGCAAGGAAGACACTATGACGCCCCCAAGTGAACAAGACACGCCAATGCAAGATTATGAAGATGAAGAGATAGAGGAAATGCAAGAAGCAGATCTCAAAAAAATGATAAGAACATTAAGAAGTTCTCAAAAACAAATTCTTGCACTACAGAAATCCTTAATGGACAAGATAGAAAATCTCTCCCGTGAAAATGAAATATTAAGGAGGAATCAAAATGAAATGAAACAACTAGTAGAACAGGAAACTGAGATAGTGACAAAAAACCACAATGAAATGAAGAACTCAATAGATCAAATGGCAAACACATTAGAGAGCCTTAAAAACAGAATGGGCGAAGCAGAAGAGAGAATATTGGAATTAGAAGACAGAGAACAGGAAAGGAAACAGTCAAATCAAAGAAAAGAAGAAGAAATCAGAAATCTAAAAAATACTGTCAGGAATCTACAGGATACTATTAAAAAACCCAACATTCGGGTTCTAGGAGTTCCTGAAGGCATGGAGAGGGAGAAAGGATTAGAAGGCCTTTTTAGTGAGATACCAACAGAAAATTTCCCAGGTTTGGAGAAGGACAGAGACATCCTAGTACAGGAAGCTCATAGAACCCCTAATAAACATGATCAAAAGAGATCCTCACCACGACACGTCGTAATCAAACTCACCACAGTGAAACACAAAGAAAAGATCCTAAAATGTGCAAGAGAGAAACGCCAGATTACTCTCAGAGGATCTCCAATTAGACTCACAGCTGACTTCTCATCAGAAACCCTACAAGCCAGGAGAGAATGGCGAGATATAGCCCAGGTACTAAGAGAGAAAAACTGCCAGCCCAGAATATTATATCCTGCAAAGCTCTCATTTGTGAATGAAGGTGAAATAAAGACCTTTCACAGCAAACAGAAATTGAAAGAATTTGTCGCCACTCGTCCAGCCCTGCAAAAGATGCTTAAAGATGTGTTACATACAGAAACACAGAAACACGGTCACCAATATGAAAGAAGGTAAAGGAAGGAAACCTCACAGCAAAAGACCAAAAGAATCTCAAACCAGATATTAGAAAATATCTTTGGCAAATGGCAGGGCAAAGTTACTCCTTCACAATAGTCACATTGAATGTTAATGGCTTGAACTGTGCAGTTAAAAGACACCGATTTGTTGATTGGGTTAAGGAACAAAACCCATCTTTTTGCTGCTTACAAGAAACTCATCTTTCCAACAATGAACCATAGAGACTGAAAGTGAAAGGCTGGAAAAAGATATACCATGCCAAAAGAAATGAAAAAAGAGCGGGCGTAGCCATCTTAATATCAGACAACATAAACTTTACCACAAAAACTGTCAGGAGAGACAAAGAGGGGCACTATTTAATGATTAAGGGATCCACTCAACAGGAAGATATAACGATTATCAATGTATTTGCACCTAATCACAGGGCACCAGCTTATTTAAAAGACTTGTTAAGGGACTTAAAGGGAGACTTAGACCCCAATGCAATAGTACTGGGGGACTTCAATACTCCACTCTCAGAGATAGACAGATCAACAGGACAGAAGATCAACAAGGAGACAGCAGATTTAAATGACACTATAGCCCAAATGGATCTAACAGATATCTACAGAACATTTCATCCTACATCTAAGGACTTTACATTCTTCTCAGCAGTATATGGAACCTTCTCTAGGATTGACCACATACTAGGCCATAATGCAAGTCTCAGCAAATTCAAAAGAATTAGAATCATACCATGCAACTTCTTAGACCACAAAGGAATGAAATTGGAAATTAGCAACTCGGGAATCCCCAGAGCACGTGCAAACACATGGAGATTGAACAACATGCTCTTGAATGAACAATGGGTCATAGAAGAAATTAAAAGAGAAATCAAAAATTTTCTGGAAGTAAATGAGGATAACAGCACAACATACCAAAACCTATGGGATACAACAAAAGCAGTGTTAAGAGGAAAATTTATATCAATAGGTGCCTACATCAAGAAATTGGAGAGGCACCAAATAGATGAGCTTTCAAGTCATCTCAAGGATCTAGAAAATCTGCAGCAAACCAAACCCAAACCCAGTAGAAGAAGGGAAATAATTAAAATCAAAGAAGAAATCAACAGGATTGAATCCAAAAAAACATTACAAAAAATCAGCCAAACGAGGAGCTGGTTTTTTGAAAAAATAAACAAAATTGACACCCCATTGGCACAACTAACTAAAAAAAGAAGAGAAAAGACCCAAATCAATAGGATCAGAGATGAAAAAGGAAACATAACAACAGACACCACAGAAATAAAAAGAATCATCAGAGATTACTACAAGGACTTGTATGCCAGCAAACAGGGAAATCTATCAGAAATGGACAGATTCTTGGACACATACAACCTACTTAAATTGAGCCAGGAAGACATAGAAAACCTAAACAGACCCATAACTGAGACAGAAATTGAAACAGTAATAAAGGCCCTCCCAACAAAGAAAAGCCCAGGACCAGATGGATTCACTGCTGAGTTCTACCAGACATTTAGAGAAGAACTAACTCCAATTCTTCTCAAACTATTCAGAACAATCGAAAAAGAGGGAATCCTCCCAAATTCTTTCTATGAAGCCAGCACCACCTTAATTCCTAAGCCGGAAAAAGATGCAGCATTGAAAGAGAATTACATACCAATATCCCTGATGAACATAGACACAAAAATCCTCAATAAAATTCTGGCCAATAGAATGCAACAACACATCAGAAAGATCATCCACCCAGACCAAGTGGGATTTATCCCTGGTATGCAAGGATGGTTCAACGTCCGCAAAACAATCAACGTAATACACTACATTAACAGGCTGCAGAAGAAAAACCATATGATTCTCTCAATAGACGCAGAGAAAGCATTTGATAAAATACAACACCCTTTCATGATGAAAACACTAAGCAAACTGGGTATGGAAGGAACATTCCTCAATACAATCAAAGAAATATATATAAAAAACCCACGGCCAACATCCTATTGAATGGGGAAAAGTTGGAAGCATTTCCACTGATCTGGTACCAGACAGGGATGCCCACTCTCACCACTGCTATTCAATATAGTTCTGGAAGTTTTAGCCAGAGCTATTAGGCAAGAAAAAGAAATTAAAGGGATACAAATCGGGAAGGAAGAACTCAAACTATGCCTCTTTGCAGATGATATGATTCTTTATTTAGGGGACCCAAAGAACTCTACTAAGAGACTGCTGGAACTCATCGAAGAGTTTGGCAAAGTAGCAGGATATAAAATCAATCCACAAAAATCAACAGCCTTTGTATACACAGGCAATGCCACGGCTGAGGAAGAACTCCTAAGATCAATCCCATTCACAATAGCTACAAAAACAATCAAATACCTTGGAATAAACTTAACCAAGGATGTTAAAGATCTCTACGATGAAAACTACAAAACCTTAAAGAAAGAAATAGAAGAGGATACCAAAAAATGGAGAAATCTTCCATGCTCATGGATTGGAAGAATCAATATCATCAAAATGTCTATTCTCCCAAAAGCAATTTATACATTCAATGCAATACCAATCAAGATACCGAAGACATTCTTCTCAGATCTGGAAAAAATAATGCTGAAATTCATATGGAGACACAGAAGACCTCGAATAGCCAAAGCAATCTTGTACAACAAAAACAAAGCCGGAGGCATCACAATACCAGATTTCAGGGCATACTACAGGGCAGTTGTTATCAAAACAGCATGGTACTGGTACAGAAACAGATTGATAGACCAATGGAACAGAAGAGAAACACCAGAAATCAATCCAAACATCTACAGCCAACTTATATTTGATCAAAAATCCAAAACTAATCCCTGGAATAAGGACAGCCTATTCAATAAATGGTGCTGGGAAAATTAGATTCCCATGTGCAGAAGCTTGAAGCAAGACCCATACCTTTCACCTTACACAAAAATTCACTCAACGTGGATTAAAGACTTAAATCTACAACCCGAAACCATCAAATTATTAGAGAGCATTGGACAAACCCTGCAAGATAGAGGTACAGGCAAAGACGTCTTGGAAAAGACCCTAGGAGCACAGGCAGTCAAAACCAAAATTAACATTTGGGATTGCATCAAATTGAGAAGTTTCTGTACTTCAAAAGAAACAGTCAGGAAAGTGAAGAGGCAACCGACAGAATGGTAAAAAATATTTGCAAACTATACTACAGATAAAGGGTTGATAACCAGAATCTACAAAGAAATCAAGAAAATCCACAACAACAGAACAAACAACCCACTGAAGAGATGGGCCAAGGAACTCAATAGACATTTTTCAAAAGAGGAAATCCAAATGGCCAACAGACACATGAAAAAGTGTTCAAGATCACTAGCAATCAGAGAAATGCAAATCAAAACCACAGTGAGGTTTCACCTCACCCCTGTGAGAATGGCTCACATCCAGAAATCTACCAACAATAGATGCTGGAGAGGATGTGGGGAAAAAGGGACACTAACCCACTGTTGGTGGGAATGCAAACTGGTTAAGCCACTATGGAAGTCAGTCTGGAGATTCCTCAGAAACCTGAACATAACCCTACCATACAACCCAGCCATCCCACTCCTTGGAATTTACCCAAAGGAAATTAATTTGGCTAATAAAAAAGCCATCTGCACATTAATGTTTATTGCAGCTCAATTCACAATAGCTAAGACCTGGAACCAACCAAAATGCCCATCAACAGTAGACTGGATAAAGAAATTATGGGACATGTACTCCATAGAATACTATACAGCAGTAAGGAACAATGAAACCCAGTCATTTGCAACAAGATGGAAGGATCTGGAAAGCATCATGCTGAGTGAATTAAGCCAGTCCCAAAGAGACAAATATCATTTGTTTTCCCTGATCGGCGACAACTGAACACCAAAGGGGAAACCTGTTGAAGTGAAATGGACACTATAAGAAACAATGACCTGATCAGCTCTTGTCCTGAATCTAGATGTACAATGTAATACTTTATCCTTTTTAGTATTTGTTGTTGTTGTTGTTGTTCTAGTACTAGCAGTTGAACTCTGTAATTAACACACAATTATTCTTAGGTGTTTAAATTTTAACTGAAAAGTGATCCCTGTTAAATTTCAGAGTGGAAAAAGAGAGGGAGGAGATGCACAATTTGGGACATGCACAATCAGTCTTGCCCCAAATGATGGAGTTAGAAATGTGCCAGGGGATTCCAATACAATCCCATCAAGGTGGCATGTACCAATGCCATCTCACTAGTCCAAGTGATCAATTTCAGTTCACATTCGATGGCCTGGATAGGTCTAAGAAACAAAGGGATCACACAAACAAGACAAGTGTCTGCTAATACTAACTGATAGAATCAAAAAGGGAGAGAATGATCCAGCATGGGAAGTGGGATACACAGCAGACTCATAGAATGGCAGATGTCCTAAACAACACTCTGGCCTCAGAATCAGCCCTTAAGGCATTGAGACCTGGCTGAAAGCCCATGAGAGTATTGTAGGCATGGAAAGCCAAGATACCATGGAAAAGAATAAAAGAAGAAGACCTAAATGAAAGATCTCTGTTAGTGAGATCCCAGTGGAAAGAACGGGGCTATCAAAGAAGGAGGTACCTTTCTCTGAAGGGAGGAGAGAACTTCCACTTTGACTGTGACCCTATCGGAATAAGATCAAAGTCAGCGAACCCTAAAGGCTTCCATAGCCCTGGCAACTCATGACTAGAGCCTAGGGAGATTACTGACGCCATGAACAGGAGTGTCAAATTGTTAAGTCAGCAACAGGAGTCACTGTGTACTTACATCCCATGTGGGATCTGTCCTTAATGTGTTGTCTAATGTGCAGTGATGCTATAACTAGTACTGAAACAGTATTTTTACACTTTGTGTTTCTGAGTGGGTACAAACTGATGAGATCTTTACTAATTATATACTGAATCGATCTTCTGTATATAAAGATAATTGGAAATGAAAAAAAAAACTGGTCTTAAATTGGAATCGGCATAGAAAATTAATTAATTTTTTAAAAATATTATGTAGGATCTCTGCCTTTAATGTGCTGTACACTCTTATTTAATGCTATAACTAGTATTCCAACAGTATTTTTTTTTTCACTTTGTGTTGCTATATGGGGGCAAACTGTTGAAATCGTTACCTAATATATACTAAACTGATCTTTTGTATATAAAGAGAATTGAAAATGAATCATGATGTGATTGGAAGGGGAGAGGGAACAGGAAAGGGGAGGGTTGTGGGTGGGAGGGAAGTTTTGGGAGGGGGAAGCCATTGTAACCCATAAGCTGTACTTTGGAAATTTATATTCATTAAATAAAAAAAAAAAGAGGTTAAAGCAGTTTGAAAACATGCCAATGGAATTTTGTCTTTCAAAGCAAAACACACAAAAGGAAAGCTACTTAAAAATTCAACTGAAAAAACAAAAATGTATGTCAGGGAATAAATTCAGTATGAAATAAATGTAAACAAAAGTAGAAGCAGAAAAATCATCTGCAAAATTTGACATAATTTTAAGCAACCCGTAGTGCTGAAAAGCTAATTCATTTGATCTTAACATTCTCATTTTATTCGCATCAGAATGTGCAGCATTAGTTATAGTGATGGTAGCCCTGTAGCCAGATCATAGTATGTTGCATTTAGTAAATATTTATAATGATAATAGAATAGTATTTAGTGGTTTGTAGAGATTGAGAATCAACTTTTGGACAAAATACAGAATTATTATCTTACGTAAATAATAACAAATGTCATGCATATTTTATGTGGATATAAAGAAGGTGAATTGGTTGGAGGTGTTGTAGAATTAACTGATGGCAGTTTTCTGTGGTTGATGGAATAAAAAAAGTTTTTTACATTTATTATTGAAAATTCAAAATACTGATACAATAACTGATAATAGTTAACTATCATACTTTGGAAATTTATATTCATTAAATAAAAGTTTAATAAAAAATAGTTAACTATCATCATTGCAAAGTGTCAGATGGGATACTGAAATAAATTTTTATTTTTCAAAAAAGAAAGTAGATGTAATATAACAGAAACAGACATATCACAACCAAAGGTGCACACTCATCAGAGTTAGGATAGGACAACCAGAATAATAAATGAATAGTGGTTAAAATGACTTCTTTCAAAAAATAAAATGGATGTTAACAGCTGGTGCAGGGAATAGTTAATTCCATTATAGTAGTGTTTTACTGTGGAAATACATTATTTTGAAGTCACAAATAATCTTCATATAGAAGCTGAAATTATAAATCATCTGGACACATTTTAAATTTACTTGTTGTGACTCAAAAGTAGATTTTGGTGTGGCTATTTTCTGCAGTTCTAATAAACATTATTTGATAATTTATTGTGTTTTGGGTGAATTGTGTTATTAGAGTTGAAATCAATCTTGTCACATCTTCAGTAAAGACTTTGGCTTAAATAGTTATCTTTCAGAAACCTAAGCTAATAAATAAATAGATATGTTCTATACAAAATACAATACATTTTAAATCAGAAAAATGCTATCAAATACTAGGTCTCTGGTGAGGATGGACAGAAGAAGGAAAAAAACATGAAAAACAGAAATAGTAAGAGATGTAATTTTGCACACTGCTTTTGAAAGCACATTATAATGTAACAATCCTCCTCCTATTTGGGTCACTTTTGTTCAGAGATGTATGGTAGTTTCACTTTTAGAGATGAATCACAAAACATAATAGGAGAGGACTTCAAAAAGTTCAAGGAAAATGCATGTTGTGAGAAAACTGCATAAATTTCAAAAAATGTTGCACTAGAATAAACTTTTTAAAAAAGATTTATTTATTGTGTTTGAAAGGGTGTGTGTGTGAGAGAGAGAGAGACAGAGAGAAGGAGAGAGAGAAGGGGACAGAGAAAGGGACAGAGAGAGAGAGAAGGAGAGAAAGAGAGGTCTCATCAGCTGATTCCACTCCCCAAATGGCCATTATGTCGGGTCTGGGCCAAGGCAAAGCCTAGAGACTGGAATTCCATCTAGGTCCCCTTCCGGGGTGACAGAAGCCCAGGTACCTGGGCCATCATCTGCTGTTTTCCCAGGCACAAATTAGCAGGAAATGGATCAGAAGCTGAGCAGTGAAGACTCCAACTGGGGTTCCGATGAGGGATGCCAGTGTCACAAAGGGTGCTTATCCTGTTGTGGCACAATACAAGTCCCCATCATAAACATTTTAACTGCATTTCCCATGAAGTTTTTGAAATATCCTGGCATATCAAAATTATTGAACAGACTTGTTTCTTTTTTTTATTTTTTATTTTTGACAGGCAGAGTGGACAGTGTGAGAGAGAGAGACAGAGAGAAAGGTCTTCCTTTGCCGTTGGTTCACCCTCCAATGGCCGCCGCAGCTGGCGTGCTGTGGTCAGCGCACCGCGCTGAGCCGAAGGCAGGAGCCAGGTGCTTCTCCTGGTCTCCCATGCGGGTGCAGGGCCCAAGCACTTGGGCCATCCTCCACTGCCTTCCCGGGCCATAGCAGAGAGCTGGCCTGGAAGAGGGGCAACTGGGACAGAATCTGGCGCCCTGATTGGGACTAGAACCCAGTGTGCCGGCACCACTAGGTGGAGGATTAGCCTGTTGAGCCACGGCGCCGGCCCCAGACTTGTTTCTAATCACACTTTCGTTATAAATGTTTTTGCATTAACCTGATGGTAGCAATTCCATAAAAATAATAGTAACAACAGTCCTTTTGCCAATAAGTAGAAAATTGGCATAGATACTTTAGAAGAAAGTACACAAGAGAGATTAATTAATAATGTGTTAAATAGTTTATTGCTACCATGATTATCTTTCCTGCATCACCCTGGAATCATGAAAAACACTACAGGAAAAGATATAAAGAAAACATTTAAGAAAAGGAAACTAAATGATACATGTTTCTTTATTGGCATTTCAGATGTTTATTATGTAATATTTTATGAAAATTTGGCTCCAGAAAATATACACTATCAGAAGTTGGCCAAGATTCTACCTAACATAAGCCAATAAATTTTTAGTCTTTCAACAAACAACCCAAAAAATGATTAACATTGTGTCTTTTACATGTATGCATAACTCTGCTTGTATTAAATTTCTTTTTAAAATGTAATGTCATTCTTTATATACATCTCTATTTGATAACAGGCATACTATATGTCACTTCATACATATCACTAAATTTATATATTATAATTGAAAAAGCACATGACATGTGGCCATAGTAGAAGAGGGACCCAAAAAATCTGGTATGATGATATGGCTGGGAGTAGTAGGCATGGTTTCAAATCCTTTCTGATACTTATTAGCAGTGCGATTTTTGACTGGTTACCTTCATGCTCTGTGGTTCTGGTTAATCATGTCTCAACTGAGCATGTACTTAAATAATAGATGTAAACTACTCTGTTGTATGTTGATCAAACGCTAGTGAGAGCAAAATTACTTTGCAGTAAAATTGCTAGAAGTTTATGTCCAACAAATTTAAAATATGGAATCAATATTTGCAAAAGTAGAAAATCTAACTGAAATCATTTTGCTCATTCTTCAAAAGAAATATGGCAACCGTGGGCTCAGAAGGCAGACTGCCTCATGACTGCCCTGAAATAACTATTTTAATGCTGTGAGCTGTTTCCGCATGGGCCCAACTGGCCCACCAATAATAACTACAAGTTTTTGATGAGTACATGAAGTAACAAAGCCAGGTATCAGATAAATAGTAGATGCCAGATATATAGTATTTTCCCATTTCTGTGTCTGTGCTGTATTTTCTAAATCCCCGCATATAGGCTGAAATGAGTTAGATGGTGGGAATGCAAGGTTTGAAGTGGTCAGAGAGCAAACACTGATTGGCTTCCCGCCATCTATGCCAAGAGTTTTGTTTGTATTATGCTGTTTAACTCCACTGGACTGAAGTTGCTCTGTCTACAGTGGTTACTGGCATTTCAGCAGCTGAAGTCTGAGGTCATTTCACAGGCTTCCTAACACCAGCCATTCCCTCTGTGTTCAACATCAAGCTCACTACCCTTCAAGTCAGAATGCACTCCCCAGTGCTGGGCAGCCCTCTTAACTGCATAGGCTCTCCCGCACATCCTCTTCCTATGCTGAGCTCCTGGGGGTTAGCCTTCCATGGACTTTGCCCCTGCTTTTCTCAGCTTCTTTGCACTTCAGTGGATTTTGTTCATTCTCACAGTTTACTACCTCTTAATTTTCCAGAATTTATTCCAACTCTGATCTCCTCTCGAAGATCTGTAAGCACAAATGTACCTTCAGCAGGATGGGCCATAACACCATGGACATTGAACTTTCTCATCTCAGTTAAAGGTTCTTAGAATTTTTCCACCTCAGGTTTATCTCCACAGTCTTCTCGGGAGTTCGCATCAGTTACCAGCCCTTTCGTAAGTTCAGT
The DNA here is from genome assembly GCF_033115175.1 of Lepus europaeus. Classification (NCBI taxonomy): domain Eukaryota; kingdom Metazoa; phylum Chordata; class Mammalia; order Lagomorpha; family Leporidae; genus Lepus; species Lepus europaeus. The sequence goes on along the minus strand of NC_084834.1, from coordinate 14,290,971 downwards.
CCATCAGTGAGTCCTGACTATTTTCCTTCGCAAACATTTCTCGAATGCATCAGCATCATGTGTTTCTTATCACCACTAATTTAATTACCATCATCGCAAAACTCAACTAACACAAACCTCCTTACAAGCATGAGTCTCCATTCATTAGCCATTTTCCATCCTTCCTTCCCTCCCTCCCTCTTTCCTCCCTCCCTCTCTCTCTCCTTCTTTCTTTCATTCTTTTTTAAGGGAAAGAGTTTACTGGGGGAAACCTGACAGACTGGAGGGAAGGGGCGAAGAAGGAAAAGAGGAAGAAGGAGAGCATAAGAGAGAGACAGAGACAGAGACAAAGGTCAGGAGACAAAAGGAAGAGAGAGGGCAAGTGAGACGTGTGTTCTGGAACAGGTCCTTTTAAAACTTTGCTGGGGGGGTAGGCAGGGAAGTAGGAGCCTCGAATCCCGTTAGGATGGGGGTGGAGCTTGAAACCGGTGGTTGGGCCATGTGGCCACCTGGCTTCCAGCAATGGCAGTGGGGGCTAGAGGCTAGGGTGGTGTCCAGAGTGTAGATGGTGCCATAGATAAGACTTCACCATTTTACTACCATTTCCCCTTTTTGTTTTTTTATAAAGCAGGAGTTGTATGGGATTACATTAGTCCCAGAAGTCCAGAAGGGGTAGTGGGACTCTTTAGGGCCACTTCCTGCTGACATATTAGCCACTATATTTAATAAGTCACATATCCCAAATAAAATACTTAAAAGTCCATATGTAACTTTTCTCATAAAGGCTGAATTTACCTAAAATCTTTGTAGACTCATTTCTTCCTTTATTATGTTGTTTATTCTATATATAATTTTATACTTTTCCAAACAAATTATCATACTAATAATGAAAAGTAAAATTGTAGTAAAAACTTAGAAAACCATGAGAACTTTCAATATATGCTTTTAAAATTAATTTTTGAGTTATATAAAATATAATGCAAATACAATTGTACTTTTGTAATCTTTTGCTAATTGAAAAAGTGCATTGGCATGGTTTTATATATATATATATATATATATATATATATATATTTTGACAGACAGAGTTAGACAGTGAGAGAGAGAGACAGAAAGGTCTTCCCTCCGTTGGTTCACCCCCAAAATGGCCACTACAGCAGGCGCACTGCAGCGACCCAAAGCCAGGAGCCAAGGTGCTTCCTCCTGGTCTCCCAGGCGGGTGCAGGGCCCTAAGCACTTGGGCCATCCTCCACAGCCCTCCCGGTCCACAGCAGAGAGCTGGACTGGAAGAAGAGCAACTGGGACAGAATCCAGCGCCCCAACTGGGACTAGAACCCGGGGTGCTGGCACCGCAGGCGGAGGATTAGCCAAGTGAGCTGTGGCGCCAGCCGTGATTTTATATTCTTAAATCTAAAATCTAAAAACTTCATTCATGCAGTTTCATCTACTTGCCTTTTCTTCTACAACTATACAATAACAGATGATATGATTACATTTACAGAGACTATTTTATCGCCATGATAAAACAGTTCACTCAGTATATTCATTAATAGTAAGTCTTAAGTGAGTTAAAAGTATTATCACAAAATAAAGAAGTATAGAAACGTACATAAAATATCTTTAATTTACTTATGATGGGTTTCATAAAAAGAGAATATGTTCTCACTTTTGGTTTTTAATTTTTTTCTGGCTTCATGCTTTCATTTTTCCCCACAAAATATAGATTATATTTATTCCATACCTATTAGCTACTAGTTGTGTTTTTGTCCTATTTTTGAAGTATCAAATAAATGTCTTTATAAGGCTAGTTTAAGATGTATTGCCTTTGCTTTCCTCATTCATTGTGTGGCTTAAAATGACCAGCTGCATCCTGGAATCTCATGAAAAGTTTTGAACATTCCTAGTTAGTTACATAAAGAAGCTAAAACACAAACACAAATAGTATTCAGAAGAATGATTCCAAATGCGCAGACTTCAAACCTGCTCCATGGTTCTTCTACTTACACAAGAATTTCACAGATATCCTAAATATAAGTCAACAGATCCCATGAACTTTAAAGCTAATACATTTTATATTGCAAGTGGAATGGCAAACATCTCCTTATTATGTCATATTATATTTAATATTGCTGGAAGCTAGTAACATTTATTATGGGATAGATTATTCTTAAGGTAAATAGTGGATGGAAAGGTGGATAATGGTCATGTGCTATCCTAGAAATAATATATGATATTGTACTTTTATTCGCAGCTATATAACTATCTTTTACTAAGGATGAATGAAACCTTTTGGTTCTATTGAAGCTTAATGTGCAGACTAGTAAGAAGGGATGAGCAATATCACACCATCCTCTGCTTCTGGCTGGGCTTGCATTCATTCTGGTTTGTCACAGCCTCAGTCCATGATAGTTTTAAATGCCATGGCTATGATCCCTACTTTTAAAAGAGTGCTGATATTGCATATTGTAAGTAATCATTTTCTGAGAACATGTCAGGTTATGTTGGAACAAGAGAGAAAATATAAATAACTCTTTAGTGCTATAAGAACTAATACAGGGTTGTGCTCACTTTCATACTTGAAATCCTACAACACAGACTCAAGATAAAAAAAAAATTCTAACTTGTATTCATAGCAAAGAAAAACATTTAGTCGTACCATGCACAATATAAAATATTTGTGTAAAGTTTTAATTTGATCATTCAAATCACATTAGTTCTCCACAGAAGAGCTATAACAATGTCTGCACTTCAAATTGTCCTTTTTCATGTTATTGTCAGGTTTTGAATATATATTAATCTAATTCAAGAGTAAATATCTCAATAGCTTAATTTTTATTATAAATCATGTTCTATTTTCCAACAAGTGTATTTATTTTTCTATAAATCTAGTAAAACAAAATTAAGAACAAATCATTTATGAATATGTTATCTGAGAGAAGTGTGTATGCTGTGAAAATATGTTAATGCACTTATGTTGGTTTTTTATTGAAAGTTCATTCCATCATGTGGAGACCAGATAAAAAGTCTATTATGCAAAATTAAATGTTAAAATAATTTTGACAGTTGGAAAAAGGCATGCTTAAATTCATAATGTAATTTCCCTATATAAATAGATGCACACTCGTAGCACATAATGAAATAACTCTGTCCCATGATAGGGCTCCACAGGATTCAGAACAATAAAAACAGAAGAAAGTGACTAGCAGGTGACCAAAGAACTATGTCCATGTCTTGGGTTATTGTAGATTGAAACTATCAACCTTTCTAGTTTAGCATGTGGAAAGACAACTGAGGACTAAAATTCTATAGCCATGGCTCCCACATCTCTTTCAAATATATCAGTCTGTCTAAGATGGGAGTGTATTTTGTTGGGAAAAAAAAAAATCTAGACTTTTGTTTCTGTTGGTCTTGAATGATCTCTGATCTCTGATCTCATACCAAAATTCCGTGGACACTAATGACAACCATCCAGACTCAGTATGATCCCTTCTCTACCTGCAGCTGACTGGGGGAAAAAAGTACAGCACCTTTGTGTTTCTTGAACCCTTTGTGATTAGAATAATGTGGTTGATACCAAATTGTGATGTTTGAAAATGTCTGTCAGTAACACTTGAAAATCATGCAAAACCACATTTTTCTAACCCTCTTTCTAGACCTCCAGTGCCAACTTTGCATTTGAATACGATTCTGTTGTAAATGAATTAGCAAAACCAAGTACTTACAAAAATTCAAGTAAGCTAACTCTGCTAAAGTATAATTGGCAAAACAATGAAAGAATACAGATACAGGCATTAACAAATGTGTTTGGTTTTATAGTTAAAACTATCGTATCTTTCTTGAAGATCTGGAATACCCTAGAAAGGTTATTTACAATTACAAAGCAATATCATGCAGCACAGACCAGTGCACTTAAAACTGTAAAAAGTGATTAATATATTTGAGAAACCATAAATTAACATAATTCTATAAAGAAGCAATGTATATAGATAACTAATTATGTGTGTGTGTGTGTGTGTGTTGTGTATAGTGAAGTCAATAGCTATGGAAGAATGTGAAAGATTTAACAAAGAAAGTAAGCAATAATAACTTCTAGGCCACAGAGTGCAACTGCTGAGTTATTTCAAATTTTCAATATATACGTAATTCTTCCAAATAAATGCCATTGACTATAAAAAGTTGAAAATATTCCAACATTTTGGTGATTCAATATAAATATTAAAAACATAAAAATACAATTGCAAATGACACTAGATATATGAAAAAATTTACAATGTATTAGAATTCAATGCATTTTACAAGTATAATCAATTAAAATGAAATAGAAGAGCAAAGATATTTTAATTTGAGGAAATACAGCCATAAATCCTTATGACATGTATTTCATATTTCACAGATGAAGAAGCTAAGACTTACAAAGATCTCACAGCTCAGCACTGCAAAACCAGGATGCTAAAATCTATATTTGTAACCAATAAATTATACTACCCCTTAGGTCAACAATATGCAAAATGGAAAGAACCTCTGGAAAATAGTTACAACGTACATGTATTCAAAATAATGAGCAAGCAAGTCTCACTGGCAGGATAACCATGTTACATGATTAAACATCAATTTTATGACACTTTTAGAGAATAAAGCCTGAAGGGAAATATTTTAAGTTAGAGGTGCTCATCCCCTGATATAAGGAAATCTGAGCCTGGGATACAGTAGAAGCTGTGAGTCACAAGGCTCAGGTAAGTCAATCCTTTTGTTAGCATTCTATAAATCACCCAGTTTACTAAATCTGAAAATTATCTTTGGGGGATTCCTGGGCCTTGTACATCATATCTAGTTGCATTTGAAGCTCTGTGAATTCTGCCTCAGCAAGTGAGTCACTTTCACCTCTTATTTATTCATAGGATGTGATAGACTTCTTTCTGACGTACTGAAAATAACCTTCTAAATGTGCCCCTTCACTTCTAACCCCAAACAACCAGTTACCATTATGGCACAGTAACACAAGTAGAACTTAAGAAATCCTGTTGGCAATGCTAACTTTGTGCCCAAGAATGTCTTGGTGTGTCTAACTGTAAAGAATACAATCTAGCACTTTCATCTCTGGGACTACACACTTTGCATAGTCTCATCTTTAAAAGGACCCTGCATCACAGCACAAATGGAATATGTACGGTTCTCCAACAAGCCCATGCCTCTGGGGTTTCATTTTCTTTATTCTGTCTTGTCTTCTCTCACTCAGATTTATCAGATGAAATAGTTTAGGCTATCCTCCTTCTCTATGGCTGTCTCCAGTCAAATTCAACATTTCAAACTATCAGTGTGTGTGTGTGTGTGTGTGGTGGTGGTGGTATTTAGATGCATGTTGGAATGATGTTAAGAATCCTCCCTCTCCTGGTCCCTGTCCTGTTTTTCACTAATTTTATTGTCATCTAAGTTTATATACAGAGGATTAACTCCATTCTAGGTAAACAGTTCAATGCTTAGTAGCAGAAAGAAAAAGAAAAAATAAAGGAAGAAAAAAGAAAAACAGCAGCAACAACAACAACAACAACAAAAAACTGTTCCTCAACAGTCCAGACAAGGGCTGTTCAAAGTTACTGCATCTCAAAGGTGATTCTTCTGCTTTTTTGTCCCCCTTCCTCTTTTCCCTTCCTTCCTCCTCCTTCTTTTATTTTAGAAAATTACTTATCTATGGCCGGCACCGTGGCTCAACAGGCTAATCCTCCGCCTAGCGGTGCCAGCACACCGGGTTCTAGTCCCAGTCGGGGCACCGGATTCTGTCCCGGTTGTCCCTCTTCCAGGCCAGCTCTCTGCTATGGCCCGGGAGTGCAGTGGAGGATGGCCCAAGTGCTTGGGCCCTGCACCCCATGGGAGACCAGGATAAGTACTTGGCTCCTGCCTTTGGATCAGTGTGGTGCGCCGGCCGCGGCAGCCATTGGAGGGTGAACCAATGGCAAAGGAAGACCTTTCTGTCTCTCTCTCTCACTGTCCACTCTGCCTGTCAAAAAAAAAAAAAAAAGAAAAAGAAAAAAAAAGATACTTATCTTTAAAGAACCCAAGAATTATACATCTTTTTCAAGCTCTTAGACATAACTATGACATAAGAATATTCTCCACTTAATACACTGAAAGGAAGTGATTCTTGAGAACAAGTTTTACTATTCAATCTCATGAAACAACTCTTTGAGGACAGAGGTCCTGCATGGGAAGTTAGTACACAGTAACTCTTGTTTATTTAACAATTAACACTCTTATGTATTATCTCAGTGATCACCCAAGGCTCTTGACATGAACTGTGTAGGCTACAGAAGCCTTTTAGATCCACTAAGTCGACAAGGCCATAAGCAAAATGGGAGTTCTCTCTTCCCTTCAGAGAAAAGTAGACCCTTCCTTATTTAGTGGCTGCTTCTTTCCACTGAGGTCTCACCCACAGAGGTCCTTTATGTAGGACATTTTTTTGCCAGAGTGTCTTGGTTTTCCATGCCTGAAATGCTCCCTTAGGTTTTTCAACCAGACAAGAATGCCATAAGGGCTAATACTGAGGTCAGAGTGCTACTTAAAGCAATTGTCATTCTACGAGTCTGCTGTGTGGACTGATTCCCATAACATTAATAAAATTTTAAGAGATGAAATTAGATATATAAGACTTTAATAAGCACATATGGATTGCAAGACATCTGACCTGTTTTGTAATAAGGAAAATCAAATATGAAACAGAGTGAAAATTTCAACTAAAATAATATTCTGTATCACACTCATAAAATAAATATCCAAAGGGGATACTTTTGATTTGTGATATCTATAATGTCTGCTGTGCTTATATAACACCGTGATACAGACAGTTTTAGACATATCTCAGAAAGACTCCTTTAGTTTGAACTTACCAACTGCAACATAGTGCTTTCTAAATCTTTTCCAACTCTGTTGATATTTGGTTCTACAAGTCCATTCTAAGATTTAGAATTACAGGCCGGCGCCGTGGCTCAACAGGCTAATCCTCCGCCTTGCGGCGCCGGCACACCGGGTTCTAGTCCCGGTCGGGGCACCGATCCTGTCCCGGTTGCCCCTCTTCCAGGCCAGCTCTCTGCTGTGGCCAGGGAGTGCAGTGGAGGATGGCCCAAGTTTTTGGGCTCTGCACCCCATGGGAGACCAGGATAAGCACCTGGCTCCTGCCATCGGAACAGCGCAGTGTGCCGGCCGCAGCGCGCTACCGCGGCGGCCATTAGAGGGTGAACCAACGGCAAAAGGAAAACCTTTCTCTCTCTCTCTCTCTCTCTCTCACTGTCCACTCTACCTGTCAAAAATAAAAAAAAAAAGATTTAGAATTACATTTCAGATGAGTTTACACTATTTATATTCCAGGCTCACAATTATGAATCTCATATTTTCCTTGTCACTGCAGAAATATTAGGGACTTTTAAAAATCAGCTGAAATCATTCTTTGAATGAAGTTGACCTACCTTCTAAGTGATACCTATTGGTTTGTGATTGTACAATCTATTTCTTTAAGTGAAGAAAATAAGGAAAGAAAGAGGAAATCCACTAAAGTGACTCAGAAGTTAACAAATGAAGGATGGGTGTGTTTATGTAAAGTCAGAACCAGATGTTTTTTTTAATTTTGGACCCTTGAATGTAAATCTTTGGGCCAATTATGTAGATCCATAAGTGAACAAAATAGGAGAAAAGAGGAATTTTTTTATTTTTATTTTTTAATGGAAATCTATTCTATAAGCCTTATTTCAAGTAGTATAAAGGGTTCATGTCTGCTCTGCCCAGAGTGAAAATGTAGTATAGTGTCAAGTTGACATCAAACATAGGAAGCCAGAAGGACTTGGGAACTGTTTCATGCTTAGCAGTCTCTCCCTCACTTTTTGTGAACAGTGATGATATTAAAAGAAACTGTCTGTACTACAGAGAGTGCTGAAGACCAGTCAATGACAGCTGAAGGACTGGAACTGATATGGAGCTCAGTATTACATTTCCAATGTCCCTCGTCCTTTGGCACTGTATGGAAACAACATTCAACATTTTCTGTATTGTTTTTCCACTGCAGTTAGCAAAATCCTGTACTTGTTTTGCCCTGACAATCTGGCAGAGCAGGGCTAATTTAAATTCTTCTTGCCTCTCCTTCTACACACAATTGAACACAGATGATCTTTATCCCTTTGACATGACTTTAAGAAAAATTTCCTTCTTGACATCTTAATATAAACACTATACAGAGAATTTGAGTAACATGGAGCATAATTGCAATTCATTTACAAAGAATTCTCTTCTTAGATGCGGACTTTTGGTATTTAATGTGTATTGAGTTCCTTTTGCTTTTTGCTGATGATAATATGAATTGACACTACATCAAACAATCTTCTCATTGATAAGTCAATCTCAAAGCAGGAAATCCTATTAAAGGGAAATCTTACTGTAGGACTCTGCTGTATTAGATGTATATATACACAGTATGATTAATTCTCAAATGCTGTTCTTAATAGCATCCAAGGAAGATTATGGGCCATGGATATTGGACGTGATACCATTTATTTCACATCTAAGGTGATTTTCAGAGGAAAATGAATTCAACATGTCTCCAACTCCGTTGTGAAAATACAGTCAGCTGGAGAGAGAATGGGGAAGACACAAACATCAAGGAACCCTTTAGAAAAGAAGCTATACTTGGCTTCACCATGTAAAAAGAGGGCTGATTAACACATCCAAAGTGGTGCCAGAAGTCACTGTATGGGCAGTATTGAAGAGAACAGATTCTGGAGGCAATGATAGGAAATGCAGAAGGCACAGGGCTCTAACGCTGACCCTACAGAGGCGTGAGGCAGCAAAAGTGAGCTTCAGGAATGGAGCTCCTGGAAGGCAGCATGTTGCCCCTCTTCCAGCGCTCTGTGTCATTCTGCACGTGTTCTAACGTCTGAGCACTAACTCTGACCTTCACATCAATAAACCTACTTTTGTATGAAAAAGAAACTGGCTAGTTGCTTTATTAAAGGCAACACTGGAACATAATTTTATGTTAGATTTTCATGTGAAATATTACTTAATTGAGTAAAGACCAATATAGATGTCATAATAGAAGTTCAGAAGTTATATATACATTAAAATAGTCATTGTGGGACTGTAACATGGACCAGTAAGTATACCATGTTCAGAACAATACCTAGTGCACATTAAATCAATTTCATGCTAACTATGTATTTTCATTATTCACATTGTCTGGGAAACAAAGACAAAAATCAGTTATTCACATTAATAAGGGCGCTCCATAATAACGAGTGTCAGACATCATAAAACCAGATAAATTGCTGTAAATGTTTTGGGAATGGATTTTGACTGACAGAAACATCTATTTCCTACACTTTCTTTGTTAGAGCTGTGAAGGACTGAGAGTATAGCCATAAGGACATTTTATAAGGGTAAACAACATCTCAACTCTAAAAATATTATGTAAACTTTAGTAACTAATCAAAATCAAATTATATACAACCTGGATGTTAAATTATTTCATTATTTTATCAGATATTACATAAATAAAATAAAAATAGAAGCGATTTTAATTTACGAGATTATTTCATAGGGTATGACATACACACACACTTATATGGAGTACATACCTCTTTATTTAAAACTGTCAGTAATAATTGAGCAGTTTCACATCTAATCAAACTACTTTATCATTCAAAACTTAATTACAAATAATTTACCTTCTCCAAAATGAAAAGAATTGATCTAAAGCATGCACTCAGAGACATTAATAAAAGGTGTTGTTTTAGATTTCTTATATGTGGTAAGAACATAGGGATGAGGCATCCATGAGTTATAACCAAAATACATAAAAACCTACCTGAAAAATTATTTGCTGCAACAATTCAGGCTAAGGGGGAAAATCACCCGAACAAAATAATTATCATTCAGTATACATATAAAAGCAAACTTATTGCATATTTAATATCCAACTTTATCGCAAAGCATTTTACGAAGGGGACAATTTTATAAATAATTTTATACATAAATCATCATCACTTACCTCTCTTAACATTTCTGCTGGTACTCATGGACTTCCCTGATGGACATGGGCAATGTCCTTCGCATCTGACTGAGATCTGTTTCCCTAAGACACACGCCTGATATTCTAGTTTGCACTAAAGAAAAAGAGAATAAAAAAGTTGTAATTCAAATACACTTAGTCATAGCATTAGAATGCCAGGAAGTTATTTTGCATACAGCTTGAAAATTTTTTCTGCTGGATAATATATTCCCAATACTAAGGTGTCATTTTACACACTCACTATCTAGTGCTCTATTGAGGAGGCATTTGGCTTCAGTGTCATTTTGGTGAGTGTTCATGGAGAAATGTAATAGTCTCAAAATTTATTTCTAATGTGTCAGCTCTGTTATATACTGAGTACAAATTTTCAGAAGCAAACGTACAGAAGGTTGACGCACAGTTGGATAGTACAAAGGATCTTCCAATGGCCAATCGAAAATGCATGCTATAGGGGCTGGCGCTGCGGCGCAGCGGGTTAGCCCCCTGGCCTAAGGTGCTGGCATCCCATATGGGCGCCGGTTCGAGTCCTGGCTGCTCCTCTTCCGATCCAGCTCTCTGCTATGGCCTGGGAAAGCAGCAGAAGATGGCCCAAGTCCTTGGGCCCCTGCACCCACGTGGGAGACCCGGAGGAAGCTCCTGGCTCCTGGCTTTGGATAGGCACAGCTTCTTCAGCCGTTGTGGCCAACTGGGGAGTGAACCATCAAATGGAAGACCTTTCCCTCTCTCTACTTCTCCTCTCTCTGTGTAACTCTGACTTTCAAATAAAACAAATAAAAAAAGAAAAAAATAAAATGCATACTATACAAAACTATGGATAGATTTCCATTTTTTGCACCACAATAGACCTATATTTTGACTCAATTTTATGCACAATTTGCAAGCACCCTTGTACCACTCTTGAGCTCCCCTTTAAGTGCATTCTTGGGTTTTAGCTGCTTGAGCAGCAAGATTTATCTCTCTCAGTGGGCTCTAAGGTTTGGAGACAGAAACTATGCATTAGTGTTTGGTCAGTGACTTGTACATCATCAGTGGTTCATCATCTCACACTAGGCAAGTGATTCTAAAGTATGTACTTATGAATTGACATCATCTATGTTTACCTGTGGTTCCCAGCAAAGACACAATGCCCTTTCCCCCATACACTTCTGTATGAAATAAATACATAAAACCTTTCTATGAGTAAAGAACTCAGATTTATGTTATACTCTGTACTTGTACACGTTTCATATATATTTTTGTTAAGATGATCTTTTTACTGCCTCTCTAATCCTCACATACAAATGCTTTTTAATATGAGCTCCCAATAATTCTCACAAGGGGACAAATTATGCAGCCATAATACAATAGTTTAACACAAGATTGTTTCTATAAGGCTTAGAGGTTGCCTGACTTGTTGCATTACAAACATACAGCATAGCATATTTCTCTTCAGTGCTTGTACGGACTTAGAAATAGAAAGAATTCAGAATCATCTATGATTCTATGTCACACGTTACAGAAAACGAAAATGGGTAAAGAACAAATAGTCCCTCCTGAGTTTTAATCTTATGATGATCATTTCCTAAATGTCAAATTTATGGTTACTTTCCCAAAACTCTGTCTCAGTTTTTATATATAGTAATGTGTATAATACATAATTTCTAATAAAATCACGCAGTTTTTTCCCCATGTGAAACAGCTATCACATAAACCAAGTTCTCCACAGAAGTCAGTAAAAGGTGAATGGAATTAAAGCAAAAAAATAAAAAATTATACCCATAATTTTTTTTTCAGTTCAATTTTGTTTTGGTTTGGCTTGGTTTTCCTTGTAAACGTGACTGTAAAAGTTTAAGCCTGGGTATCTTTAATTTACTGTTAAGATAATATTTTCTAACTGCACATTTGACGTGATTTTTAAAAATGTGAACCTACTTCATTTTTAAAAAGCAATAATTATCTTCCTACTCTAAAAGAAATAGACCTTGCTAATTCTGAAGTAATAGGATTTCTTTAGTGGCTACCTCCATAATTTACTCAGAGCAAATTATGTTAAAATTGAATAGGGCAGACGTCCTGGCTCCAATCGACAAATGCATCAGTGACTAATTTAATTCAGCTTCAGCTGATACCAAGAAGTACCAAGTGCACCCAGTGACTAATCAGATTATTCACGTCTCCACAACATTTCATCTTGCCTTGTCCAATAACTCTTCAGTGGACAAGCAAAACTATGACTGTAAGAAATAATTAAAAATAAAGCACCTTGAATATGCTTGCAGTGGCTCTTCTGGAGGAACAAACTCTTTTAAATGTAACTGAATATTTCAATAATTGAAAAAAGGTTTTGTCATTCAAAATCACAATGAATTTAAAGTATAATTAAATATGCCAATTCTAATCAGAAGAAGAAATAAATGGTTCAGCAATTATGAGTGCTTTAATGAAAGCCAAGTGAGCTATATGAAACGTTGTGACAGCAAATTCAATATTCCTTACAGTAATTTCTGTTAACTTAATATTTCGGAATGCTATATATAGTCATATGAAATTCTGAGTCATGACATAATTTAAGAAAGTTCAAGAGCAGTTGTTAAGTGGTGTACAAATAAACCAGTCAATATTAATTAGAGTTAATGTTGTATTTTACCATTTGGAAATGCATTAGCTCCCTTCAAAGATGTATTATGACATACTTATTTACATTTTAAATGTAGTTTACTGTACAGTGATTTTTCAAAAACATAAAAGTCTTGCTAAGAGTTGAAAGAGTAGCAAACTTCCAGAGCCATTAGTTTATTAAAAAGAGGAACCATGTATCTGTAAGTTCAAAAGCTGATGAATCATTTTTCTTATTGCTGGACACTAAGAAATTAAAAGAACATAGTAATTTTTTTTTTTTTGACAGGCAGAGTGGACAGTGAGAGAGAGAGAGACAGAGAGAAAGGTCTTCCTTTTGCCGTTGGTTCACCCTCCAATGGCTGCCGCGGTAGCGCGCTGCGGCCGGCGCACCGCGCTGTTCCGATGGCAGGAGCCAGGTGCTTCTCCTGGTCTCCCATGGGGTGCAGGACCCAAGGACTTGGGCCATCCTCCACTGCACTCCCTAGCCACAGCAGAGAGCTGGCCTGGAAGAGGGGCAACCGGGACAGGATCGGTGCCCCAACCGGGACTAGAACCCGGTGTGCCGGCGCCGCAAGGCGGAGGATTAGCCTGTTGAGCCACGGCGCCGGCCATGAACATAGTAATTAAGAATATTTCATTGAATTTTCAGAAAAAATACCTCACCATGGCTAACTTTCTTTGGCATAATTATAATTTAAAAGTTTAAAGCTGTCTTTAAGATTCACATGATGTGATTAAATTATAGCTTTGCAAATGTGACTTTACAGATGAAACATTTTTCCTTCAGAATAAGTCTACTAAAGACCTTATTTCTCTGTGCATTTATTTGAGGTATAGCAGAATCAAATGAACAGTAAACACCCCCTGTGTGCATAATCACATGAACTTAGTTTACTGTGCTGAAAACTACTTATTTTTACTTAGTTATGAATTGATTTTAGAAAAAAAAAAACTTAAAGAATTTTACTTACAACTTATTAAAATACTAAAATGCTGCTTTCCAACTTTTTTAGCTACACATATTGATTGCATTTCTAATTAATAATGTTCAATTTACTTAATTATCACAAAGCTGAAATATTTATAAAGGTATAAGTGAACTAAAATACCACATAAAGGGCATCCTCATTAGTCTATAATCACCAAAAAATGCAAATAATGTAGAGAAAGACATGATGAATGCATCCAAAATTATCCAAGACTCTGAATATAGAGAAAATTTAACTTCAGAATGATTTTGACACTAGTCATGGAAACCTCTTTTATAATAACTTGTTTAATAACAGAATCAAAAAGCAAAAGGGTGATATTATTATGAGAGAGCCAGGTCAGTTAAACATTGGCACAGGCTGTTGACAACAGCTTTGAAGATGATGCTATGCAGTCTCCATGGCTGTGGTCGATGGCTTCCAACAAAGGCTCTCTCAGCTGGGGACAATTTTCCTCCTCTACCCATGGGCATTTGGAGACATTTCTGTTTGTCATAACTAGGGGGTGGAGTGGTTGTTGCTGATATCAACTAGTTAGAAACCAAACATGCCACTGCATACTTTACAATGCACAATGAAAGAATTATCTGGCACCAAATGTCAACCATGCCAAGATGGAAGGGCCAGCACTATGGCCTAGTGGATAAAGCTGCTGCCTGCAATGTGAGTATTCCATATGAGCTCCAGTTCCAGTCCTGGCTGCTCCACTTCCAATTCAGTTTCCTGCTAATGTGCCTGGGAAAGTACTAGAAATGGCCTGAGTCTTGTGGGAGACCTGGAAGAAGCTCTGGGCTCCTGACTTCAGACCTGCCCAACTACAGCCATTGCAGCCATTTTGGGGCTGATTCTGTGGGTGAAAGATGTCTCTCTTTGTCTCTCCCTCTCTGTAAACTCTGCCTTTCAAGTAAATAAAATAATAATAATCTTAACAACAACAACAACAACAACAACAAAAAACCAGTGCCAAGACATAGAAACCCTAAGTAGGCATCCGTTTACTGAAATACTGAAAGACAACGGAAGAATTGACTAAACTCTAAAGATTGACTGCATAATTCTGACTGCATAATTCCCTTAGGAAATTCTTGAGTAGTCACTAAAGCAAACCACATAAACTAAAAACAACACAAAATGCAAACGAGCTAAAACAAAATGCACTGAGGTATTACTGTGTGCCAAAATCCATGTTCTGCAGTCTTGATTCATTACTCTTTTGATCATAAAAATGATAGAAGTATTTTGCAGTCTTTTTTTTTACTAGTCTTTTTTTACTTGCTTAGAGAGTTTTGCAAAATACAAGCTGAAATGGGACTCAAGTCCTGTATAACTCCAATGCAGGACAAGTTTACAATTAGCAATAGGTAAGAAATATCAATAATGTTCTTTTTTTCTTATTGCAGCAACAAAAATTTTTATCCTAGTGAAAAAAACAAATAGGTAAATATGGAATATCATGAATTACATTAAAAATTCTGGATCAGTCACTAAAAGCACAGGAAATAATGTAAAAGCAGACAACTGGGACTTCATCAAACAGAAGTATTTTGTACAGTAAAGGAAACAATCAACAGAATGGATGGCACCTACAGAATGAGAGAAAATATTTTTACAAGCTACACATTTGGTAAAGGGTTAATATCCAGAATGTATAAAAGACTCAAAGAACTCAATGGCGGAAAAAAAAAATTAAAATGGACAAAAGAAGTAAACAGACATTTCTCAATGAAAGACACAAACAGCCAACGGAAACATGAAAAAAATATCAACAACACTATTCAGTAGGAAATGCAAACCAAAACCGCAATGAGATATCATCTCACTTCTGTAAGACTGGAAATTACCAAAAAGACAAAAGATAGCATGCATTGATTAGGGCGTGGAGAAAAGGCAACCCTTGCATATTACTAAATATAAATTACTATAGGTATTTTGGAAAACAGGATGGAGCTCCCTCAAAAAAAATAATAGAAGTACCATATGATTCAGCAATCTCACTTCAGGATATATATCCAAGGGAAATGAAATCCTTCTGTTGAAGAGATAGTTGCATCTAGCCACAATCTCCAGATAATGAAAACAATCTAAGTGTCTATCCAATGATGAATAGATAACGAAAATGTGGGATGTGCATATAATGGAATATTACTCAGCCACAAAAATGATGGAATCTTGCATTTGCAACAGAGTGGAACTGGAGATCATTATGTTATGTGAAATAGCCAAGCACAGAAAAACAAATATCACAAGATCCTATTCTTATGTGGAATCTAAAAAAAAAAATAGAAATTAAAAATATAATGGTAGTTACCAGGGGCTAGGGAGGAAAAGGAGAGGGAAAGGTTGGGAAAAGTTGATTACCTGGTACTAGCTTGGGATTTTAATGTACACTAGAGTGAAGTTAGACAATGTTAATATACTATATTTCTCTATAAAAACATTAGAAGATAGGATTTTAGATGTTCTCATTATAAAGAAATATTAAACACTTGAAAAGATAGGCATATTTACCCTGATTGGATATTACAAAGCATACACATGTAATGAAAAATCACCCAGTGCCCCATAAACATATGCAATTTTTATATGTTTGATAACATTTTACATAGAAATGTTGTGTTAGTATGTATCTTTAATGATAATATCAACCATCCAATAACACAGACATGATCTCAAAATGCTCACAGATGGAATTTTTTACATTCAACTATGGCTAATGCTTTCCCAAGCACATCTCTTCCACCTGGGACCTCCTGATCCCACTCTGGTATTTCTCATGCAAAGACAGCTAGAACAGGAAACAAACCTCAATGGAGCCTTAAATTGGGTCATTTATTCAACCACGATAGACCATTCATACAGACATAACAAAATCATAGCATTCATACAAAACAAGGAGACAGAGCAGCAACAACACCGAAATCTTCAGCACTAAACTCTGTGAAAACTGCACGTGTCATCAAGGATTAACACCTTGCTTATTTGAGGGGATTTTTCCTTTCCTCACCAGAAACTTTACTTCCAGAAACGTCCTTGTATGTTGCACAGTGTTATTTTGGAGCCCCTCCCCGCAAGGATAGTCATGTAGCATGAGGCAGGAAGAATCATTATTCTGCATTCTCCACTCTATGTGAGGAGAGAGAGGTGAACTCTTTAAGAGCCCCACTAGAGATCACAGCAAAGCTACAATGGGCAAAGAGCCACCTTAGTCCTGAGAATGGGAGAGCTGTCCATTCATGACATTTTTAGGTCTCATTGGCACATGAGTCAATGTCTCCCTTACACCTCAGACTTCAAGCTTCAGGCATCCAGGTCAGCACCTGCTGGCTAGGATGGATGAGCTGAAGTGAAGCTACCTAAACTGAGTGGGGAAAGGCGAATGAGGACATTTAAATTATTTCAGATCGACACTGTTGTCAATTAAGAGTAGCACCTTCCTTTAAAATAAAACTTATTGAGTAGGTATTTGGTACAGGGTTTAAGACACTGCTTGGGATGCCTACATTCCTTATCAGACTACCTGGTTTCAGATCCAGCTTTGCTTCCAATTCCAGTTTCTTACTATTGTGCAACCTCTGAGGCAACAAGTGATGGCTCAAGTAATTGACATCCTGCCCCTATGGGAAGACTCTGATTGGGTTCTAGCCTTGACCAGGCCTCGCCTGGGCTGTTGCCACATATAGGGAGTGAACTCCTTGATGATGCTCTTTGTATGTCTCTGTCACTGACATGTTCACACACATACACATTAAACAAAATGTAAAAACAAGTTTATAATAATTGATATAATACATACATAACATTAATAAAATTATTTTAATCTTACAATTATTTATATTTTCATTATTTTCCTTAGTATAGGGTATGGGCTTTGACAGATAACTCAGAGTTTTCCAGAAAGAAACTGATAAAACTAGAAGGTTACGATTCCACGTACTCTGAAAATGAGGATAACATTTTAGAATAAATTATTTTTACAGCTGTAAGTGGAAAAATCTTTTTTAAGAAAGAACTGTAGTGAGCAATAAGAGATGCACTTTAGAAGAATATACAAGAAGATGGAAGATGCAGGACAGGTTAAATATAGTTAACAAGAGAGAAGACACTGGGGACACAAAATGATAAATAATGACAATTACACAAACATGAAACTATTAAGCTGTGAAAGCTTGAGAATGCATTTCAACATACATGAAGCTTACATACTTAAATTTTTATATTAATAGTTTGAGAAAGCATACATCACAGGTACCTTCCTCATGTACTATGCCTAAGTACCATTAATTTATTTTGAAATATATACTCTTCCAGTTACGTTATCTGCTTAGTGTCAGTGGCCTCCACCCAATTTTGAAGTAGTGGCAGCAGATACACTTTGGGATGTGCTAAAAGAGAAACATGGAGAAGATCTAGTGTGATTAGCTTTGACATTGTGGCATAAACATGGAAGACTTAGTTTCTCCCACTGTATAAAATTTCCCCTTGAGTAGACTTGGGAAGTCTCCAGAACCTTGAAGTATGTACTATCGACTAATTTTGGGAAAACAAGTGCAAGTGATAACCTGGCCCATAACACACCCTTGGGAATGAAGGATTCTGGCCATGCAGGCTCATCGGAATGACTAAAGCAGCTTACTAGGGTGAGTTTCTGTAGGAAGTATGAGTGAAAAATGGAACAGGGATGACAGTAAAGTGAAGCAGATAGTGGAAGCAAACTAATTAATATTCCATTCAGAGGTTAAATATGTAAATAAACTATGGTTCCATGATACCCACAAACACAAACTTATAGCTGGAATCATTTCCATATATACATTTATATTCTACAAACATACATAAAATAATATGAGCTCATACTGATGCCTTCAATTCCAGTTTTGGGGTAAAACACTATGTCCTGTGTGTTACCAACCCCAGACGAGGACTCTACAAATCTCTGCCCATTGCATCTTAGTACTGGAGTCACCAAGGGAAACCTAACACTGTGTGAATCAACTCTTACTGACAGAGAAAAGAGACAGAGCAAGACCAGCCCCAGTGGAGTCCATGGATCCCCATGGCTAATGGGTCCTCTCTGGCAGCTGAACACCGAATAGCTGGTTTGCACCCCTCCCATGCTGCAGTAGAAAGACCTTGACCCTCCACTCCTCCATGGAATTTGGAATCTGAAACGCTGGGACACACCTGAAAGGCACTGAGCAGAATAAGGGAGTACTCACTGGGTCTGCCACAGGAACACTCTGTCCTTACCCAGAGCAGGCCCTGTGGGCTCTTCATTTCTTAGTTAGGGTATGTCCAAGTGTAAGGGCTCTTATGTGGCTGAGTGAGGGCTCAACTGTGCTCCCAAGACTGCCTTCCCAACATCACTCCAATGTCTCGAGACTCTTTCCAGCCTCCACTTTCCAGGTTCTAAGTACCTTCTCCAACAATGAGGAACCAATATTTGCTCAATGTGTCTTCTTACTTGCTCAACAGAACCAATCTCATGGCCTTCTTGGCTGTGTGTTTAGCATAGAAATTCCAGAAATTCCCTCACCAAAGAGCCCGTGTCATTAGACACAGGTGGGCACACTGCCAGAGCTAGGTCACAGGGCTCACCCTTCCCCTACTCTTCATCACGAGGGGGCTCCTTTGACTCCCTCTGAGGCAGAGATGCCAGGAGACGTAAGTCTTATTTCTATAGCTACATCAACTTCTAGAAAGGGGCACTAGACTCTCAGTTTCTTGGTGATATGTGATAGTGTTTCCCAGTAGAAACTGCACTATTTGTCCAGTAATTATTTTATTATATACCAGATGACTTCCAAAAGTTTGTAGGGAAAATGATGCAAAAATTTCATGGGGCTGGCACTTGGCACAGTGGGTTAACACCCTGGCCTGAAGCGCCAGAATCCTCTATGGACACTGGTTCAAGTTCTGGCTGCTCCATTCCCATGTAGCTCTCTGCTATGGCCTGGGAAAGCAGCAGAAGATGGCCCAAGTCCTTGGGCCCTTGCACCTGTGTGGGAGACCTGGAAGAAGCTCCTGGCTCCTGGCTTCAGATCGTCCCAGCTCTGCCCTTTGTGGCCAGTTGGGGAGTGAACCATTGGATGGAAGACCTCTCTCTCTGTGTGTGTGTAACTCTGACTTTCAAATAAAAAAAATAAATCTTTAAAAAATTCTTCAAAATCTCTGTGATCTCATTAAAGAACTTTAATAAGTTCATAAAATGCATATTTGGAAAAAACTGCATAGATTTTTAAAACATTGCACTAAAATATTTTTTAAATTTTTGTTCACAATTTTTGAAGCACCCCTACATACTTGATTAGAATTATTAGGTTTTCCAGATGAATTGTTAGTCATTATGTAGTAATCCTCTTCCACATCTACAACATTTTTGAAAATTGCATTTGATATTGTTACTCTATCATAAATTACAGTATTAAGAGACAGCTCCCTAAAGATCTCTAGTGCTTCTATACATTGAGGTAGCTTTTATTCCATTCTATTTTTTGTATGTAGGAAATACATTGGCAAGACAGAGAGTTTTCTTTGGAAGGACAGGGCAGCCTTGTTTGCTGCCCAGTTAACTGCATCAAAAAAAGACACTGTTTCTCAATGGGCAAACGTGGGGCAGGCTCATTTGTAGCTCACTATAAAATATCAGGATATCCTCCTCTCTCTGGCTTGGGGGTCTCCTGTGTTCTGTCAGCAACCATGAAACTGTGGCATCTTGCAAGTAAAGTTAAAGTCTTACGCCCTTCACAGTTCATGATCGTTTTTGGCACAGATGATGAAATGCTGGCTTTCTGGAAGTGAAAGGACACGAGTTCCATTGACCAGATTAGAAGATCTGAGAAGGTTCCAGTGAGGCCACAGTGAAAGCTTTCATGCACCCCATGAACAAGGTTGTGGAATGCTCATACATTGTTCTATGTTACTGAATGTTTCAAGCCTGAGCAGCAAGAAGTAGACTTGGCTCAAATGTCCAAATGTCCCCTGACAACAGAGCACATTTATCACCAAATCAACCCAATAAGAGGTTGACCAGCAAAGTATTTAATGAACTTTTCATTTTCCCTATGATCCACAAGCATCTGATACTGTTAAGCCTTGGATGAGGTTTTTTTTTTTTTTTAAGATTTATTTATTTATTTATTTATTTATTTATTTATTTATTTGAAAGGCAGAGTTACACAGAGGCTGAGGCAGAGAGAGAGAGGTCTTCCACCTGCTGGTTCACCCCCCAAATGGCCACAATGGCCAGAGCTGGGCTGATCCGAAGCCAGGAGCCTGGAACTTCTTCCAGGTCTCCCACGTGGGTGCAGCGGCCCAAGTCCTTGGACCATCTGTTGCTGCTTTCCCAGGCCATAAGCAGTAAACTGGATCAGAGGTGGAGCAGCTGGGGACTTGAACCAGTACCCTACGGGATGCCGGAACTGTAGGCAGTGGCTTTACCAGCCACCCACAGAGCCAGCCCTGGGATGAACTATTGAAAATAGACTCAAAAAGTTTTCCGACTTCACCTCCCTCTCCTCCACATGGTTCACACACCTTAAAAGCGAATCTGGTCATTGAAATGCTGTCTCCAGTGAGTAAGCATATCCCTCAACTGGTCTCGCAGGTAACGAACAGAAAGAAGGGAGGTTATATATACCAATTTCAAATATTCAAGGTTTCTCATTATTTCCCGTAGGAGCAGCCATAGGCTGTCTCTTTGTTGTACCCTCTGGATGTCAGCCTGTCCAAAATGGTCCCTGGAATTCATACTAAATTATGTGTCACACTGCCTACCTAGTCATCTGGTTGTAGTCCATATAGGGCAAATGGGACATGAATTGGCTTTTATTTTTGCAAAATTCCCCTGGTCTCCTGCCTCCAAGGAAATGTTTTGGTGTGGAGTTTAGTAATTGACCAGAACAGATGGAAATTTTTAGTTACTCACAGGGGTGGGGCACGTCCCAACAGCAAGCCACATAAATCCACAGAATCATTGGTTCTGGCCCTACTGATGAAGCCACAGGTGGGAACTGAAACCAGTAAATGATTTGGGAATGATGTTATCCAAATAGCCCTTGGCAGAAAAGGAGTTCTTCACATCGACTAAGGAGACCCATTAATATATATATATATATATATATATATATATATATATATATATTTTGGACAGGCAGAGTGGACAGTGAGAGAGAGAGACAGAGAGAAAGGTCTTCCTTTTCTGTTGGTTCACCCTGCAATGGCTGCTGCACCCAGCGCACCACGCTGATCCGAAGCCAGGAGCCAGGTGCTTTTCCTGGGCTCCCATGCAGATGCAGGGCCCAAGCACTTGGGCCATCCTCCACTGCACTCCCGGGCCACAGCAGAGAGCTGGCCTGGAAGAGGAGCAACCGGGACAGAATTGGTGCCCCGACAGGGACAAGAATCCAGGGTACCCGCGCCGCAGGCAGAGGATTAGCCTAGTGAGCCGCGGCGTCGGCTGGACCCATTAATACTTTGGTGATAGAGGAAGAACAACTACCAAGTACCGCTTGGAAGGGAACACTGTAGGCCATGGGAGGAAGGAGACAGCAAGAGACAGTACACCCCACATCTTTCCTCCCTGAGCAAAATGGCCATGTGTGGCTCACCTCTGCCTTCCCCAGACATTCTCTTTCCTATTGCTCCTAACCTTACAAAGAAGTCTAGAAACAGAAAGGGATGGCAACAGCTCCTGAACTGTCAACACCTGCAGGAGAAGTCTTTCCCACTTCCACTTTCAGTCATTTTGTGAGGTGAATGCATTTAGTGTGGCTGCTGGGAAAAACAGGACAGACCAGACACCCTGCCTTCAAGCAGTCACTCCAAAGAGGAGCCATTTATTATAAACGAATTTGGAAACCTAAGATATGACAGCAGTCTGTCTACAAACTGAACCTACCCTTGTTTACTCAGCTCCGGAGAAACACTGATTCACTATTTCTGAGCATCTTGCAGGAAGCTCTTCATATAAAAGACGGTGTCCAAATAGAAAAGGTGATACAAAATTTGTCACCGACTGAAGAGACCAATGACACCCCCAAAGAAATGAATACGTGCCTGGATACATATAACCCATCAATATTAAATCAAGAAGATACAGAAAAATCTAAACAGTTCCATAACAAGCAATGAGACTGAGGTAATAATAAAAGTCTCCCAATAAAGGAAAACCCAGGACCTGATAGGTTTACTACTAATTTCTATCAAATATTTACAGAGGAACTAGCGGTAATATTTTTCTTTTTTTATTTTTTGACAGGCAGAGTGGACAGTGAGAGAGAGAGAGAGACAGAGAGAAAGGTATTCCTTTATCGTTGGTTCACCCTCCAATGGCTGCTGCGGTCAGCGCACTGCGCTGATCCGAAGCAAGGAGCCAGGTGCTTCTCCTGGTCTCCTATGCGGGTGCAGGGCCCAAGGACTTGGGCCATCCTCCTCTGCACTCCCGGGCCACAGCAGAGAGCTGGCCTGGAAGAGGGGCAACTGGGACAGAATCCGGCACCCCAATCGGGACAAGAATCTGGTGTGCCAGCGCCGCAAGGTGGAGGATTAGCCTATTGAGCTGCGGCGCTGGCCCAATATTTTTCAATGTATTCCAAAAATTTGAAAAGGATGGAACTCTGCTAAACTCTTTTTATGAGGTCATCATCACTCTGATTTCAAAACTAAAGACACAGCACATGAAGAAGCTATAGACCAATATCCGTGATGAACATGGATGCAAAAATTATCAACAAAATATTTGCAAACCAATTGCAACACTATACCAACAAAGTCACACAACATGATTAAGTGTAATTTATCCTAGAGCTTCAAAGATGGTTCATCATTAAAAAAATCAATAAATGTTATAAATCCCATCAACAAAATAAAAACCAAAAACTACACGGCATCTCATTAGATGCACAGAAAGCATTTGATAAAGTTAAAAACTCCTTAATGACAAAAACCCTTCAGGAAATTATATGTAAAATGAGCATACCTCAAAATTATGAAAGTTGGATCAGAGTTGTGGCACAGTGGGTTAAGTCCCCAACTGCAATCCCAGCATCCCATATGGGTACCAGGTTGAAGTGCAGCTACACTGTTTGTGATCTGGTTCCCTGCTAAAGTGCCCGAGAAAGCACCAGAGGATGGCCCAAGTACTTGGGTCCCTGTTACCCACTTGGGAGAGCTCAATGCAGTTCCTGGCTCTTGGATTTGGACTGGCCTAATAACCCCAATGTTGGCAGTCATTAGGGGAGTTAACCAACAATGGGAGATTTCTCTCCCTTTCTCTCCTCCTTTCTTTCTGTAACTCTGCCTTTAAAATAAATAAATAAGTCTTCCAAACAAGTTATAGAGGCTATATATGACAAAATAAACAGCCAATTTAATATTCAATGGGGTAAAGCTAAAAACATGTCCCTTCAGATCTATAACAAGGCAGTGATGTCCACTTACACCACTCTGATGCAATATAGTTTTGGTAACATTAACGAGAGCAACTAAGGACAAAAACAAAGGGCAACAAGATAGGAAATGAGGAAGTCAAAATATTCATATTTGCAGATGACATAAAGTTGTACAATGAAAAACTAAACACTCCACCAAAAAGCTGTCACAACTGGATAAATCAATTCAGCAAATCCACAGAATACAATACCAACATACAAAGAATAGCATTTTTATACACCAAAAAAGATCTTACTGAACAAGGAATGGAGAAAGAAACTCCATTCATTATAGCTACCAAAAAATTAAACATTTATAAATAAATGTAGCAAAAACATTGGAAGATCTTTATAATTAAAAAAATTGATAATGTTATCAAGGATTTAAAAAATGGAAGGATATTCTTTGCCCTTGAGTTGGAAAATGAAATATCTTTAAAATATCTATTGCACTTAAAATAATCTACAGATTGAATGCAATCACTATCAAAAACCAATGATATTCTTAAAAACTTAAAAAAAAATCTTTAAGATTCATATAGAATCTAAAAAGACCTGACAGTCAAAGCAATCCTTAGCAAATAAATCAATGTAATAAAATGAAGGTGGAGGTATTACAATACCTGATTTAAAGCATATTACAAAGCTACAGTAAGTAAAACAGCAGGACACTGTCATTAAATACTGGCATAAAAACCAATGAAAGAGAATAGAGAGCCCAGAAATTATTCCATCTACGCACACCCAACTCATTTTTTAACAAAGATGGGAAGAACATACATTGATAAATGTATGCTGGCAAAACATGATACATATATATAATTAGGTGTCTGTCACCATATACAAGCAAATCAAATCTAGATGGATCATAGACATAAATATAAGACCTAAATCTATGAAATTGGGGAAAAAAACTAGGGGAAGCACTTCAAGACATTGGTTTAGGGGCCAGCACTTTGGCTCACTTGGTTAATCCTCCGCCTGCAGCACCAGCATCCCATGTGGGGGTTCTAGTCCTGGTTGCCCCTCTTCCAGTCCAGCTCTCTGCTGTGGCCCAGGAAGGCAGTGGAGGATGGCCCAAGTGCTTGGGCCCTGCACCTGCATGGGAGACCAGGAGAAGCACTTGGCTCCTGGCTTCAGATCAGCGCAGCGCCAGCCACGGCAGCCATTTGGGAGGTGAACCAACGGAAGGAAGACCTTTCTCTCTGTCTCTTTTCCTCACTGTCTGTAACTCTAACTTTCAAACAAATAAAAATAAAATCTTAAAAAAATAAAGACATTGGTTTAAGCAATGATATTTTGGATAAGACTCCTAAAACACTGACAAAAAAAGCAATTATATTATATCAGACTCACAAGCTTCTGCACCAAGAAGGAAACAAAGTGGAGAAAGATCAGACAGAATTGGAGAAAATATTTGCAAACCACTTATTGAACAAGATTAATATCCAGAATATATCAGCAACTCAAAAACTTGAGCAACAACAAAAACCAACCAATCCAGTTAAAAAATGGGAAAAAATGTTTTGTATATAAAAAGTAGTAATAAATATACACACAATTAAAATGAAACTCAATATTCTATAATGCCACAAAATGGGAGTAGCATTAGCACATATGTCCTCATCTTCTTACAAAAAATAAATTATTGTATCTATAAATGAATATACCAACTTCATTAAATATTAAATAAATACATTAACTTAGACATGTAATGAACACATATTAGATGTTCAATAAATGTCAGTGTTATTAAAAATTTCTTTTTTGGGGGCTGGTGCTGTGGTGTAGTGGGTAAAGACTCCACCTGCAGTGCCAGCATGCTATATGGGTGCCAGTTCATGTCCTTGCTGCTCCACTTCTGATCTAGCTCTCTGCTATGCCCTGGGAAAGCAGTAGAAGATGGCCCAAGTCCTTGGGTCCCTGCACCCACATGGGAGACCTGGAAGAAGCTCCTGGCTCCTGGCTTTGGTTCAGCACAGCTCCGGCCATTGTGGCCAATTGGGGAGTGAACTGGCGGATGAAAGACCTTTCTCTCTCTCTCTCTCTCTCTCTCTCTCTCTCTCTGCCTCTCCTCTCTCTGTGTAACTCTGACTTTCAAATAAATAAATACATCTAAAAAAAAAATCGTCTTTGTCTATGTGAATTGTGTGCCTTTGACTAAACAAAACACAACTTTTCCAAATATGCCATAGGTATATCGATGTTGCATACCTAGAAAGTTAGGATGTCTCAGCTGGAATAATTTCTACCCGCACTATAGGACTAGTACCTGATGCAGTTATATTCATATTTGTTGCCTTATTTACCTTGCTGCAATTTAAGTTTTTCAGGAGTTACAAATGACTCCAAAAAATCTTCCCTGTGGCCCCCACGGTTCTCTTTCTTGGCCAAGTTATGAGTATTTGGTACTGCAAAAGATACAAATAAGGTGAAACCTATGTAATCTATGGATACATCAATCGAGAGCTTGCTGGTGATTTTATTGCACTGCACAGCACCATGGTTCCTTGTTAAAGTGTTGTTTCTTACCAGTGGAATGGTTTGTTTATCTAGAGACTGGGTATGACTTTAAGACTTAAGGTTAAATTAGTACCTCCTAAATAAGTGAATATTATCTGATTTTGATCAGATGATTACTTTAGCAGTTACTATTAATGATACTAAAATTTCTACTGTTGCAACTAGTTTGTATCTAGTACCATTCTCACATTTCTCTTCAATAAACACGTTCTATATATTTTAAGATTTTGGAGAAACCAGTCCCCTTTAAATACAAACTTTGTGGACAATTTATAGACTATAAAATATCTTTATTAAAAAGAAGAAAAATATATTGCTTAAGAAATAAAGTTGATGAAAATTCCACAAGTAAGTATATGAGATGTCCTTCCTTTGCTTACGTAGTAACACAAAATATTGACACTGATATTGTATAATCTATTTTATGATGTTGAATACAGAAAAAACCCAATTATCATTGCTTTAAGTTATGTTAAGGGTTCGTATTTTTTTGTACAAAAATCTATAGGTAACTTCTTACCTAACTATTAAAATGCTGAATACTTAATCCTAAATTGGTATGAAGGCAAGGAAATACATTGAACATTGAACTGGAAGGTCAAGCCAGAACAATAGTTAATGAAATGAAAGTAAAGCCACAGAAAGAAAGAAATAGTTTGCCCCAACCAGGATGATGGTGTAAGTAGAAAATCCTGAAAGAAGCAGAGAGTCAAAGAGGAAGAGAGATCAACAGCCAAAGCCCCGATCTACAGGTTCATCCCCCAACTGCTGACAGTGGCCAGCCAGGAGCCAGGAACCCAATCCAGGTTTCCCATGTGGGTGGCAGGAACCCAACCAGTTGAGCATCCCCTGCTGCCTTCCAGGGTCTGCACTGGCCGGAAGCTGGAGTTGAGAATGGAGCTAGAAATGCAGCCAGGTACTCTGATATGAGACACTGGCGTCCAAATGGTGTTTCACCAAATGCCCATCCACACACATTATCTTTTAATTCCATTTTCCCATGAATTTTTGAAAGAATTTCCTACTTAACAAGAAGCAATACATTTTCAGTAACAATTCTGTCACAGAAATTGCACATTGTTTTCATGTTCAGACTTAATTTTCTTAAATCTCTCTTTCCTTTCTGAAACACAAAAATCATACATGGCTATAAATAATTATTTCCCTAACCTTTATGTGTACATTCAAATATACTGATAACAAAATGTTATGTCGCAAAACATTAAACTGCTCATTATAATTTTCCATACTTATAAAATGTTATTATGAGGAGCAAATAAATTTAGAATCGAGGAGAAAAAGAGTTAGAATCTAAAATAAATGTTAGATGGGAAGCAGGCCACACAGCAGACTCTGTAACAAATGCCCTAAACAGCACTCTGGCCTCAGAATCAGCCCTTAAGGCATTCAGATCTGGCTAAAAAGCTGAGAGCATTTCACGAATGGAAAGACAAGACACTGTGCCAAAAAATAGCCTACATGAAAGATCTCTGTGAGTGAGATCCCAGTGGAAAGAATGGGCCATCAAAGAAGGAGGTACCTTTCTCTGAAAGGAGGACAGAACTTCCACTTGACTTATGGCCTTGTCTCAATAATGATGGAGTCTGTGGACCCAAAAGGTTTCCATAGCCTTGGCAGCTCATGACAAGAGCCTTGGTTGATCACTGATGTCATAAATAAGAGTGTCATTTGTTCAATCAACAACAGGAATTACTGTGCACTTGCTCTCCATGTAGGACCTCTGTCCTTAATGAGTTGTACTATGAGAATTAACTGCAAAACTTGTTCTCAAACAGTACTTTATACTTTGTGTGTCTATGTGTGTGCAAACTGTTGAAATCTTTACTTTGTATAGAGTTGGACTTCTGTATATAAAGATAATTAAAAATGAATGTTAATGAAGAATGGGATGGGAGAGAGAGTAGGAGGTGCGATGGGAATGGAGGCGGGAGAGTGGGTATGAGTATAAGAACTGCTATATTCCAAAAGCTGTATCAATAATTTATAATTATAAAATAAAAGCTTTATAAAAAATTAAAAATTAAATAAAATAAACTAAAATGTTAAAATTCATTTTCCAGAAAGTATTTAAGCATTATAATTCATTGATTATTTCTAATTCTGCATATTGAACTGATAAAAATCATATTTCACCCATTACTTGATAATGATATTTAACTTAAACCTGTAATATTTACATAAGAAGAGACTATTAATTAGTTTCTACTGAATGAACAATTTTTGATTGACAAAAACAAAATATACAGGAAGTTTTCCATCAATGGATCTCCAAAGAAACAGCTGATCCATGCGTGACTCCAAACTGTTTCATTTCTGACTGATAAATTTTATGCTTATTCCCATATCATTTTGTTGGTTCCTAAAACATGTTCAAGTCAATTCTATTATATTTGCATAACTGAATTAAATACAATTTAGTATACTTAAATATAACTGCAAATAGAGGATTGGATTTTTCTGAGAACAAAGTCAAATGTCTCAGATCTTAAATGTTTGAGAGACAATTCTAAAACATCAGGGAATTTTTAAGAATTAAATAACATTCAACCATTAAGCCAGCTTTGCAAATGTTTCTTAGCTTTTTGTTAGATTTTAATGGAAAACTGAGGAAGTCACATCTTTCCTTAGTAAATGAGGACATGGATTCTGGATTATTAAGCATCAAAATATGCCTCTGAGAATAAGCATAGGGAGCGTTGGAAACAATACAATGAAGGAGAGGAAAGGTTTTCTGGCAAATAGAACTCCTCAGAAATACAGAGGAAATCATGCAGAACATGATGTGATAGGGACTTAGTACCCCAGATGTCCTGATGAGATCCTTTTAAATCTGAGATTTTTATGATAAAATTAACTCACACTATTTCCTTTCATGTTCAGTGCTTTAATAAGAGCTTATCCTAGTAAATGATCACAAAAATGTCCTAGGGTTGTAATCTTGTACAAGTTGGCATATTTACACCACAAGTCAAACCTGTCTAAATGAAAAGCCAGTTCAAATACAATGTGTATCTATTTTTGACAATTTCCCTTCTAACAAAGTTATCTTAGTTCAAATGTTCAGAAGATGATGGAACAACTAAATGCTAAATTCGTATAAATACAACATATCAAACTCTACCATCTAACTTTCAAAATTTACATAATATGCTTCTAGTAACCATTATGAGAAAATAACAACATACTTCAAATATGGAAAAAAATAAATGACATGACAGTAGAGTACTGAAACTTAACATGTAACTTTCCCAAGCTGCAACAAAAATAAATACTTCCAATTTAATGTTAATGTTATTGTTCTATTTTATATACATATTGGTTCTTCAAGAAGCTTATCAAAAATGAAGTTAAAAATGAATTCATTTTGGTGCAAATGTTTTGGAATTTATGCACAGTTTCTTCATTATATGCATTTCCATGAAATTTTTGAAGACCTTTGGTATACAAATATATGCATATGTACATATGTATACACAAAGGATCAGTATGCATACGTTTATGCAAATACGAATATGAAATAAACACCATGCTTCAGAATTCAAAGGCAACAATTTGACAGAATGCCATTGTAGTTCTCAAGCATAACACATAACAATCACTCAGGAAGCTTTTATAATTCAGATGCAGGGGCTCCATTCCAAACCAGCTGAAGCAGCTGCTGTGCACTTGGAGCTGGAAACTCTGGTAGCTATGAACCAGCTTTCTATTTGCTTCCCCTCAGTGCACACATGACTTTACAAACAAAGCTGTTTTTTTTAGGAATTCACCATTATTTAGTCCAACTGCCAAGCATTGCACGCATAAATATGATAGAAAAGAGTTCAAAATTACCCACTATTATCCTCAGGGAATTTCTATTATGGATCCCCTTCTCAGTTGTAAACGTTAATATTATTTATTGACTCATGCTCACAGTCAATGTAATATGCAATTTACATGAGACAGTGACAACCATATCCACAGTCTAACCCAGATGCTCTACTGGAGAACAATTCCTAGTTCTACTGAAGCTTGACAATGCAATCAAAATAATCTTTGCCTGAAGTAAAGAAACAAAGACCTTCATCTTTTGTGTCAATTTCAGGAATGATTACTTCTCAAATAACCTTGAACAGACTTATATTTTGATTTCTCTGGCACTGCTGAATTTGAAAGAATTCAGAAACCATTGGTTCTGACACAAAGAAAGATTAAGTAGGGTCCTAAAAAAATCAATCATTTTTCTTAACAGAAAAATAGAAGACAATACTACAAAAGACTTACGAAAATCAAAAATGTTCCAACTTTTTTCAAACAAACCTGTATTTTTCTTTACCTATTTATCTCTCTTCATATATGCAGTTTTTAAATCCTCTACTGAGGATTTCTTGAGAGGTTGACCAGCTCCAGAGCCTGAACACCAATAAAATAATTAAGCAAAGTCAGTTATATTGTGTAACAAGGTATAGTTTCCAAAATTATATCCTAGTTCTGGCATTTGACAAAAGCCTTTCCTTGCATACTTTCTCATAAGTCTCTCATACCCCATTGCCCAGCCCCTACACCAGATATAGTTGTAATGACCTCGCCTGCAAATGAGTTGGGTAATGGAAATATTTAGAATTTCAGCTCCATAAACTGAGCTGAAAGTAATGAATGAACACTGAGGGTCCCAACTAGAACCTGAAGGAATATTTTGATAGCATCGCAAAAGGAACTTTAAATCACTGGGGGGAGTCTAAATTGAAATAAAAATTGGCTTGGAGAACATATTGGGTTTCCACTCTGCATGTAAGATCCCACATCACTGTTTGGGTTCTGGCCTAGGGATTAATAATTTCAGGTGGGACGGCACCGTGGCTCACTAGGCTAATCCTCCGCCTGTGGCGCCGGCACACCAGGTTCTAGTCCCTGTCGGGGTGCCAGATTCTGTCCCGGTTGCCCCTCTTCCAGGCTAGCTCTCTGCTGTGGCCCAGGAGTGCAGTGGAGGATGGCCCAAGTCCTTGGGCCCTGCACCCGCCTGGGAGCCCAGGAGGAAGCACCTGGCTCCTGGCTTTGGATTGGCGCAGCGCGCCAGCCATAGCAGCCACTTGGGGGTGAACCAACGGAAAAAGGAAGACCTTTCTGTCTCTCTCTCCCTCTCTCTCACTATCTTAACTCTTCCTGTCAAAAAAAAATTAAAAAAAAATAAATAAAAATAAAAAATAATTT
The DNA here is from genome assembly GCF_033115175.1 of Lepus europaeus. NCBI lineage: Eukaryota > Metazoa > Chordata > Mammalia > Lagomorpha > Leporidae > Lepus > Lepus europaeus. The sequence goes on along the minus strand of NC_084834.1, from coordinate 14,259,196 downwards.
CAGGCAAGGAGCTTCATAAATAAATCTGACTTTGACATGGAGCTTACCATTATAGCAAGTTCAAATGCCCAACATCTCCCAAAAAGTTGTTCCAACTACCATAGCACTCTTTTCATAGTCTAATGACAACACTTAGTGAACCAAGAGCCAGAAAAACGGTTCTGTGATCCTTGCATTCACTTCTATATTCACCATCAGATAAGTAATCATGTTGGGAAAAAGACTAAAATGACCTTTCTAGAAGGCACTGTATCTGAGGTCTCTGTTCTTGATTCAGTCCCTAAATTCACTTTTCCTATAAGAAATATAAATAAACACACACATACACACACACACACGGGGACTGCTAATTTGAATTTCAAACCAAATGAACTTTTTTAAAAAGTATTAGTAAGTAGAGTTTAACATAAGTTTTTAAAGAGCTCTGTATAATTTATTGCTATGAGAGGTTATAAAAAATTCATGGAAATTGAATTATGAAAAGAGTATGCAAGACCAAAACATGAAAAGACTGTATATATTTTAAGTTTTTTGAACCAAAATATTTGTAGAAGAAAATATTTTTAAAAGATTTTGTTTATTTATCTGAGAAGCAGATTTACAGAGAGAGGGAAAGATAGAAAGGTCTTCCATCTGCTGGTTCACACCCCAAATGGCCACAATGCCTGAGCTGAGCCAATCCAAAGCCAGGAGCCGGGAGTTTCTTCCAGGTCTCTCATGTGCATGCAGATGCCCAGGCACTTGGGCCATCTTCCACTGCTATACCAGGCCATAGCAGAGAACTGGATTGGAATTGGACCCACTGGGACACAAACTGACACCCATATGGGATGTTGGTGTTGCAGGAGGAGGCTTAGTCCACTATGCCACAGCAAGAGCCCCCAACATATTTGTTTGAGATATTTGTTTGACAGAAGGCAGAGAGATAACCAACAAAAGAGAGACAGCTCCCACCTGCTGATTCACTATTCAAATGGCTGCAAAGGCTGGATGGCCTGAGACAGGAGCCAGGAACTCAACCTGGGGCTCCCATCATGGGTGTCAAGAAACCAACTACTTAAGCAATCACTATGTCTCCTCCTAGTTGGAAGCTGGAGTCAGGAACTGGAGATGAGAACTGAAATCAATTACTCAGATGTGGAGCACGAGTGTCCTAACCCTTATCCCATAAACTTTCCCTTTAATTCCATATTTTGCTATGAGCTGTACAAAGCATCCCGAGACAGTTCAATATCATGGATTTCAGTACAAACGTTTCAAATTTGAATGGGAGGTTCAGAGTGGGAGAGTCAAGAAGTTAAATTAGAATCAAAAGAAATGAAATTAGTGGTCTGTGAGTGCTAGAGTCCCATATCCACTGGAATTACGAACTTTTTATGCCTTTCTGTATAAATAATGCATCTATTGGAAATGATACTTGTGCATATAAATATGAAAGTAATTTAAATACTGATTACTTCAAAGATTGGTTTACAATGCCATATGATCTGTAAGCTATGCTTCAAAAGAAGAACTCCATGACAAAAGGACTCCATGGGAATGGAGCTACACATGGATTACCCTTCTTTGTGTGTGTGTGTGTGTCTAACTTTTATTAATAGAAAAAGAACAGATTTCACGTGTTTCATAAGTACAGTTCTAAGAAGATAACCATACTTTCTCTCTCCCCCTCTCCTCCCCTCAATCCTCCTCCTTCTTTCCTTCCTTTTATTTCTTTAATTTGTGCAGACATCCTTTCAATCCACTCTATAATCACAAGCTCAATTCACCACCAAGGAAAATGTTCAACTAGCAAACAGTAAGAAGACCACAGTTCTACAGGCGTATAAACAAGGGCTAAAAACAACAATCATATCACAAGATATCTGTTTCATTCCTATTTTTTTGGTATACTATATTAACTGTCAAATATCAGAGAAAACATGGTATTTGTCTTTTTTTTTTTTTTTGACAGGCAGAGTGGACAGTGAGAGAGAGAGACAGAGAGAAAGGTCTTCCTTTTGCCGTTGGTTCACCCTCCAATGGCCGCTGCGGTTGGCGCACTGCGGCCAGCACACCGCGCTGATCCGATGGCAGGAGCCAGGTGCTTCTCCTGGTCTCCCATGGGGTGCAGGACCCAAGCACTTGGGCCATCCTCCACTGCACTCCCTGGCCACAGCAGAGAGCTGGCCTGGAAGAGGGGCAACCGGGACAGAATCTGGTGCCCCGACCGGGACTAGAACCCAGTGTGCCGGCACCGCAAGGCAGAGGATTAGCCTAGTGAGCCGCGGCGCCGGCCGGTATTTGTCTTTTTGGGACTGGCTTATTTCACTAAGCATAACCATTTCCAGCCACAATCATTTTATTGCTAAAAACAGGATTTCATCCTTTTTTAACAGCTGAATAGTATTCTAAAGTTCATACATTCCACATTTTCTTCGTCTAGTCATCACAGTTGATGGGCATCTGGATTGATTCCACATCTTTGCTATTGTGAATTGAGCTGCAGTAAACATGGGGGCACAGATATTTCTTTCATATGCTGATTTCATTTTGTTGGGGTAAATTTCCAAGAGTGGAATGGGTGGGGAAAAAGATACCCTAATACACTGTTGATGGGAATGTAAGCTAGTCCAACCTTTATGGAAGGCAGTGTGGAGATTCTTCAGAAATCTGAAAATAAATCCACATATGGATTAATTCTCTTAAGATCAGAGTGCTTTGTCAAGGTTGGTAATAGGCTAATTATATTTCCGAATCACTTAGTAACTTCAAAACTATGAAACACCTCCTTACATGTAGTCATGAGCAAACAGAAATCACTTTTGATTTTTCTCTTTAGGTATGAAACTAAATTGGAAAAAAAGGAGCCATCTACTTTCCATGGCCATTCTACAAACACCAAATAAGTATTTGATAGATTAGTGTTGTCACTCTCTGGGGACAATGACAGTTTGAGCACAAACGTACCAGTAGTTTTGACAGGCACCTTGCTAATGTTGGTAAAGACGTGAGTGAATCTCAGCTGGTTGCCAGAAACAATTCCGAACACATCACTGACTCAACTTGCTCAACGATTAACGTTCATTAGGTAAAATCAGGGTTATAATTTGCTTCCAGTGTGGCTATTTCTACCTATCCATTTGAATATTGCAATCTGTATCTTTCACTAGCACTTAAAATGATTTCGGCTTTATTAGGACATTGGATTTGATTATGAGAGACAGCTACACTCTCATTCATACTTACAACATGAATTTTCTATGTTTGCAAAGCTAAAGTCTTTGACCACAGTAAATTCACTAAAATAGAGGCCATGTTGAGGGACCCCAACATTCTTCCTCCTCTCCTGGCCATAATTCCACTTCTGTGCACACCTGAAAACTTCAGAAGATGCAGAACTGCTGTACTGAGGTTACCCAGTACTTGGCACTCAAGTGTTACACACATGTATAGCTCTATTGAGTAAATTGATCTATTTTTACCATCACAGCGCTGTTCTCAGGTTGTAAGTATAAAATAAAAGTGGAAGTTAAAGAGAAATATTTATCTGGACAACCTATGGTTTATAAGTAGGTAGCCACAAAACCAAAATGTTATGAAATTCATATCTTTTTGGAATTAATTTACGGTATGCAGGATCAGGTACAAACTGGGGTGCGGTTAACATCCAGAAATCAAGTGTACCATTGACTTTATATATTCAAATATTCCCTACAGAAATGTTAACATGTTTAATTATAAGACAAGACTCCTCTGTGGACACTGTGTCCTATGATGTATTACCTTTCTAAAATATATACTTAAAAATCTAAATGTGCGAGTGTACCCTGCTTTGTTGATTTCGAATTAATAGGCTGTGAGTCTATACACCTTTCTGTCACATAATCAAAGAACACTTTTCCTTGTCTTATTCAGGAAACGTTTTTCAAAGCTTCCCAATATGTTAACACAGGGCGACTAATAGGGAGGCAGAATAACAGACAAGAGATCAGTGCATTGAATCCGAGATGATATCAGATCTGGATTCACGGTCAATTAAATAAGTGAAACTTGTCAAATTGCTATAGTGTTCCTGTCCTGTTTACTTGTCTGCTAAAATGGCTTTTTGGACACTTAAATGAGTTACTGCAGGAGATAAAACATGAGATTTAAAAAGTAATCAAGGTGACAGATCATGATAGATATTATTATTAATATGGTTATTGGTGTCATTTTCCAGCATGATAACATTTCTGACCTCTCCCATCATAGCAACAAAGCAAATGTTGGCTTTGCTGTTTGTGAATTCAGAGTGCTTATAGCTTTAGAATTTCAAATTCAGATACTGGAGAAACAAATTTATATTGAATAATATTCCAAACCAGGGAGATTATCTGTAATAGTTTAAAAAGTAAATAAATTCTTCAGATGACCACATTGGATACTGGTCTTCACCACTTACTACTATGTAGGGTTGACTTGATTCCCAGTAAATGACTGTAGTTGTCTTTACCTGTGAAGAGTAGGTGTGACCATCTGAGCCGCAAACAGGGTTGGTATAAACCACTGGGCACTGCTTGCATGAGGATGATACAGGGCCTCTCCATTGCTTATGGCCTATTCCCACTTCTTTCATACTGTTAAAAAATAAAATATGAGTGTTCAATACATTTCATTTTTAGAAGTCACACTTATATTAGCATTATTTCTCGTCTCTGTTGTCATTCTAATTCTTGAAGATTAAAATAGCGTCAGTAAACCATATTCCGATTTCAACATTTTAATCCATCCAGTGCTCTCAATTAGGATCATTGGTTTCATGTCTCAAAGTTTTCCTCGAATAAAGCTAGAACAATACCTTAAGTATATTCCTCCTATCACATGTAAGCTACAGCTGTGTTTTCCATGTGGATTATTTTATTCTATAGCTGTGAGCTGTGTTTTTACAACTCCAGAAACAGAAGCAACACCTGTTGAGATATGAACTCATTCACACATCTGGAACTCCTTAAAAGTTTACCTTGTGTTCCTTTAAAAACAATATTAACAAAAAACACACCTAAATTCCCTTTGTGCCTAAAAGTGTAAGTACTAACTTAGAGAGAAAACAGTAATAAAGGGCTGTAATTTTCCAGAACATACCAGCATCTAGAGAGACAAAATTAGAAGATTTCATGACAGCAAATCCCTCTTTATTGTGTAGAAGTCTCTCAAAATAGACCCAGCAGGCTTTGATCCAGATGATTTGGGAAAACCCACTTGTTTCTGTTACCTACTTAGAATATGTTTCCCCACGTTGATCGAACTGCATCATTCCTTTGCCTATCTGTGTCAACAATTTAGGTAGGGAAGGGGTTAAAAAAAAGGAAGGAAGAACTAAGGTATCCATACGCAAACATTTAATATTTAGAAGGCCTCTAGAAAATCAACACTCATTCATTAGACTTGTTTATAGAGAAAATAATTTGGTATCTATGCCAGAATGAGAATAATATGTTTCCTATTAATTCTTATATGTTTTCATGAGCAAATCAAACATACAAAAGGGTGATTTCAAAAGGCTAAAAAGCATGGCAAGGCATGGGTTTCTTTCTCTCTGCCCCCCTCCCACTCTTCCTGTCTTTTTCTCTCCACCTCTCAAGTTAGCAATTTAAAAAAAATTAGGGTGTCATTAGAAAATCCTGAACTTGAAATTAGCTCTTAGGAACTGAAATTAAAAGGTACTTATGAGATAGGATTTGAGGTAAAACAAATTTATTTTTGTTACCTTCAATGTTAACTTGTTGAACACTAAATAAATCGCTCAGATTCCTAAAATACATCCCTAAAAATGTATTTTGTTTAGTTTTAATCCTGATCAGGATGTGTTGAAGTGAAATACTGTTATCAACTTTACAATATTTTACATATTTATTTCATCACTTTCACTAGGAATTAATGCCACACTATACCATTTCCTAAACAGATTGAATATAGAACTTTAGATGACAAAAAGTGAACAGGAATCCTTGCTTAAATATTATCCATACCATAACATATGGAGAATAGTGAATCATACACTTTTTACCATAAAATCCAAAAGGAGGCACTTGACATTTTGTCATTGTAAGACAATCTTAAAGAACAGACTTTACAATTTTCAAAATGGTTGAGAAAGTTTGGGTCTAAATTTTAAATCTGAAATTCTAAGTTTGTAAGATTTATGTATCTTAAATTATCTCAGATTGATGTGATTTATTCATTAAAAAACTAATCATTTATTTCATCTTTTCTAGAAAGTCAAACTATATTTTGACATATACAGGGCCATAAAAATGCAGTTTTAGGGTCCAGTGCTGTGGTGCAGTGGGTTAACGCCCTGGCCTGAAGCGCCGGCATCCCATATGGGCACCGATTCTAGTCCCGCTGCTCCTCTTCTGATCCGGCTCTCTGCTATGGCCTGGGAAAGCAGTAGAAGATGACCCAAGTCCTTGGATCCCTGCACCCACGTGGGAGACATGGAAGAAGCTCCTGGCTCCTGGCTTCAGATTGGCACAGCTCCGGCCGTTGTGGTCAATTGGGGAGTGAACCATCGGATGGAAGACCTCTCTCTCTCTCTGCCTCTCCTCTCTCTGTGTATAATTCTGACTTTCAAATCAATAAATAAATCTTTTTTAAAAATGCAGTTTTGGGAGTAGGCATTTATCAGAGTGGCTAAGACACCACATCCCATATCCAAGGGCCTGGGTTCAAGTCCTAGCTCCACTTTAAACAACAGTTTCTTGCCATTGTAGACCCTAGGAGCAGCACACAAAGCTCAACTGGTTGGTTCTCTGCCTCCATGTGCATGACCCAGATTGAATTCCTGGCTCCAAGCTACCACCTGGCTCAGCCTCCCATTTGAGGAGCTACCCAATGAATGGAAGATCTCTCCCTGCCTCCTCCCCACTTTTCTGTCTCCTTTCCAAATAAAATAAAGACAAAAACTTTAAGAATGCAGTTTTCCAGGTATATATTAATGTTAGAATATGTAAAAATAAAAATAAATTATAAAAATATTAGTTTAAATTAAAAATACGACAAACACAAATAATCTCACAATGTACTGGTAAGCATCAATGGAGATACACACATGAGACATATGTGTTTCTTTGTTTCTATAACTGAGAAATAAGGTTTCACATGTGAAAACAAACTAATAAAGTAATACACTAAACATCTGGCAAGTCAACTATATCATTAACAAGGGTTTTCATGTTCTGAGTAACTGATCCATTCTAATAACAGTAGTTTGGTAAAGCTTGGAGAATAAGGCAGCCATGTGCAGTTGTACAGGCTGCACACTTATAGACCACATATTTGGTGCATCTAACATTGGAAATAGCTTTACCTACCTAATGGTGTGTGGTATCTCTGGTCACTGTGGGTGACACCTTTGCATATCCAGGGTTCTTTTATCAAAAGGTATCAAATGGCTCAGAATTTGTTTGATTTGCTATTTATAAATGCTCCACCAGAAAATTAGGGTTCTTCATAGTTTTGTCTATTAAAGAAGCTTATTTTTTCCTTGGGAAATTTAGTAGACTAGATGAGGCTAGAATGGAATATTTCTAAGACTTAATGCAATGGCATGTATTGAATGGAACATGGAATCATATATAATTGCATATCAGTGGAATGCATGCTGTGTTGTTTGGTTTTCAATCATATTGGAAAGAAATGCATTTTGATGGGGGAGATGAAGTTGTGGCAGTCACTGCACAGGCCAAGATGGGCAAAGAATCTTCTCAAGGGAAGACGACATTGGCTCAGACTGTCAGAATGGCTGCCTGGCCACTGCTGTGGAGCAATGACAGGTAAGAAACTGAATCTGGCAAGAGTGTTAATGGGCATATTATTCTGATATCCCTGGAGTGAAAGTGATTTCTAATCTGTGTGGGTAAATCTCATGCTAATATACCACAGGACATTAATATGTTGTTAACTTATTTTGAATTATTATCAAATCGGGTAATATAATTTGCTCACATTAATGAAATACAAAAATCAAGATAACTTAAAAACTCTGAATGCATTTAGAAAATATTCTTTCAATGAAAATATGCTGAAATAAATGTACACCTTTAGCAGAACTACTTTTCAAAAAACTTTAATTTTAAAATTTGAATTAAAAATTTATATACTTTGAAATGGCATCCTGTACTTGGCCATATCCTTTCCTTTAAATGGTAAAATATTGTATTTTTGAAGCAGAAAAATGAAATGTGTTATAATAATGTTTTATGATGTCATTCTTTTTCCTCAGAATCTTCCATTTAAAGATTCTATCACACAAGGCACTAAGTAAGTTGGTTTCACAGCAATCTAAACGTTTCTGAAGTTGGAGAAATTAAGCTGATGTAAGGAAGTGTGTACACTGCTGACGTTCATTCACATGAACTTCTGGGGAAGTTGAGTTCACCTGAACTAACATCTCGTGTGTCTGACCTGCCTTCTACACCGGCTACTTCATACCGGAGACTTCAGCATATGCCTCCAGCTTCAAGGTAATACGAAAATTCAACCTCTTTTTCTTCTTTTTCTAGTAATTAGTGCTACATCTGTTTATTCAATTAAGGTCTACTTAATTTTCTGTTCAGTTAATGATGTTGCACATTTCACAATATAATTTGAACAAAATTTGCATGTTTGGGGATTTAATTTGACTTTGGAAAGAGGATAAATGATGTTACCAAAATGATTAACAGGGAAAAAAAAACTCATTCAACTTGATTTAAGTTTCACATGTACCCATGTCATTAATCAGTCTTGGAAAGTCAGTAACTTTCCTAGGTCTAATTTCTTCACTTGTACAACGAAAAACTTCATCATGATGGATCATTTGATTATGAACAATCTGACACTACAAATCTCTATAAAATTACTTATGTGGAGAAATGTAAAAAAAAATATTGGAAACACACAGTAATATGGGCCACATGTTATAATTTTAGGGTTTAAGAGTGCTAGCGAGTAACACAAACATAAAAGTATCAGGTGTAGGATGAGGTTGAATGGGGTAAAAGATTAGTAGGAACGCTGAGGTTGCAATCCTTTGCTCTCTCCAGGAAGCACACAGCAGACATGAAGAAAGTTCCATCATGTGACAACTAGTGAAAGAGGGAAGACAGAACACGAGAACGTTCTAACAGGCATAACTTCCGTGAAAGTGTGCTGAAGAAACAAATAACACTGCACTACAATGCTAAGGAACATTGCCAAGAAATCATAAGGCAAGAAGCCAGAGCTATGGCACGGTGGGTTTGGCTGCTGCTTGCAACGCAGTCATCCCTTATCAGAGCTCGGGTTCTAGTCTCGCTGCTATACTCCTGATCCAGCTCTCTGCTAACGCATCTGCGAAGATGGCCAGAAGTGCTTTAGGCCTGCCACCCATGTGGGAGACCTGGTTGGAGTTCCAGGCTCCTGGCTTTAGCCTGGCTCAGTCCTGGCCACTGTGGCCATTTGGAGAGTGAACTAGCAGAGGGAAGGTTCTCTCTCCCTCTCTCTCTCTCTCTCTCCCTCTCGCCCCCTCCCTCCCTCCTTCCTCTCTCTTTCTCTGTCATTCTGCAGGTGCTCATTATGCTACAACACCCATCCCTTAGCTCCCTATATTTAACATAATTAGAAAATTACTTAGTTTTTTTTTCAGTGATAAATGTTCTTAAGCAAAGTAAACTTCTAAGAGTTAATTGTGTTATTACTTTAACCTCAAGTAACTTTACAGTATCAGCACAAACAAAGTATGAACTAAGATTCGTGTTCACAAAAAGTATGTGATTCTTAAAGATCAATGAGACCCTATATTTGGAAAAATATATTCATATTTTTAGAACAAAAGTGACAGATGTGTAACTTTAAAAGGAAAAGTATTCTACCTAAAAGAAAACTATTCACAATGCAACATTTCCTCAAAAGATGAGAAAATATTCTGTTTGAATATTTAGAATATATTTTATATGACAAAATGCATCTTGGTAATAAAAGGTTCATTTTGGGATTTTTTTTTGTCTTATGTATTTGGTGCTATAATACTGGATGTGTGTATATATTTAAAATTGTTATTTCCTCTTGTTAAACTGAACCTTTTATCATTATATGAAGACCCTCCAAGCCTCTCTTTACTGCTTTTGCTTTAATTCTTATTTTATATGTTTTAAGAATGGCTAATCCTACTTTCTTTGGGGTTCTATTTGCATGTAATATCTCATTTCATCCTTTCATTTTTAGTCTATGCATATCTTTAGAGCTGAAGTGACTTCCTTGTCATGATTTCACAGCATATGATTGGATCTTGTTTTTTGTCCATTTAGGTAATTATTGATAGGTAAAAGCTTACTTCTGCCATTCTCCTTATTTTTCAATTTCATTGTAGTTTCTTTCTTTTTTTAATCACTTCCCTGCAATCCTCCTGTGTGGTTAAGTGATTTTCTCTAGAGGGACAACCGGGACAGAATCTGGCACCCCGACCGGGACTAGAACCCGGTGTTCCATTGCCGCTAGGCAGAGGATTAGCCTACTGAGCCACGGCGCCGGCCTCAGATTTCCTTTTAGATGCTAAGTTAGTTGTCACTGATCAGGGAGAACATATGATATTTGGTCCCTTTGGGACTGGCTTATTTCACTAAGTATGGTGTTTTCCAGATTCCTCCATTTTGTTTCAAATGACCAAATTTCATTTTTTTTCTACTGCTGTATAGGATTCTATAGAGTACATATTCCATATTTCTTTAGCCAGTCTACTGTTTAAGGGCATCTTGTTCACTCCAGTATGATCCATGAGCTTAGCAGAGTACAAAGCTCTAACAGTACAAGAGATCCTTTAAAAGGAGAAAGTGAACTATGAAAAAAACTATGCAGGAATTTCACATTTTTTTGCACCAAAATAAACTTTCTTTAAAAAAAAAAAAGGTAATAAAGGATCCATTTGAGAGGCAAAGATTCAGAGAGACACACACAAAGAGTGCACTCCTATATCCTTCATTCCTCAAAGACCACCAACAGCCAGGTCTGGGCCGGCGCACTGTGGTGGGTGCACCGCGCTGATCCAAAGCCAGGAGCCAGGTGCTTCAGGTGCTTCTCCTGGTCTCCCATGCGGGTGCAGGGCCCAAGCCCTTGGGCCATCCTCCACTGTCTTCCCGGGCCACAGCAGAGAGCTGGCCTGGAAGAGGGGCAACCGGGACAGAATCCGGTGCCCCAACCTGGACTAGAACCCAGGGTGCCGGCACACAGGCACAGGATTAGCCAAGTGAGCCGCAGTGCCAGCCTAGGAGCTTCTTTTCAAAAGCACTTTAATTCCTATAAGACCGTTGCTAACTTACTGCATTGTTTGCCTTCTCACAGGACTTTTTACAATAACACAATCTATTTAATCTACAAGCTCTTGCTAATTTCCCTTTTAAAATGTCAGTCTTTTTTTGTCCTTCTTTCTGGCCAAAGGAAGATCATACAACATGGTGTAGGCTAAGAGAGTTCTCCATTTCTCAGCAGCTACACCAACAATGCATGGGCAGAATGGAGAGATGGTTACTGATTGTTTACGTTTTCTCCTATTTTACCAACCACAATGCTCGAAAGTAGAATTCTCAGGCTCAATAAAAGTTAGTGAATCTTAGTTGTCGCTCCCAAGGCTAAATTAATTTTTGTTTATTTATTTCTATATATTTGAAAGATAGAGAGAGAGATCTTCCCTTGGTGGATGCACTCTCCAAATGCCTGCAACAGCTGAGATCAGGCCAAGATGAAGCCAGGAGTCCAGAATTCAACCCAGGTCTCCCAGGTAAGTGACAGGGACCCAGGTACTTGAGCTTTCAACCACTGCCTCCCAGCGTGTGCATTAGCAGGACTCTGGAATTTGAAGAGGAGCTGGGACTCAAATCCAGGCACTGTGATAGGAGAGATGGGCCACCCACCTGGTTTACCCAATGCCCCGTCCCCAAGACTGACTGACTGGCTTGAAAGATGATTTCCCCAGAGCTGGCCTCTCTCTTCCTATATAGAAGGGAAGGTCAAATGAGCAACTTACTATAGCGGGAATCTATAAGAGGTTTAAGATCAAATAACATTTTAATATTTTCTTGTTTGTTTTTCTTGTCAGAAGGTTTTTTTTTTTTTTTGTCTGTTTGTAAATCCATGTATGGGTTATTTAGAATTTTGGGTTTATGTAAGCAGAGAAAGCCTGTGGCTTATTTTATTTTGGCCCTGTCAGTATATACAATCTCGTCATCCCTGCTTACTTAAAGGATTGTTCCTTTGGCTATAGCATAGCAGATCAGCATGCACTGAAATTATATGCTGAAGGTCCAGTGTGGGATTAGTATTAATGTATTTTTTAATTAAAAAAAAATTCTATGGGGTGGACATCAGGCCATGGTGTGTTTGTGTTAAGCCACTGCCTGGAATTCCTGCATCCCGTTTCAGAGTGCTGCTTCCAGTCCTGACTCTTCTGCTTCCAATCCAGCTCCCTGCTAATGTGCCTGGGAAGCAGATGATGGCCGAAGTACTCAGGCCCGTGCCACCCACACAAAAGACTCAAATGGAGCTCCCAGCTCCTGACTTCAGCCTAATCCAGTCCCAGTTGCTGTAGCCATTTGAGAAAGTGAACCAGCAGATGGAAGATTCTCTCTCTCTCTCTCTGTCATTCTGCTTTTCCAAAAAATAAATTTATTTTCCATGGTACTTATTATTATTTATAGGATACACACACACACACACATTAAAAATTATCAGATCAGGGTAATTGTCAGAGCTATCATCTCAGGCAGAAATCATTTGATGTGTGTGTTGGGGACATTCAACATTCTCCAGTATTTACTGATGAATTTTTCTCTTGTATATGTGTTATTTGGTGCATCGTTTGAGTATTAGTGAATGTCTTTAATCATTTCCTAACAGCAGACCCAATATAATCTGATGGTAAACCTGTCCTATGAAGCTCACTGGCTGTAGGTACAGGGGAAGATCCATGTTTATGCATTATTATGGCATGTGTAGAGAAGGGAAGCATGTTTATGAACAATACATAAGTGACCTTCACTGCATTCCAAGAAAACTTTTACTGACACTGAAATTGAATTTCTATGACACTGAATACTACTCATCTTTTTAATTTCTTTCCTACCATTTCAAATTTTAAAAACTGTTCTTTTCTCATAGGGTCTACAAAAACAGACTGTCATCAAGATTTTGTCCAAAGCCAAGTGTTTTATTTCACTTTAGGAAATTATAAAGCTACAAACAATAGGAAGAGCCTTGTTTCCTAAAGCAGCAAGAAATAGGGCCATTCTGTTCCCTCCATGCCTAAAATCCTTTTCTTGAGCCATCAAAGAAGGATGTACTTTTCTCTGAAGGGAGGAGAGAACTTCCACCTTGCTTATGGCCCTGTCTAAATACTGATGGAGTTTGTGGACTCAGAAGGCTTCCACAGCCTCAGCAACTCATGTCAAGAGCCTCGGGTGATCACTGACGTCACAAATAAGAGTGTCAATTGTTAAATCAATAATATGAGTCACTGTGCACTTACTCCGTATGTAGGACGTCTGTCCTTAATGAGTTGTGCTATGAGAATTAACTGTGAAACTTGTCTTCAAATAATACTTTATACTTTCTGTGTCTGTGTGTTTAAACTATTGAAATCTTTACTTAGTATAGGGTTGGTCTTCTGTATAAAAATAATTAAAATGGATCTTAATGAAGAATGGGATGGGAGAGGGAGTAGGAGATGGGATGGGAGAGGGGTAGGAAGGCAGATATGGGGGTAAGAACCACTAAATTCCTAAAGAAATTTGTATTCATTAAATAAAAGCTTTCAAAAAAATCCCCTTCTTGGTTTAACACATGAATAAGAAATTAATTTTAATTGAGTCATAAGACTGAATTCGGGGGGTATATTTATTCTAACACAGCGCAACTATAAATTGACATAGAAATATTTGCAGCAATTTACTCATACTATTTCAAATATATTTCATTTTAACTGTCACAAAATGAAAGTGTAGAAAATATTTGCTAGACACAGACTTCAATTACACCAGTTGAAATGAAACCATTATTCTTTTAAGTTATAATCTTCTCTAAGTTCTCCAAGCACAGAACTTCATTCTTGGATTTGAATGTGTAAAGATATAAAGTAAAAATATAATTCTCAACTAAATATAGATTAGAATAAAGGTTGTGCTTGCAAATTTCATAATCTTCAAGGTGAAAGAGTTTCAAAATCCATTCTACTTTAAGATAAGTAATGGTAAACATATGAAGGCATTGAATTTATGCTCCAAGTTTTGGAAATTTTTTTGTTTGTTTTTTATTTTGTTTTACTCCTTACTTAAACAGCCATGCTAACATTGATCTCCTACAGGAAACCCAATGTTCTTTTTCATCATGAACTTACAGGTATAAATTTATACTATCACTTGGAGAAATGATTAGATTTTTTAAGCTTAGAGCTTTTTATAAAAAAGATTATTGCTTGGATAGCATATCTATCATTGTCATCAAGAGAAAATAAGTTATAACTTAATAATCCCCTTGGTGAAGTTACATTTGACAAACCCAAAGACTGGAATGAAACACAGATGTTCAATAAGTGGTGTAGCTTCACTAAATATAGAATTTGAGCAGAAGTGAAAATGTAGTTTATGAATTATGCATTGAATTTCATATTCAATAACTACCAGAACCCTCTAGATTCTCAGGAGCATGTCAGCCTACTCAGAGCCACCCGGCCCACAGGCCACATTTCTAAAACTTAAGGTTTCCAAAGGATATGAGGAAAATCGCTCCACTTTTAGCAGAAAATTTCCACCATTAGCATTTGTTCCAGGCTATGCTCTCCGTATCTTGCATGAAATAATTTGTGGGAGGGCCCGAGGTCCCATTTTCTTTGATGACCTATTTGAACTTTGCTTCTAAGGCGCTAAGATTTTTTTTTTTTTTTGACAGACAGAGAGGACAGTGAGAGAGAGAGAGACAGACAGAAAGGTCTTCCTTCCGTTGGTTCACCCCCCAAGTGGCCACTATGGCCGGCACTGCGCTGATCCGAAGCCAGGAGCCAGGTACTTCTCCTGGTCTCCCATGCAGGTGCAGGGCCCAAGCACTTGGGCCATCCTCCACTGCACTCCTGGGCCACAGCAGAGAGCTGGCCTGGAAGAGGAGCAACTGGGACAGAATTTGGCACCCCAACCGGGACTAGAACCCGGAGTGCCGGTGCCACAGGCGGAGGATTAGCCTATTGAGCCGCGGCGCCAGCCAGGCGCTAAGAATTTTTAACTACTGTCTTTATCTCCATGTGACCCAACTTCCATTAAGAGATATTTAAGAAAAATTATTTATTTACTTGAAAGTCAGAGTTACAGAGAAATTGGGGGAGATAGTGAGACAGGCACAGAGAGAATCTCTGTGGGTTCACTTTGCAAATGACTGCAATGGCTGGGGCTTGGTCAGGAACAGGAACTCCATCAGGGTCTCCCACGTGGGTGGCAGGGACCCAAGCATTTGGACCATTCTTCTGATGCTTTTTCAAGAACATTACTAGGGAGATTTAGCAAAAATCTGAACTGGAAGTGGGCAGCCAGGACTCCAATCAGTGCTCATATGGGAAGCTGGTGTCACAGGCAGCAGCCAACCCCAGAGAACCACAAAGGCAGCACAGGGTAACAGACACTTTAACTATGCCTTCAGTCTATGACAACTGCCCTTGCTCCCCAAGTAACAATGAGGAGAAACTGGTACTGGGTATTTATTTCTTAATTATATTCAGATGAACAAAATTCCCCAATGTATTTTATTAATTTACTTACTTGTGAAGTAGTTTATCAAATTCTGCAAACTGACCATGTGAATTATATTTAGAGGGGCAACAGCCCCATTCAATAAACAAAAACAAGGTAAGAACTCTCTCTGGATTCAACATTTTGATTAGCTATGAAAGGAGAATTAGAACGATTCCTTTTCATGCTTTATAGTTCTTAAGTACCCAATAGGAAGTATAATGTGGCTTAAATGCAGCAGGCGTATATCTCATGGCTGAAAATACTTTCAACAAAAAGTTCTGTGAAATGATGAATTTTTGATAGTATGTAGATATAGAACAAGAAGATTCCAAGGACTTTCTTTTCTAACATTTCTTTACAACCGTAACAGGTGAAAAAATTCCATAAAGTTAAAAAAAAAAAGTAAAACAAAATTCCCTGAACTCCCATTGGACAGTAATCTCACTTTTGCTCACTAAGCAATTATGTAATGGCAAAGGAAAAAATTGGGAGGAGGGCTGGCCTTGTAGCATAATGAGAAAAGCTGCCACCTGCAGTGCCTACATTCCATATGGGCACTGCTCCAAATCCCAGATGCTCCACTGCTGGATCCAGCTCCCTACTGTTGGCCTGGGCAAAGCAGCAGAAGATGTTCCATGTGCTTGGGCCTGTGAACCAGGTGGGAGACCCAAATGAAGCTCCTGGCTCCTGGCTTCAGCCTAGCCCATCCCTGGTTGTTGCAGTCATTTGAGAAGTAAACCAGAGGATGGAAGATCTCTCTCTCTGTTCCTCTCTGTGTCTCTGTAACTGTGTCATTTAAATAACGAAAATAAATCTCAAAAATGCACAATTTTTATTTTGATACTCAAAACAAGTTTAAAATATTATGCATGCAATGTGTACTATGTATGCAATGTCTATATGTTTTATATAATAGAAGTTACAAAATTACCTTAACCCACTGTTGGGAATGTAAACTGGTAAACCACAATGGAAGACAGCATGGAGACACCTCAAAATCTGAATACAGACCTACCATATGACCCAGCCACCCCACTCCTGGGAATTTACCCAAGGGAAATGAAATCAGTAAACAAAAGAGCTATCTGCACCTCCATGGTTACTGCAGATCAATTCTCAATAGCTAAGACGTGGAATCAACCTAAATGTCCATCAACCAAAGACTGGATAAAGAAATTATGGGATATGTACACTATGGGATACTACACAACAGTAAAAAAAAAATCCAGTCATTAGCAACAAAATGGATCAATCTGGAAAACTTTGTACTTAGTGAAATAAGCCAATTCCAAAGGGACAAATACTATATGTTCTCCTTGATCTGTGAGAACTAATAGAGCACCTAGAACAAAAGCTGTAGAAATGAAATTGACACTTTGAGAAACAATGACTTGAACAGCCCTCATCTTGACTGCTGAGGAACAGTGTTTTATTTTTATTTTGTATTTTTTTCTCTTCTTCATATATATATATATATATATATATATATATAGAACCATTTACTTAACATAGAGCTAATCATATGTATATAAAGGCAATTGAAAATCAATCTCAGCAAAAAATAATGAGAGGGAGGAGGAAGTTTGTAACTGTAAAGCTGTAAAATGACATCTTAATTGTTAAAGTAATCATATTAAGTGTTAAAGTGAACATATAGATAGGATTAAGTGTTAAAGAGACCTTATAAATAGCATCAAGTGCCTGGTAATAATAATAGACAGATTTTAAAAGGAGGGAATGTCCAACATGGGAAACAGTCCACACAGCAAACTCAGAATGACAATGCTTTAAGTAATACTCTGACCTCAGAATTAGTCCTTCAGGCATTTGGATCTGGCTGAAAAGCCCATGAGAGCAATTCAGGCATGGAAATCCAAGACACCATGGCAAAAAATATCCTACATGAAGGATCTCTGTGAGTGAGACCCCGATGGAAAGAAGGGGCCATCAAAGAAGGAGGTACTTTTCTCTGAAGGGAGGAGAGAACTTCCACCTTGCTTATGGCCTTGTCTAAATACTGACAGAGTTTGTGGTCACAAAAGGCTGCTACAGCCTTGGCAAGAGCCTCAGGTGATCACTGACCTCATAAATAAGAGTGTTAATTGTTAAATTAACAACAGAAGTCACTGTGCACTTACTCCTCATGTAGGACCTCTGTCCTTAATGAGTTGTATTATGAGAATTAACTGCAAAACTTGCTCTCAAACAGTACTTTCTATGTTGTGTGTTGGCGGGGGGGGCATAAACTGTTGTTTATGTGTAGAGTTGGTCTTCTGTATATAAAGTTAATTAACAATTAATCTTAAGCAAGAATGGGATGGGAGAGGGAGTAGGAGGTGGGAAAGGAGTGGGGGTGGGAGAGTAGGTATGGGGGAAAAACCGCTATATTCCTAAAGTTGTACCTATGAAAATTGCATTCATTAAATAAAAGTTTTTAAAAAGAAGTTACACATTTGAGAAGGGGAAGACCCTTGTAACATGAGATAAATTAGTGGCAGTAATCCTTTATATCATGAGATAAATCTGTTGCACTAAACTGAAATTCTTTTTAAAAACATTGTCACATTTATGTTCAATATGTATTTCAGTAATATACATTGCAGTGCAAAAAAAAGTATCACCTGCATTTGAATAGTAAATTATAGAATTAAAAAAAAACACTTCTGAATTCAGCATCAAATATAGTATATAGTATTGTATCATACAAATACAGCACTGTGATTACAATAAAATTAAATATTTTCTTTATAATTTTAATTTTTTCCCACTATTAGCTTATGTTAATATTAAAATGATAACCATCTTTTTGTTAAATAGAGCTTCAAAAATATTTCCAAAATCAATACAAATAATCAAGAAATCAGATATAAAGGAATAAATGTTAAGAAAAAAATTAATTATATTCTATTTACAGCTTACATGCTATATCATCATGGGGTTTACAAACTTCTGTTTAAAATTAAGGATTCACTTTTCCTAATAATGTTCATTGTTTTTAATAATCTGATCAACCTTTTATTATATTAAAAGATGATGTTATCCACCTCTCTACCATTTTTCAACATTGTACTCAAAGTCGTAGCTATTAAAATAACACAGGAGAAGGAAATAAAAGGTATAAAGATTAGTAAGGAAGAAATGAAATTATTTTTGTTTCCAAAGGACATGACTACGTTGAAAATCTGAAAGAATCAACAAAATAATTTCCTGAAACCAGTAAGCATTGCCACAAAGATTTCAAGATACAGGGTTGATACACAAAAGCCAATAGTTTTCCTGTTTACCTGCAGTGAACAGTGGAATTTGAATTTCAAACAATACCTTTTACATTGACACCCCTAAAATGAAGTACTTAGGTATAAATCAAACTGCAGATTTATAACTTATATGACATGTAGGGTCCCCCACTCCTCCCCTTTTGATTCCGTGATTTACTGAAGGTCAAAGAGCACACTATTGAAGAGACTGCCAGCTGCCAGCTGTACAGCAGCATGAACCTGAGATGCAGCTTAGGACATTCTGAGGTTCTGATAAAAAGGTATTTATTTAAGTTGTCCAAAGCACTGGAAGAACCTTGTTTGATTCCAAGCCAAAATTCTTTAAATCCTCTGTATCCTAACTCCAATACACCTGAATGTAACAATCCTTTTGTCTTACCATTCACTGTGAGAATGCAACACCCTTAAGCTCCCCTAATAACATTTTTTGGGCTGTTCAACCTAGCACAGTATTAATGCCTATTTCCCTGCAAACCCAACCAGCTCCATCTAGGAACAGTTTAGGGCACCCCAATGTAGGAATTCCCCTGCTGCCACTTTCAAAGTCATTCCTGTCACAAGTTCAGCACGATGAAACATAAGGAAAACAAAATTTTGCTGATAACATCAGAAAAGAACTAAATAAATGGGGAGATAGTGGGTATACGGACAGGAAAACTCAACATTGTCATGATGCTGGTTGTTCCCAATTTAATGCATAGATTCAGTGCAATCCCAATCAAAACGCCCGTGAGTTGTTTAACAGACTTGAGAAACTGACTCTAAAGTCGAATGGACTCAAAATAACAACAAGGACACATGAGAAGAACAAAAACTAACACTCTCTGACTTCAAGACTTACTCTAAAGCTTTAAAGTGGAAGTACAGACAAGTGGATCAACAGAACAGGTTAAAGACAACAGAGCAGATCCAAATAGATAGTCAACTGACGTGTAAAAAGAAGTGAATGGATGTAGCAAGGTCAGCCTCTTCTGTTGGCTGTCACAGCCCCTCAAGGCAGCCAAAGCCAACATAAAGACTGGAATTCACTTTCCATTAGAACCACCTGCTACCCAATGTCACAACCCTGAGTGTCTGGAATGGTGAGATTGGCTTCTAAAGCAGTGGGATTCATGCAGTTCAATATGCCACCTTCCCAGCCCAAACGGAGGTCATATTCTGTGTAACGTGAAGTCAGAGACTGAATCCACGGTGTGCTGGAGAGAACGGGAAAGTGACGGAGCCTTCAGAAGAGTTTTCACTTGCTACCTCACACTTCTCTATATTTTCATGTTTAGTATAGTTTTTGTTTATAATAAGTAAATATCAAAGTGAATAAATGAAAACAAAAAAGAAATAGTGTTTTCAACAAACAGTACTGCAAGGTCTGGTGTTGTGGTGTGAGACACTGGCATCCTGTGTGGATAAGAGATAAACCAAAGCAGACAACTCACCAGAGAAGACATACAGATAATGAATAAGCAAATGGAGAGAAGTCCATGCCCTGTGTCATCAGGGAATTGGAATCAGGATCAGATAGCCTTCGTGAAAGATCCAATGAGATCAACTCCAAGAAACAAGGATATTTCAGAGGTTTAAACAGCCTTAACGTGATATTGAGGATTCTGATATTTTTTTCCATCCAAAAACTTCCATTTCTGTGCATTTTTTCTATAAAATCAAGAACCCCTTCCTCTCAAATATCTCTTCGGTTCTTGGGTGCTCTTAGTATGTGCTAATTGGTTGAAACGCAGTAGTAAGATTTAGTGCTACTCTTCCCCTGCTCATCTGGAAAACTCCCTAGAAATACAATTTTCCCCCAAGCTATTCCTAACTTCACATCCAGCTTGAATTATTAGTCTAAGAACATGTAAGAAAATAATTTAGAAAAAAAATTGAGCATTCTACTGTAACTATCTCATTTTGTAAGATTCAGTTCATGTTCAGTGATAATAATGATCACAGGCGAATATAATGGTTTTGACTCAATCAAGAAGTATGCATTTAAATAATATTTTAAGGAGGACATTTTACAAAAGTTTCCTGAAGGAATATGGACCAGGATGTAGCTGTAATTGTTCTGTAATTATTAACTTTCTAATTCCTTAATTCTATATAATACTTTTAAATTAATTCTTTGGATGCTAGATAATTTGAATGACCTGAATGGAAAAAATATTTTTCTAGAATTATTATTACTTTTCCAAAATGAAGGGAAATGATTGTAATGAAATTATGAAAAAAATATGTTACTCTTTCCCCCTCAGAGCAGTGGGGGTGAGGGGAGGGAGAAGAGACTACAGGTGTACCCATAAACATAGAGTAATAAATGCTTTCACATATTAGGTGGTGTGTCAACACGCCTCCTTTACTCTTGGTACCAAAGATGTGTGTGTATGATGTTCATGACATCAGTGATTAAAATATGTCCCTCTATCAATAAAAGTAACAAGTATATTGTATGTAGAAAGGCACTACTATGAAACTGAAGTAGATCCTGTTAAATATTCTCTCCTTGTAAAAAGGGACCATGACAGCCATATTTTGATTGACAGCCCCTTAATAATTCTACTGGTGCCATAAAAGTGAAAAAAAAAATAGCAACCTTTCATGCAAGAATATAAAGAGAAATGACTGAAACAAAAATCACTGCATTATGAAAAGGTCAGACACTTAGACTAACATAAAAGGCACTTATGGAAAATATTTGCATTTCCTGTCAAGCGATCATAGAATTAAGCACAGACAAGAGAGTTAACATGCATTTTCTTATGATATGTTTCTATGAGAAGGCTTCATTTTTCTCCTAAAATATGATTCTCATGAAATTGCTAAGATCTATTTTTAAAAAATATTTAAATATAAAAGTGTGTAATTAGATTTACCTCTTAAAATATAAATATGTCAACTTCCTATTTGCCAGAAACTGTAACTGAGCTGTTCTAGGGATTACATGAATGTCTTACTTTATCTTCCTTATAGACCCATACTAAGCGTTCTTCATCCTCATACGCACTCTGCTGCCTTACCCATGTGAGTGGTAAAAGACCCTTTGAATTGACTTTACTCCTGCATTTAGCATACTGCTTGGAAGGAACTCACTGGTGTACATAAGAAACAACTTGTATGCCTCAATTTGTCCAATATTTACTACTGAATCCTCTAGATGCAATTTTTGTTTATCATCCTTCTACCTACCTCTCCCCAGAATATAAATTCTCAAAGAACAGAGATTTATACATATATATACATATATATGTGTATACTTATTTTTCAGTGCTGTTTGTCCCGTGACTAAAATCCTCCTATTACATAAGTGCATAAAAGTGAGAGGTCATTATCAGTTCCTCTTATGCACCTACAGCTAGTTCCATTGTTCTGAGCACTGCATTGTCTGGTGTGTCTTCGTTTGCATTGAAAAGTCCATTTCTTTTCATTAGTCTCTTGCAGTATGTTTACAAATGCTAATTTGGGGGTGACACAGTTAATCACTTTTAAATCTCTAAGGTAAGTTAGGACCTCCAGAACATAGAATCAGAATCTGTGAACAACAGAAACAAAATATCCTCATCTTTTTCTGATGTTATTTTGTCCTGGGATTGGAAAACAAAGCTAAGAAATCAACACATTAACACCAGGATAAAAGCAAAGAAACATTTGAGGGGGCAGGTGTTATGCTACATATAATGTAATTATTTCCTCTTTTTTTCAAGAATCACATTTTCCTTCCAGCCAGAGTCTGAAAAACACAATATCAAGCTGATTTGCCCCAAATGGTAGAGTTAGAAATGTGTCAGGGGATTCCAATTCAATCCCATCAAGGTGGCATGTACCAATGCCATCTCACTAGTTCAAGTGATCAATTTCAGTTTACAATCGATCACACTGATAGGTCTAAGAGTCAAAGGGATCACACAAACAAGACTAGTGTCTGCTAATACTAACTGATAGAATTGAAAAAAGAGAGAACGATCCAACAAGGGAAGCAGGATACACAGCAGACTTGTAGAATGGCAGATGTCCTAAATAACACTCTGGCCTCAGAATCAGCCCTTAAGGCATTTGGATCTGGCTGAAGAGCCCATGAGAGTATTTTAGGCATGGAAAGCCAAGACACTCTGGCAAAAACAAAACAAAACAAAACAAAACAAAAAAAACCACCTAAATGAAAGACCTCTGCGAGTAAGATCCCAGTGGAAAGAAGGGGCCATCAAAGAAGGAGGGACCTTTCTCTGAAGGGAGGAGAGAACTCCACTTTGACTATGGCCTTGTCTAAAAAAGATCAGAGTCAGCGAACTCAAAAGGCTTCCATAGCCTTGGCAACTCACGACTAGAGCCTAGGGAGATTACTGATGCCATAAACAAGAGTGTTAATTTATTAAGTCAACAACAGGAGTCACTGTGCACTTACTTCTCATGTAGGATCTCTGTCCTTAATGTGTTGCTCAATGTGAATTAATGCTATAACTAGTACTCAAACAGTATGTTATACTTTGTGTTTCTGTGTGGGTGCAAACTGTTGAAATCTTTACCTAATATATACTAAATTGATCTTCTGTATATAAAGATAATTTAAAATGAATCTTGATGTGAATGGGATGGGAAAGGGAGTGGGAGATGAGATGGTTGCGGGTGGGAGGGAGGTTATGGGGAGGGGGAAAGCCACTGTAATCCAAAAGCTGTACTTTGGAAATTTATATCTATTAAATAAAAGTTAAAAAAAAAACAGTATCAACCAAGAGGGGAAAATATTTTTGAAATTCACCGTTGTCCTATTAACATGTTAATACCTATGGGTAGTCAGCATCGATTATAGCCATAAGAGTCACCCAAGATGGGAGCATATTATTGAAATTCTCTTAACATTTTAAAAGCTGTGACTAGTCAGCTTCCATAATGATCCTCAGAGATACTTGTCTTTTGGTGTGGTCTCTTGTTGAATATGAACTAAGCTCACCGCCTTGCTTCCAATACATGAAATACAACCAGGAGTGACAGAGCGTCACCCCCTAGCTAAGGCTACAGGAGGAGTGCAGTTGGCTTCTGTCCTGGTCACTCACTTTCTCTTGCTCTTGGATCATTCATGTGGTGTTGCAACCTGTCCTGTTGTCAGTAGTCCTTGGAGGAGGCCTATTTGGTAGGGTGATACCTGTGGCGTTTTATGTGACAGTCAGTGAGGACTGAAGCCTGTTGAGCATCTCAAGTGAGTTTGGAGTGGATCTGTAAGCCCTAGCTGTCTTGAGTGACTCCAGCCCCAGCCATGATTCTGAACGTAACCTCGTAAGAGACCTTAAGTAAGTGGCACTCAGCTAAACTGTTTCAAGGTTTCCTGTAAGTCCTTATGCAGACACGGAAGAACTATTAAGTGTTTTAATATGTATTTTGGTAAACACGTTTAAATGATACTTTATCTCCTTTAGACTTTCTAACAAACTAACCAGATACTCAAATGTAATTAACAGATCCATAGTTTGCATTTAGGTCACTTGAGGTTCCTATTTCTTGAAAAACTAGTGTTAATGAATTGGCCTGGTATAGCAAAGAGAACAGACACCAGTGTCTTGGTGCTGTGGATTAAGCCCCGAGTTCCGACACTGCCTTCCCACATCTGAGTACTGGTTCGATTCCCGGCTGTTCCACTTCTAAATCCAGCTCCCTCCTATGTACCTGCAAAGACAACAGAAGGTGACCCAGGGACTTGGACGCATGCCACCCACGTGCGAGATCCAGATAGGATTCCGGACTCCTGGTTTTGGCCTGGTCCAGCTCTGGTCATTGCAATCATTTCAAGAGAGAACTAGTTGATAAAAGGTCTCTTCCTCTCTCTGTCCCTGTCACTCTGCCTTTCAAATAAGTAAAATAAATCTTAAAGTAAAAAAGCAAAGAGGATATAATCATTGGAAATTTTAAGAACTCCTTTCCCTCAAAAAAATCCCCAATATTTATAGAATAGTAGAGTTTTATGCAATAAATAGACTTTATTATATTGAGGCAAAATGTAAAAAATGTAAATAAGTGAAAAGTTCAAAAGCTATGGGACAGAGAAGATTAGACTAAGAATACCTTATGCAGTTGGGTTCATTCTTAGTACCGCAGGTGTTGATATTTGCATGATATATTGAAGCGGAATTTATAGCAACTTAGCAGCTGTACTGTAAATAGTGCCTTATAAAAAGTCCATTAAACAATAATTGCTGTTCAATATTCACAGCTTCATGAAAGTGACTTGTTGCAGTTTCAAGCCATTTTGGAATCATCATTATGTAAAACTTGTGACACATAAAAGCTGCTTATTACAGTTAGGTTAGGTTAAACACATATATTATTCTTACCTTCTTTACCCTTTTTTACCCTCTTTGTCAAAAAAGGAAGAAATCGGCCGGTGCCGTGGCTTAACAGGCTAATCCCCACCTTGTGGCGCCAGCACACCAGGTTCTAGTCCCGGTTGGGGCACCGGATTCTATCCCGGTTGCCCCTCTTCCAGGCCAGCTCTCTGCTATGGCCCAGGAAGGCAGTGGAGGATGGCCCAAGACCTTGGGCCCTGCACCCGCATGGGAGCCCAGGAGAAGCACCTGGCTCCTGGCTTCGGATCAGCGAGATGTGCTGGCCATAGCGGCCATTGGAGGGTGAACCAATGGTAAAGGAAGACCTTTCTCTCTGTCTCTCTCTCACTATCCACTCTTCCTGTCAAAAAAAAAAAAAAAAAAAAAAAAGGAAGAAATCACGGGAAGATGTTGTGACACAGTGGCTTAAGGTACCATTTGGGATGCCCACATCTCATATCAGAGCTCCTGGGATTGAATCCTTCTGATCCAGCTTCCTGTTAATGAACCTAAGAGGCAGCAGATGTTGCACAAGTACTTGGGTTCCTGTTACCTATGTGGAAGACCAGCATGAATTTCCTGACTCTTGGCTTCAGTCTGGCTCAGACCTGGCTGTTGCAGGCATTTGGGGAGTGACCAGCGGATGGAAGCTCTCTCTGCCTCTCTCTTTTTCTTTTTTCTCTCTCTCTCTCCCTCTGTCTGACTGCCTCTCTCTTTCCCTTAAAAAATATGTCCTTAAAAAAACAAAAACAAAAAGATGCTTGAACCAAAAGTATTGGATTCATCTTCTCACACCTGTATTCTACTCATTACCAAATCTTTCTGCCCTTGCACCAACACACACCAAAATTTTCTAGTTCTTTTTGAACCCATTGTCATTACCCTGATTTGAATCTCAATTGTCTGGATTACTGCAAAATTTCTAAGCAAGTGACAGGCTTCTGCTTCTACCTCCCTCACCCTCCTAACTTTCCCCCTCAACCACCACCCGCACAAATTTCAGTGTATTCTTTTCAAAGTTTTATTATTTTATTTGAAAGGCATACTTAACAGACAGAGAGGTAGAGACAGACAGAAACACACACACACACACACTCACAGAGTCGGGAGGAACAGAAATTACTCTTCCATCCTCTGGTTCACTCTCCAGGTGGTCCCCACAGCCAGGGCTGGGCCAGGCCGAAACCAAAAGCCAGGAGCTTCAGGTGGGTCTCCTATGTGGGTGCCGGGCCCAAATATGTGGACCATCTCCCACTGCTTTCCCAGGTGTGTTAGCAGGTAGCTGGATGGAAAGTAGAGCAGCTGAGACAGGAACTGGCACCCATATGGGATGCAGGTGCCACAGGTGGTGGCTTAACATGCCACCCAGTGCCAGCCCCTAGCATATTCTTTTTAAAACAACTATTTACTTACTTATTTACTTACTTATCTCAGAGCCAAAGCGTGAAGTGGAAGAGAAAGACAGACAGACAGAACTCCCATCTGCTGCCTTATTCCCCAAATGTCACCGAGAACTCAATCCAGGTCTCTCACATGTGTGGCAAGAACTCAACCACTTGAGCCCGCACCACTGCTTCCCAGGGAATGCATTAGCAGGAAGCCGGAGTCAGGAGCTGGAGGTGGATGTCAAACCTAAGCATTCTGATGTGGGACATGGAAATGTGAACTGGGGCCTCCTACCGCCAGGCCACCTGCCACTCTCCCCACCCCCACCATTACAGTCTTGACACTATGGCCAGAGTAATCTGCTCAAGTTCTAACCAAGCGTGGACTCCCCTTTTCATCCGGAGCACGAGCTCACCTCCTTACAAAGCACTGCCAGAGCAGACTCTCACTTCTCTGAACTTAGCCCTTTTGTTCCTCAGGGTTGCTCTATTCCAGCCACGCTGGCCTCACTGATGTCCCCCGATACGTTACGTTCCTGCTACCATGTGCTTTCATAGTCCCTTACTCCTTCTCTCTGCCCCAACACTTCCCAAGACAGACAAGCGACCAATTTCCTCTCTGCTTCAGATCCTCGTGCACGTACTCCTTTCACAATTGAGCATGCCTTGGCCACCCTGCAGTGGTGAGATGTGGCCCTTCCCCCTCCTTGCCACATCGTATCCCACTTACTCTATTCTACTTGTCTTACAACTCTAAATCATTTTTAAAAATTAAAAAATGCACATACTTATGTATTTATTTTTTAAAGATTTATTGATTTGAAAGGCAGACCAAGAGCAAGAGTGAAAGTCAGCAAGAGAGAGATACAGGAGAGAGAGAGAGAGAGAGAGATCTTCCATCTGCTGGTTCACTGCCCAAGTGACTGAAAGAGCCAGGGCAGGACCAGGCCAAAGCCAGGAGCTTGGAACCCCATCTGGGTCTCCCACGTGGGTGGAAGGGCCCAAGCACTTGGGCCATCTTCCATTGCTTTCTCGGGCACATTAGCACTAAGCTAGATCAGAAATCGAGCAGCCAGGACTTGAACTGGCATTCATAAGCAATGCTGGCATCACTGGCAAAAGCTTAACCTGCTGTGTCACAACACTGGCCTCATTTATGTATTTACTTATTTGAGAAGCAGAAAGACAGAAAGAGACAGAATTTCCATCTACTTGTTCACTCCCCAAGTGCTCACAACAACCAGGGCTCAGCCGGGTTGAAGCTGCGAGCCAGGAGCTCAATCCAGGTCTCCTGTGGGGTGGCAGGAACCTAGTTACTTGAGTTGTCACCTGCTGCCTACCAGAATGAGCACTAGCCTACAGCTGAAATCAGACACAGAGCCAGGACTTGAACTGGACACTCAGATATGGAATCCCATAACCATTAGGCCAAGTGCCAGATCCTACTTAGCCCATTTAAGTATGTTCTATTTATGTCATGTATTATCTTTATTGCCTCCAGCTTTTCTTTTTGCACCATAATGTAAGTGCAACATGGGAAGGAGTGGGGTCTGGTTTCTGATTTGCTTATAGATGTCCCCGAGCAAGTACAAGAGTACCTGCTACATTTCAGATGAATAGCAAACAGCCATTTAATACACAAGTGAAGCTCTTTAGTGCAAAACAACAAATAGCATCTATGAAAAAATTCAAAAATAATTTTCTAAATCTGTGATGATTGTTCATATAATATCAAGGTTCCTTAACATACATTTTTAAGCATCTCTGTATATTATACCTGGTATCTTGCCCAAAGGAACATATTCTCAGCCTTTTTTTCCTAAAGAAATTATCAGCACCCTTTCTCTTACCTCTTTCTTGTTCTTTTGAAATGACAAATCACCATCATTTATATAATGCTAACATTTCCATCCCCTATTGCTTTGCATTATTTCTATATATAAAATATATTTCCATTATACAAACAAGTCAGCAAATTCTCAAATGATTTTCTAGGTATCTTAACTTGTGAATTTCTGTGCCCATGAATGCAATTTCCTATTTCTTATACTGCGTGTATCACACTCCCTACTACTCCACATATTTTCTAAACTATCAGAGTAATCATGTTGCATAAAAATTCTGCAGCACAAATATTGTATAATTTACTGACTGTTCATCCGTTTCAATAATGTGCACAAATCTGCTTACTAAAGCACGTTTCTCAAACAGTAACAAAGTTGTGCATGTAACGTGACTTCTTTGAATTATTTCTTAAAATGCATTCTCTGATATGAAGTAATTTGATCAAGGAATTTAATGTATAAGTATTCAATTACAAGACCACTGACAATAAAAGGCAAAAACAAACAAACAAAAAAATTCTTTTGTTTTTGTTTATGTAAAACACACCTGCACTATGTTTGGTATCTGGTTCTAGTTTTGTGACTTAAATATATAATTTTAAACACTCTCTGTACTATTTTACTTTAGTTGCTTTATTGAGATATAATGTATACATCTCAAAATTTATTGCTAACTTTGCAAGTCAAGGATTTTTGGAGGGGCGCCGGATTCTATCCCGGCTGCCCCTCTTCCAGGCCAGCTCTCTGCTATGGCCCGGGAAGGCAGTGGAGGATGGCCCAAGACCTTGGGCCCTGCACCCGCATGGGAGACCAGGAGAAGCACCTGGCTCCTGGCTTCGGATCAGCGAGATGCGCCGACCGCAGCGGCCATTGGAGGGTGAACCAACAGCAAAAAGGAAGACCTTTCTCTCTGTCTCTCTCTCTCACTATCCACTCTGTCAAAAAAAAAAAAAAAAAAGAAGAAGAAGAAGAAGAAGGATTGATTTTTGTTAAGCTTGCAGAATTGTGCAAATATTGCCGCAGCGTAATTTGAGAGAATTTCTATGGTTCCAAAGACTCACGCTCCATTTGCAGTTGTGTCCAAGAGAGCAGGATTTAGGTAAGAGGGTGGCACAGGAACATGGACAGAGGACCTAAACCGATTCAGTCACTTGGGCTCAATTTTCAGAGGCTGTTCTAGGAAAACTCATCTTGTAACATTTTACTTAGAGGGGACCAGACCACCAGAAACAGGGAAAGCTGCAAGAGACCTGTCTCAGTCAGGCTTTGGAACAAACACCAGATGAAGAAGTGTGTGGCTTGAGCAGAAAGAACCCTCTTGCTCTCTCCTTTTCCCTATGCTGGACACTCCCCTCCTCCTGCTACAAACGTTTGTAAAAACTGTTTTTCAGGGAGGCAGTTTCCTTAGGGAGTTCCACATCCCCACTTCCTCCTTCCCTTGTATCAAGTCACGAAAGCTTTCCTGCCAGCAACTCTCATTTGAGGCTGATTATTTGGCGACACTCTGCAAATGGACTCTTTGTGTCTTCTTCGTGAAATCGGGAAAGCCAGATGGGACCTGCTGGAGCTTAGGACCAGGGTGGCTGGAACCAGTGGCTAAGGGCGCGCCAGAGGCAGCTCCTTGTGTGGAGCAGTTGCCCCATCTCATCCACACGGGAGGTTGCCCTTGGTGCCTGGAAGTCCCAAGTTGCTGACTGTAGGATCCAAGAGGCAAAGTGGCCACCTGGGGCCCTTTCTGTCCACTACCTCACAGAATCAAGGAGTGCGTAATTTGGGTTGGCTGTTCTCATAAACATCTAAGAGGCGTTAAGAGGGAAAGCCATGGGGCCCACACTGTGGTACAACAGGTGGAGCACCATCATCCCATATGGGCATTGGTTCCAGTCCTAGCTGCTTCACTTCCAATCCAGCTCCTTGCTGATGCACGTGGGGAATCAGCAGAGGGTGGCCCAAGTACTTGGGCCACTGAACTCACTTGGGAGAACTGGAAGAAGCTCCTAGCTCCTGGCTTTGGCCTGGACCAGCCCTGGCTGTTGTAGCCATTTGGTAAGTGAACCAGCGGAAGGAAGATCTCTCTATGTCTTTCTCTCTCTCTGTAACTCTGCCATTCCAATAAATGAGATCCATCTTCTATCCACTGGTTCACTCTCCAAATGGGTGCAATGGCCAGGTCTGGGCCAGGATGAAGACAGAAGCCTGGAACTCTGTTCCAGTTTCCCATGTGAGTGGCAGGGACCCAGACTCTTGGGCCATTTTCTGCTGCTTTCACAGGGGCACTAGTGGGGAGCTGGATCTTAGGCAAAGTAGCTGGGACACAGGACTGCAATCAGTGCTCATACGGGATGCCAGCATCATCGGTGATGGCTGATTCCCCTGAGCCACAATACCAGCACCACTGCTGAGCTTCCACTGACTTACTCTGCAGCCTTCTCTCGGTGGGAGGCGCGGTTTTCTGTGCCTCCACTGTTTGATTCTTTGCCCCAGGATGAAGAGACAAAGTGGAATGATGGAGAAGTCTAAACTTGCTGAAAGTCCTTTATTTAAATAGTAGTTTGAAAGACAACCTACAAAATCCTTAGTCTGTTCCCCTGATGCTATGACTCCCACTCCCATCTATGGGAGCAGCTTGGCCAGCTCCAATTCTACCCCTCCCAATGGCAGGACTGGCACTAGTTAGCATGGTACCAGCTATGAGCCTGGGAAAGGTAGGCTCGCCTCTATCAGGTCCCAGGTGATGATAGTGGGTAGAGAAGGATGCCTGCACTGCTCTACTCTGTGACTTGTATAATTGGAAGGCATATGCTGAGACCTGAAAGCCAGCCCCAAGGAACTCCTGTCACTGCAAGTGAGTGTTTCTGCAACTCTCAATCCCACCTGGGCACATATGCAAACCTTAGTTACCACCCTTCTGGCAGCAGCTGCACTTGCAAACGCCAGGGAGGGGGCTGACAGCTCAACAATCAGCTTGCTGGCCAGGTGTGCAGACCAGCTGAGCCACTGGTCTCAACGACGGCCCCAAATCAGGACCCAAATATGCCAAAGAGGCTAATGAGATGAGAGCAGCATAGGAATATGTTGCTAAAAGGCATGCAGAAATAAGCAAACCCCTCTCCCCCAGCTATCTGGAATAAGGTGAGACACACAACAGCAACTAGGAGAAAAGACTCTGCCTCCACAGAGGGGCTAATGGAGGGCCTCAGACAGTAAATGCCTTGGGACCCTGAAGCCCAGGAAGTCAGGTCATTCTAAACACCTGCTTTTTACCTCAGACTGCCCTGGACATCCAGAGAAAGCTTCAGAAGTTGTCTCTTGGTCCTGAGACCAGTCCCTCTTAGTTGTAGAGATTGACTTTGAGGTGTTCAGAACTCAGGCAGGGTGGAAGATGAAAAGGGGAGCAGAGAGATGCAAAGGTAGGGCACTTATTTGGCCACTGCTCTCCAGTCTGCTCCACATGACCTGGGAAGACAAGGGAAGCCGCCACAGGTGAGCACTCAGACCCCAACACGGGATCAGTCAAAGGCATTAGGGTCTGACCAGTGTGCACCCTGCAAGCAAGAGAGACTGGGGCTGCAGCTCCCAAACTGTCCCGAGAGGGAAATCCGGGCAAATCAGATTCCCTTCCTCTCCCTTAGACTTACGAAGTAGACTGGCAGAGCCAGAGTGTTCCCTGATGGATTCCTCCTGATAAAATCCAGATTTTTCCCCCAAGAGATCCCAGGTCACCCTAGAAATAGATAGAAAGTAGGGTTTTCTGCAGTAGTAGCATTTTTTTTTTGACAGGCAGAGTTAGACAGTGAGAGAGAGAGAGAGACAGAGAGAAAGGTCTTCCTTCCGTTGGTTCACCCCCCAAGTGGCCTCTCTGGCCGGCGCACTGCGCCGATCCAAAGCCAGGAGCCAGGTGCCTCCTCCTGGTCTCCCATGCGGGTGCAGGGCCCAAGTACCTGGGCCATCCTCCACTGCACTCCTGGGCCACAGCAGAGAGCTGGACTGGAAGAGGAGCAACCTGGACAAAATCCAGCGCCCCAACCAGGACTAGAACCCCGGGGTGCTGGCGCTGCAGGCAGAGGACTAGCCTATTAGTCTAGTGAACGCTGCGCTGGCCTGCAGTAGTAGAATTTTACTCCTGTAGCCAGGAAGGGAGCAGCAGCCCTGTTCAGCAGGAAGTGATTAAACAATAGTGACCTT
The DNA here is from genome assembly GCF_033115175.1 of Lepus europaeus. Lineage (NCBI taxonomy): Eukaryota > Metazoa > Chordata > Mammalia > Lagomorpha > Leporidae > Lepus > Lepus europaeus. The sequence continues at coordinate 14,226,456 of NC_084834.1, read as the reverse complement.
TCTCCCTTTCCTTTCAAGAATGAAGAGTCATATATTCCCTGGGGGTGATGTTGTCATTAAGATTCTAGAATTTCGACAACAGGAGGGCATAGGAACAGGGCCAGAGAAGCTGAAACAGTGGACTCCCTGGAGCCTGATTTTCAGAGTATGTTCCAGAAAACTCATCTTGCAGCATCGCACTCAGAAGGGGACCAGACCACCCCAACAATGAAAGCTGCAGGACACCAACGTGAGGCTGAGGCAGAGTTTAAACAAAGTGTGAAGATGCCTGCGGCTGTGCCTTTTCCCACATACCAGACACTCCCTCAACCCTTGCTATCAAACCCTGGCAACCTGCTTCTCTGAGAGGTGGTTTCTTTAGGGAACGCTGCCTTCCAACTCTCTCTACTTCTCACAGGTAAATAAAGCTTTCCTTCGAGCAACTCCCTCTGTGGGGGGAATACCTGGCCACAGCCCGAGTGGAGTGAACAGACCCTCTCAACCCCCACCCCTGCTCCAGGAAATCAATCTCCTTCCTGCCTCTGTGCGTTTACTTTTCTGAGCACACCACCAACACACAGCCATTCACTACGTGCACTTTTTAAAGATCTGCCTTCTTTCACTTATTGTAATTTTTGAAGTTCATTGTTGTCTTTACTACTTCTTGATGCAAAAATTTTATATTTTCCATGAGTGTGCTCACAGAAATACTTCCTAATATGAGCCCTTGACACATGGTTTGTGTCCAGGCAATTCTTCAAGTGAAATTGCTTATGTAGGAATTTAGTATTCACATGGTTCATTCTGAAGAATACTTCAAAATACTTCGTGACAAACACGAAATCCTCTCTTATCTGACTCACGCCACGAACTTCGAGTAGGGATAGACTAGTATGTTGCTGTAATTCTTGGTGATTTCAGTGTCTATATAGAAGAGACCTTCAGTGAAGTCAATGAAAAATATCCTTTCCTCCACCCAGCCTCTGCCACTCATTGTGTGGTTACACACTAGTCATGCGATTATCATAATTGTAGGGGCCCCATGATCTCAAATCTAAGCTCAGTCGCTGGGTATCCCAATCCCAACCATTCTTCCATCCCAGCAAACTCTTTTGCCTCTCTCCTAACAGATTCTCTGTTTCTCTTGTGGTGAACTATTACTAAAACCAATCCTCTCAAACAGCCTCCATTTCATTGCCTATCTCTTCCTTCATCATACATAGTTAGCAGAACCCCAGCTCCTGCCCTATACTCGTGGAGCTGCACAAGTTTGAAATAAAACAGGAGACTTTAATATTGGTCTCTAACTTCAAACGACCACAAAATTCCAGTGGACCCTGAGATCATGCATTCTTTTTCCTTAAACAGTCACTCTTCACTCCCTCTCCAAGACATAACCCTCATAACAAATTTTCAACCAGAACTCCTGATTTATTCACCCCCTAAATGTATCTCTTTCAGTCTTCTCTGATCCACTTGGTCGTGACACCATGGTTCCAGTAGTTCTAGCAAAGCACACACAGTCATCTTTGACACCTCTTGCTTTTTTTTTCACAGAAACAGAAGTGGTTGGTTCTCTCTCCGTGATATTCTCTGAGCCTAGCCACTTGGCATAACTTCCTCTGGACAATGCCTTCACCACGGTTCTTCTAAGCTATGGTAATAGCTTCTTAAACAATCTGCTGAAGGCAGTTCTTATCCTTGACCACGCAGTATTTCCTCCAAAAGGTTACTGGCCGGCGCCGTGGCTCACTAGGCTAATCCTCCGCCTTGCGGCGCCGGCACACCGGGTTCTAGTCCCGGTCGGGGCACCGATCCTGTCCCGGTTGCCCCTCTTCCAGGCCAGCTCTCTGCTGTGGCCAGGGAGTGCAGTGGAGGATGGCCCAGGTACTTGGGCCCTGCACCCCATGGGAGACCAGGAGAAGCCCCTGGCTCCTGCCATCGGATCAGCGCGGTGCGCCGGCCGCAGCGCGCTACCGCGGCGGCCATTGGAGGGTGAACCAACGGCAAAAGGAAGACCTTTCTCTCCGTCTCTCTCTCTCTCACTGTCCACTCTGCCTGTCAAAAAAAAAAAAAAATAATAAAAATAAAAGGTTACTAAAGTGATTCGTTTCCCCCATTACTTTAATTACATAATAAAATACTGAGAAGGTGGTAAACTGCTATGGAGAACAGAGAAGCAAAAAGCAAACGTAGAGCACGGCATGGGGGAAAGGCTGCAGTTTAAATACGGTGCCTTTGGAAGTGCACATTGTAGGTGATATTTAGGTGAAGATTTCTGTATTTTGCTCATTTTTGTTTTCCTTCTAATAGAAGCCAGGGTCCCACATTGGCTTGGATTTTCCTTTCTTTTGTTTACTTTGGAATTCCCAGAGATAAAAATTGAATCCTTCAAAAAATGTTATGAAAGACACTTTCATAAGCATAGGAAAGAAGTGAACAAGATAAAATGGTCTGTTTTCCCTTTCTTTTTTTTTTTCTTTAGTTTTTTTTTTAAACTTTTATTTAATGAATATAAATTTCCAAAGTACAACTTATGGATTACAATGGCTTCCCCCCACCATAACTTCCCTCCCACCTGCAACCCTCCCCTTTCCTGCTCCCTCTCCCCTTCCATTCACATCAAGATTCATTTTCAATTCTCTTTATATACAGAAGATCAGTTTAGTATATATTAAGTAAAGATTTCAACAGTTTGCCCCCACATAGCAACACAAAGTGAAAAATACTGTTGGAGTACTAGTCATGACTAGAGCCTATGGAGATTACTGACACCATAAACAAGAGTGCCAAATTGTTAAATCAATAACAGGAGTCACTGTGTACTTACTTCTCATGTGGGATCTGTCCTTAATGTGTTGTCCAAGGTGAAGTAATGCTATAACTAGTACTGAAACAGTATTTTACACTTTGTGTTTCTGTGTGCGTGCAAACTGATGAAATCTTTACTTAGTATATACTGAATCGATCTTCGGTATATAAAGATAATTGAAAATGAAAAAAAAAACTTGGTTTTAAATTGGACATTGCATAGAAAATTAATCAATTTTTAAAAAAAATATCATGTAGGATCTCTGTCCTTAATGTGCTGTACATTGTTTTCCCTTTCTTTCAATACAAAGTTATTAAATGAGTTGTTGGAAAGGAGAGATATTGTGTAAATCTTTGGTAACATCTCAAACTGAACCATAAATGGTTACTAATGCATTCTGAGAAGTGCGAAATCCATGCTTTTAGTGAAGTGGTGATAGCTTTTCAATTATGTCTAAATTTTTGAATGTATGAAGGGTGACCACTGCAAATGTGGCTGCTGTTTAATATTTTTATCTGTTTTTTGTTGAATAAATGAAGCAAAAAATTGAGAAGAGAATACAGTGATCGAGGAAGATGTGAATAAGTTGGAAGATACCACGAATGACTTTATTCCACTAATTAACAGATGTAAAACAAATAAGAAAAATAGACTAACTAGGAAAGTGAGAAAAACAGACTGAATTCTCAAGGAGACATGAGAAGGAAAAGTAATTTTAAAAATTAAATACAATTTGTACTTAAAAGTATAGCCACAATTTTTAGAGCTTTAGAGATACATCTGGAATATATATATATATATATATATATATATATATATATATATATATAATGCTTGCAAGTAATGTCATTGTAATTACAGGCATAGTGTATTTCATGTATACCATTCCTGATATGTAACAAGAGAATAAAGGAGCTAGTCATGATGAAAAAACAAACATAGAATTTACTTAAGAAGGTAGAAGCAAAAATATCAAATTTTTCCATTTGCTCTTTTTGATTATTGCCAAATTAAAACACAATAAAAGTATATGAGACTACTAATTGGGACTTTTTTGTCTAAATGGATATAGCAATTTTGGAACTCTCATAACACTACTCATGGAGTACAAACCTGATATCCCACTTTAACATTTTTACTTTTCTAAGAGTGAAAGTAGCATGTTAAATTATCAAACAATGCAGAAATGCGTGATTTAAAAAGTGCAATTCCTTGGTAATTCAAGAATTACTCTTAACAGTATTGTTTATACTAACTCAGAAGGTTTCACACTTTCACATCCAAGCAAAGCTCATTGAGGTTTATATGGGAAATGCGAAGATAAAGAAGACAAGGAGAGTTATAGCCCCTAGCAGATGGTGTGTACCACTCATATAACAGTGAAAGGCCACAATGGCGGACATAAATTTCTATGAGATATTGGAAGTGGGAGAAATAACTGCAGGTAAGAAACATCCTAAAAAAATGCACTGACTAGAGAGCACTTGGAGTTTATTCCGAAGGATGGATATATGTGTCTGTTATCTCAGACTATTCATTATCCCAGAACATAAAATAACCAACCTCAGCTGCATTGGCAGGGGTCTGATGGTAGAATGCGGTTGACAAGCTGTGCTTGAGGCCCTGGAAGGACCAGTCTAAAGGAATCCAGATTGGTCAGTCTTGTAGGGACAGAATAATTAGAATGAATCTGGAAATGACATTTTAGAGAGATGCAAGGCCTGGGGACAGGAGATAACGAGACGCAACAGAAGTTGTAGAATTGGTGTAGAAATGACCCTTCTTATTGCAAAGGATGAATGACCGGGCAGCTGCAGGTCTGGACTTTCACACTTCTTGAAATCATGATTGTATCCATACCGAAGAAAAATACAAAAAGAGGAAGTTGAAACCACAACACAATAAAAGAAAAAAGACAGAAACAGCTAAAAACAGATGAAAAAATAAAATTAATTCAACCTCAGTGAAGCAAAGAGGAAACTTATAGTCAGATCAATAAAATTCACAAAATTTTGGTCATTAACATTTTAAATTAAAAACAACTTCTAAATATGTGAATTTCATCTACAAAACTAAAAATATCCATATTTACAGAAGAGCTTCTTATACATGGGTCATGGATCACATTTGCATCCCATAGACATGTATGAAAACTTCAACATAGAATGCACCAAACTGGGCACTCTTACAATTGGATGACTGAAATTTTATTTTAGGAAACCTTTTGGAGGGTAAGATAGTGGGTGTTAAGAAAACAAAATATGTGAGACAGGAGTTCGGCACAGTGGCTTAAATTGCTACTTGAGATGCCCACATTCCATACTGGATTTGAATCCCTGCTACTCTGCTTCTGATCCTGTATCCTGCTAATGAACACCTTGGGAGGCAGCAGTACTTGGGTCCCCAACATCCATATTGGAGACTAGGATGGAGTTCTTGGTTTCTAGATTTGGCTTGGCCCAGCCCTGGCTGCTTAGGCATTTGAAGAGTGATAGCACATGAAAGATTGACCTCTCCCCGCCCCCGACCCCATCTGTGACTCTGACTTTCAAATACATAAAAAAATCTTAAAAGAAAAGACAAGACAAGACAAGAAAAGAAACCCTGGAGAAACTGTTCAATATTATCTGCAGATATGTCTGGATCTGGGAAATGGCAGTCAGGGGGTTCCTATTCCACACAGTTGCTTGGAGAATGACAAGACCTCAAATGTGATAACACTGAACACTTTGCTGCGGCATTATCATTATGATGGAACGACTGTTATTAAGCAATCTGTATCTCTCATTGTAAAATGTCTACCAATCCATTTTTATCTCAATAATATAACTGCTCCCCAAAACTACATTGTTACTTAATGATATTTTTGCCCCAACTGTATTTAATATGTACTTACAAGTTAACATTATTACATATTCCAAAGCTCACGAGCTCTCTCTTGGCTATACTACTACATGGAAAAATGAAAGGTCTCCAAACAGGTTATTTAAAGTGTTACCATGAAAAAATCATGGATGGATTTCAAAATTTCTTGGTACCACAATAAACTGATTTGTAACTGCATTTCCTTAACGTTTTTAAGGTACCCACACACAAGGATGCCTTCTATACAAGATCAATACAAATTTCAACAAAATTTACATCATATTAGACTCCTGCATGATCTGGTACATACTTCTAAGACATGTTAAGATGACTAGCATTAAATATTTCTGAATTCTCAGTTTGTTTAGGAATATCATTCATCTTCAGCTGCATGCTATCACTTGTGGCTTCATATTGACCTGACAGAGAACTCTTTCTTTCTGAGCCAACATTCTGTTAGATGTTTTAGATTGCTACCAGGAGTATGAATGTGCCAGAGTGTTGCATTCAGTATTTCCCACCTCTATCATCTGTTTAAAACTTACATAGATGACACTGGATCAAAAGGTGCTAGGAAAAGACAAAGCGTCAGAGCTACTGTTGTTAGAAGATTTCGTGAAAAACAGCAGGGCACAATGATGTTGACCTTGGAGAATGAGAACTCTAATTAGGCCTCGGTGGAGTCACACTGTTGGACATTAGGTTCAAAATTAGCACTGGTATATACAATATTAGCTTTCTTTCTTTCTTTCTTTCTTTCTTTCTTTCTTTCTTTCTTTCTTTCTTTCTTTCTTTCTTTCTTTCTTTCTTTCTTTCTTTCTTTCTTTCTTTCTTTTTAATTTATTTAGCTATTTGGGAGCCAGAGAAACAGACAGAAACAGTCAGAGAAAGATAGAGGCAGATACAGAGAGCTCCCTACAGCTGCTTTAATCTCCCCAATGCCCATAACAGACCAGGCTGGGCCATGCTGAAGCCAGGAGCCAGGAACTCAATCCAGGTCTTCTGCATGAGTGGCAAGGACTCACCTGCTGAGCCATCACTGCTGCCTCCCTGGGTCTGCATGAGTAGGAATTTGGAGCCAGGGGCTGGAGCTAAGTATGGAACCTAAGCACTCTGAAATGAGACATGGGCATCTAAACAAACCAAACACCTGCCCCCAGTATTAACCTCCTCTTAATCATTTGCCACCCATTGCATGCACCTCAAAGCCTGCTAGCAGAATGGAAACCATTAACTAGCAGCCTAGGGAAAATAAGAAAATAAATTACCCCAAACATAGATTGAAATGGAATTCAGAAGAAATAATTAAAATATTTCTAAATTTCTTTTTTTTCCACCTAGAAAATTATAAGCAACAGGATGCTTAGACAAACTGTCCCTGTTTAACTGAATAATAAAACTAAACTCAGGTACTACAGTAAAACCAAAATGAACAGAAAACACATTAAAAACAAAAAACAAAGCACTGAAATAACCCACTTCTCAGTGACCATATGTTCTCAATGTGTACACTGGGACTCCAAAATTTGATTCACTGAGAATCTGGGCAACCTGGTGCCAGCAAAGTCCCTGGGAGCAACACAGCCTCTACTTGCACCAAAGAGTCATGCCCCTTTTCCACAGGGAGCTACAAGTAGATTTTATGCAAGATTGTGACATTGACCACTTCCATATCCTTGTTTTAAACATGAAGAATGTAAGACTTTTAAAAAAAAAATCAACTTTCTTTCCTAAGGGCACAGATCTCAAAGATCACTCTGCACTGGTTTCTCCAGACTTTGGACAATTTCTGAGCAAAGACATTTACAGCTTTTGCTCCAGATTGCATTTTCAATAGTGACTGCATGAAAATAACCTCCAAGGAGAACACACAGTGTGGTCCTCTGAGGCAGAAGGCAGATGTGTTTCCTTTCCAGGAATGAAGTTTATACCTCCATCCAGGGTAAAATTTTGGCTATTGCTATTGTTAGTATTGCTAACAGCTGCCATGTATTGGATTTCTGCTGCTCTTGTGACAAGCATCTGTGACCACACAATTTTACAGTGTAACAGTATTGGAGCTCAGATACCTGAAATGGATCTCATTGAGTTGAAATAAGTGTTATCAGCAGGGCTTTCTTTCCGGAAATTCTGGGATAGCATTTGGTTCCTAAATTTTTCCAGCTCCTAGAGCTGTGTGCATTCCTTGGCTAGTGCTCCCTCCCCCTTCCTCCTTTAAAGAAGGTGGCAGAGTATTTCTGACCTTGCATCATTGTGATTTGGGCACTTCTGTCCTCTTCCACATTGAGGGGCCTATCTGGACAATCCATCTGATGTACCCCATCATCAGGTCAGCTGATTAGCAACTTTAATTCAATCCCCCACCCCAATTCCTCTTTAACATGTGATGTGACATACTCACAGATTAGAGTATGGATGTATTTATGAAGCCATTGTCCTGTCTCCCATCCTCTTCATTATATACTGAGGTTTTCTGCACTACAATGGAAACTGACTTGTGTAAAGGCATCACACGGTACCTGTTGTGTAAGGGCATCCCATGCTACCTGTTGTGTCACTCTGTGGAAACTGGAGCTCAGGGCACCCGTGCCAGCGATGTTACTCTGACTACTGCTATTGCTGTGTATAATCAACCATCCTTTTTCTCTAATCCAGGATGCCTGTGCCTTCAACAAGAATCATGAAACTATGATGGATAACTTGGTAGCTTTCAACTAGGGCAAATTCTTAGACATTTTGTTGTTCTTACCAGCATCTCCTAAGCGTTAGACTAGAACTTTCATCAGGCCAAGTGCTGATACCATGATTCTCAAAAGTAACAGAGAATCTTCTAAAGGAAGCAAAAATGTTCCTTCCAATTAGAAATATTTTAGGGAGGTTTGATGAAGGAAAGCGAAGGATTGAAGAAAGCTGTTTCAGTGAAAGACAATTTTCTTTCTATTTATCTTTTAAAAATGTAATTTGAGAAGGGGAAGATGGAAGAAAGGAAGAGAGAGCGTGCACCCGATCATCCACTGGTTCACTCTCCACATACCCAGAAGTAGTGGTTGAACCAGGCTGGAATGAGGGGCCCAGAACACAATCTGGCTGTTTCACATGGATGGCATGGAACCAGCTACTTGACGCATTACCTACTGCCTCCCAGCGTGTGCACGTGCATCATTAGGAAACTGAAACTGGGAGCAGATTTGGACTAAATAAGAACTACAGTATGGAATGCTGAATTCTACCAGATATTTAAAGAAGAACGAATTCCAATTCTTCTCAAGCTATTCAAAACAATTGAAAGAGAAGAAATCTTCCCAAATTCCTTCTATGAGGCCAGCATCACCTTAGTTCCAAAACTAAAAAAAAGCCGGTGCCATGGCTCACTAGGCTAATCCTCCACCTTGCAGCGACGGCACACCGGGTTCTAGTCCCGGTCAGGGCACCGATCCTGTCCCGGTTGCCCCTGTTCCAGGCCAGCTCTCTGCTGTGGCCAGGGAGTGCAGTGGAGGATGGCCCAAGTCCTTGGGCCCTGCACCCCATGGGAGACCAGGAGGAAGCACCTGGCTCCTGCCATCGGATCAGCGCGGTGCGCCGGATGCAGCGCGCTACCACGGCGGCCATTGGAGGGTGAACCAACAGCAAAAAGGAAGACCTTTCTCTCTGTCTCTCTCTCTCTCACTGTCCACTCTGCCTGTCAAAAATAAAAAAATAAAAAATAAAAATAAAATTAAAAAAAGATACAACAAAGAAAGAGAACTTTCTGGACCAATATTCATGAGGAACACAGATATAAAAACTCTTAACAAAGTTCGAGCTAATCAAATCCAAAACACATCAGAAAGATCATTCACTGGAACCAACTGGGATTTTATCCCTGGTATGCAGGGATAGTTCAACACATGCAAATTGATAAATGTGATGCATCACATTAAAAAACTGAAGAGCAAAATCCATATGATTATCTCAATAGATGCAGAGAAAGCATCTGACAAAATACAACAGCCTGCATGATGCAAATTGGGTATAGAGGGAACATTCCTCAATACAGTCAAGGTAACATATGACAAATCCACAGCCAGCATCATTTTGAATGGGGAAAAGATGGAAGCATTTCCACTAAGATCTGGAACCAGGCAAGCTGCTTAACCCCTACATCATATGCTCACCCCTGACTTTGAACCTCACTAGTAGGAAGGAATGCATTATAACATTCCCACATCCGAAATCTATTTGAGGAACAATATTCAGAGCTTCCATAGATCCTGGAAGATCTCAAAACAGAGGGCCCCAAGTAGCTTCTGAAAATGACTTACTCTATTTTCAATCAAAGAACACATCATTGTCAAAATCCAACTAATGGAAACGACAGGTTGAATTACCAGAGGAAGCTCTTTCCAACTCCAAAAACCACAGTTTCATTTTAAAATAAAAGGCTCATTAACTCCTAAGAAACCTGACATGCAAGGATCCAAGAATGGCTAACTTCAAAATGTGCTCTATGTACCTTGGTCTACAGAAATCCCTAATTGGGTAGGTGTCACTCCTTTAGCCAAGCAGACACTCATCCTTACTCTGTGCCACATACGACCATTTGCCCGCCCTTTGCTATATTCTAAAGTTTTCCAAGTTTATGGTCTTGCCTCTTGTCTGAGGTGACATCATCAAATCATCATCAAATCTCAATTCTTGATTTTTCCAAGACTCCACTCTAGCACCCAGCGGCACCTGAAATCAGACCTTGTGCACCTGTGCCTGACTGTAATCTGTATTGCAGCATGATGAAGGACCATCTTGCTAATGTTTGTGAAAGTGGATAAAAACCTCTGGGATTTGGAGAAAGAAATAGAAATGTGAGTGAACAATGACACTTATTTTGCTTGTTTAATGTAATTTATTTGGAAATTGAGATGTTAACATTACCAGACTGACACAGATGTTTCTTTTTCTCCTCATAATAAGAAGTTAACATTATTTTCCATCAGTTAGAATTTTGTTGGTGAATCATCACTGTTGGTAATGAGATATATTAAACAGATTTAGTGTTAGCACCATAACACTGAGATGCTATTCCAGGCCTTCAAGCAACCCAAAAGGCTCAGTATTAAAATTCATTAACTTAAACCCCAGGAGATTTCCATGTAAAACTGACACTTTGCTTCCTTTTTTGCTCAATAACAAAACAAATTAAAAAGTGTGATTAAATATTCTGCACACAGGATACTGCTGACTGCCTTTTAATGCGAAGCCCTTGGCTAACATTCCTGTGCTTCAGTGAATGTACATGGATAGGTATTCATCGGGGGTGCAGTTGCAACTGGCCGTCTATCCCAATGGCAGGTTTTACCTTCTCCTTCCCATTAATGAGGGGTAGAGCATAATTATATCGGATATTAGGTATCATGAGTCATTGATTAGTAATGATTTAAGCTATGAATTAATGGTCTTGTTATGTGTTTCAGGATGTGAAGATTATACTCATTTGTTCTGTTTTTGCAATACTTGCACGCAGTTTTACATAATAATGACCTACTATCTCCTATTTGTCACTGTAGATCAAGTCTTCTCTGGGCCTGTACAAAACTGACAATTCAAAAGGCATACAAAATGCTATTAGGTTAAAACAATTAGTGTACATCTTATCTCAACCAATACCTCCTGCACCTATTTTTATTTTACACCTCATAGTATAAAATAGCTAGATTTTGATACCCCAAATGTCTAAATAGATATGCAAATGCATAAAGTTGATACTGTATGTAACAAAATTTATATGGAGGAGATAGCCGGGGGTCTTGTAATCTACTTACTTGCAGAAATATTCCACTTACAGAAGAAAACAGGAAAGACTGCAGGAAAATAAAAGAAAGAGGTTGGAAACAAAGGGCAGGAGGGAGGGTTGTGGCGTTCGGCACAGCAAGACAAGACATCACTTAGGATGCCTACACATCAAGTCAGCGTGTCTGGTTCCAGTCCCAGCTCTACCTGCCACTCAGCTTCTTGCTAATGTACGCTGCGGGAAGGGGCAGGAGGTGGTTCAAGTACTTGTGTCCCTGACACTCACGTGGGAGACCCAGGCTGAGTTCTGATCCCCTGACTTGGGCCTGTCCCAGTCCTAGTTGTGGCAGGCATTTGAGAAGTAAACCAGTGAATGGGAGATCACTGTCTGTCTTTCAAGTAAAGTGAAAATTACTGAAGATTTACCAATAATAAAAAATTCAAGTCATTAAAATCTAGTAAATCGGGCCTTTTTAATAAGACAATAGATTTTCTTTCTCTTTTTTTTTTTTTTTTTTGACAAGCAGAGTGGACAGTGAGAGAGAGAGAGAAAGACAGAGACAAAGGTCTTCCTTTACCATTGGTTCACCCCCCAATGGCTGCTGCGGCCAGCATACTGCGCCGATCCAAAGCCAGGAGTCAGGTGCTTCTCCTGGGCTCCCATGCGGGTGCAGGGCCCAAGCACTTGGGCCATCCTCCACTGCACTTCCAGGCCACAGTAGAGAGCTGGCCTGGAAGAGGAGCAACCGGGACAGAATCTGGCGCCCCGACCGGGACTAGAACCCAGTGTGCCGGCGTCGCACATCTACCAGGATGTATTCAAGGTCTCATCAATAATTAACATATATTTACAAAAATCATTTCCACACTAGTGCTTTGTGAACTCATGCTCATTAATGCAAACCTTTGTAAAGGTATGAATGGCAGTCTGGGCCTGGATGGATCCTTCAGTCTTCATGAGGCCAACCCTGGGCTTCTGAGAATGCAGGCGTTCTGAACCCATACATTTTTATGAAGAAGCCCAAGTGCATCTTAGTGAACTAACAGATTCTTTGTTCCTCTAGAACACCTAGGAGGATTCAAAAGTTATTTATTAAAAGAACATTTTTTTATTACTAAACATCTAAGAAACCTGCAGCTTTACGGACATCTAGGAATTTCTACTGCGCCAATAAATACAAAACATCAAGAGCTGTGCAACAGTGTGTTGCCACTGACACTCAGCCTGTAGTATTTCTTCCACATCTTTCTCTTTGTCTCTCTCTTCCTTGGGGGTTTTTAGTAGTGAAAACTCTGCTGGAAAAAAAGTTTCTGTTCTTTCCCGAATATTCAAAGTTAATTTTGTAGAATATTCTGGTTTGAAAGTTTTTCCTTTCAAGCACATGAACGATATCATTCCATTGTCTTCACACCTCCATTGTTCCTGATGACAACTCAGTCATTATTTATGTCACTAGTTCCCTTTGTAGAAAGAGTAATTTTTCTCTGGGCACTCACTAGACTTCTTAGATCTGCAAGTAGTATAATTCACCAATTGTGGAAAATGTGCTATTATTCATTCAAACTTTTTTTTTCTTCCAGTTGTTTCTCTTTTTTAATGTTTTTCAGATTTATTTGTTTATTTAAAAGTTAGGGAGAACGGGGGAGGGGGGAGAGGGAGAGAGAGAGAGAGGGAGAGAGAATCTTCCAACTGCTGTTTCACTCTCCAGATGGCTACAACTACTAGCACTGGGCTAGGCTGAAGCCAGGAGCCAGGAGCTTCATCTGGGTCTCCCACATGGGTGGCAGGGGTCCAAGCACTTGGGCTATCATCTGGTGCTTTCCCAGGCCATTAGCAGGGAGCTGGATCAGAAGTGGAGCAACTGGGTCTCAAACAGAAGCCCATATGAGATGCTGGCAGAGCAGGTGGGGGTTTTACCCACTATGCCAGAAGGCCAGGCCCTCTGTGTTCTTTTTTCTTAATTTAATGAAGTTCATCTTTTGAAGCAATTTTAGGTTCACAACAATACTGAGCAGAAAGATCAGAAATTTCTCATAGGCTCCCTGCTCCAACACATGCACAGTCCCCCGGGATCACCAACCTGGAACAGCATGGTATGCTTGTTACAACTGATTAAACTACATGGAAAAATAAATAAATAAATAAATAAATAAAAGGGGCCGGTGCTGTGGTGTAATGGGTAAAGCCTCCTCCTTCAGTGCTGGCATCCCATATGGGTGCCAGTTCGAGTTCCAGCAGTTCCACTTCTGATCCAGCTCTCTGCTATGGCCTGAGAAAGCACTAGAAGATGACCCAAGTCCTTGGGCCCCTGCATCCACATGGGAAGACCTGGAGGAAGCTCCTGGTTCCTGGCTTTGGATCAGCGCAGCTCTAGCTGTTGCCGCCATCTGGGGAGTCAACCTGCAGTTAGAAGATGAGAACCTGCCATTCATCTCTCTCTCTCTCTCTCTCTCCCCTTTTAACTTTACATTTCAAATAAAAAAAATAAATAAATAAACTACATGGACACAGTTGTCTTTGACTTTCACTCTTGGTTCTGGACAAAGGTATAATGACTTGTGCATGTACCATCATTATAACCTTATATAGTACAATTTACTGCCCTAGAAAGCCTCTGTGTCCCACCTCTTCAACCCTCCCCACGCATAACCTCTGGCAATCACTAATCTTTTTACTGTCTATATGTTTTGGCCTTCAGAACTTCATGTTGCTGTAATTACATAGAATATAGTCTTTTTACATTCACTGCTTTCTCTTTAGTATCATGCATTTAAGTTTCCTCCGTGTCTTCATAAGTGCTCCTTTTCATTTTTATTATTTGCAGTGGTAACTCTCCATTGCCCAGCAGTTCCCCTTTTTATTTATACATCCTGTCAGGTGCTTCTTTTGAAGTGATATATGAATGATTCTATTCATTCCCGAGTATATGTCTTTCAGATGCCCAAGTCTGAACAGTATAATTTTCTGTTATTCATTATTTCCTATGAAACTGCTATTCTGTGAAAAAAGTGGTGAGCTCTGTGCACACGTCAACCACATGAGTGCCTTCCCTGTGACAATCATTTCATTTTGCACAGTGCGTTCTGCTATGCATCCTTCCAATGTCATCCTATGGATTATGACAAATCATACACCAGGGTTGAAGCTAATAAAATTAATACATTTTACTAGGCTATCAAGGATATAAAAAATGAAACTGTGACTTTGTGCTACAGTTTTTTAAGATATATTTTATTTATTTGAAAGGCAGAATTAGAGAGAGAAACAGAGACAGAGATCTTCCATCTGCTACTTTACTCTTGTGCACTGGACCCAGGAAGTAGGTCCACCCCATAAAAATTCATGAAGCCCCTCCTCGGTCCAGCCCCTTTCTCTCTTTGAGGCTGATCTGCAGATGTGAGCCACCCCAGCCACTGTGAGTTCTGAGCTGTGGAACCAGGGTTTCTGCCCTGGGTTCCACCTGTCTGCGTGGCTGTCTGATTCCTACTGAGGTGATCCTCCAGCTCTCGGGAATCAGAGTCCTCTCTAGCTCATGACCCCATAGCTGGAAACAGTTGTTTACTAGACTTTGACTAGTTGTGAAAAATTTACTTAAGAGACATACCGACAGAAAGAGAAAGAGAGTTCAATCCATTGGTTCACTCCCTAAAATGCTCACAAAAACAATGGCTGGGCCAGGTGGAGGCTTGGATCCAGGAACTCAATCCAGGTCTCCCATGTGGATAACAAGGACCCAACTGCCTGAGCCTTCACCACTGCCTCCCAGGGTCTGCACCTGCAGGAAGTTGGAATTAGGAACCAGCAATAGTCATCAAACCCAGGCACTCCTGCATAAGAGATGGGTGTCTCAATTGATGCCTTAACATCGAAGCCCAAACACTTTCACTTTGTCTGTGGAATTAGTAGGAAGGCTGGCCCAATAGCACTCCCTTCATCAAAGTCTTATGCTTTCACATAACCCAACAACTGTCCATTATCTATAGCCAGTGCCTAGCATGTTTTACAGCAGTTTCCTGGGTAGACTTACAGCATTCTGCCTAATCTTAATCAAAGTTCGCTCTATTATGTTGATTTTTTTTCTGTGCCAATATACACAGAAACATTTCTCTTGGCAGCTGATTACATGAATGTAGAATGATTTAAATTTACCAGATGCAAATGTTTTTCTTTAGTTAATGATATTAATTGATTCATGCCACCAGGATTTAGAAACATGTGAGCCTTCCTTGTTAATCAAATGCAATTAGAAATATTGTCAATTTCTAGAGAATAAGTAGCTGTCTTCTGAGAATGTTGATTCTGCTTCCCGACCCCCATCCTGGGCCCCTCCTTCTTCAGCTGCCTGGATTCTGATCTTATTTCTGGAGACATTTTACTTTCTGGTGAACCACCAGGTCTTCAAACCAGACTGACTCTCTTCAGTTCCTAATCTATCTTATTCAGGCTTGGGACTTCATTGCTAAGTGTTCAAACTTCCTTTGAACTCCTATGGTGCCGTATCATCAATGTAACATTATATTGCTTTCTTTTGTTCGCGATATCAATGTCGATTCCACAAACAGGATTTCAAATAATGCGGTAAAACTGGATTCAGGAACTTGCAGTCCGTCGCAAAAATTAGGCAGTCCTAAATCTATAACATGCATCAAGGTCATTTGGTACATCCCAACTGCAGATCTGTGATTTATTAAATGAGAAAAGACAAGTGGAAATGCATCCTGGGCGCATCCACAAGCTGTCATCTAATTTCAATGTGCAATTTACAGGATCCAGGAGAAAGTTCTGGAGGTGTCTGCAAACTTGACCAAGAGAGGAAGGGTAACTGGCCCAGGAGTTTTCTGATACATAAATATTTGTGGACACAGTGTCCCCAGGCTTCTCATCAACATGTCAAGAACCTTGCTAACAGGGACTTTTATTTTGCCCTTTGTGCCCTTGTGGTTCAGAGGCATTTTGGTAATGTCTAGCTCATTTATAACAGAGGTTTGCTTTTAAAGTGCTTGACTACTTTAGAAAGCATATGTGAAGAAAGAGAGAAAAAAACCCTTTGACAGGTATTTGGGGATTCGCTGACGCTCTGTAGTGACACTCATTCTTACACTTAAATATCTCCTATTTTCCTAGTTTGTAATCAGTACAAAACATGGGGTCATGCTTCTTTTTTAACAAGAACAGAAGTTTTATTCATCAGTTAATCATGAAAGGTATTTTAAAATAGTCAAGGAAGATAGATTTTCATTTTGATTATTTGTGAATATATTTTATTTGACCAAAAGCAAGTATTAGATTTTAATCTGAGAAAGATATGAACAAAAATATAAAATGCTTTAAGAATATAACTCCTGTAAAATTCAGTGAATACAAAAATAATGGAGTAAAATAATATAATTTGTATTTATGTATTTCCCCAAAACATATTAGACAGCAGCATCTTCAGTTTACAACTGAATACAAATGTTAAAGCTTTACTAATGGCAAAGACAGAATCTGTGTGCAATTACTACTATTGACAGGTTACCCCTACTGAGAAAACATGTCACATATTAAGGGGCTATATCTTCAGGGTAAAAGAATGCAACCAAAATACAACATACACTTTACTTCAGCTTTGCAGGAAAAGAAGTCATTCCAACTAGCTCTTGAGATCACACAAGAGAGAATTAAGGCTGGACAGGTACACAATAATTGTGTGCTAATCCAAGTCATATAATAATAACATCATGAAGGTAGCAGCACTGCTCATTAGCCCATTGCAAACTATTACTACAAATTCAACCTCTGGGTCTTATCACTTCCTGTGCAAACAAACATAGATAATCCAACAAGCTGGAATTTTTTTCCCAACTAGCAGATTGACAGCACAAACTACTCAGCAAAAAAAGAGAGCCTTCAGCAGCTCCCAAGTGCTTGCTACATAAGAATGATTAAGTGTCTCTGTATAAAACCACAAATCACAATAATGAATCAGATGAGAACCTCCAATAAGAAACTTAAATGCACCAGCTGGCCTTCATCGCAGCAATGTTACAATGTAAAATGATGACATGCCAAACAACCGCTGGCAGCTTCAGCATACTGTGTCCCAAGTTAGCTCCATGTTTTGACAAGCACTTCAGAGAGAACAACTGACAAATCAAAAGAACATCACCCACTTTAAACACGCTCGGGGGTGGGCAGGGGCAATAAAAGAATGATGTTCACTTGGGTAGCTCTTGAAATAATAAAAATGGTTAAAACAACGAATTCTGTGTTCCTGTGTCGAACACAGATTTATAACCTACTTAACACACAGTTTTATAAAATTCGATATTGCATTTGTGTGTGTAGGTGCTTTTCCTTTTTATCTGGGAGGCAGGTAGATAGATGAGAAAGAGATTCCACCTGCTGGCTCGATTCCCAAATGCCCACAGCAGCCAAGGTCAGAGCAGGTAAAAGCTGAGACTCAGTACAGGTCTGTGACATGCGTGGCAGGTACTGAATTTTTTGAGTCGACATTGTTGCCACCCAGTGTGCGCATCAGCAGGAAACTAGAGTCAGGAGACACAGCCAGGAATTAAACAGGCACCCCATGTGGGATGGAGGAGTCTTTAACCAGTGTCTCATGTGCTCAGCTGAATGTTTGCCTTTTGATGTTGTTTTGAACGTGTTTATTTTCAGGTTGGTTTATATGAGTTTTTAAATATATTTTTGGTCAACAATGAACCAATTTAGTTACATTTTCATTAATATAATAAATTATATAAACTATTTCAATATGCTGAATAGTTTTAACAATACACTCTAAAAACTAAATCAGTGACATATATCTGTATCAAATTACATTTGATTGTAATCACACTAACAATAGTTAATCCAGTAGCTTCAATAATCCTCCTTCAAAGAATTTGCTTTCCTTATTTTAAAAGACAAGGAATGGTTTAGACATTTTCAGATATACATGTCATTATTTCCAGGATCAATACCTATGATTATTAATAAGTATCACCAAAATATACTCAACACTGGCACAGTGTACAGTAAAATTCTTAATAGGTGAAGGAGAGATGCCTCCTAGCTAAGGAGAAGGTAATGGTTGCCTTCATTATAGATTTTTACCACTAGAACAAGATGTGGTGCATTAGTTAAATTCTTAAACATTATCAAGTAATTTAATAAAAATAAACATAATTAGTATGCAATATGAGGAAAAATACTTCTTCACTATTCTGAATGAAATTTCATTAAAATAAATTTGCTCTGACTAAACTGTCATGAGAGAATGCAAGTGGTTTGATCACCAGTTGGCTTCAAGAGTGAAAGAAAATAATTCTAATAGAAATGCAAATTACTTTTCAAATTTGGAGGTAAACAAAACAACTTACGCCAACAAAAATTATGATACAAGCCCCTAGAATACATAACACATACATATTTTTAAAGAAAGCTCTACTGATGGGAATAATTTGGTTATAGTTGAGAACTGCATCTGATAAGCACATAATACTTATTTATACATTAAAATCTGACAGCTCTCTAATACTTGAAATTATTGCCTAATACGTACTCATGGATTAGTGGTAAAGTGAAAGGTAATATCAATGGTGATAGAACCACCAAGTTATATTCTTCAGGAAGTTTGAAGTATCATTTGAAGAAGTCCATCAAAGCCCTAGCAGTCCATTAATAAAAGATTAAAACAGGCAAGATTGTTTTGAATAAGTATAATAGTATTTACCACACAGATCATGCAAAATGCACTGTCAATGCTAATCAAATATTCACCAGTGTATACTTTTTAGTTTTAAAGTTCGTTGAAGCCTGCTAAGATTGTGGCAAACATAGTTTTAAGCAGACACTGGGGCTATATTTCTGTATTTTAACACTCCAAAATAGTGCTTCATATAATTTACAGAAACAGGTAACATTCACTAACCACCAGGTAATTTACACCTATGTTGATATTATTTATGATTAGTTAAAATGTCTACAAATTAATCATAACTAATGCATACAATAATCCATAATATGGGTTAACCATCTCCCTTTCCTTACAATAAAATTCCTCAACAATTATTTATGTTTCTGTATGTGTGTGTATAAAAAGACATTTCAAAAAGTTAATAGAAATGGAATTGAAAGACCACTTTGTTGTAGAAATTTTGAAATTCATGAATGTAAGAAATTTTCAAAAAGTTGTGGAAATTTTGTTTTACCGAAAAGTTGCTCAAGGGGCCAGCGCTGTGGCACAGCGGGTTAAAGCCCTGGCCTAAAGCGTTGGCATCCCATATGGGCTCCAGTTATAGTTCCAGCTGCTCTTCCAATCCAGCTCTCTGCTATGGCCTGGGATAGCAGAAGAAGACAGCCCAAGTTCTTGGGCCCCTGCACCCTTGTGGGAGACCTGGAAGAAGCCCCTGGCTCTGGCTTCTAATTGGCGCAGCTCCGGCAGTTGCGGCCACCTGGGGAGTGAACCACCGGAGGGAAGACCTGTCTCTCTGTCTCTACCTCTCTCTGTAACTCTGTCTTTCAAATAACATAAACTAATTATTAAAAAAAGGTGCTCATGGATTTCAAAATTTATTTGCACCAAATAAAACTATCATTTAATTCCATTTTCCATTAACTTTTTGAAGTATCTATATAATGTTTGTCTTTCATTTCTTTTCCCAATTGCTTTCTTGAACTGCCATCACAATAAAACCATTGTCAAGTTTAAAATGAATTTTACATTATTAAAAATCAACTCATGGGTCCTGCGTTGTAGCATAGTGGGTAAAGCCTCTGCCTGCAGTGCTGGCATCCCATAAGCACTGGAGGACAGCCCAAGTGCTTGGATTCCTGCACCCATGTTGGAGACCCAGAAGAAACTTCTGGCTCCTGGCTTCAGATTGGCCCAGCTCCAGCCATCACGGCCCTCTGGGGAGTGAACCATAGGATGGAAGACCTCTCTTTCTCTCTTTCTCTCTCTCTCTCTCCCTCTCTCTCTCGCTCTCTCTCTGGCCCCCTCTATTTCTCTATGTAACTCTGCCATTCAAATACATATTTAAAATAAATCAACTCATAAATTCTCAGTCCTTGATTTGACCTTTGATACAATTCAATCCTATCCACTTATTAAAATAGTCACTTCACTTCCATCACCTATGGTCCCTGCTTTTTATTTTGCCCTAATGTCTACTCCTTCTGAGAATCCTGCATTTATTCTACTTTGTCCCTGCTGATTGAATAGTCCTACCACACAATTATTGGAACTTTCATCTACACACACTGAATTGTAATTAACAATTACATATTTACATAATTTGGAAGGTAAATTACCTGTACCCTAAATTCTAGACTCATGTGTCCTGCTGCATAGATACCATAATCTTACTTGTCTCAAAGTGAGTTTCTGTCCAACCCCCATCATACAACATCCTTGCCTCCCCTCCAAAAAAAAAAAAAATCAACCAACTAAACAACTAACCACAAAATACACCTGTTCTTATTACTTTCCTACTGTCTCTTTAAATGACAGTTTCATCCTTCCAGCTACACAAGCCAATTTTTTAGAAGCATTATTGACTCTTCCTTGTCCAACCTGTCAGCAAACCCTGCTGGCTTTACAGTAGAAATACTTCTAGCAATTAAGCTCTTTCTGCTAGCTGTAGTACAATCACCCCTGCCTAACCTGTCATCATCTCCCACCTGGAACACTGCAATTTTTCTCCGTGCTCCTGGTCCCCTCCCCATCAGTACAGCCTCAGCAAAGTTTAAGGGTTTACACCGAGCTTAAATCTGAGTTTGAACTTTACTGTTCCTAGCACACTGATTCTTGCCTAAGTCCTTAGAACTTGATGTTCTGATTCAGACTGGATACCCACGTGACTCTTGTCTTCCACTGCCTTAAGGTTGTCAGTTTCTCAACACAGCCCTCCCCTCTACCTTAATTAACCTGCAGCAGCCTCTGCCTTCACCCCACCATTACACTCTCTTCTCCTTTCTGGTTTATTTTTTCTATAAAACTAAGTTCCTGTGCCCTTCATGTCCAGAAACACACATAGCACAAAGGATTGTTCAACAAATATTTGCTAAAGAAATGAATTGACTGGGACTGCTCCTTCTAGAGTTCCATTTAGCCATTCAGTAATTTTCACTACTAGTTTTACTATCTCTTCATGTGACATTTTTTGTAATATTGAGTAGAAATCTCACAGACATGCACACATTGGCTCATTATTCTTTTTTCATTATGTTATTTTTTTGTTTTGTTTCATTTTTTAACTTTTACTTAATAAATATAAATGTCCAAAGTACAACTTTTGGATTATAGTGGCTTCCCCTCCCATAACCATCCTCCAATTATTAAAAATTAGGCCATATGTATGGTGAAGAAAATAATATTCACAGAGATGAAGCAACCTAGGTTCCCAAAATTAATAAGGGATACCTCAAAAATATAAACCAAAGTCTTATTTAAAAACTTATTTATGTTCATAATAAAACAAAGCATCTGGTGATTCTTCTCTATATCTTTACTGCAATTACATGTGGGTTAGATTTTGTTATTTTCAGACATTTTACTCAAAACATTACGCCTTCTATTAAATATTTTTTCTGTTTTATATCATTAGGTTTCTTTTTTTTTTTTAAACAGGCAGAGTTAGACAGTGAGAGAGAGAGACAGAGAGAAAGGTCTTCCTTCCATTGGTTCACCCCCAAAATGGCTGCTATGGCCAGCGCTGCGCCTATCTGAAGCCAGGAGCCAGGTGCTTCCTCTTGGTCTCCCATGCAGTAGCCCAGGCACTTGGGCCATCCTTCACTGCCTTCCTGGGCCACAGCATAGAGCTGGGCTGGAAGAGGAGAAACCGGAACAGAATGCAGTGCCCCAACTGGGACTAGAACCCAGGGTGCCTGCACCACAGGTGGAGGATTAGCCTAGTGAGCCACGGCACTGGCCACCATGTGTTAAATCTCTTTTTATTAATGCTATATTTCCTAGGGGTGAGCAGGTGAGGGGCTGATTAACTTATTTTTAAATGTCTTATTTTCCATCAAGCCTGTTAAAATAACTCATAGTTACACTTAATCTCAGGTAGGAAAAATTAGATGGAATAAATGACATAAAAATGTATCAAGAGTTAAACATCTGATAAATACTTTAAAAGATTCATTATCATAGTTATTAAGTAGGGAAGAAAGACTCCAATAAAAGCTCAGAATCATAGTCCTCTCTAATAATATTGTATTTTTTTCTTTTCCAATTTGTACAATGACTGTCATTTTAAATTACAGAAATTACAGAGAAGTTTTTGCTGATAGCTTTTATAGTCATGTGAAATTTAGCTTGATAATAAGTCCTCATGTTTTCAATTTCAGAATATAGATTTTCAAGGACATTTGGAGGGTCTTCAGTATCAGATAAGTCTGAAGATGGTAGTCATGTAAACCTAATCTCCTTAAGTGATTGTTCCATTGACAGTTAAGTCAGAAGCTGAGAGTCACTAACTTTTCCACTGGAAATGTTCCATTAGTTTGGAAGTCAGCCAAAACTCTCCTCTCTTAAGAAGGATGTAAAATAGATTTGAATCAATATAGCATTACATCAATTTTCTCTCTCTTGGCAAAACTGTAAATGCATACACACACAGATTTTAGACTCCTATCAGTAACACAAGCTTTGACTCTTGTCTAGCCAAGATTCAAAATTATTGCTACAAAGCTGCATACAAGTTTCATTGACTCTTTTGAAACAAGAGAGGAGTCTCCTATTACCGAGGAAGCAGGTATTGATCGAGGGTATCTGATTGAGTCTCCCTTCAAGGATTTCACAAGAATGTCTTCCCTGACGCTGGGCCAAGAAGCTTATTAGTCATGTTGGGAGTAATATTTCCACACGTTAAGAGAGTTGAACTCTTTCACTACTAAAATTCTGTCTCTTTCCACTTTCTCATTTTCACTTTGTACAAGCTGGAAGGATTGCTGGGACTTGTTTAAGCCCAGGAGCCTTGCCTAAGACAGACTGGAAAAAGCCAAGCAGAGGGAGGTTAAGGTCAAGTGGGAAAATGGATGACGAACAGCAATCAAAGCCAGGCTTTCTGAGTTAGAGAAAAAGATTAAAAGAACTGGGATAAGACTTGGGTTGGGAACAACACAAGAGCTCAGTTGGAAAAGAACAAAGTGTTAAGACCACAACTGGATAAATGACATAGGTGTATTTATTGTGTGTTCCTTGTTTTGGGGCAAGTATCCCTCATATCCTCCAAATATGTGAGAATAGGAAGATTAATATTTACTGTGTGCCCACTGTGTGCTAAGCTTGAAGTAACACACAACGTACCAACGACCACAGGTCTTAACTGTTTAGAACAGTTACAAGGGATACTACACAGCTATGAAGATGGAAGAGCAGGGTGGGGAGGAAGGAGGACAGTATTATTCAGTAAGAATGATTCCAAAACACATCAGTGAGCCAAGACACACAACACACACATATACTAGAGATGAACACAGAACTTTATAGGTAAAAGGAAAAAAAAGGTATATTTTTGTATGTGATTAACATCTTTCTGGAAATATTCAGAGGAGAAAACATTGTTTGCTTCCAGGCATGAAAAGTG
Organism: Lepus europaeus; assembly: GCF_033115175.1. Taxonomy (NCBI): domain Eukaryota; kingdom Metazoa; phylum Chordata; class Mammalia; order Lagomorpha; family Leporidae; genus Lepus; species Lepus europaeus. Next base: position 14,202,461 of record NC_084834.1, on the reverse strand, counting down.
GATCATCTGGACAGGCTGGGACATTTCCATTGTTTTCTTTTCCCTGGGACACAACTTATATTTTCCCGTTTTCCCTTCACCCCTTCATCTGTTCTGAACTGAAGACAAATCACAAATCACTGGATCCAGTAGTTCTTATACGGCAGTCACCTCACGTTCTCTGCAGAGCGGTCACAGTCCAAATCCCCTTTGCATCACCATGTTCCCTTGGCTCCAGGTACACTGGAATCTCCTGATTTTCTTCCTTCGTGGTTACCTGTTCCCTTCCAGTCTCTTTTATCGGTTCTTCCTCAATGCCCACCTCTAAAGAGTCGGAATTTCCCAGTGATCTACGCTCTTCTTTATCTCCCGTCTCTCCTGCAGTGTCCTCATGTGTTTCAACGAGTTTGAGTATCATCCACTATACTGAGGTCTATTTCTAGACCAAACTTATGATAATTGTAAAGCCCTCTCCTATATTGTGAATCTTCAAATTATTTTAAATTAAGAAAACAAAGCACAATTTGTCTAAAATAGTCACACTTGGAGGTAATCATGTGTGAATGTGTGCTTGTGGGAGTAGAACTGAGAAGTGTGAGGTCGAAGTAAGCAGCATAAACTCTTTTCTGTCACATCGAGCTTCTGCTAGATGTTATTTCCTTACATTTAAATTTTAAAAATAAAGAAAACATTGAAAATTGATATCACTTACACCATCTCACTATACTATTGGAATAATATTCCCTACTTTTATTTTTGGCTAGTAGATAATCACAGCTCTTTTCAGTTCCTTCACAATGATTAAAATTAGAAATAAATTCTATCTAAAAGAACTAGAATAATCATTTTTCTTAGTAAGCAGTTGGGTTTATGTTTCTTCCAGACAGAAGGATGTGATATTTCTTTTGGAATGAAAAGCATCTATCACAACTGTAATGACCTCTCTCTTCCTATAACTTTGAAAGCTAAGCAATGCAGTTGGATCTTGCATGTGAATATTTTATTTTCCAAATCTTAATATATTTGATACATGGTATTAATGGCATCTAAAACACTTCTTTAAAAGTTGCCTTGTTAACTATGCAACTTTTCCTCTTGTCCAAAACCTCCACTAGCCTCTTGCACATTTTGGAGACCATATTTTATCAAGCAATTTTTACATCTCCCTTCTTTTCTCATTTTTTTTCTAATTAATACACTTTCCCCCTCTATAAGAGACCCTCAAGAACATAACACAACTGGATGGCACAGGAAACGGGTCACATATGAATGAACTCCTTACTCTCACTGTTCACAGGATGCCATTGCCTGGGGTTCATCTATTCCCTACGCCATTGCAGAACAAGCATCCGTGACTATGCTGAGTGTATGCCCTTTTATGGAAGTCCTGTTATCTTAGCTGAAATCCAAGAATGGCAGAGATACACTAGTGAACGTGTTGTATACGGAGTTCAACACCAGGACATAGTGGCAAGCAGCGCTGGAAAAGCTCTCAGCTGAGACCTAGAGTTCCAGCCTAGAACCCAAGGAGGCGCCCTGCTCAGCAGTCTCCAGGTGCCCCAAGTACACAAATGCTGTCCATCAGGACACTGGAGGACTTGACTACAGCCTGTCACAGAAGTCCACATTCCTCGAGGCATTTAGTACTTGTGGATCCTGTTGTCAGAATTTTTGATCTGAAACCTTCAGTACAGGCTATGAACTATAAATCACCCAGGGCAGGGAACGTGTTCAAACTGCGCATCTTCCCTGTCATTTCTCTTTATGTCTCTGTCTCACTAATCCCCCAACACAGCCATAACATACCATCCACATTCTTTCCATTCTGAACTGGCAGTATCACATCCCTCCTTCACCTAAAACACAGAATTAATCTTATGTTGCTTCTCCTGCAATGATGACAGGAACAACCAATTTTCTCAAATACTGTGTCAACTTCAGTTCATCAATCCAACCTTTAGCTGATAAATACACAAATGATGATAATATTTGTAAATTAAAGTGTCCCTTAATGCACCATCAACACAAAGACATAGAAGTATTTAATTCTACCTTGAGCTGTGAGCTACGGGAGAGAAACTGAATAGAGATTTCTCAATAATTAATGTTTATTGAGTGCTTACATTGTAAAAGGTGCTTTTCACAAATTATGTCTTTAACTGTCACAAAAGCAGAGGGAAATAGATTGCATAATTATCTGTATCACACAAACAAGAGAACTGAGTCTTGGAGAATTTAATTTGCTGAAAGGCATCTGCTTCCAAGAGATGAAGCCAGACTACAAAGCCAGGAGGTCTAGCTTCAAATTGCATATCATTAACCATTATGCTAAAAGCTTTTTCAGACATGAAATATCTGCTGGAACAAGTACTAAATGAGCAGAATATTGCACTGGAAAAAAACACAGACACAATGACTGTAATTATAAAATATATATGTTCAGGAAAAAATAGTAATAGCTAACTTTATCATAATGCCTGCCATGGATCAGGTACTGTTCTAATTGTGCTTGCAGATTGACTGATTAATTCTTAAAACAATGTCATCAGGAGGTATCTTCTTCATCATACCTACTTTGTAGTGGGACAAGCTGACGCACAGAGTTTAAGTCATCAGTCCATGATCACACAGCTAAAAAGGGTAAGGTAAGAATGAAGCCAGGCCCTCTGGCTGTGGTCCCTGCACCTTAGAGAATGCATTTCCTTCTGTGGTTAAGCTGAATGTGCCAGTCTGGGAAACCTGAGATGAGGCCTAGGTAATAAAAGCACCATGCAGAGGATCTGTACTTTAACCAACAGATTCCTGATTTTCAACTGGAGAATATATCACAGTAACACGGCGGTGTGTCATGTACCTCAAAATGGAAAGAAAAGGTAAATATGCCGACTCATTTTTTATAATTGAGAAGTGGTTACAAAACAACTGAGAAACAACTCTGTTTCTGTAATGTACATGACCTTAAGTAAGGCTTGATCAAATCGTACTGATTGAACAAGATGTGTGATCTAACTAATTCAATTTTCTTCTTATGAGCACTCCTCAACTAGCTGGAGCTCATACCCTCTACAGGGTTCTATCACAACAACAGGAGAAACTAAGAATTGTATTTTGAACCACAACAGCAAGAGAATATGGATTAAAATATGCAGAGAAAATGTAGATCAAGAAGCAGGTACTTAGAGATTTCTAAAAAGGAAAGTAGTCTTATAACCTAAGATGAATGAACACTCCGCAAAGCTTAGAGGAATGCTTAGTTTACTTAAGACTCTTTATACAAGTTAAACAACACGCTTTAGAAGACACTGCAATATGGAAAAAGTGCAAATTCCAGACAATGACCAAGATCAAATTCATAGTGGATCTCTTTAACACATTATGCAGATTCTCTGTGTCCCAGCTTTTATCATTAGTAAAAGGGCTATAATAACTGTAAGCCAGTTTACTCTCCAACATTACTAGTGAGATTTACTGAATTATACATTCATATGCACGCATGAGGGTAGATGCATGCAGCCACTATGAAGTATACCTGTTATCTGTGCTTTATGAAGAGGAATCAAACATTGTATAAATTCACTATCCAAGATAATATGACCATTTTTTAAATGTAAGTTTAAGATATTTATTGATAGTTAAGTATTTTACAAAATTTTATAAATATCTATTCATGTATATGTCATTAATTTATGATTATAAAATAAGAAATATATGCATTAAAAGAATATTATTTCAAGTCTTAAATTGTCCCCTGGTATCTGTCTACCTTCCCTTCCTATCTATTTATCATCTATCTCTTTCTTTCATCTTTCTATCAAACTTATCTCAAGCCAAACACCCAGAATATCTGAACTTCAGCTTCTATTTCAATAAATGGGCATAATAATGCTTAGCATAAAGCATTAGGGATGTTGTAGATGCTCATTCAGTTTAGGGCACTTATTAAAGAGCTTTGCACATATTAAGTATAAAACAAATATTGGATTTCATTCTCCTTGGAGATACATCAGCAGATTCATATTCCACAGAGACAAATCTTACATAAATATAAGGAGTATTAATTTAAAATAGTTACAAAAATTTCAGTAAGGTCTAACATACATTATTGGTACTCTATTACAAATGAAGTCCTGTGAGTGACTCTTTTTTTTAAATTTATTTGTATGTATCTCATAAAAGCAACATTAGGAATACAGTCATTCTTCCCACCTCCCCTTCCTCCCCCGTCTCCTGTTTGGTCCCAGAAAGAAAAGGAGACAACAAAAAAGAGGAAAAAAAATAAAGAATGGAGCAAAAAAAAAAAAAAAAAACTAACAGAATTGTTTCTCAACAGTCCAGGCAAGGGTTGTTTCTCAACAGTCCAGGCAAGGGTTGTTCTTTGTTATTGCTTCTCAAAGGTGTTTTTACTTCCCCACACCTTTCGTCTTTTCCTTTCCTTTCTGCCCCTTCATTCCTTTTTGAAACTTAATTTTCCCTAAAGAAGAACCAAGGATGGTACATCTTCTGTGTCCTCTTAGACATGAGTATTACTTATGAGACATAACAATACACTAAAAGGAAGTGATTCTTGAGATCACGTATTACTATTATGTCTCATGATAAAACTCTTTATGGACAGAGGTCCTGCATGGGAAGTTAGTGCATCGTGAATCTTGTTGTTTATTTAACGAATAACACTCTTATATATGAGATCAGTGATCACCCAAGGCTCTTGACATGAGCTGCCTCGGCTGTGGAAGCCTTTTGGACCCAGTAGCTTGACAAGGTCATAAGCAAAGTGGAAGTTCTCTCCTTCCTTCAGAGAAAAGTACCTCCTTCTTTGGTGATCACTTCTTTCCACTGGGGTCTCACCCAAAGGGGTCCTTTAGGTAGGAATTATTTTTTTTACCAGAACATCTTGGCTTTCAATGCCTGAAATGCTCCTCCTGGGCTTTCCAGCCAGACTGGACTGTCTTAAAGGCTGATTCTATGAGAATGCTGTATGGACTACTTCCCATGTCGGAGCCTTCACTCCCTTTTAACTCTGTCTATTCTAGTTTCCAAACACTTAGTCCTATTAATATGATCATGTTAACTCTTGATCATATCTATATGGTCACTTTACCACTTGTTTCTATCCATTTGATCTTTGTTAACACTTATGTGCTATTTTTATCAGCCAGCTTAAGGGCTTTTGGGGTCTTATAGCTAGTTGTTAGGTTTCATGCTTAGAAGTATGTCCGTATGAATGTATGTAAGGCTATACTGCTTTGCAGTTGCATACATTATACATTTCACAATTACAAATTTATGATCTTGGTGATTCTTCCCACTGTGCCTGCCCTCTCACCTTCATGCCCAACCACCTTTCTCTTCCTTTCTTATTCTCACTCTTATTCTTTACAAAGATCTATTTTCATATAACTTTATACATATATGATTAACTCTATGTTACATATAGCATCAATGAATCATATAAAAGGGAAAAAGATAAGGGAAATATTATAAATGTAAAGAAAGATAAATAAAGATATAGAATATGAAGTTGTTCCTCAACAGTAAGAGAAATGCTGTTCACAATCATTGCTTCTCAAAGTGTCAATTTCATTTCTACGTGTTGTCATTTAGGTGCTTTATTAGTTATCACATGTCAGGGAGAACATACAGAATTTGTCCATTTGGGAACACTAAGTATTTCACTAAGTGTGATGTTTTCCAGTTTCATTCATTTTCTTGCAAATGACCGAACTTCAGGGTTTGTTTTTTTTTTCTGCTGTGTAGTATTCCATGGTGTAAATATTAGCCCATAATTTCTTGAGTTGATGGGCATTTGGGTTGATTCCATGTTTTTGCTATTGTGAACTGAACTGCAATAAACATTGTGGTACAGAAAGCTCTTTAATATGCTGATTTCCTTTCCCTTGGGTAGATTCCCAGGAGTGGGATGACTGGGTCATGTGGAAGGTCTATATTCAGACCTCTGAGATATCTCCACACTGTCTTCCATAATGGCTTCACCAGTTTACATTCCCACCAACAGTGGATTAGGGTACCTTTTCCTCCACATCCTCACAAACATTTGTTGTTTGTTGATTTCTGTATGAAAGCCATTTCTGTATGAAAGCCAGGATGAGGTGAAGCCTCATTGTGGTCTTTGATTTACATTTCCCTGATGGCTAGTGATGATCCTGAACATTTTTTCATGTTTCTGTTGGCCATTTGGTTTTCCTCTTTTGAAAAATGTCTGTTTAAGTCCTTTGCCCATTTCTTAACTGGGCTGTCTGTTTAGTTGTTGTTGAGTATCTTGATCTCTTTATATATTCTGGTTATGAAACTTTTATCAGTTTTACAGTAATATTTTCTCCCGTTCTGTCTGCTATCTCTTCACTAGCTGATTGTTTGTAGTGCAGAAGCTTTCCAGTTTGATATAATCCCACTTGTCGACTTTGATGCCTGTGCCTCTGGGGTCTTTACAGGAACTCTTTGTCTATGCCAATGTCTTGTAGGGTTTCCCCAATGTTCTCTAATAATTTGATGGTGTCAGATCATAGATTTAGGTATTTAATCCATTTTGAATGGATTTTGGTGAAAGGTTTAAGGTAGGGGTCTTGCTTCATGCTTCTGCATATGGCAATACAGTTTTCCCAGCACCATTTGTTGAAGAGTCTGTCCTTGCTCCAGGGGTTGATTTTAGTTCCTTTGCCAAAGATAAGTTATTTGTAGATGCTTGGATTGATTTCAGGTGTTTCTATTCTGTTCCATTCTTCTACCCTTCTATTTTTGTACCAGTACCAGGCTAATTTGATTAAAACTGCCCTGTAGTATGTCTTGAAATTTGGTACTGTGATGTCTCTGGCTTTGTTTTTGTTGTATAAGATTGCTTTAGCTATTTGGGAGTCTCCTGTGTTTCCATATGTATTTCAACAAAGTTTTTTCTATATCTGAGAAGAATGTCCTTGGTATTTTGATTGGTATCACATTGAATCTGTAAACTGCTTTCTGTCGTATGGACATCTGATGATATTGATTCTTCCAATCCATCAACATGGAAGATTTTTCCATTTTTTTGTATCTTCCTCTATTTTCTGCCAGTTCATTCCTAAAATGGCTGCAGTGATCAGAGCAGGGCTGATCTGAAGCCAGGAGCCGGGAGCTTCTTTTGGTCTCCCACATGGGTACAGGGGCCCAAGGACTTGGGCCTTCTTCCGTTTTTCCCAGGCCAGAGCAGAGAGCTGGATTGGAAGTGGAGCAGCCACTTGAATCCGAGAGCTCGTATGGGATGCTGGCACTGCACGTGGCATCTTTAGCTGCTACGCCACAGTGTTGCCCCCTTAACCCTTTTTAAACATTAATTTTGCCCCTTGTGATTCAGACAGTCCAGTTGCTATTCCGCCATCTTGGAAACCCCCCCATGTTTGACTCTTTTCATCTCAAATATTCCAAGACTAGAACAACAGAAGTGCAAATAACACAGTTACACAGTTAATAACCACACAAACATTTCAATTTTCTTTTAATATGGATATTACAAAACATGAATCACAAAAAGTACATGAGGTGTTTTGGAAATCATTTCTTTTGGTACCTATCATTGATAAGAAGCATTTTAGATACATTTTATCATTTCTTGTTGTGCAATGCCTTCTTAGGAGGCCAAAAGCATTTCCTTATTGATTTTTTTTCTTCAGTGTAAATGAAGCAGAAATTAACATGGCTGGTTTTGTCCTACAACTTCTTCAGCCTTATCCTCTCTGTTGTATTATGCCAAATCTTTCTCTTTAATATCAGCAGCATCGATTGGTGCCAGAAACACTGATCTAGACCTAGTGTTAATTATCTGCAGCTGCACAGCCAGCAAGGGAGCATAAAACACTGGGCTTCTTGCTCACAACATGAAGAAACAATGAGGAGAAAAAATCCCTCAGCGAGCAGCATCTGCAGAACTTTTTCCCATGGTGGGAATATAAAAAAGTGCACCATATTCAAAGCTTGGAAACTCATTCTATACTTTATATTAAGCCATCTAAATAATTCATTATTTTACCACACTGGGAAAACACAGTGCAGTTTCAGTTCTTTCTTAATATTTATAAAATGGTTTGGTTCACACTAATAATGATAATGATAGCAGAAATTTGGCACAAGAACACAGTTATAATGAAAGCTTGAAGCCAATTCTGCATAGACATGTATGAATAGCTGACACCACCATTTTCTACACTGGCAGTGGTGGAGGTGGTCAAGGCTAGTGTACAGCACATAATGAGCCACCTAATCAAGAAAATGAATTGGGGCCAGCACTATGGTGTAGCAGGTAAAGCTGCCCCCTAAGATGCCAGCACCCCATATGGGTGTCAGTTTGAGTCCCAGCTGCTCCACTTCTGATTCAGCTCCCTGCTAATGCACCTGGGAAAGCAGTGGAAGATGGCCCAAGTCCTTGGGTCCCTGCACCCACGTGGGAGATCCAGAAGAAGCTCTTGACTCCTGGCTTCGGATCAGCCCTGCTCTGGATGTTGCAGCCATTTGAGGAATGAATTGGTGGATGGAAGACCTCTCTCTCTTTCTGTGTCTCTACCTCTTTCTTTAACTCTTTCAAATAAATAAATTTTACAAATATATGGTTACACATAAATATTTTTAAAATACTAGTTAAGCTATTACAAATATGGTGAGCACTATAAGATCAGGATTCTAAGGTAATGTAGACGTGCGTGAGATATAGTTTAGGGGAAAGGACTCAGCATGGCCTGTTTTCTAAATGCAGGGGCTCTGCCTGCAGACACAAGCAACAGACTACATTTCCATTCTCTTTTATGAAATAAAGTGAAGAAAACATAAATTGTTTCTTTTTATCAACAAAAAAGGAGCAATTTCTAATCTGAACTGTGTAAATAGTCAAAATTGATTAATGAAGTCATCTTTCTCTGATTTCTCTACTCAACTCCCAAAATACAAACACACACATACACACACACATCTACAAATCTATGATCTAGGTTATTTATATTAGCTGTCTTTATTGATCAAACTTCCTGGCAAAGTTCTTCTTCTCCAAGGATTATATAAACATTCACTATGTACTGACATTCTCAAAGCAAATATAGCATATTAAACATCCATCTCAACATCAATTCTTTGCAAACTAGCTTTTACAGAACACAATGTGCACTGAGTTTTTAAATAGTCCCTATCAGTATCAGAACAGCAGTAAGTACTAGGTACATAACACACTGAAGTCCACTCGCTAGCCTCTTGGTTTCACCTACTCCTCAACTCTCCTACTACACCAAAGCAAAGCTACACACAGTTTTGTATCCAGCCAGGACTACTGTGCCTATCAGTTTCTGAGAGTCTTTATTACGTCAAGACAGAAGTTTCTCTTTGTAAGTAGCTCAGTCTTTGTGCAATCATAGTTAGTGAAACAGCAGGATGCACAGTTGTAAAATGCACAGACCCTGCTCTCAGTAAGGACAGTAAAGCTATGGATTGAAGCTTGGAAAATCCTGAGCTCTGTGACCTCCAATCAGGGACTCTAACCTCTCTCAGCTTCCGTTGTTCAACAGGTGTTCTCCCAGGCAGGAACGGTATTAACTGTGAGAGCCTCAGTTGCTCGTGGATTTGGGTCAATTCATTGAAAACTTGCTAAATCAGTACAGATGGAAGCTTTCACTAGATTTTCTTGAACTTGTGCTTTTAAATGAAACTAATTGATTAAGCCTCCAACTTAGGGGAGGGATCAACCACAAGTTAATTTTGACCTCGCCCTCATTTATTTTCCATGAGTAAATCTTAACAAACTTTTAAAAAGTTAGTAAAAAATTGAAGTAAAATATAAGTTTAAATTCATGCCTATGGGAAGTCTCCCAGGAATTAATGAAAAATAAGTATTATGAAAAAAAAAAAAAACAGGACTTGGATTTCTAATGGAAACACATTATTTAATTCCATTCTTCCAGAAGCTTTTTGAAGTCTCCCATTTTTATAGAATTTATATGCAAGAATGCTAAATCCAAAAATCCAATTATTTTCTGACCATATCCAAAGAGCAAAATTCCTTGATTCAATGACTTAAAAGCAATACATGAATTCAGTCGACCATCATAGGAAATAGTAGATCTAAGAGAATTCCTAAAAAAGTATTAAAAGCAGTAAATACACCTGTTTCGTTTAGTTACTTGGCTGTGGTATGTTCCAACCTTTACAACTCAGCACCAAATAACACAAGTGATTTCTTAAATTTCTGATCCTTCTCAAAACACAGCCCACCCACTCTGTAAAAGTGAAATTACACTCTGAGAAGCAATGACTTGTCTTGACTGTTGAGAAATAGTTTTTTTTTCTTTTTTAATACTATTTGTTGAACACTTCAATCAACATAGAGTTAAGCATATGTGTACAAAGTCAACTGATAATAGATCTCAGTAAAATATAAGAGTTGAAATAAGAGAGGGAGGAGGAAACAGGGTTGAGAGTATGGGTGGGAGGGTAGGCACGGTGGGAAGAATCACCATGTTCCTGAAGTTGTAAATATGAAGTGTATTAAGTTTATAACTGTAAAGCTGTATAGTTCTGCATTAATTCCTACAGAGCTACTTCTAAGAATACAGTTTAAAAACTTGCCCCTTAAGCTTTAAATAAACACTTTAAAGTAAGTCCCCTTAAGCTGGGTGGTAAAAATACCATCTTAAGTGTTAAGGTTCTGGTATTAATAATAGATAGAATTAAAAAGGAAGGAATGTCCAACATGGGAAGCAGTCCACACAGTAGACTCATAGAATGACAATTACTTTAAATAGCACTCTGATCTCAGAATCATTCTGGTTTGGCTGAAAAGCCAACGAGAGCATTTCAAGAATGGAAAGCCAAGATACTGTGGCAAAAAATGTCCTACATGAAGGATCACAGTGCATGAGACCCATTGGAAAGAAGTGGCCATCAAGGAAGGATGTACTTTTCTCTAAAGGGAGAAGAAAACTTCCGCTTTGCTTATGGCCCTGTCTAAATATTGATGGAGTCTATGGACTCAAAAGGCTTCCAGTGCCTACGCTGCTCATGTCAAGAGCCTCAGGTGATCACTGACCTCACACATAAGAGTGTTAATTATTAAATTTACAACAGGAGTCACTGTGCACTTACTTCCCATGCAGGACCTCTGTCCTCAAAGAGTTGTATTATAACCATGTCTAAGTGTTCCCAAAAGAGGTATAATTCTTGGCTGCTTTGTTAAAGTTAATTAAATAAATAATAAAAAAGAAGTGAAATTAACTTCAAGATGCAATGACTTTGAGCAGCCCTTATCTTGATTGTTGAAGTACAGTTTTTTGTTTGCTTTTTTTTTTTTTCACAATGCAAATTGTTGAACTCTTTACTTAGTAGAGAGCTGATATTCTGTGTACAAAGCTAACCATAAATGGAACTTAGTGGAGAATGGGCCTAGGAACAGGAGAGGGAGAAGGAGGCATGGGAAAGTGAGTGGGAGGGCAGATATGGTAGGAAGAATCACTATATTCCTAAAGTTGTACTTATAAATTAATAAAGTCTGTATTCCTTAAATAAAAGGTTTCTTTGGGGAGAAAAAAATTTTAAAGAATTAAAAAAACACAGCCTACCTTACAGGAACACTACTGATTGTTAGAACACACATTTGAAATCCTTTCTTTTCCTTTTTTTGTCAGCCCCCAAAGAACAATATTTGTGCTTCCTAAGGAAGATATTCCAAAGAGTGCCAGACCCAAATCCCTATAAAGTGATTGCTAGCTTATTTCTTTTACAAACATCAGTCAATTTATTTCTACCCTTTAAATTTGTTTCTAACCCTTTCCTGTGGGAAAGTGTAGCCACAAAAAAATATTGAGAGGGTCCCAAAACTAATTATTCTTTAAACCTTAAAAAGCACAAATATATAGAAAAATATTTTAATACAATATTTGAAAAATTTCCTTTAGTCAACAATAAATGCATGCCTTAAATTCTATAATCCACAGTGACTCTGATTTATAGCAGAGTTTAATCCAGGTGAATCATAATTGTCTTAATCAAGCTTCTGAAACTGTTTCAATAAAACTCTGTACACAAGATTAGCAGACACTACCAAATATTTATGCTCCGCATTTATTTGTGCTAAGGAGTACTGTTCTGTCAGTGGCATTTAATTTAGCCATGTTTACCTGTGTGTAAGCCTCCGGTGACTAACACAGAGTGCCGTCTGAGGATCCTGGGCAATGCATACTTTATGGCGACTGCATTTCATCTTTAAGCATGGATCTTTAGCTGGATCTAAAGCTGAAAATAAAAAGGACAGAAATTGCGCAGAAAATGTTAAAACCAATCTCTGTTCAGGGGCGGTATCTATTCTAATCAAACACATTGGTCGCAAGTAATTTCCACAACATTGACGTGTAACTGTTCTTCACCTTCGTCCTCTGGTAAGAGATGCTTTTTCTAGGCCCCAGAATCAGTGTTTACAGTTAATCTCCTTCATTCTACGCAGAAGGTAAAATGCATGGAGTCCTACGGCTGTCACTGGGGATTAATGAGTCTCTGGATGTCCAAGAAAAGTGGAGAACAGAATTTTTGGGTCTGACAGCATCATAGCAACAACTAGGATGATGACGCATCTTCATTTTTAGATTATTTGTGCCTAATAATTGAACTCCATTTCTTCAAGCAAACCTCTTCTAGGTCTCTGCCAACACAAATAATATGTAACACATCGATAATTTTTGTCACAGTTTTATAGAAATGAAATTAAGATATTCTATAATCCATTCATATAACATTTATAATCAATGGTTTTAGTTATATTTACAATTGTGAAACTAACATCGGGGCCAGTGCTGTGGTAAAGCCACTGCCTGCAGTGCCAGCATCCCATATGGGCTGGGTTTGAGTCCTGGCTGTTCCACTTCCGATCCAGCTCTCTGCAATGGTCTGGGAAAGCAGTAGAAGATGGCACAAGTGCTTGAGTCTCTGCACCTATGTGGGTGACCTGGAAGAAGCTCCTGGCTCCTGGCTTCAGACTGGCTCAGCTCCAACCACTGTGGCCATTTGGAGAGTGAACCAACAGATGGAAGACACACATACTCTCCCTCTCTCTCTTTCTCTGCCATTCAAATAAATAAATAAGCCTTTAAAAATAAATTAAAAAAAGAAACTAACATTACGATCAATTTAAAATATTTTCACCAGCAGAAAACTCAAATGTATCTTCTAGTTATCACCTCTCACTCTCTTCCCTCCTATTACTAAACAAACATTAGTCTAATTTGTGTCTCTATCGATTTGCTTATTCTGGACATTTCCTATAAATCAAATCATAAAGTAAGTGGTCTGGTTGTGTCCATCATGTTTCACTCCGCACAGTGTTTCTGAGATTAAACCACACTCTATCCTCTTGGTTTTGTTAAATAATGTTATTGTATGGATATTCTATATTTTACCTACATATAGACTAGTAGATGGGAAGTTTGCGTGTTGAAATTTTCTAGGTATTATGAATAATACTGCTATAGGTAATCCATGTTGGTTATGGTCAGTGATGTTTCGTTGAGATTGTTAAGGGACTGTTGGAAGGGGAGTTGGTATAAGTAAGGGAAAGGCATTAAGAGTACAGTTGGGTCCACGCCAAAATTGAGAGAAGAAATGAAAGATGGAAAACTGAAAACATTCTAGGGCATGAGTAAAAATAAAGCCAGGATGACCAGAAAAATATGCATTTGGAATATGCAGAAACACTGGTATTTAGAAGGGCCCTGGGCTGTCCCAGGAGCATAAAAGGTGGATCTGAGCCAAATTCCTTCAGACATTAAACCTTGCGTAAACTCAAACTGACATCTGTTATGCACAAACCAATTTTAGCTTTAAATGAGTTAAATCTAACTTAAATAAGGTGAATATAATTTGATTATTGATGAACTCAATAAAATATGGATAGCAAAACACATTTTTGTTTAAAAGATACAAAGTAATTGTATGCAAAACTCTTGTTTAAGCTTTTAAATAAGCATGAGATTTAAAATAACAAATAGTGCAGCAGGTGTTATGGTGCATTGGGTTAAGCCACGTCTTGGGACAGCTGCATGCTGTATTAGAGTTCCAGTGGGAGTCCCGGCTGCTCTTCTTCCAAGTCACCTGGAAAGGCCATGGATGATCGATCACTCAAGTGCTTGGGCCGCTGCCACCCAGATAGGTGGCTTCCACAGAGTTCCAGGCTCCTGAATTCAGCCTGTTCCAGTCCTGGCTGCTGCAAGCATTTGGGAAGTAAACCACCAGATTCAAGAACTAACTAACTCTCTCTTTTCCCCTGTCACTTTCCATTTGAAGTAAATGAGTCTTTTAAAAAGGAATATTAACACTGATGGTTGATGAAATATTATCTAATCAATATCATATTTTACCACAATAAAATGGTCAAGACATTAAATGTATCCCTTTGTAGCATACACGTTTCAGTCTCCTCCATACTAAAGAAAGGTTTGGATTTTTGGCCATTTGCTAAAATAAACAATGATCTGATAAATTAGCTTCTTGTAGCTTCAAAGTAGCTTCAAAAATTAAAATAAGCTATATTAAATGTTATTTTCTAAAAATGTTGAATATACTTTGATTACTACGCAAATGAAAACGGCTAGAACATTTTTATTATCCTATATTAGTTTAAACCACCAATAATTTATAAATTCTCATCAACCCACTGCACTAAAAATCATAGAATCTCACTGATGGACAACACAGAAAAGTACAAAACAGCTTAGAAGGCATTAAGCATGTTTAAGGCACTTCCTGATCTTCATTTTGAGATCTGATTATTGAGATTGATTCAAAAAATTAACTAAACTTGGATTTTTCTAACAATTAAATAATGGCTGACAAACTCTGTACTATACACAAATATATGAATATACTCACTTTGATTATATTTAAGATAGGATATTTTATTTTGAAAATGAAAAGAAATATTTTCATTTTAAAACACAAACATTGCATGTGAAATATCATTGTTAAACTTTGCTATGATATCTTGAATGGAGACTGTTAGTATCTTGGTTATTTCTCCTAGTTCACATAACCTATATTGGGTAGTTGTCAAAATCCTATTACACCCCTGAGCCGGCTCTGTGGCTCACTTGATTAATCCTCCGCCTGCGGCGCAGGCATTCCAAATGGGCGCTGGGTTCTAGTCCTGGTTGCTCCTCTTCCAGTCCAGCTCTCTGCTGTGGCCCGGGAAGGCACAAGTGGAGGATGGCCCAAGTTCTTGGGCCCCTACACCCACATGGGAGACCAGGAAGAAGCACCTGTCTCCTGGCTTCAGATCAGCGCGGCACCATCCATGGTGGCCATTTCGGGGGTGAACCAATGGAAGGAAGACCTTTCTCTCTGTCTTTCTCTCTCACTGTCTATAACTCTACCTGTCAAATAAATTTTAAAAAAAAATTTAAAAAATCCTATTACACCATTATATCTCAGAATAGAAACTGGGGACTCAAAAATGTGTATATGTTAGAAAGAGAAAGATTAGACTAAATCTCATACATGAAAAAGACTTTCATGAGAATGTTTTACATAAAATTCCGTGTAAATAACAAATAAGTGGAGAATTATTTGTAAGAAGGTAAAATATAATAGAACAGGAGCAGGAACAATCAGACCTATTGTTAGGATCTACAATGAGCGTGCATGTAATTTTAGCCAACTGTATTTTTTTAGTAGAACTCACACTGTTGACAACTTAAAAACTACAAAACACCACACACTGTAAATACAGATGCTCAAAATTTTATTATTGAAATCATAACAATAACACAACCAATTTCCTCTTGGCTGAAGCCCATGGGTTAGAATCAATCCTGTGTCTTAAAGAGGCCTGGAATACACTTATCACCTCACTCTGTTGCTATCTCTTCTTTCCAGATTTCTCAACATAACATATCTTACTTATTCTGCATCATTTACTTAGCTTTTTTTCAAGCATACAATAAAACTACCTCTGGAAATGTTTCACCTGCACCAGAGTTCACTTGTTCATATTCTTCTCTTTATCGCAGTCTTCATACTCTTTCTGATTGAGGTACACTAACCTGGAGACCTAACAAATACTATGGCATTGGTTTTGCTTCAGAAAAATGCAGCCTGTTATTTCAAACAACTGACTTATAATTTAACCTTTGAGCTTCATTCAATTTATGATGTGGAGTTTCCCACATTCTTGAATCAAAATGCTTGGTTTTAGTCTAGAGTTCTTCACTGACTGCCAGACCATGATGAGTTTGCAAGGATAGAGCCTGACCCAGCTGCTAATGGACAAAATGTCTGAGCCGGCAAAGTTGTGTAGGGGTTGGGCAGGACAGAAAATGAATGTGAATGAAAACCGAGTACTGTAAGAGAAGGCCTAGGTCATGAGGAGAAGATCCAGAAGACTAAGGACTGAGGATGCAAACAGCAGGTCAAAAATGCAAACTTGGGTAGCAAAAGGAGTTGGGGGCCGGCACTGTGGCATAGCAGGTTAAAGCCCTAGCATCCATATGGGTGCTAGTTCTAGTCTCAGCTGTTCTTCTTCTGATCCAGCTCTCTGCTAAGGCCTGGGAAAGCAATGGAAGATACAGCAACTCCTTGTGCCCCTGCACTCGTGTGGGAGACCCGGAAGAAGCTCCTGGCTCCTGGCTTTGGATAGCATGGCTCTGGCCGTTTCAGCCACTGGGGAGTGAACCACTGGATGGAAGACCTCTCTCTCTGTCTCTACCTCTCTAACTCTTTCAAATAAATAAATTTTTAAAAATCTTTAAAAAGAAAGATAATAAAAGGAGTTGGGCAGTGCATTCTCAACACAGCAAATGAATTATCACTTTGTATAGGTGGTGTTAAGAGCAGGAAAGGCAATACTTAGCATCACTAAGGTGTAAAAGTAGGATTAATATCAGTCTCAAGAACTCAGATAAACTTTAACGGTGTAGTCTGGAATTCCAAATAAGCACAATGTCATTTCTGGATAGTTGCAGTGCTTGTCCACAAGCCTGAATTTTAAAATATCAAATACTAGTGATTTTAAGATCAAATATTTAGTGATTTAAGATCAAATACAGTGATCTTAAATCACACTATGTAAAGTGCGTGGTAGAGTTAACTAGAGACATTATCCTAGCTCAGCTGATTCCAGAGGAACAATTCTCAGTTACTTAACAAACTTAATTCTAATATCTTTGATTCAGGGTTTTGAAAGACCAAATGGTGCTAACCAGTAATCTCTAAATTGTAAGGATCGGCAACAAAATGAAAATTTAGACTAAACTATGTCACATGCTGTTGTAAAAGTTGATTATTGCATTTTAGCATACGGTTTTGGCACCAGATATCCTACATGGACTGGACTCTGTCCTCAACAGACAACATTTTTATTGAAAGAGAAATGTATAAATATGGAATCAGGATAGATTGCTAACGGGCAGATAATTGGATTTTATAAAAATACTTATTTATTTATTTGAAAATATGTATTTATTTATTTGAAAGATATATATCTATATAGATATAGATATAGATATAGATATAGATATAGATATAGATATATATCTTTCATTCACTGGTTCACTTTCCAAATGACCATGACACCCAGGTACATACTAGGGGCCAGGAATTCCATCCAGGTCTCCAATGTGGAGAGGTTCAGTCTGGCCCAGCCATGGTCTTTGCAGACATTGTGGAGTGAACAACTGGATGGGTGACTTCTCTCTTTCCCTTCCTATAAATGCATTATTTTTTGGAAATAATGCCCTATTCAGGACTAATGGAACACAAAATGCACATGTTGCCTGTGGGTATTGTGAAAAACTCTAAAAGGCAGATGAAAACTTGTTACTTTTTGGAATTTTACTTTATAGTAATTGCCACACCACTGCATTATTTTAGGTAGGAGTCAGACACTATCAGGTCTGCATGGTGGCAAGATCACACACAAGAGTTTGGAGATACTCTGGGTGGAAGTGATAAGAAAGGGAAATGAATCAAAAGTCCAGGGCAGAAAGGATAAGAATCTGATCTGAGGAAGTTTGGTGTTAAGACAGAGAGGAGAGGACACATTCTAAAGTTAGAATGGAGACAGATTCACCAGGGCCTAATCAATGAATATGAGGAAATTGGTCAGAAAATAAAGAAATGGTGATTGGAAGTGATTCCAAACAAGAAGTAGGAGATTTAGGTGGCAAGGAAAAAGGGAATACAGAGAGTTTGGTTGTGAATGCACTAATGAAAGCTCATTGCAACCTCTTAAAAGTATAAACAGAGGTCGCCTGTGTACCTGAATCTAGTGTTCCAAGGAGAGCTTGGGTGAAAGAGGTGCTTTTGGTGGACACCATTAAAGATTATACACTAAAAACAAAATCTTACAAACTGATGACATTATTAGAATGCTTACTTAGTTTGATAGCATATTCTAAGATGGAAAACCTATTTTTATAGCCAGCTGTCTTAGCCTCTCCCTCAACCCAAGTTTGGATGGGAAAAGAGAATTTAAGCATCATCTCCTAGGTTTTGCTCATACTAGGCATGGAATAATGAAGAGTAGTTTCCTTGGAAGCATCACCCTCTTTCCCATTTCCTTAAAATTCTGAGAGCTTTGGTGCTTAAATAATAATGAATCTTTTCTCAGAGTCTCCTCACGGACTGTATGTGCATTCTCTACACTGGACTGGAGATGGTCCCAAAGTCCTTAGGCCTCAGGTTTTCAATCTCTTAAAATAGTAAAATATAATCACAAATAGAGAAAGCTCTGGAAATTCAAAGTTTCTGGTTTTTTTTTATTAAACTTTAATTTAATGAATATAAATTTCCAAAGTATAGCTTATGGGTTACAATGGCTTCCCCCCTCCCATAACTTCCCTCCCGCCCGCAACCCTCCCCTTTCCCGCTCCCTTTCCCCTTCCATTCATGTAAAGATTCATTTTCAATTCTCTTTGTATACAGAAGATCAGTTTAGTATATATTAGGTAAAGATTTCAACATTTTGCCCATATAGCAACATCAAGTGAAAAAACTACCATTGGATTACTAATTATAGCATTAAATAGCAATGTACAGCACATTAAAGACAGAGATCCTACATAATTTTTTTTTCAAATTAATTAATTTTCTATGCCATTTCCATTTTAACACCAGGTTGTTTTTTTTTTTTCATTTCCAATTCTCTTTATATACAGAAGATCACTTCAGTATATAATTAGCAAAGACCTCATCAGTCTGCGCCCACACAGAAACGCAAAGTATAAAAATACTGTTTCAGTACCAGTCATAGCATCACTTGGCTTTAGACGACACATTAGGGACAGATCCCACATGGGGTGTAAGTACACAGTGACTCCTGTTGCTGACTTAACAATTTGACACTCCTGTTCATGGCGTCAGTAATCTCCCTAGGCTCTAGTCATGAGTTGCCAGGGCTATGGAAGCCTTTAGAGTTCGCTGACTTTGATCTTATTCCGATAGGGTCATAGTCAAAGTGGAGGTTCTCTCCTCCCTTCGGAGAAGGGTACCTCCTTCTTTGATGGCCCCGTTCTTTCCACTGGGATCTCACTCACAGAGATCATTCATTTAGGTCTTTTTTTTTTTCCCATGATATCTTGGCTTTCCATGCCTGCTATACTCTCATGGGCTCTTCAGCCAGATCTGAATGCCTTGAGGGCTGATTCTGAGGCCAGAGTGTTGTTTAGGACATCTGTCATCCTATGAGTCTGCTGTGCAGAGAAGTATGCATACTTTTGAAAATCTCCTACAATAGAGAAAATAATGCCTTGAGTTAATACAAAATATGACCCTTAACATAGTTTGTGTTTTGCTTCCAAAGGATGACTGTCTTATTGCAGAGTGATGTGCTGTAGCATTAGAATTTAACAGTACATGTTTTGGGTATCATACACAGCTGCTTCTTGAGTTAGTATGGGGTATATCTAGGTAAACTCACAGTAAATTGAAACTGTTAAGTCCAAAATGCATTCAATATGCATAGCCTATCAAAATCCCAACTTAGCACCACAGTACCATACAGGGAATCAGCCACTTCCCTCATGACTCCATGTTGCAGAGTGGGAGCTACAGCCTCTTCCCTACATGGCAAGAGAGGATCAATATCTCATGGTGTCAGGCCAGTAGAAACTCTTTACACCATCTTAAGTTAAAAGCATATCACTTTTACACCATCTTAAGTTAAAAACAGTAACAAGCCATTTTCAGATGACAACCATTTATATTATAATATACATAAATCATATTGCCTTTTGACAACACAAAGTTTCAAAGTTCTAAAACACATCTGTTCTAAGGATTTGAATGAGATATAATATGAGCAGGTGACAATAGCAATTCATGCAGTGTTTGCTATGTCCTGGTAGAGCTCTTTTCTGTTTATATGTAAAATATTCCTGAAGCAATTCTCTGAAATAGGTGTTACATCAGTTTTAGAGACAAGGAAACTGTAGCCCAAGAGCCATGTCCTAGTATGTACCAACAGTGACTAGTGGAGTAAGCACTCAAACCCCAAAACTTGGAATTACAAATTCTATATAATTTGCCACTGAAGAACCCTGTTTGCTGTGCTTTAGGTGAAACTGAGAGTAGCTGTAACGATGTCCTATGATCAACTGACCTTTATATTATCCAAAACACAGAACACATAGATTCCAAAAACTGCTGAAATAGTATCGATATATTCAATGTAATAAAACAAGCAAATAAAACAAAAAGAATTCTGTCACGGCCTCTTTGTCTGATTTTCACTCTGAGTGTCCATTCTCATAGTTTCCTGGCCTTCTTCCTCTCCTCTGAATAGCTCAGTTGTTGCACTGTTAGTTAGGGCCTAACAGGATTTTGATACCTCTTCAGTTGAGAAAACCATTCCACAGAACCTCCATGCCATCTGTTTAATCTGACGTCTTACACTTCACATTAAAGCAATACCACTTTCATGCAGAACATACATTCTGGAAAACCCTTTAATTATTCTTTCTGTCCATATACGTTTAGGCCTTTAAAACATAGCTCACTGCGCTGTCTTAGGTCTGCCTCTTCGCTTGGCTGTCTCCCTGGTTTCCCACAATGCAACAGGCCCATGCACCACTGCGTTCTTTCAACCCCTCACAGCCCATTTCTCTGGATCCTTGGGGTGTGTTACTCCTCCCCATTGATACATGCATAAAGTGATGTTTCAGGTTATTTTTGCTAGAAATCATACACATGTTCTCCATCATCAGAGCTTTCTTCCAAGTAGTCTACATACTCCTGCATGCGGTCTTGATTTTCAACTGTTTATAGAGTCAAGGTTCACGGACACATGACTTGGCCTGCTTTGGGCTCTATTTGTGTGTGACTAATACAATACACATAATGTCACTTGAGCCTCAGTTCAGTCCCTATGGTAATCATGGTAAATGCTTAAAATAACTGCCTGCCGAGAGGTTAATTACATGGTTTATAAAACCAGGACACTGTCCTATGGAAAGCTAAAATGTCCATATTATTGCTTTCAAAATTCCAATAGAAAACTATGACTAGACTGCATGAGGTTAAAATAGAAATGCTTAACTTTCCGAGAAGCACACCTGTGTCAAGAGCATACTGATGTCGCTCTAGTCAACAGCATATCCCCACTTTGTGGGTGAAGGTGAGAGGGCTGTATACGGAATAGAACATTAGCATTGTCGGAGGTCCAGTAGCTGTAAGGCCTTAAATCATCTAAATACCAATTTAATTTATTTTAGGAGGGTCTGTGGAAGAAGTACATTACTTGTACATGAACTTAGTACTGAAGGGGCAAAGTAAAGAGAAAGCCTTGAGTGATTGAAGCAGAAGTCACCAGTATTAACGCGTATCAGGCTGAGGCAAACAGGGGAGGTGAAATTGAGAAGCTGCTTAGTGAATGTAAGCATTTGAAATACAGACAGACGAGAGAACTCCAAACAGCTTATGGAAGTATTAAATGAAAAGTGAGTTTATTTTGGTGCAAAGTATTTTGAAATCCATGCATATCTTATCCCTAATGTGCAATTTCCACGAAGTTTCTGAAGACCCCTCTTACTTAGTTTTTGAGCTTGAGCACCGGCAGTAGTCCAGCAACATGACTGATTTATATCTTAAAGTGATTTACTGCAGCCAGCTTTGATGCATACATGGTTAAGACACCACCTGTGATGCTAGCATCCTATATGGGCAACAGTTTGAGTTTTAGCTGCTCCACTTCTGATCCTGCTCCCTGCTAATGCACTTGGGAAAGCAGCAGAAGATGGCCAAGCGCTTGGGCCACTGCACCCACATGGTTCTCATGAAGCTCCTAGCTCCTGGTTTCAACGTGGCTCATTCCTGGGTATTGTGGCCATTTGGGGAGTGATCCTGTGAATGGAAGAACTCTCTCTCTCTCTCTCTCTGTAACTCTAGCTTTCGAATAAATAAATGAATCTTAAAAAAATAAAGGAAATGAGCATAACAAAATCTGGCTTGAACACTGGAAAAATTTATAGAAACAAAATAAAAGTAATTTATATATATACAATTTGTAGGCTTAAAAATACACATTCTTGCAATTCCTAATGTTATAAATGTGGTAGTTCATAGACAATTTCAGCAATCTCACTGTGTACTGCAATGTATTACAAGTAATTACTAGGGCATTTCAATTTTATTGTAAATAAAAATACATGCTTCTTCAATACCCTTTTTTTCCTAAAACATGAGAAAGATTAAGTCATTTTGGGACATCTATATTTCCTATTAGCAACATTTTAAATTGCTTTTTGAGGAAACATTAGCATGAATCCATAAAAATTGTAGCATAAAAGAGTATGATAGACGACTTGAAGACATAAGTCTCACATGTTTTAATACTGAAAAAAGATCTTGCACAATCTTAAACTTTAGGCAATTTCTCCCCAAAATGAGTTATTATTTCAGATAAATTGTTACATTTCTCTCTCCAGCCAAGTAAACTGTGCTTATGTCCACAATGACTCTTGTCCCTTTTGATTTTATATAACTAATTTACTATTCCACATTCAATTGTCTCTTCAAATATGTAACAATGATAAATCAAATAAAGCAAAAACCATTAATACACAGCCAACAACTGGAAAAGAATTAAAGAAAGAAAAAAATCGTATGTGACAGTCAAGAATCTGGATTTTTTAGTAAGCATCCAAAGGCATTATGTGCCCCCTTGGCTAATGGGAAAAATGGGAGCTGGCAAGAATTCTGCTTCAAGCCTGGATTTCTGATGAGCCTCTCTCTTAAATGCAGAACTGACAAAAATAAATGGAAAAATTTAAGTGCATACAAATACTGTGGTTAGAAAAAATGACTGGGATCGGTGCTGTGAAGTGGCAGGTGAAACTACCACTTGCAATGCCGGCACCCCATATGGGTGCCAGTTCTAGTCCCGGCTACTCCACTTCTGATCCAGCTCTCTACTATGGCCTGGGAAAGCAGTGGAAGATGGTCCAAGTCCTTGGGCCCCTGCACCCTCATGAGAGACCTGTAAGAAGCACCTGGCTCCTGGCTTTGGATTGGCACAATTCTGGCCTTTATGGCCAGTTGGGGAGTGAACCAGCGGATGAAAGACCTCTCTCTCTCTCTGCCTCTCTTTCCCTCTCTGTGTAACTCTGACTTTCAAATGGATAAATACATCTTTAAAAGAGAGAGAGAGATAGAAAAATGATCATAAAATGATGTAACACCTCAGTTCTGGATATTTGAAAAACACTGGTGTTCAGATTTGAAATTACATTTACTTTCATTATGGAAAAATTTCAAGCAAATAAACTAATGAAAATTGGTCAAAGTCATTTAGAAATCCTAGGGTTATGAGAAAAGCAAAAATAAGAATATGTGATTGTCAAAAGTTTGCACAGAAAAAAAAAAAAAAAAAAGGCCAGCATCGCAGCCCCTAGGCTAATCCTCCACCTGTGGCACCAGCACACCGGGTTCTAGTCCTGGTTGGGGCGCCAGATTCTGTCCTGGTTGCTCTTCTTCCAGTCCAGCTCTCTGCTGTGGCCTGGGAAGGCAGTAGAGAATGAACCAAGTGCTTGGGCCCTGCACCTGCATGGGAGACCAGGAGGAAGCACCTGGCTCCTGGCTTCGGATAGGCACAGCCCTGGATATAACGGCCATTTTGGGGGTGAACCAACGGAAGGAAGACCTTTCTCTCTGTCTCTCTCTCTCACTGTCTAACTCTGCCTGTCAAAAAAAAAGTTTGCACAAACCAGGACACAACCCTCACAAAAACAAAAATAATAAGAAGAGAAGCAAAGTAAAATAACTGCAGATGATCACAGGTAAAAACTTACAAATCACAGTGGGAAACAAATAATTATGAGAGAGTTCAACAAATCAAGGAACTTAAAAAGGGAATATGTCAAGAAATCAAAACATTTCTTTAAAAATCAGATATAAATATTAAGTATGCTAATAAATTAAGAGTACAAAATATTTTATTAAATATAGAAAAGTACAAAAAGTAAAAAATGACATAAAAATATGTAAAATAGTAAAATAGAACTTACAGAAAAATTTTAAGCGTTAAAATACATGAAGATAAAAATTCAGTAAGGATGAACGATATGTAATTATTAAATTCCTCCAGAGTGGTTAACATGATTAGTGACTATAGTTACTATGAATGAATTCATTACCAAAGCATAAGTGTTGAGACTTCAAAGCAATAAATGAGAAAAGAACACATTGAAATGAAATAAATTGAAAAATAGATTGCTTACTGAGAACAGCTACAGACTAACAGACTTCTTAGTGGCAACTATGACAAAACAGCATGAAATAGTATCTTCATTCTGGTGGAAAAATAATTATTGCAATTCCAGACTGAGATAAATTATTATTTAAGAGTGACTGGGAAATAAAATTATATACAGATAACTACCACCAAAATTATAGCACCATTTGCATATGTCAACAAATAGAAAGAAGTTGCCCATGTGAACCAAGACAAAGAGAGACAATAGGAAGCAGTGATGAACCAAGGAATTGGCAGAGTTGAGAACTGTAACTTGGCTGTGTCAGTAAAAATCATGATGGAAATAATGACAGCTTTGGTGAGGAGGGAGAAGTGAGGATTTCCATAAACATACTAACTAATCTGATTTTATCATTACACACTGAATACTTGTAAAGTAAAATAGTGAAGGGGCTTGGTTGTCAAAGATGTGGAGTAAAAGGGTTCAAAGGTCTCACGTTCCCCAGGATGATATATAGCAACTTACTCGTCAGGTTAGGCTGGCAGTCCACTTAAACATCCAAAGGAAATTACTAAAAGATATTTCATAATTTTTAACCTATCAAAAGTTAATAGGCACTAAATAAAACAGAATCAATCAATTACAACACAGGAAAAGAAGTGAAAAGCCAAGAAAAAATGATAACACAGCAAAATAGAGATATTTTAATAATGAAATGATAGTTATTACATTAAAAATAAATCACCATGCATGGAACAGAAAAAATAAATAATCTTAGATTGGGCTTATAGATGCATATAAGGGATCTTTGGAGCTACTCCTAAACTATAATAAAATTGAGTTAAAAAATAAATGGATTGGAGGGAAAGTTTTCCAGACAAATGCTAATTAAGAGAGATGCAAGTTACTGTGATGTCAACATCGGTGAAACATCCACGCGTGGAAGCTGGGAGTCCATTCAGCTGACTTGGGAGTTGCTGCCTATGGCACACCTTTCCAAGGGACAGATAGTCACGGGGGAAATCATTCCACCATAAAAATGAGTGACATTCTATCAAGTGTAGCAACATGGATGGAACTAGAGGACACGATGGTAAGTGAAATAAGTCAGATATAGAAAAACAAATGTTGCAGGTTCTAATTCACAGGTGGAAGGTAAAATGTTGACCTCAGGGAAATAGAGACCAGAATAGTGATTACCGGGGCCTGGGAATGGTCAGGGGATAGAGAGGAAGTTTACAGGATACAGGGGTGAAGTTGGGTAGGAAGAAGAACTTGCTATTTTCATTTCATTTAAAAGGGAGGGAGTGAGGGGGGGAGAATAGCACAGTAGGAAGCCTATGGTTGACAACAATTAATTTAATATTTCAAAGGAGCTACTAGAGGGCATGTTGCAGGTTCCCACACAAAAGCATAATAAATATTTGAGCTGATGGCTCTGATCAGTGCACACAGAGTACATGTTGCTGAAATGCCACCCCGTACCTTCTCAATACGTACAATCACTCTGAGTCAATTAAATGTTTCTTAATTAAAAGAAGCTAAAACAAAATCATTTCTAACAATCATTCTTTCTAGTTAGTCCCAAAGCTGCTTTTCTTTTAAAAAAAATATTTATTTCATTTATTTGAAAGGCAGAGTAAAAGGGAAAGAGACAGAGTGTGCTTCCATCCCCTGGTTCACTCCTCAAATGGCCACAACACCCAGGGATGGACCAGGCTAGTGCCAGGAACTGCATCCAGGACTCCCATGGGGGTGGTCAGGGCTCAAGTATTTGAGCCATTATCTGCACTCCCAATCACGTTAGCAGGGAGCTTGATTCGAAGTGGAGCAGCCGGGACTCAAAGAGGCCCTTGGGTACGGATGCCAGCACTGTTACTTACCCAATTTCAAACGTATCAGTAAAGAGTCATCAAAAGATAATCTTAAATTTTACAGATATTAGCAACAATCATTATCAGAACAAAATACACCCTTCCTTCAAGATCAATGCTAGTAAAATACAACTTTAAAAGCTATGTCCTTTTCCTCAAAGATTCACATACATTTTACAAAAGGTTGAGTCTTGAATTTAAAAGTGAACAAGCTAAATGACCATTATTAGCACCAGCCTGTCAGCAAATAGAACTTTCTATTTAAGAAAAACAGTTCAGTTGATGCATGTTGTAAATAACTATATTCTCTCTTAACTTTAGGCCCCAAGACATTCACAACAGAATGTGAGGCATGCTTTTAGCCACTGAACACAGCAATTTAAGATGGACATTCATAGAATGACATTCACATTGCTTTACTTTATATACATATTTTACTATAATTTCCTGATTTATTCTTATTTATTTACTAGCGATCTCTCATCTGCTGTTTCACTCTTCAAGTGTCAACCATACAAGAGAGGACTGAAGCCAAGAGCTAGGAACTCAATCCAGGTCTCCCCAATGTGCGGCAGGAATCCAACTATTTGAGCCATCTCTGCAGCCTCCCAGGTCCCACATCAGTATGAAGCTGGAATCAGGAGCTGCAGCCTGGAACTGAACCCTGTCACTTGGACATGGGGGACAGTGTTGCAGCCACTGACTTAACCACTAGGCTAAACCCCTACCATAATTTCCTGATTTTATACTTGATGTGATTTTAAATGAAACATATACTCAAGTCTTCATTTATTCTTTTTTTTTATTTTTTATTTTTTTGACAGGCAGAGTGGATAGTGAGAGAGAGAGACAGAGAGAAAGGTCTTCCTTTTTGCCGTTGGTTCACCCTCCAATGGCTGCCGCGGTAGGCGCACTGCGGCCGGCGCACCGCGCTGTTCCGATGGCAGGAGCCAGGTGCTTCTCCTGGTCTCCCATGGGGTGCAGGGCCCAAGCACTTGGGCCATCCTCCACTGCACTCCCTGGCCACAGCAGAGAGCTGGCCTGGAAGAGGGGCAACCGGGACAGGATCAGTGCCCCGACCGGGACTAGAACCCGGTGTGCTGGCGCCGCAAGGCGGAGGATTAGCCTGTTAAGCTACGGCGCCGGCCTCATTTATTCTTTTATAAATCTAGTTTATTTCACATTTAGTCAAGTGGCACTTTTCAAGTTTGAGATGAGTAGCTAAGGAATTGAAAGAAAAAAAGGCAATTTATTTTCAAATGAATTTCACAATTATTTGGAGCTATCCTTTAAATTTAAAGATTAAAATATAAAAGAAGAGGTACATGTAACCAAAAATGTTAGTGAATAGAGGAAGGAGTTGCTATGCAATTTATTTAGACTGAAGTTTCCAGGTATTAAAAATTATTTGGATTAGGCTTGTATACACAAATATGTGACTTTTCTTATGTAAGTTGAAAAAAATACATTCATGAAACTCAGTTTGCATTATTCTCGGATATTACAATAGTTTATTATCAAAATTTTGTGTGTTTTGGCAGGTTTATCTGCCGCTATCATAGCAAGCATATAAGCAAATACACACTTGAATTGCAATTGATAACAAAGTATATTTAGATGATGAAAGTGCTCTTAGCAGTTGCAAAAAAAAATCATGAAAAGAAAGACTAACTTGAACATTCTTCAGGATTGAAAAGCAGGTAAACTCTGAGCCTGAGAGACTGCAATTCAGAAAAATTCTGGAAAAATAAATCACATGACTAAATAGTAAAATCAAAATATGTATCCACCAATTCCTTGCTAAAATATCTCTTGAAGCTTAATTGCATGATTGCCCATAAAATGAATTAACCAGGAACCCCAATATTTCAACAGTCTCCTATAGTGGCTCAACAATGAAGCATTAAATATGTTTTTGTTGTTCTGACAACTGTTCATTTCACCATAACTCTATGTTGTAAAGCTCCCGGAAGAAGTGGTTTTCAAGGGAATTTTTTAAACTTGCCAGATGTTATAACGAAAGGCTGTGCGAGTGAGCAGCACAGAAAAGAGAGCTAATGCCTGATAGTTAATTAGACTTCTGACAGCCAATTTTGTGGTGCTAAATGTGATTAAATGTAGCTGCAAGTCTTTGGAGTGACTTTCTTAGTTTCAACACTTAGTATTACTTCAGAGGTATAAAACCTCTGCTCCAACTCTGACTCATCACAGGCATTAAACAGGAGGTCTCCACTAGCAGCAAGTTCAGATCCAATTGCTGGTCAGTTTAATGTGTAATAAATAAATATTAAAATATCATCTTTATTCAATAATACTCTAGTCTAAGAATTTTGTTAAATTCAACTGACTACTGCATTGACAAATCAAAATTAATGGAAAATCTAAATGCTCTTACTAGGCAGAGTTTTATTCTACTGTTGATGAATGTTTTAAAATAGTTTCCCCTTATTCTTTTTTCTCTGTTAGTACATTGTATTGTCCCCCAAAATTCTTAAATTATAAGTGCTAATATTGTTTCTGTTATGAGATAGATGCCTTCTAGCAAAATGGATTACAAGTGAAAACCTACTTTTTTTTTTCCCTTGCTTCCACTTTCTATTCTTCTATTAGACAGATAAAATGATGGCACTGAGTTTGCCTCATAAGGATTTATATTTTCAATTTTCTTTCCAGTATTACAGTTAAATATTCCTATGATTTGGTTAATGCTAGATGTTTGACTCAGAAAGAATCAATAAGCAAAATCCCTTAAGCTGGTTGATAAAAATAGCAGCTTAAGTGTTATAAAGATCAAATGGATAGGAACAAGTGATAAAGTGACCATACAGATATCAAGTGTTAAAGTGATCATGTTAATAGGACTAAGTGTTTGGAAACAAGAATAGACAGAATTAAAAAGGAGTGAATTCAACATGGGAAGTAGTCCATATAGCAGACTCATAGAATGATGACTGCTTCAAATAGCACTCCAACCTCAGAATCAGTCCATAAAGCATTCCAGTCTGGCTGGAAAGCCCAGGAACATTTCAGGCATGGAAAGCCAAGACACTGGCAAAAAAAGGTCCTACATAAAGGACCCCTGTGGGTGAAACCTCAGTGGGAAGAAATGGCTGCCAATGAAGGAGGCACTTTTCTCTGAAGGGAGAAGAGAACTACTTTGCTTATGGCCTTGCTGAGCTAGTGGGTCCAAAAGGCTTCCATAGCCAAGGCAGCTCATGTCAGATGATCACTGATATCATACATAAGAGTGCTATTTGTTAAATAAACAAGAGTCACTAACCTCCCATGAAGGACCTCTGTCCCCAAAGAGTTGTATTGTGAGACTTAATAGTAAAATTTGTTCTTAAGAATCACCTCCAGGCCGGCGCCGTGGCTTAACAGGCTAATCCTCCGCCTTGTGGCGCTGGCACACCGGGTTCTAGTCCCGGTCGGGGCACCGGATTCTATCCCGGTTGCCCCTCTTCCAGGCCAGCTCTCTGCTATGACCCGGGAAGGCAGTGGAGGATGGCCCAAGTGCTTGGGCCCTGCACCCGCATGGGAGACCAGGAGAAGCACCTGGCTCCTGGCTTCAGATCAGCGCGATGCGCCGGCTGCAGCGGCCATTGGAGGGTGAACCAGCGACAAAAAGGAAGACCTTTCTCTCTGTCTCTCTCTCTCACTATCCACTCTGCCTGTCAAAAAAAAAAAAAAAAAAAAAAAAAAAAAAAAAAGAATCACCTCCATTTACTATGTCTCATAAGTTAGTTATGTCTAAGAGCTCACAAGAGATGTACCATCCTTGAGTTCTTCTTTAAAGACAATTAAGTTTCTAAAAGGAAAGAAGGGGCAGGTGTAATTTGAAGAAATTTAGCTATTAATTCTAACACATACAATGGCAAACTATAACTCTGTGGTTTAACTTACCTGGGAGGTATGGTGTTAAGTGCTTAGATTATGTCCAGGTGCACAGAATGCATTATATTTGGTCATTATCATTTAGACTTTTAGTGACAGCTATTAACTCTTTGCAAAATGTGCTGCACAGGTGACCCGCCCTGAGCTCTTCCACCTCCCGCTGGGGGAATCCCTTGTCCACACTGAGGAACACTCACATTCCGAGCCCTGCATTTGGACACAGCATCACTGCCCAGAAGGGAGAGCCTTTGACTCTAAACTCATTACTTCCTAAATAAACTCTGTTTCTTCAGGGTTTTTTTTTTTTTTTCCAATTTAAAAGTAAAAACAATCATTGTCACATTAAATCATTCTAAAAGAACAATGAAGCTCATCACCAAATAGATTTACACAAAGATTCTAAGCACAAACATATTTCCTCTGCAAGCTACTATGAGATAGTTACACACACACACACATGAAAATCACAGTGTGGGGCAGGGTTGGCAATGCAGGAGGAGCACTGATGGAGGTGGTGTTAAAGTAGGTATCTGCTCTCATCAAAATCTATCAAACTGTACATTTAAACAAGTTCCATTTTATGCTATGTAAATCCTACTTCCAATAAAAAAGTTCTTTTTTTTTTTCTGAAGCACTGTCCTTAAAAAAAAAATCTCCTTTTGTAAAATGACAATATTGAGGGTCTTTTCCATCAACTGTCTCAGAGTGGCAGAGCATGCAATCCAAAATGTAGTGTGAGAAATCCCATCATTAAAATTTAGATACCAAAAATCAATTCTTCCCCATCAATGAAGGATGCTCTTCTAAAAGGGAAGCATTGATCATTGCAGATAGACAAAATTACTTTAAAATTAAGGATACTAAAGAGAATAGAGATCTAAATCTCATCTCCCAAAACTGAAATCATATTGGGAGTGTCCACAAAAGACTAGTTTCTAACTGTGATATGAATATTATAAAAGTGGAAAGAAAATGTATGCTCAGATTTTAAAACTTACTCCTGAATTTAAAACTAAGACCTTTGAGGCCAGCGCTGGGGCACAGCAGGTAAAGCCACCTCCAACACCAGCATCCCACAGCCAAGCATGTTTCAGGCCCCATCCACTCTGCTTCTGACACAATTCCCTGCTAATGGTGGAAAGACTGCTGGAAGGGATTGGCCCAAGTGTCCGTGCTGCCGCCACCTACGTGGGAAACCCAGGTGCAGTCCCTGGATCCTGGCTTCAGCCTGGTCAAGCCCCAATTATTACGTGACTTGGGGAGTGAACCAGCAGATGGAAGATCCTTCTCTCTTGTTCTCTCTCTCTCTCTCTCTCTTTCAAATACATAAAGCAAGTCTCTAAAAAGAGACTCAGAATCAATGACACTGACTAAAACAAAGAATCAGGATTTATAACTAAGTATATATTTTTTAAAAGATTTATTTATTTATTTGAAAGGCAGAAATACAGAGAGGCAGAGGCAGAGGCAGACAGAGAGAAAGGTCTTCCTTCCATTGATTCACCCCCCAAATGACCGCTATGGCTGGAGATATGCCGATTCAAAGCCAGGAGCCAGGAGCTTCCTCCGAGTCTCCCACATGGGTGCAGGGGCCCAAGCACTTGGGTGATCTACTGCTTTCCCAGGCCATCAGCGGGGAGCTGGATTGGAAGTGGAACAGCTGGGACTAGAATCAGCACCCTTATGGGATGCAGCAAATGTTTTATGAACAAAAGCTTTCTAAATGTTTTTCAAATATTTCTTCTTTCAAGAGGTAGATCTTGCCTATGCAGAACTCCAAATGCATTACTAACAGACCGGTTAGTAAAGTAGAACCCACAATCCACTGGCATGGAAGTGAGCATTCTGGATCTCTCATAGCCTTCAGCTTGTCAATGCCAACTAATATCACTGCTTAATAGAACCAGTGCTTTGCAAAGTAATGATCTGACTGTTGTTAAATGAAGCTTTTATTGACTGTCAGTTACTTAGATGTGATTATGTTAAAGCCTCTCATTGAACAAATCAAATGACCTCAATTTTTTTTGACCCTCAGTCTTAATCTGCACTATACACTATCGCAGACACTTTCTGATTGCTGCTTACTGAGGGGCTAAACCCATCACACTGATCTATCAAACCAATGGTTGGCCATATCAAGCAGTCAAAATCACTAAGTGGGCAACTTAGATAATTAAAGATGCTGGGAAATTTTGTAGACTAAGATAGTTAAACAAAGATTCAAAGTATTCAAAAAGTATTTGTAGTTACTTATTTGGGATAGTTAATGGATGGTTAATAGGAACCAATTAGAGCTGACCAAATCATTACAGCCCAATTCAGGTGATATCCAAAATCACAGACGCAGCAGGTCAAATGGCTAAGATGCTAACTGTGGAAGCACCACTTGATATCAAATATTATAAATTTAAATTTCTGACTATGATATTAGGGAATAAAAAGAACATAATTAGAAAGATACGATGTCACAGCCAAGCTGAAACATAAAATTCTTAAATCAGGATTTATCAGGGGGGAAATCAGGCTAAAGAACAAAGGATACAATACTGCTGTACATCATCAGGCAACTTTAAAACTTACATAACAGACAAAATACTTGGGAATTGTTGATTTGCATTACGCCTTTTGGAATTCAAAATCTTTACTATGGTGTATATAATTTTCCTGGGGGGGGGGGAACACAACAAAACCAAGATACGCCACTTAGGCACAAGAAGGAACCAGAACGTTTTCAGTTTTGAAATCACAAAATTCACCTATTTTGAGAGGTAAGACATGAAAGAAGTTCTCTTTCAGATTCAAATTTCTCCATTACTGACCTAATTTAAAGCACCAACAATGAGTCTTGGAGACTAAGTTACTAGCAATAAACTATGATATGGAATACATCTCCTTTAGTCTAACACACAGTAGAAGAAAAGATATGAAACAGAGAAGAACAAAAGTATAGTCATTTTTCTGCCAGAAAGTGAATGAGGGGAGGGGTCTGGCAATGTGGCGTAGTGGGTAAGCCACCGCCTGTAATGCCAACATCCCATATAAGCACCGGTTCAAGTCCTGGCTGCTCCACTTCTGATCCAGCTCTCTGCTATGGCCTGGGAAAGCAGTGGAGAACGTCCCAAGTCCTTGGGCCCCTGCACCCACGTGGGAGACCCTGAAGAAGCTCCTGGCTCCTGAATGGCACAGCTCCAGCCTTGCGGCCAACTGGGGAGTGAACCAGTGGATGGAAGACCCCTCTCTCTCTCCCTCTTTCTCTCTCTCTCTCTCTGCCTCTCTTTCTCTCTGTGTGTAACCCTTTCAAATAAATATTTTTTTAAAAAAGTGAATGATAGAAAAAAAGAAGTTTTAGATAGCAAAGAAATTAAATGCAGGTCCTTATTTCTCTTCATTCGGGCTTCAAAACAGAGGGCACTGGAGATCATCTGACCACCCTCCCCACTCCTAGGATAGGAACAAAGACGCCACCACACAGACTGACCCATAACATCCTCCCACGCTGACACACCAAAGCGGTGTTGGTAGGACAGCTGCCCAGTCAGAGGGCTCCCTCTGCTTGGACTTTGAGGGCCACCCCTAGTTCCTACGCAGCACAATCACCAGCTTGAGAATCACCCCACTTGTCATGAGACCCAAACTGCACGGTGAGGCGACTCTGTCCCCAGAGGTGAAGAGTGGGATCGGTGGGATACACAGGGGCCATGTTAGGTATTAGTAGCCTGTAGCCAACAAAGCTAAGTTCATCCTTCTCCTTCCCATATGCCCCATCTACCACCATCTCAGAAAAAATGAATGAGGAGGCAGCTGAAAGATTTAACACCCAAATAATTTTTTTTAATTTATTTGACAGAGAGAGAGAGAGAGAGAGAGAGAGAGAGAGAAAGGTCTTCCTTCCGTTGGTTGACCCCCCAAATGGCCTCTACGGCTGGCGCTGCGCCAATCCGAAGCCAGGAGCCAGGTGCTTCCTCCTGGTCTCCCATGCGGGTGCAGGGCCCAAGGACCTGGGCCATCCTCCACTGCCCTCCCAGGCCACAGCAGAGAGCTGGACTGGAAGAGGAGCAACCGGGACAGAACCAGCGCCCTTATGGGATGCCGGCGCTGCAGGCAGAGGATTAACGAAGTGAGCCATGGCGCTGGCCCCGGCCCAAATAATTTTAAATCAAATAATTTTATTCAATTAGTATCTGATTATGGAATTAAACTATAAGCTAGATTGTACAGTTGCTATTGTTATGTCATTAAGGAACTAACTCATAAGGAGATTTTTATTTTTTAGGGACTTGAGAAGTAAACAAATCTACAGACTAACTGACAAGATTGCACTTTTCCCACACAGTCCAGTTCACCTTCTTCTGCTAATACCTATATGTAACTTGCATAGAATGATCTTGGATAGAGTGCAAGGAAAAACTTGATGCTTCACTCAATTAATTCTCAGGGTCTTTGCAATGTTAAATTTGCTCCTTGAGGCTAATATTTCCCATTTTCGAGTAAAAAATTCAAAGAGTAATTTTTACTCTTTTTACATGAAATATCCACCCAGTGCAGTTTAATTATTCTGCAACTTAAAAAGTCCACATTTTACACTCATTCTCCAGCAGGGTTCCTGCTTCAATTTTGGATTTCTGGAGTAGGAAAAGGAAAGTTTGTGTCTTCTTCCTCTCACCTTGTACTCACTCATTATTTCTCATCATTTCTAGAGCCACTGGCCTAAAAGAAAAAAAAATAATGGAGTAGGATGCCAGGCCTTCAGACACCACAGTGGTTCTTGTGGACATTGTCCTGCAGAACAGACTCATCTGCACCTCTCCACACATGCTGGGTTCCCCGTGGATGTCCCTCTGGGCTGCCCATCCTCCTCTGAGAATCTGCCTCCCATCATCCACCCCTCATCTAGGATCCTCTCTCTCCTCCCCAGCTGTCTATGCTGACTCCTGCCAGCAGAGTGCCCAGTCAATGCAGGCATGAGCCTGAACTTTGATGGAAGGTCTGTTCCAGCTCAGTGGAGACACCTCAGTTTTACCTTGCTAGACCCAGAGGCAGAGATTTCTGTGGGAATTTATCCTTAGGATAGGCAGCCCTGAGGCAATGCAAGTCCCCGTGTCGCTGAGGATAAAGGGTCCACCAGGAAACTCACCGAAATGACAGAGAACAGCTCTCCTTCCTTCCACCACCAAGTGTGGAGAGAAGAGAATGGTCACCACAGCTCACACAGACCCTCTACAAGGAAGGCCAACTCTCCCTAATCAGCCTTCATCACTGATTACTTCTCTGTTAAAACATAGAGTGGGGGCCAGCGCTGTAGGGTAGCTGGTAAAGGTGCCACCTGCAGTGCCAGCATCCCATATGGGTGCCGGTTTGAGTCCCGGCTGTTCCTCTTCTGATCCAGCTCTCTGCTGTGGCCTGGGAAAGCAGTAGAAGATGGCCCAAGTCCTTGGGCCCCTGCACCCACATGGAAAGACCCAGAGGAAGTTCCTGGCACTTTACTTTGGATCAGCGTAGCTCCGGCCATTGCAGCCATTTGGGGAGTGAACCAGCTGATGGAAGTCCTCCCTCTCTCTGCCTCTCCATCTCTCTCTGTGTAACTCTTTCAAATAAATAAATAAATCTTTAAAAAAAACCTTAAGAGTGAAGGCTGGTAAAGGCAATTTCACACTCGCTTTGCACAGTCCAAATACGTAGGCTTGCGTTTTGCTTTAGGCTTTCAAATCCCCAGGTCTCTGACACCCATTTCATTGCTTCTGGCATTGGGGGCCTCTACTGAGACCTCTGTTCCAAAAGAAGAGATGAACCTGACTCCTGTTAGACGAAAAGTTTCAGGATTCTGGCAAAATGATGCAAACTGACTGGTTTCTGTGTTTTTTTCCACTTATTGTAGTTAGTAACACACACATAAATATATAGGTATATCATATCTATTATATACATGATATACACATTATATGACTTTATAAGAGCATTAAATGTATAAAATTATATTTACATAATATATGATAAACAAAATAGCTTGTGTATTTGCTGTTCTCTCGATATTACCATATACTGTTTTCTATTTTAAAATATTTGCATTTTTTATTCTAAACTTTTGAATGGAAAAATATTAAACCACAATAATATTTTCTACAATCTTTGTACCTGTAGACATCAAAAGCATTTATTTGCACACTATGGACATACACACATCAGGGATGTACTGGCAAGTTACCCAATGCCATTTCTTCTTTACTTGAAGACATCATCTAGTCACATTCTCTGGCCTCCTTTACTAAAGAGTTGTAATCTTGTGGCTCAGTTCCAATTGGTAGAGCATAAAGAATGCAACGTTGAACAATTTCAGACTTAGCCTACAATAGCCACTCACTCCAAGACTTCCATTTCAGTGAGATGGTGGGCCTCCAAGACGTTAGCACGCACACAGTGGAGAGGGCAGAGCTGTGTGTGGCCAGGCCTCTGTCCCAGTGACCAGAGCACAAGTTCCTCGCAGCCCTGCACACACTTGGCTATTACGCCGTGACACCTGCACTGAATTGACACATTCAAGTGTAAGCCCTCGGCCACTGCAGCCTAAGATAACCACACTGACTCAGATATTGGTATCTGGAAGTGGAGTGTCTATGAAAAAGAAATCTGCCATGTGTGAAATCATCTTATTTCACAGGCAGCAGGGAGTTTGAAAACAGAGCAGTCTGGAAGAGCAGTGAAATATTTTGTACAACTGTCACCTGCTATCGCTTTCCTGGCACAAAAGATGCTCACCTGATCTCCAGGGGAAGTTTTGGAAAAGTGCTTGCAGCTCTACAGAGATTAACAACACATATTCTAGGTATTGCCACTCTTCAAATGTGCTCCCTCCAAAATTCATGTTGAAACTTATTCCCCATGTTGGAGCTAGGAAGTGTGGCTTTCTGAGAAGGGATGACTTCATGGGGACTCTGCCTTCAGGAGTTGGATTTGCTCTCACTGCTCTGCTCTGTGAGGACACAGGGTCCTTCCTCTGCCTTTGGCCCTCTGCCTTCAGACCATTGAGGAAGCAACAAGAAGGCTCTCACCAGGTGCTGATGCCTTGGTGCTCAACTCCCCATCCTCCAGAATTGTGACAAAATAATTCCTGCTCTTCATAAATGATCCAGTCTGTGGTGTTTTGTAATTGTAAAAAATTTATTAAATCCCAGTCTCCAAGATTACAAGAACATTAAAGCAAGTTTAAGATAGAAAGAAGAGGGGAGCCGGCACTGTGGTGTAGCAGGTAAAGCCACCACCTGCAGTAATGGCATCCCATATGGGCGCTGGTTCAAGTCCCAGATGCTCCACTTCTGATCCAGCTCTCTGCTGTGGCCTGGGAAAGCAGTGGAAGATGGCCCAAGTCCTTGGGCCCCTGCACCCATGTGGGAGACCTGGGAAGCTCCTGGCTCCTGGCTTCAGATTGGCACAGCTCTGGCCATTGCAGCCATCTGAAGAGTGAATCAGCTGATGGAAGACATCTCTCTCTCTCTCTCTCTCTCTCTCTCTCTCTCTCTCTCCCTGCCTCTGTCTCTGCCTCTGCCTCTGCCTCTCTGTAACTCTGCCTTTCAAACAAATAAATAAATCTTTAAAAATACAAAGAAGAAGGGCTGGTGTTACAGCACAATAGGTTAAGCTACTACCTGCTACACCAACATCCCACGTTGGTGCCAAATAGTGTCCTGGCTGCTCCACATCCTATCCAGCTCCCTCCCTGCTAATGTATCTGGAAAGGCAGCAGGGGATGGCTTGTGCCCATGCCACCCTCATGGGAAACCAGGAAGAAACTCCTGACTCCTGGCTTCGACCTGGTCCAGCTCTGGCTGTTGTGGCCATTTGTGGAGTGAACCAGTGGATAGAAACACTCTCTTTTTCTCTCCCCCCGTATATCCCTCTATGTATCTCTGCCTTTCAAATAAATAAATCTTTATTAAAAATACAAGATGTAATCATTATTTTTCCCATAAATAATCATTACTTCAGTCCTCATTAGGAAAAAAAAAGTCCATGACACATTAACCACTAATACAAGCAAAACAACTATGAAGGAAGTGTGCTCCAAAATCAGTCTGATGAAGTAGGAAGAAATGGTGGAGTAAGTCTACAATCATCCATTTCTCAGGTTCAAAATAAAAAGGGGGAGGGGCAACATGTTCCAAAACCTAACTGTAAGTATCTCATAATTGCTGTAGTCATTAAAGTAAGTAGCAGTTCCTGAAAACATAATTGATGGAGCATTTGTTAAATTGGGCTATTGACTGGAACTAGATTAATAAAATATCATCCTGTATCTTTCATTCTTCATGGATTGGAAGAACGTTGCATCTTGAAACAAAATGCTTAGGCTTTTCAAAAATATCAGGTTTTTTCAAATAATAAAGCACAGTATCTTCAGGGCAAGCATTTTATATAGCAAAAATATGGAAAGTATGAAAACACAGTCCTTGAATTCTGTTTAAGTCATCTTGTATAATTTACTTATAAAAAGAAAGTCACCCAACTCTCATTGCTGAGGTCTCTTACCAGCTGACCTGGATGGGAGACCACTGTCAATTAAATAAACTGAGTAAAATCTGGAGACAGCCCAGCCATCAATATTCAGCATGGAGGTATGATCAGAGACAGATGATCAGCTCTTATGTCTCCCCAGGCAAGTGCTCAAAGGTGGGTGCAAAGTTCTTGTCTCAGGACGTGGTAACTTAGGCAAAGTTACCTAGAGTAACCACCACTCTCCCAGCTTGGTTTTCGCAGATGGGGATGTCAAAATTGGTACCAACTAACCAGAGGAGAGTTCAAGAACAGTCAGTGCCCTGGCAGTGACAGATGATCCAGATGGATTCAACCCAGTGTTGACACTGTCACCACCAGGGGGCACCAAACAGCAACCCAAACAAGATGACTGGCACAAATGAACCCACAGAGCATCCAAACAACCAGGCAGGGTCATACCTAGATTTTTCTCAATCTCACAATCATTAAAATGGTCATTTCAACTGTTTAAGTCCCTTGGACCTGACCTATCCAATAATGAGGCTTTATCTTTAATAATAAAACAGTAATAAAAACAATACCTGGACTACTGTGATATTCTTCTACAACTCAGTAATTCATTTACTTATCAAAAATAGGAGATAAACATTGCACACACTGTCAGACTTGTCACACTGGTAAAGCTTCCAGGAGCCTGTCAGTGTGAAGAGCAGTATGACAGCCCCACCTCATTGGGATGGGCTGTCCCGACCCCCATACTGTGTAACTCACAGCTCTGAATGTCTAAGTAGGGCAGGGAGCAAAGGAAAGCTCTGACAACAGATCTAAGCTGAGATGCACACAGCCTGGTACTTGGACCTTACAATCCAATCCATAATAGTCCAAAAACCTAGCGTCTTCACGTGAAACCATACCGTCTTTTGCTGTCAATGATTCTCTACTTGTCTATTCTTCCACTTGTCTCCAGGGCCTGATCAGGGAAAATCAATAACAACCAGGCACAGCTGGCTCATTATACTTGGGGCAGTTTCTAACACGTAGACTCATTCCATTATTATTCACCATCAGCCACTGTGTGGGAGAGGAGATATGTCTTGAGTGACGGACGGATGCTACATTATGGGTGGTGGGCGTATACTGGCTTGCTGATCTGGAAAGAGTAAGACTGGATGATTTGGACAGGAGTTCAGTGGGAGGAATATTGTGACACAGAGTGAGCAGATAATCTTGTTCTGCCTAGCGTCACTGAGAGTGCTCAGTCCCCTGACGTCGGTTAGCTCTTTACCTAGTCCTCCATGGATTTCCCTCCTGTCTTCCTAGTTTTTGTTCAGCAAGTCCTCGTGTGCTGTAACCGTGGTGACACGTACAGAGACAAACTCGCTAAGCAGTTCTCCATTCAGCCCATACTAACCAATGGTGTTCCCTTCGCCTCATGAGGCCCAAACTGCCAGGACCAGAGGTCCTTGTGGGGCTTCCAACATGAGACTGCTTCAGGGGAACTATTTGGCCCCTTAGAGCCCCGGATGGTCTTGCCCAGACGGCCTCTCACAATGTCACGGCCATGAGGATTGGGGCTGGAAACCAGAGGAGCCATTTGTGTGGTCTTTCAGGCTGCATTATCTGACAGTGCTGCTCAGTTGGCTCCTGCCACCACCAAATGAAGGTGGTGCCATCATGGAGAGCCTTCGGGAATTAGTATTTGCAGCATCACACGAGGTTAAAGAAGAAAGGAGAAATCAGACACACCAGAAGTCGTGGGCGAGCACTCAGGAGAGTGGAGGGGGCAGGATTGCATGCAGAAATAGGAGGCTAAGGCCAACTATGCAGTCTTCTTGAAAGAGAAGAGCCTTTTGGTAGCAATGGTTCCATGATCATTTCTGTTCCCTCTCCTCTCTCTCCCTGTCCTCCTTCTCCCTCTCTTCCCTCCCCTCCCCTCTCCCTCTCTTCCTCCCCTTCTCCTCCTTCTCTCCCCTCCTCCTCTCCCTATTCTCCATTTTCCTCCTCTACCATACATGAAGAGAACTAGTGGTGGATAATATTCTGTGTTTAGTTCTGTAAGGAGGGTGACAAAATTGGCAGTCTCTCCCAGTGATGTGATAGGGTCCCCAGGACTTAGTAATTTTCACATCTGGAGAAAAGAGCAAGAGAAAAGGTAAGACTCTTCATTGAGAGGGAAGGCAGCAGATTGGCTAGACGTTCTCTGCATGCACAGGCCATCTCTGTCTTGCTCTGTGCTATCAGTCAGAGGTTTTTGAAATTTATCATCTTAGATTCCTTCCCCTCTCGAAAGGGACTGGAAGAAAGAAGTCAACATACGTGTCCACCTTTTCTCTCCTGGAGACTCCATTCTGCAAGTCTCTAATCACGGCCACGTGGTTGAGACTCTCCCATGGTTACAATTTACACTGGGTCCCCCCTGTCTCTTAAGACACAAGGTGTGACAACTTTCTTTGCTGCTAGACCCCGGGTGGGTGCCTCACCTATCCTTGAGGGACCCCTTGTACACACCTTTGTGCATAATTAATTCCCACTAAAATCCCTTTCATTACCTACTCCTACTTGTTGAATGAAACAACTGGATGAAGAAGTAGATGGCGCTAGATTCTGGGGCTGGCATGCTATTCCTGACCCTGCACAAACAAGCCGCTTGCTTGAAAATGTGTCCCGAGAGACAAAGAGGATGGAAGCCTAGCAAAGAGCCATGCACCTATACCTACCAGTACGCTGCTTTCAGAAAAATTCCGAATGAAAATGAAAGGTTTCTTAAAAAAATAGAGAGAGAAAAGTTAAAAATAAGATATCAGAAGTATCACATTAACATTCACTGTTAAAGTTATTTCCAAAGGCATTCTTTTTACTTTCAGGTAAAAAGAGTAGCTTTAATTGTGTAGAAGGATCAGAATTAAATAACATGTAATGTTATGAATTAAAAATTTTACTAATT
Organism: Lepus europaeus; assembly: GCF_033115175.1. Taxonomy (NCBI): domain Eukaryota; kingdom Metazoa; phylum Chordata; class Mammalia; order Lagomorpha; family Leporidae; genus Lepus; species Lepus europaeus. Next base: position 14,160,588 of record NC_084834.1, on the reverse strand, counting down.
TCTTCAAATAAGTCTTGTTAAAGTATGTATAGAATGCCCTGGAAGCTCCTTGCAACACAACAAGTACATGTTGGGGAACAAACTTTGAAATCATCATTAGGCAAGACATAAAAAGATGGATATGAAAATGTTCTTCAGTTGGATTTGAACATATGCAATTAACTGTGTCTTAACAATCCATCAAATAGTATATTATGCAATTCTTTTTTAAAAAAACTTTTATCTATAAAACTATATTTTATCTTTTTTGTCTCTTAAATGCTTGAACTTGTGCTTATTCTTTCATGGCAGAATTACAAATTCTTACTTTCCTAGACTGATGTCTATGTCATAAAAATCTATCTGGGGACTGATTAGGGCCTAGGAAAGAACAAGGCTGGATGACGGGATAGCAGGGGTAGGAAGAAAGCTATGTGGACGGTCCTCTAGGAGTGGACGTGGTGTGAGTAGATAACAGATTTCAAAATTCCTTTTTATCCTCTGGCTAAATTGGCCCACATTTTTTCATCTTGTTTTCAGTGATCACTCTCTCATTTATGACTGGTGTGGAAAATTCTTCACCCCCTTAGATAACCCTGCCCATTTCCAAAAGGTTTCACCCTGGCTTCAAGCTTCAAATTTCCCCATTAGCCAGTGAGCCAAGCTACCATAACTGTACATGACAACAGACATCACAAGGCTATTTGAGTAAGACTGATAGCAGCGCAAGTCAAAAAGGTGAAAATCCACTACATCTGTAGCCCTGAATATATTAATATGTGGGCAAGGCCTTTTTGAAGCTTAAAGCAATGGCAGTATAATACAGGTTTACTTTAGAACTGATATTTATCTGTTCACATTATATATATATATATATATATATATATATATACCCACAGAGATACAAATCAATTAATGAAATAATTAATATTAGCATTGGTAGAAACTTACTTACTTGATCATGCAAGGGTTTCCTCTTGCACGTGTGATACTTAGAACTGTGACAACCAAAGGCAGAAGTATAGCCTTTCGCAACAGTCATATCACCAGGAACTGCTGACCAAGAGTACATTATTCCAAAGCTGTACACCCAAAATGTACATCTCCCCCAAGCACGTGTTTTTAAAATATAGTTAGCCTCTTCATCCTTTCTTATAGTCAAAGTGTAAGAACATACATACATAATCAACATATGTAACCAACTGATGCTGAAGGTGTGTGGTGCTTTGTTAAGGTTAAGTAGTCACAGGACACGGGGAAGGAAAGGACAGTGAGAATAATCCTTCCATGTGAACTCATGCAATTCAATGAAAATGCTGGAATATCTTACTTTCGTATATGTCGGGTCACTAACCACACCACACCACACTTCCCAACCCCCAGCAACAAATAGATGGTCAGGCTACTTTACTAAAGAATATTATACAATCTCTAAAAAAAAAAAAATTCTTTAAGATAGTAACATAAGGAAAAACCTCTGTAAAGTCCCTGCCTAGTGGAATCTCTCTGAGACACAAAAGACCATGTTGGAGTGATTCCTTTGTTACATACAAACGTTTGGAGACCTGTGTTGTGGCACAGTGGGTTAAGCTGCTGTTTGCAACACCTGCATCCCATATCAGAATACCAGCTTGAGTCTTGGTTGCTCCATTTCTATTCCAGCTTCCTGCTAATGTGTCTGGGAAAGCAGTGGGAAAAGGCCTGGGTACTTGGGCCCCTGCCACCCTCATGGGAGACTCAGAAGAAGCTCCTGGCTCTTGGCTTCCAACCAGCCCAGCTTCTGCCAATGCAGTAATTTGGGGAGTGAACCAGTAGATTGAAGATCATTCTCCCTCTTGTCTTTCCCTATCTTTTTGTGTCTCCCACTCTCTGTCACTCTGCCTTTCAAGTAAATAAAATAAATCTTAAAAAAAATTTTAGACATGGTCTCTGAATAATTCTGATAATAATGCAAGCACACTTTAGTATCATTAGTAGCAAATCATGAGATTCCAAAATCTACTGTTTGCTATTACTAAAGGTAAAGGAAAGGACTAAAATGCAAGAATTTCTCTAAAAGTGAAGGGCAATAGCTGATTATAATATACTATTTTGCATCTAAATATTGTATACATTTTGAATATCATTCATCATGCAGTTAAATTTAATCCTGTTTTATTTGAAAGTATACAGCATTGGCCGGCGCCGCAGCTCACTAGGCTAATCCCCCACCTGCTGCACTGGTACTCTGGGTTCTAGTCCCAGTTGGGGTGCCGGTTCTGTCCTGGCTGTTCCTCTTCCAGTACAGCTCTCTACTGTGGCCCGGGAGTGCAGTGGAGGATGGCCCAGGTGTCTGGGCCTTGAACCCGCATGGGAGACCAGGAGGAAGCACCTGGCTCCTGGCTTTGGATCGGTGCAGCGCCAGCTGTAGTGGCCATTGTGGGGTGAACCAACGGAAGGAAGACCTTTCTCTCTTCCTCTGTCTCTCTCTCTAACTCTGCCTGTCCAAAAAAAAAAAAAAAAAAAAGGTATATAGCATTGATTGAAAAGTAAGTCCCTGCATTTGCTGTCTTTCTCAAATGTCCTGGCTTTTATTTTTGAGCTGAAGGTATTTTCTTTTCTCAAATATGACATTTTGAGGTAAACTGGAGAGGATCAGAGAAGAGCTTATATGATATGATTTGTGCAGAATTCCCCAGCCTTCAATCATGTAATTTTTCTCCTCTGTCTCTAATCAAATCATTCACGTCCCTCTGCCTTAGCTTTGTCCACCCCCTCACCTTGATTAATTCCTAGTTATTCTCGACATATTTTTTGAAATGTCATTCATCAAGGAAGTCTTCACCAGCTCCCTTGGAAAAGACCATCATTCCTACTTACGTAACCCCACCACATTCTGAACAACTTCTTCCCATTATTCACAAGTTGGAACATCATCTACTTGCTCTGCAGTGTTTCTGATTGCAGTGAGTTGTTTCCATGTCATGCTTGCAGTTCTTATACATTTTCTCATGAACTCTGTCTATGTTTGCATGTTGGAACAAAGATTACGTAGTTCGGTGCACGCAGCCTCACGACGCTTGATGTTTCTTGGAAAAGAGCTCCTTTCGTCATTAGATAATGTCTGCTCTTTCGTTGTCTTGTTACTGGTAAATAACATTTATCTATTATCAAAATGATGTGTTGTTTTAGATCTTTGGTTTTAAAACAATTATCTAGATTTGTTTTCAACAAATATGTTTATACTTCTTCTGATCCCCACATGCTTGAACTCTTTGTCTTCCTATGTTCTGTTTTATCTACCAGGCTTTTATTCCTCTCTTTTGCTACATGCTATTGAGTGGTAATGTTCTCTTCATCGCACTCCTTTTAAATTTTTCAATTGACTAACGATTTGTATCTCTCAAGAATAAGTCTACTTATGTATGATAGAAACAGAAATAATTTGGTTTTAACAAGATTATTGTAACCTTACATAAAATACAAATTTAAGCTGTCTGGGAAAAGAATGAGGCTATATGGTGTCGAAGCCTCAGGCCACCCTTATCTTGTTCTGCCATTCTTGGCAACTGGCTTACTATTTATGGTCCATTAGGAACTCTTGAGTTCTGGTTATATACAATTGCCAAAGGATAAATGTGGCATTTCAATATCATTCCATTTGGCCAGAGCTTAGTCATATGGCTACACTAGCTTCCAAGAAGAGTAAGAAATTTAAATTTTCATCTAGGAAGCCATGCACCCAGTCTGAAGTTCTGGTTATAGGGAAAACTGCATAGAAACAATTAACTGGGCAGAGTGCAGCCACGAAGTGCCAGATCATAGATAGTGCATTATCACTGACATGTCACATTTTACAAACTGAGTTAATTCTTTATACAAAGAAAAGAGTATGATTTCACCAAGCAGTCTTTAATTACTTACCAACTGCTACCTACAGACAGCAAATGCATTGTGTTTCTGACTTGTTAGGTTCAAAACATTAGGCATATAGATTCCATTTCTCTCTTCATATTTTTTTATTTATTTATTTTTTTATTTATTTTTTTTTTTGACAGGCAGAGTGGACAGTGAGAGAGACAGAGAGAAAGGTCTTCCTTTGCCATTGGTTCACCCTCCAATGGCCGCCGCGGCTGGCGCACCGCGCAGATCCGATGGCAGGAGCCAGGTGCTTCTCCTGGTCTCCCATGGGGTGCAGGGCCCAAGCACCTGGGCCATCCTCCACTGCACTCCCTGGCCACAGCAGAGAACTGGCCTGGAAGAGGGGCAACCGGGTCAGAATCCAGTGCCCCAACCGGGACTAGAACCCGGTGTGCTGGCGCCACAAGGTGGAGGATTAGCCTAGTGAGCCACGGCGCCGGCCTCTCTCTTCATATTTTTAAGAGTCATAAATTCCCCAACATATTTGACCAATTTCAGTAATTTCCCCAGATTCATCACTTTTATTTGCATTTTACTCTATCCTTAGATTTTATTTTCTTTCCAAGTATACCTTTTAGTAGTTGTTTCAGAAGAGATCGGGGGGGGGGGGTGTGAAAAAAATCTCTTCATGTATTTGTAATTATTTCCTATGCTCTCAGATTATAATTTAAATGAGTGTTTAACTTTGGGTAGTAATTTGCTTCCCATTAATTTTAAAAAGAAGACTCTGTTTTCTTCTATATTTATGACATGTAGAATGTTATAGGCTGCAAGCCACATTGTCTTTCCCTCCCTCTGGCATGCTTGTGAATTTTAGCCTCTGTATTTCCCCATTATTTTATGTTTAATAAATATAAGTATGGATTTTTAATCCTCTATTACACTCATTGTACATATATTTTATGTGCTATTTTAACATTCAGATATTATCAACTTTTTTTTGCAGTTTCCATTCAGGTTCAACCTGCAGAACACATGTGACACGCTCATTGAGTCATTCATCCCCCCAGCTTGACATAGGTCCTTGTGTCTGGTTTCTTCTTGACCTCTCAGCCTGTCCCTTCTGTGCTCCAACATCACATCATTTCTTAGAGCTTGCTTATTTGTATTCTGTTTTACACATTCATTAAAATTCTTATTTTTTATTTTAGTGTGATTTAATAATGCTGTTTATCTAAGTATATAGAAAGAAACTGGGTAGGATGACAAAGAGAGGCAGAGACATTGATTAATTTTTTGGTTCCTGGTTAAATCCTTTTTCATATACACCCAATCTCATTTCATTTCTACTTAATTCTGATCACCTTTTTTGTTTTTAATGCATGTTATTCTTAATCTCTGAGCAATATAAACATTTTTACTAAGTTCAGATAACCATATTTTGTTCACATGGCCTGTGTTAAATTTATTTCTGGATAATTGGCTTTGTTTCTTGGCTGCACGCACAGATTAATCTTACTGGTCTGCTATGACTGGTTGTTTATTTCAATGTATTGACTGTTGGCCAACATAATGCAATGTATTAACAAAAAAGGAGACAATGATGCTCTTTAGAAATGCTTCTGTGAGTTTTTGGTAGTGTGTGTTATAGAATCCCATCAGCTTTGTTTAACTGAAATAATTGGATTTATGATTTGTACTTAAATAGTTTAGTAGTTTTGGTAGGGGCTAGCTCTTTTTTTTTTAAAGATGCGATTATTTATTTGAAAGGCAGAGTGACAGAGGGAGGAAGAAAGAAGGAGAGAAAGAAAGAGAGAAAGAGAAAAAATATGCAGGAAATCGAATCCAGGCACCCCAATGTGGGATACAGAATTTCTCACTGGCAGAGAAATCACTAAGCTATATGTTTACCCCAACACTTAATTATTGAAGAAGTACTCTACTCAAATAAAAATAAATAAACTTTTAAAAAAGAAAAGGTGAGATGAATAGAATGAATGTATTTATTATGGCCTAAATATTCTGAATTAATTGTACAAGCTATTTTAATAAAGACATTTGCACATATTCTGAGAGGAAAAAGAATAAATCTGCTTGATATTATCTATCTTCCCCCAAACACAAATATCCCTCTACTTTACTAAAACATTTTATTTCTTAGTAACATTATTAGGTCATAAAAATCACAGTGACTATGACCAAAGTATAAGAACACACACAGTTTTTTTGTTTTTGTTTTTTGACAGGCAGAGTGGACAGTGAGAGAGAGAGACAGAGAGAAAGGTCTTCCTTTTGCTGTTGGTTCACCCTCCAATGGCCGCCGCGGCTGGCATGCTGCGGCCGGCGCACCACGCTGTTCCAAAGGCAGGAGCCAGGTGCTTCTCCTGGTCTCCCATTGGGGTGCAGGACCCAAGCACTTGGGCCATCCTCCACTGCACTCCCTGGCCACAGCAGAGAGCTGGCCTGGAAGAGGGGCAGAATCCGGCGCCCCGACCGGGACTAGAACCTGGTGTGCTGGCGCCACTAGGTGGAGGATTAGCCTGTTGAGCCACGGCGCCGGCAAGAACACACACAGTTTTAATACTGTAAGAGTGGTGAATGACTTGCTTATAAAAAAAAAAAAAAAAAGAAACACATATCATTAATCGAAAATAGCAGAAAAGAAGAAAAACATTTACTTTATAACACTAAAATTAGTCTGAAGATTTTTAAAATTTATTCATTTTCATTTATTGACAGGCAGAGAGAGAGAGACAGACAGACAGAGCTCCCATTCGCTGATGCACTTCCTAAATGCCCACAGTAACAGGGCCTGAGCCAAGGGAATGCCAGGAGTTGAGAACTCAAACGAGGCTCCCCTAAGGAAGCCAACTAGCCTTCACCACTGCCTGCCAGGATCTGAATCAGCTGGAGCTGCTCAGGGGCCGGAGCCTGTTCCGGGACCCACATGCTCTGAGATGGGACATCAGGGTCTTTACCAGCACCCTAACTAGTAGGCTAGATGTCTTCCCCCCATCTGAAAATGTACGCTCACCTCCAGTGGGTTAGAGAATGGAGAGACAAAGAGGACTGGGCCAGAAGCAGAGCGTTTTTCCATAGGGATGGAGCGATCTCCCAGCTGCCTTTCCCCCTACTTGTTTTAGCATCTTTCCTCCCCTTCGGGACATTGCTCCTCGGGTCAGTGCTTCCACTCCAGTGATAGAGATGAAACCACCTTAGACATAACGTGAGCATCTGACCTAAGTTCCACCAGTCAGATTCCGCTCAGGAGTTTGTAGCTGGACCGCGTATAGCACCAGCAATGTTAGCTATTCCTTTGACCTTGTGAAGTATCTACAGCCATTTCCTTCCTGCTGAACTCTGCCAAGGGCTGGTTTTTCTGTGCATGCACTAAAAGACCACTTACTATAAAAGGAGCAACTGCTGAACTATTTCAATAAATGAACAGAAAGTCTCAGTAAAGAAAAAGAGGGAGCTGAGGAACACTGCAAATTTACTAGTCCAAGAAATCCAAATGGGACATGTTAAATGATGACAAGAGTTCAGAGCAGATTTTGGTTATAGGGGGAGAAGCAGTCATATGAAGTCAAGCTAAAGTGTTCAAATTTGTACACATGATTTAATTAAGCAACATAAAGATTAGCAGGTAATTATATCACTGTTCATTAACATGAGGATAGTGTCAGGACTCTAGAGGCATAAATTGGAGGCGGTGATCCTGCTGAGTGCAGCAAACTGGGCGCAAATAATAGAAAAAACACAAGAACGTGAAGGCTGCAGCTTGGAAGCTGCCTTGTTGTGGCAGATGATGGTGTGTGGGACAGGAAGCTAACCAGCCCCATGCACGACAACACTACTGAATTTGGACATCTTCCCCAGGAAGATGACATGATAGACTTGAGCAATTCCTAAGATCCTCTCGTCCCCATAGATACAGTACGCTCAGTCAACCCTGAGACCTCATCACCACAATCACTGGAGTGCATGTGTGCTAATGGTTGATACAGCCAGGCTCTGTAAGAATGAAAATGTAGGGGCCCCTGCTGTAGCACATCAGGTTAGGCAGCTGCCTGTGACACTGGCATCCCACAGGCTTCAGTCTTGGCTGCTTGGCTGCTCTACTCCCTATGCCCACATCAGAGGGCCCCTGCCGCCCACATCAGAGACCTGGACAGAGTCCCTTGTTTCTGACGTCACCTTGGCTCAGCCCTTGTTGTCATGACCATTATGGATCTAGGGAGTGAACTAGTGGGTGGAGGATTCATTCTCTCTCTCTCAGTTGCTCTGCCTTTCAAATAAATAAAGTAAAGCTTAAAATAGCAGTAAGCATAAAATATTGTCTACTAAGATATTTGCATACAGGTTATTTAAGTTTCATTAATTACCATAGAATAAAAAAGCCTGAAAAGAGCTTCACTTAAGTGAAATTTTGAAGAATAGTGCTGTATTTCTATGTAGTTTCTGGAAAACACACTTTAGAGCTCAACTGCCATTATCTCTTAAGATGCTACAAAGATAATGCACACTATTTTATTTTTGGGGGTTGCCTTGCATTCATCTTCTTGGGTTTTCTGTGGAAAGCTGCTATATTCAACATGATTTCTTCAATTACAGCTAGTGATTTCATTTCTTAATTGTTCATGCATAGCTGAGATACTCAGTGAGGCAGCCCATTAGTGTTTCTGGGGTTCAGCTTAGTTCCGAACTACTTGCAGCTTATGTTCTTGGTGATATCACAGTATCATGACATCATCATTAAAATAAGGAAATTAGAAATCTAAAAAATATTGTTGGGAATCTACAGGATACTATTAAAAAACCCAACATTCGGGTTCTAGGAGTTCCTGAAGGCATGGAGAGGGAGAAAGGATTAGAAGGCATTTTCAGTGAGATACTAGCAGAAAATTTCCCTGGTTTGGAGAAGGACAGAGACATCCTAGTACAGGAAGCTCATAGAACCCCTAGTAAACATGACCAAAAGAGATCCTCACCACGACACGTCGTAATTAAACTCACCACAGTGAAACATAAAGAAAAGATTCTAAAATGTGCAAGAGAGAAGTGTCAGATTACTCTCAGAGGATCTCCAATTAGACTCACAGCAGAATTCTCATCAGAAACCCTACAAGCTAGGAGGGAATGGAGAGATATAGCCCAGGTACTAAGAGAGAAAAACTGCCAGCCCAGAATATTATATCCTGCAAAGCTCTCATTTGTGAATGAAAGTGAAATAAAGACCTTTCACAGCAAACAGAAATTGAAAGAATTTGTCGCCACTCGTCCAGTCCTGCAAAAGATGCTTAAAGATGTGTTACATGCAGAAACACAGAAACACGGTCATCAACATGAAAGAAGGTAAAGGAAGGAAACCTCACAGCAAAAGATCACAGGAAACTCAAAGCATATATTAGAAAATATCTTTGGCAAATGGTAGGGCAAAGTTACTACTTATCGATAGTCACATTGAACATTAATGGCCTGAACTGTCCAGTTAAAAGACACCGATTGGCTGACTGGGTTAAGGAAAAAAACCCATCTATTTGCTGCTTACAAGAGACACATCTTTCTAACAAAGATGCATACAGACTGAAAGTGAAAGGCTGGAAAAAGATATACCATGCCAACAGAAATGAAAAAAGAGCGGGTGTAGCCATCTTAATATCGGACAACATAAACTTTACCACAAAAACTATTAGGAGAGACAAAGAGGGGTACTATATAATGATTAAGGGATCCATTCAACAGGAAGATATAATGATTATCAATGTATATGCACCTAATTACAGGGCAACGGTTTATTTAAAAGACTTGTGAAGGGACTTAAAGGGAGACTTAGACCCCAATACAATAGTACTGGGGGACTTCAATACTCCACTCTCAGAGATAGACAGATCAACAGGACAGAAGATCAACAAGGAGACAGTAGATTTAAATGACACTGTAGCCCAAATGGATCTAACAGATATCTACAGAACTTTTCATCCTACACAGAAAGAATTTACATTCTCCTCAGCAGTACATGGAACCTTCTCTAGGATTGACGACATACTAGGCCATAAAGCAAGTCTCAGCAAATTCAAAAGAATTAGAATCATACCATGCAGCTTCTCAGACCACAAAGGAATGAAATTGGAAATTAGCAACTCAGGAATCCCTAGAGCACGTGCAAACACATGGAGACTGAACAACATGCTCCTGAATGAACAATGGGTCATAGAAGAAATTAAAAGAGAAATCAAAAATTTTCTGGAAGTAAATGAGGATAACAGCACATCATACCAAAACCTATGGGATACAGCAAAAGCAGTGTTAAGAGGAAAGTTTATATCAATAGGTGCCTACATCAAGAAATTGGAAAGGCACCAAATAGATGAGCTTTCAAGTCATCTCAAGGATCTAGAAAATCTGCAGCAAACCAGACCCAAAGCTAGTAGGAGAATAGAAATAATTAAAATCAGAGAAGAAATCAACAGGATTGAATCCAAAAAAGCATTACAAAAAATCAGCCAAACGAGGAAGGAGCTGGTTTTTTGAAAAAATAAACAAAATTGACACCCCATTGGCCCAACTAACTAAAAAAAAGAAGAGAAAAGACCCAAATCAATAGGATCAGAGATGAAAAAGGAAACATAAAAATAGACACCACAGAAATTAAAAAAATCATCAGAAATTACTACAAGGACTTGTATACCAGCAAACAGGGAAATCTATCAGAAATGGATAGATTCCTGGACACATACAACCTACCTAAATTGAAACAGGAAGACATAGAAAACCTAAACAGACCCATAACTGACACAGAAATTAAAACAGTAATAAAGGCCCTCCCAACAAAGAAAAGCCCAGGACCAGATGGATTCACTGCTGAATTCTACCAGACATTTAAAGAAGAACTAACTCCAATTCTTCTCAAACTATTCAGGGCAATCGAAAAAGAGGGAATCCTCCCAAATTCTTTCTATGAAGCCAGCATCACCTTAATTCCTAAGCCGGAAAATATGCAGCATTGAAAAAGAATTACAGACCAATATCCCTGATGAACATAGATGCAAAAATCCTCAATAAAATTCTGGCCAACAGAATGCAACAACACATCAGAAAGATCATTCACCCAGACCAAGTGGGATTTATCCCTGGTATGCAGGGATGGTTCAATGTTCACAAAACAATCAATGTGATACACCACATTAACAGACTGCAGAAGAAAAAACATATCATTATCTCAATAGATGCAGAGAAAGCATTTGATAAAATACAACACCTTTTCATGATGAAAACCTTAAGCAAACTGGGTATAGTAGGAACATTCCTCAATACAATCAAAGCAATTTATGAAAAACCCACGACCAGTATCCTATTGAATGGGGAAAAGTTGGAAGCATTTCCACTGAGATCTGGTACCAGACAGGGATGCCCACTCTCACCACCGCTATTCAATATAGTTCTGGAAGTCTTAGCCAGAGCTATTAGACAAGACAAAGAAATTAAAGGGATACAAATTGGGAAGGAAGAAGTCAAACTATCCCTCTTTGCAGATAATATGATTCTTTATTTAGGGGATCCAAAGAACTCTACTAAGAGACTGCTGGAACTCATCGAAGAGTTTGGCAAAGTAGCAGGATATAAAATCAATGCACAAAAATCAACAGCCTTTGTATACACAGGCAATGCCACGGCTGAGGAAGAACTTCTAAGATCAATCCCATTCACAATAGCTACAAAAACAATCAAATACCTTGGAATAAACTTAACCAACGACGTTAAAGATCTCTACAATGGAAATTACAAAACCTTAAAGAAGGAAATAGAAGAGGATACCAAAAAATGGAGAAATTTTCCATGCTCATGGATTGGAAGAATCAATATCATCAAAATGTCCATTCTCCCAAAAGCAATATACAGATTGAATGCAATACCAATCAAAATACCAAAGGCATTCTTCTCAGATCTGGAAAAAATGATGCTGAAATTCATATGGAGACAGAGAAGACCTCAAATAGCCAAAGCAATCTTGTACAACAAAAACAAAGCCGGAGGCATCACAATACCAGATTTCAGGACATACTACAGGGCAGTAGTTATCAAAACAGCATGGTACTGGTACAGAAACAGATGGACAGACCAATGGAACAGAAGAGAAACACCAGAAATCAATCCAAACATCTACAGCCAACTTATATTTGATCAAGGATCCAAAACTAATCCCTGGAGTAAGGACAGTTTACTTAATAAATGGTGCTGGAAAAACTGGATTTCCACGTGCAGAATCATGAAGCAAGATCCCTACCTTTCACCTTACACAAAAATTCACTCAACATGGATTAAAGACTTAAATCTATGACCCGACACCATCAAATTATTAGAGAGCATTGGAGAAACCCTGCAAGATATAGGTACTTGCAAAGACGTCTTGGAAAATACCCCAGAAGCACAGGCAATCAAAGCCAAAATTAACTATTGGGATTGCATCAAATTGAGAAGTTTCTCTACTTCAAAAGAAACAGTCAGGAAAGTGAATAGGCAACCGACAGAATGGGAAAAAATATTTGTAAGCTCTGCAACAGATAAAGGGTTGATAACCAGAATCTACAAAGAAATCAAGAAACTCCACAACATCAAAAGGCTTCCATAGCCTTGGCAACTCATGACTAGAGCCTAGGGAGATTACTGACGCCATAAACAAGAGTGTCAAATTGTTAAATCAACAACAGGAGTCACTGTGTACTTACGTCTCATGTGGGATCTGTCCTTAATGTGTTGTCCAATGTGAAGTAATGCTATAACTAGTACTGAAACAGTATTTTTACACCTTATGTTTCTGTGTGGGTGCAAACTGATGAAATCTTTACTTAGCATATACTGAATCGAACATCTGAATATAAAGATAATTGAATATGAAAAAAAAACCCTTGGGGTTAAATTGGAAATTACATAGAAAATTAATCAATTCTTAAAAAAATATATCATGTAGGATCTCTGTCCTTAATGTGCTGTACATTGTGATTTAATGCTATAACTAGTACTCCATCAGTATTTTTCACTTTGTGTTGCTATGTGGGGGCAAACTGTTGAAATCAGTATATACTATATGAAATTAATATATACTAAACTGATCTTCTGTATATAAAGAGAATTGAAAATGAATCTTGATGTGAATGGAAGGGGAGAGGGAGCGGGAAAGGGGAGGGTGGCAGGTGGGAGGGAAGTTATGGGGTGGAAGCCATTGTAATCCATAAGCTGTACTTTGGAAATTTATATTAATTAAATAAAAGTTTAAAAAAAAGAAAAAAAGAATTACTATTATTTTAAAAATATGTAAAGCACTGGTGAGGATGTGGAGAAATGGAAATTTTTGTGTATGTCTGTGGTAATGTAAATTATAACAGCCATATGGAAAACATTATTGAAGTTCCTCAAAGAATGGGAAATAGAGTTACCATATTGTCTAGAAATCCCATCACTTGGAACACAAGTATATCCAAAGAAGTGAAATCAGTATGCTGAAGAGGTACTCCCATATTAAATAGCATTAAACCTTAACAAAGAACACAATACTGTCAGTTGCAACAACATGTATGAAACTGAAGGACATAAAATTAAGTGAAATAAGCCAGGCACAGAAATACAAATACCGCATGACCTTACTTACATGTGGAAGCTAACAAAGTTGACCTCATAAAAGTAGAGAACAGAATGATGGCTACTGATGTCTGTGATTTGGGGAACATATTGGTCTAAAGATACAAAATTTCAGTTATACAGGAGGAAGAAGTTCAAGAGCTCAATAACTCTTCATGGTGATTGCTGTTAATGAAAATATGCTGTATTTTTGAAAAATGCTAAGGGAAACTATTTTAAGTGTTCTTACACACACACACACACAAATGTTACGTAAGGTAATGGGAGTGTTAACTATTTCAATTTATCCATTCCTCAATGTAAACATATCTCAAAACACTATGATGTACACAATGAATATTAACAATTTTTCTTTCTCAAATAAAAGGTAAATTAATAAAATTTTAAAGGAAATAAAAAATAAGCATTACTCTTAATTCAGGAATTTAAATCAGAGTGTCATGAATTAATAAGAAATGTTTAAAATGAAAAAGAATTGTCTACAACTAGAGTAGTTAACATTAAGCATTCTGAAAGGCTAATATGCTTAAATAAGCACTCAAGTTAATATCCTGTGAAAACACAAAACAATTTATACTGTTTTCCAAAATTTGAAGTCAAGGAGTTATACTGCCCTAATGATGCATATTATTGGAAGTTGTCATCATTCTTCTTACTGTCTTCCATGGACTAAGCACTATTCTCAAACCTTCATATGTGTTATTTAATCTTCACACCAGACCTATGAGTGAAGTATTATTCCTCATTTGCAGATAGAAAACTACAAGTTAAATTGAGTGTGCAGAAACAAGCCTTGATAATAACAACAATCATAACTATGCTGAATAATCACTAAGCACACACACATAGGTCCTCATACGCCATCCGTGGTGAGCCTGAGAATGACTCTCAGCGCAGAAGACCAATGGTCACCATGCACAGACATTAGCATGCTAAAAGAATCATCTTTGTATTGCTTAGTGTTCAAAAATATGGATATAAATCTAGGGTGATGGGGGCAGATGTCTGGCTGAGCCATTTGGATGCCACATAAGACACCCATATCTCATATTGGAGGACTTGGGTCTGAGTCTCAGTTTAGCTCCGAGTTCAAGCTTGCACAAATGCAGACCCTGGGAGGTAGCAGGTGATTGCTCAGGTGGCTGGGCCCCTGCCACAAACATTCGAGACCTGGACTGAACTCAGCTCCAGGCCCCGGCCTCAGCCCCAGACCTAAGTGTGGGCATTCGAGGAAGGAACCAGAGGATGTGTCTTATTCATTCATATTCTCTCTGTCTCTCTCCCTCTCTTTCCTTCAATCTGTGTCTCACTACATGTCCCTCAATATCTCTGTCTCTGACTTCTAAACAAATTCATAAAAATTTAAATGTATGGTAAATTGAAAGTTGCTATTATCAGTAAACTATCTTAATTTTCCATTTGAATTTCATAGATGAAGACTCTTCCACATAAAATTACAATAAATTCTTGGCTTTCTTCTGATAATTGTATGTTAAATCAATCAGTGGCGGGTGCCGCGGCTCACTAGCCTAATCCTCCACCTGCAGCGCCACCACTCTGGGTTCTAGTCCCGGTTCTGTCCCAGTTGCTCCTTTTCCAGTCCAGCTCTCTGCTGTGGCCCGGGAAGGCAGTGGAGGATAGCCCAGGTGCTTGGGCCCTGTACCCACGTGGGAGACCAGGAGGAAGTGCCTGGCTCCTGGCTTCGGATCAGCACTGCGTGCCGGCCGTAGCAGCCATTTGGGGGGTGAACCAATGGAAAAGGAAGACCTTCCCCTCTCTCTCTCTCTCTCTCTCTCTCTCTCTCAGCCATTTGGGGGGTGAACCAATGGAAAAGGAAGACCTTCCTTTCTTTCTCTCTCTCTCTCTCTCTCTCTCTCTCTGTCTAACTCTGCTTGTCAAAAAAATTAAATTAAATTAAATTAAATTAAATGTCAATCAGCTGCTTCATCCAACTAAATGTGTCCTACTAAACAACAAAATATTAAATTTATAATATACTCTAGACCTTATAGTTACCTTTTATCCACCAGAAACTATATGCAATATAAAAAAATACTGATGGAAATAGCCACTATGAACTTTCTGAACTGACTTATAGTGAGAGATAAGTTCCAAAAACAGTCTGAATAATAGTAGAGCCAAAACACTTCCAGACAATCAAAAACCCTCTGAATTCTCCTGAGTTACAGAAAGTTGTGTACATGTAGCCAACCTAGGAATAGTAGCAAACTAATTTATTATGTATATTTAATATTTGAAAATTTTCATGTATGAAGGCATCACTTTTGAAACAGATAATCTACTTAGAAATTAAGCATGAAACGTAAGTCCATAAAGAAGAGCTTAATTTAAAAAAAGAAAGTGCTTGATACTAAAGAAACTATCTGAGGCCAGGAAGGGGCATAACTGATAAGAGGTCAGCACTGCATTGCTCAGGAGACACTGAATGTCTTCTCCTTAATGGAAAGATGGAGATAAGATTTGAAAGCAGTTTGATGGGGGCTTAGCCATCTAACTGGATGCAGAGATGCAATATTCAACCTAACTTGGCAGCCTGGCGATGATTCCTTTTATCAGCTCAGGAGGGCTCACCTCATGTTCTGTGATTAAAACTATAGCTCTTACATGTGCATTGTCAATACCAAACTTTTCAAGAAAGAGGAAATATGGCCCCCAAGATCTATATCTGCTTAGAATGTCCATTTAATGTAAACAATAACCTAGCTAGAAAAATCTTTGCAGTTTAACATCTACTTTTAAGCCATGGTAAATTAATAGGATATTTTTACCTAATTGGCAATTATTTGATTTTCCAGATGGAACCAAAAGTCAGGTACTTGAATAAAAAGGTAATTCATCTCCACATAAATTTTTTAAATTTCAACACTCTTCATATATGAAGCAAATATTTTGTCAACAAATATATTTATATTTGAGTATATGCTGAGCAATTTGCTTGTTCCCAAATTAACATCTACTCCCATTTATAAAATAGGGAGAATTGTTTTAATAATTAGCTTAAAATTTATAGGAACACATTCAGTGTAGATCTGTAAAGAAAAACTAGGGGCAAGCATTTATCCCAGTGGTTAAGACATCAGTTAAAACACCGTGAACATGAAACCTCAGAGGGAAGCAGTTTCTGCGAGCTGGCACTGCGCCCCCTCAAGAGGCCACCTCCTGCTGGAACCCTCTCTTGACTGCTGTTCCCTACCTTGCCCCTACACAGCTTGAAGAAGCCAGAGCGGTCATCATCCCATACCCCTAACAGAAGTTAGGGTCCATTCTTCAGGGGGAGGAATGTGAGGGATAACAGGCAGCCAGGTTTGGTCCTAGTGGAAACTGAGGGTGCAGACCTTTTAGCAAGGTCAAAACTGCCTGTTCTACTCCTGAGGAATTTCCAGTTTTACCGTGAGAATAGCAAGGATATGGTGACTCCATTCTTCTGAGCTCCCAGTTTACTGTAAAACAAATTAGGTACCCCACTCTCTGATGACTCTTTTGTTTTATCATGAGCAAGCCAGACTAGGTCTTTTGATGGTTTTGTCCTTGCGTTGTAACTGAATATCAAGCTGATAAGTTTTTTCTTCTTCCCCCAAATTGTGCTTACAAACCCCACTATCACTAGCGCCTTTGGGTTTTGTCTCTCACAGAGCCCCCTCCAGGCCACTCTGGCTGGAAGTCTCTGACTTAAATAAATCTAGTTTACAAAGAACAAAAACAAAAACAAAAACATACCATGCCCACACTACATCCAATTCCCTGCTCTGGCTACTGACTCCAGATTCTAGCTAATGTAGAAGCAGTGGTGACAGTTCAAGTAATTTGGTTCCTGCGACCCATATGGGAGACTTGGACTGAATTCCTAGTTCCCAGTTTCAGCCAGCCAAGTAAAAGCCACTGCGGGCATTTAGGGATTGGGCCAGCAGATGGGAGCTCTAAGTCTGTCTGTCTCTGTCTTTCTCTGCCACTAAAATAACAATTTAAAAAAGGACAAAAATAGAGGCTGACATTGTGGTGCATCCCATATTACCACCAGTTTGAGTCCCAGTTGCTCCACTTCTGATCCACCTTCCTGCTAAGCACCTGGGATAAAAGCAGATGACGGTCTGAGTGCTAGGATCCTGCCACCCATGTGGAGACCCTGACTTCAGCCTGGCCCAGCGGCAGCTGTGGCCATTTGGGGATGGATCAACAAGTGGAAGAAACCTCTCTCTATATATCCACCCCCTTCCTCTGTCATTCTACCTTTCAAACAAAATAATGTATATATATATATATATATATATATATATATATACATATATATATATAAATGCATGTACATATATATATATATAATATAAAATGGACAAAGATAAAAAGAGACAATAAAACTAGACTGGTGAGTAACTGTCCATTTTAATACTCAAGTTATCTCCAAATAGAAAGAACGAAAACAGAGTAAAATACGGAGGTAAAGGACAAATGATGTTAATTCTTCTAGAGATCCTGAATACCTCATAGATCTGACACAGCGGTGATTTTTCTGTTTCTGTTTCTTTGCTTTGCTTTGTGCTTTCCATTATTTCTAAATAGTTCTCATGACATCTAAGTGTGACCCCATATTTAGACAGAAGAGCAACGTCTGAAGATGTGACAGCTTTAAGTATCACAATCATCAGATGAAATTAATTTCACCTAAAAGCACCTTTTGCAAGCCCACCTCTGCTCTCTAACCCTGAAACCTAGTCTGCAATTTCCATAGCCCTAGGAGATGGGTCCTCTCTTTCCTTGCCAGAATCCTTTCAATGAGACTCATCCTATGTTCCTGGCTCTGCAAATACACTGTCCCTTATTTAGTGAAAGTTTAATTCTCATCCCAAAGGTTAGATGTCTTATCTTTTTCTTTTTTTTTAAAGATTTATTTATTTGAAAAAGAGAGATAGAGATAGAGATAGAGATAGAGATAGAGATAGAGATAGAGAGAGAGGAGGAGGAGGAGGAGGAGGAGGAGGAGAAGGAAGTCTTCCATCCACTGGTTCACTCACCAAATGGCCTTAATGAAGCCAGGAGTCAGGAGCTTCACCCAGGTCTCCCAGGTGGGTGCGGGGGGTGGGGGGCAAGCACTTGAGCCGTCCTCTACTGCTTTCCCAGGCACAGTAGCAGGAGCTGGATTGGAAGGGGGGCAGCTGGGACTCAAACCAGAGCCTAAATGGGATGCCGGCACTGCAGGCAGCAGCTTTACCTGCTATGCCTATCTTTCAATGCAATGGCCAGCTAAACCATCCTAACACACCATGAGTTCTAAAAAGACGGCTTTCCCCAGACTTCTGCATCCTTAACAAACACCTCTTGTCTCTTCCTTAGAAGAATCAGGATCTTCACCATGTCATGAATTAATCCATTAAAGATAAGAGATTGCATTTGAGTTTCTATGGAATGCAGCTTCCTACAACATAATCCTTTGTTCCCTTTCCCATTTTAAAATGTTATAAAAGATCACTTAACATATCTTGATGTACTGGTCCTTTTGACAGAAGCTGGCATTTTTAAGACAACTCAACTATTTGAGTTTGCTCAACTATTTGAGTTTGGTTTTCCTGAATATCTGTTGTCATGGGTACCCTAATCTGCTTTTCTTCTTTGTTCTAAATTAGACAAAGACACCCAAAGTTTGCAGGTTTCTTCTCCTTCATGTCTTCCTTGACCTTATTTCTTTATTTATATTGCTACTTTACACTTGTGCCGAGTCAGTTTCAACTGAAAACACATTTAGCCCTATTGTAACCCAGGTGCAGAAGAAAATGCACAAAGCTACCTTAAAATATCCTTGCTGATACAGTTATTCTGGATCATTTTAGAGTGCTATGTAGCAGACTCACAAATGAAAGGCTTCTGGAAAAGTGGCTAACACCTGCAAAATGTGGTGTCCTTTGAAACACAGAAGGAGGTACTCTTACATTTTAAGTTTTATTTCTTTATTAGTATTTATTTGAAAGAGGAAGAGCAAAGGACAGAAACACAGGGAGACTCAGAGATCTCCCATCCACTGCTTTACTTCTCACCTGCCAAAACTGGGCCAGGCTGAAGTCAGGAGCCTGCAACTCAACTTAGGTATCTGGTGTGAATGTCAGGGACCCATGACTGAAAGCATCACCAGCAGTGTCCCAGGATGCAAGTGGAGTCAGAGCCTGACCCCTGGCATTTTCAAACAGGATGAGGTTGTCCTAAGTGGCATTTTAATTTTTTTCCTTCTATTGTTATGAATTCTAAATTTACAAAACAGAAGTCATCAGATAGTATCACAATGAGTTCCTACATACCCATTTACTTTATTAACATCTCAGATTTGTCACAGTATATTAACCATTTGTACCAAATGCCCATTCCCATATTTGGCTTTTTATCCTTTTCCACTAATTACAGTGAAAACAGACAGTAATGGCTAAGCGAAGTCACATAGTGTTGGAGTTCTGTACTTAAATGAAAATAAACATCACCGTCCATATCCATATTTATAACCATATTAGATGGGTCAGAGATGGATTCGCTGTTATTCTGTTATACCAAAAACTTGTGAGCATTCTGGGAGATCCACATTTCTCAAGTACTTTGTAAATTTAGTCTCAGAGATCACACTGAATATTTGTGTTTCCCTAGCTAAGATTTTGGATCTGGTTCTCAGCTTTATGAATACTTCCTGAAAGAGCTTAGCCAATACCAATGATGACGCAGCTTGAAAACTTAAGTTTATACATCCTGCATTTCTTACAAAAGACACAGGAGGGCTGGGAATTTTGGAATGTTGCTACTCATCTCTCCTCACTCAGGCAAGTTTGTCATTTTCAAAGTAGGGTTCGGGGGCATCAGGGTATTTGCTTATGGTTCACATAAGTTATTCAGATCAAAGTCTTTATGGTAACTGTCCATATTTCTTTACAGATTTTTGAAATATCTCAAGGCATCTTCAACGTGGCCACACAGATCCATCTCAACTGCTTTCAGGTTTTAGGCTCCAAATGTACATAGGCACTTGTGCTCTCCTTCATTACGGGGTCCAAATGGAAGAGAAACAAGAAGTCCCTATGGAGCAAGGAGTCACCCAGAACAACCTAAAATGAGGTGGTGGTGGGTGTTTGGTGCCGTGCTTAAGTTGCCAGTCAAGATGCCTGTCCTAACAGAGTGCCTGGGTTCAATTCCCCACTCTGCTCACAATTCTGGCTTCCTTCTAATGTCCTGGGAAGCAGTAGATAATGGCTAACGTCACTGGGTCCATGCCATCCTCATGGGAGACTAGTTTTGAGTTTCCAGGTTCCAACCTCAAGCAGACCCAGCTCTGGCTGTTGTAAACATTTATGGAGTGAACAAATGGATGGAAAATCTCTCTTGTCTCTCTCAAATAAATAAAATTAGAATTTATAAAAAGAGAGAACATGGCTTTGATCCTTAACAACAGTTTGGTTTATATCAGCTATTTAATTTGGCATAACTTAGTTACACAAAAGTATCTTCCTGAACCTGTCTTGAGACCTAATTTTAAAAAGTGAATTTTTAGTTTCTAGGAAGGCCATTGACTTTTCAGGGTCTCCCCCCCCCTTTTTTTACATGTTTGCTTTTAAGTTGTTGATATGATGGCAGGATCATTAAGAGAACTATGAAGTAAAGTCTTGGGGAAAATGTAAATTTGTTATCAATATATAAATTTTTCAGGACAGGCCGGCGCCGTGGCTCACTAGGCTAATCCTCCGCCTTGCGGCGCCGGCACACCGGGTTCTAGTCCCGGTCGGGGCACCGATCCTGTCCCGGTTGCCCCTCTTCCAGGCCAGCTCTCTGCTGTGGCCAGGGAGTGCAGTGGAGGATGGCCCAAGTGCTTGGGCCCTGCACCCCATGGGAGACCAGGAGAAGCACCTGGCTCCTGCCATCGGAACAGCGTGGTGCGCCGGCCGCAGCGCGCTACCGCGGCGGCCATTGGAGGGTGAACCAACGGCAAAAGGAAGACCTTTCTCTCTATCTCTCTCTCTCACTGTCCACTCTGCCTGTCAAAAAAAAAAAAAAAAAAAAAAAAAAACTAAATGCAAATAAACAAAAATTCTTAAAAAAAAAGAAAAAAAAAATTTTTCAGGACAAAGGAGAGTTGCCTAGTAGGTCTACTCAAGGACAAGCTTCAACATTCCTGTGCCACAGGATTCCAGAGACAACAGCCTATTCTTTGGCCTACCAATTAAATAAAGTGGGACTGAATTCCCATGATAAAGATGTAATTCCAGCTTCTTACAGGAGAATTAGGGATCCCTTCCACCCCCTTCCTGAGTTTACTCAACTATAAAATTTTGTAATTTATTATTAGTATTTTATTTTACTTGATGGTCAGAGACAGAGACAGAAATGGGATGGGGGGAGAGCAAGCCAATGAGCACGAGAGAGACTGATTTACAGAGAGGTTAACAGAGATCTCCCATCTGTTGATTCCAGCCACCAAACATCTGCCACAGCCTAGGCTGGTTCAAGCTGAAGGTAGAAGCTGAGAATTCTATTCAAGTCTCCCTGAGGGGTCTAGGAGCCCAAGTATTTCAGCCATCAACTGTTACTTGCCAAGGGTTGCATTATCAGGAGTCAGGAGAGGAGCAGGACTCAAATCCAAACACTCAGATATGGGATGTGGGGTGTCCCCGGCAGCATATTGACTGCCTATTCCAAACACTTATCCCAAATATTAAGACTACCTACAACTCAATTCCAGGTACAAGTTTCTATATAATCAGGAGCCTCTTCTTTGGTCATAAAAGAAACTGATTAAAATTGGCTTAGCCAAAGAAAGCTTAGTGGAATCCATGGTTACAGCCACTCCCAGTGTGGTCAATGCAGGACATAAATGCTAACGTCAGAATTACCTGCGCTCATCTCTTAACCTTCCAGATTTGGTGTTCTTGCCATGGTTGCTGTGAGCTCTCCTCTGCAACATGGATGCTCCATTTTTTTGTTTTTTGTTTTGACAGGCAGAGTGGACAGTGAGAGAGAGAGACAGAGAGAAAGGTCTTCCTTTGCCGTTGGTTCACCCTCCAATGGCTGCTGCGGCCAGAGTGCTGCAGCTGTGCAGCACCCTGATCCGAAGCCAGGAGCCAGGTGCTTCCTGGGCCACAGCAGAGAGCTGGACTGGAAGAGGAGCAACAGGGACAGAATTCAGCTCACTAGGCTAATCCTCCGCCTGTGGCACCAGCACCCCGGGTTCTTTATTTTTTTAAGATTTATTTATTTTTATTTGAAAGTCAGAGTTACACAGAGAGAGGAGAGGCAAAGAGAGAGAGAGAGAGAGAGTTCTTCCACCCGATGGTTCACTCCCCAATTGGCCTCAGTGGCCAGAGCTGCGTTGAACTGAAGCCAGGAGCCACGAGCTTCCTCCAGGTCTCCCCGCGGGTGCAGGGGCCCAAGGACCTAGGCCATCCTCCACTGCTTTCCCAGGCCACAGCAGAGAGCTGGATCTGAAGAGGAGCAGCCGGGACTAGAGCCGGTGCCCATATGGGATGCTGGAGCTTCAGGCCAGGGCGTTAACCCGCTGCACCACAGCGCCGGCCCCACTCCACTTTTCTATAATTCTCCCGTGCATCCTTGAATCTACGTGGGTTGATATAGACCATATTCTCCTCCTATGAGAACAGGGAGCTGGGAGACTCTAACTGATAAGTTTGGGTCTCATGACCCCTCCCAGGTTTGGTGGTGACATCAACTTGCTGAGATTTGTGGTCCAAAAGGAAGAGTGTGGTATGTCTGTTTCTCCAAAAGAAAATTAAAGTGCTGAAGCCAGAAAAACGGATGCTGCCTAAGCAAAAGTATTTGGCCAACACACACATGCTTTTTATTTGAAACATCAAAGAATTATAGTTTGTGTATTTAATGTTATAATGAATATATACTTGAAGGACCCTTATGGGGGAGAGGGACAAGAAACTAGGCCTGGGCAGATATCAGGGGCTTCTTAAGAGGTTAGATGTTCCCCAGGGTCCAGCGGGCACGTTCTCTGGGAAGGAAAAGTCAATCCCCTTCAGAGAACCTCTAGGCATGCCCAGAGCAGAGCTGCCACTCCCCTTCGGAGAGTCTCAGCACTCTCTTCAGCTGGTTCCCTCAGCACTCTCCTCAGCACTCTCCTCAGCACTCTCCTCAGCTGGTTCCCTCAGCACTCTCCTCAGCACTCTCCTCAGCTGGTTCCCTCAGCACTCTCCTCAGCACTCTCCTCAGCACTCTCCTCAGCACTCTCCTCAGCACTCTCCTCAGCTGGTTCCCTCAGCACTCTCCTCAGCACTCTCCTCAGCTGGTTCCCTCAGCACTCTCCTCAGCACTCTCCTCAGCTGGTTCCCTCAGCACTCTCCTCAGCTGGTTCCCTCAGCACTCTCCTCAGCTGGTTCCCTCAGCACTCTCCTCAGCACTCTCCGGTATGCTAATTGTCCCTTCGAACCAGCCAATCCCGTGCCACCTCTGCATTCCATATGCTAATTCGTTGCCTATATAACCTGTGTGAAACTGCCGCTCAGGGCTCCTCACTGCCTGAGGTGGGGGCCCGTTTGCGCAAACGTTCAATAAAAACCTCGTGCTTTTTGCATCAACTGGTCTGGATCTTTGGGCGTCCTCCCGAGCAAGTGGGCATCTCTGCAACTGAGAGGTCCAACAATACTGTTTTCTAAATTTAGCTAAAAATATATAGGCATTAGTCTTCATTTTTATATCAGCTCTTGAGTTTATGTGATGTAATATTGTTCAACATTATGAAAATTATTTAAAATTTATTTCTGGAATACATTAGTTTTCTAGGCTTGCCCTAATAGAGTACTACAAACTAGGAAACTAGGTATCTTTTTTTTTGGACCGGCAGATTTAGATAGTGAGGGAGAGAGAGAGAAAGAGCGAGAGAGAGAGAGAGAGATTGAGAGAAAGGTCTTCCTTCCGTTGGTTCACCCCCCAAATGGCTGCTACGGCAGGTGCGCTGTGACCTGCACACTGCGCCATTCCAAAGCCAGGAGCCAGGTGCTTCTCCTGGTCTCCCATTCGGGTGCAGGGCCCAAGCACTTGGGCCATCCTCCACTGCACTCCCAGGCCACAGCAGAGAGCTGGACAGGAAGAGGAGCAACCAGGACAGAATCCGGCACCCCATCCAAGACTAGAACCCGGGGTGCCAGCACCGCAGGCGGAGGATTAGCCTACTGAGCCGCGGTGCTGGCCACAAACTAGGTATTTTAAAGCGACAAAATTAGTTGTTTCACGTTTACAGTGGCCTGACATCAAGGGGTCAGTAGTTCCTCCAGAGCTCAGAGGAACATTCTGTTTCTTGCATCTCATCTAGTTTGCAGTAGATATGACAATCTAGAGCTCTTGCCTTGTATCTGCAGGTGTCCAACCAATGTCTCCTCCATTACACAGCATTCTCCTTTTGGTACAACAACGCCAATCACATTGGATTAGTATACACCTAATGACTCCATGTTGACTTGATTATATATAAATAACTATTTTCAATTAAGGTCAAATTCACAGGTAAAGTCAGTTTGGACTTTGATATTCTTGGAAGACACAATTCAATCCACAACACTGACTCTTACAAAAGAGCAGTAATTAAAATCTAATTAAGACAAATTTTATTTCCAGGATGC
This sequence comes from Lepus europaeus, assembly GCF_033115175.1. Lineage (NCBI taxonomy): Eukaryota > Metazoa > Chordata > Mammalia > Lagomorpha > Leporidae > Lepus > Lepus europaeus. The sequence continues at coordinate 14,135,509 of NC_084834.1, read as the reverse complement.
ACACCTAGTATATTTTATATATGAGGATATTCCAAAAAAAGTTAGAAAAATGGAATTAAATGATAGATTTATTTGGTACAAAATTTTTTGAAAAAAATTTTTTTTTTTTTTTGGACAGGCAGAGTGGACAGTGAGAGAGAGAGAGAGAGAGAAAGGTCTTCCTTTGCCGTTGGTTCACCCCCCAATGGCCGCTGCGGACAGCGCACCATGCTGATCCGAAGCCAGGAGCCAGGTGCTTCTCCTGGTCTCCCATGCCGGTGCAGGGCCCAAGGACTTGGGCCATCCTCCACTGCACTCCCAGGCCACAGCAGAGAGCTGGACTGGAAGGGGAGCAACCGGGACAGAATCCGGCAGCCTGACAGGGACTAGAACCCAGGGTGCTGGCGCCGCAGGTGGAGGATTTAGCCTATTGAGCTGCGGTGCCAGCTGAAATTCTTTATATAAATGTTTATAATGTTAATATATGCATTAATCTATATTTTCTTCCTAATTCAATTAAATATTAGAAGAGGACAGAAATTCATACACAGGTTCTTAAATCCATTTACTAAAAAAAATGCTCATAAGTTATGCAGTATAGGTTGACAACATTAAATAGAAATTAGGGATTTTTAATACTTTATGATAAAATACTTCTGCATACCTTATTTATTTTTAAGATTCATTTATGCACTTATTTGAAAGGCATAACAACAGAGAGGCAGCGGGAAAGAAGAGGTACAGAAAGAAAGAGACTATATCCATCCACTGGTTTACTCCCCAAATGGCCACATTGGCCGGGGCTGGTCCAAACCAAAGCCAGGAGCCTGGACACGCATTTCGGTCTCCTCCATGGGTGGCAGGGACCCAAACAGTTGGGCCACCATCCACTGTCTTTCCAGCTGCACTAGCAGGAAGCTGGACTGTCACCCACATTCAGATAAGGTGTCACAAGCAGCGGTTTAATCAACTGCACCACAACACTGGCCCCTTTTATGCACATTACAGATATGATTGGATAACCTTTTCAACCCACACTGAAACTGAATTTCTATCTTGCTCTGCCCTGCCCTCTAGTCCTGACAAAAAGTAGTAGGTGATTACATCAGAGGATAATATAGTGGGGAGACCCAGGACTGGGTGACAGATAAGCTCTCATTCTCAGTGTATTACTTAATGTCAGTGTTTATCGTATCAGTCATTTAATACAGCTATGGCCAAGTGTATTCCTCTTCTGATTAAGAGACTGGAAGTTAAGGGATAATAACCTCTTTCTTCGATTAATTTATATTATTAGATTTAAATTAGAATTAATATGAATTGCAAAACATTATCGACATAATAATGGACATTTACCTGGTGCATTTGTGCTCTTTCTCTCTCCTCTCTCTGTCTCTGTCTCTCTCTCTCTGTCTCTCTGTCTCTCTCTCTCTATATATATATATGTAATATATATTTAAAATGTGGCTTAAAACACACAATATCATTATATATATGCAATTATATATGTGTATGTGTATGTTTTAAGTCACATTTAGTAAAATGTGTTGCTAACAAAGTTTCCTCTAATATATTATTCTAAAATATTTCTGTTAGAAATTTGTCTTGAAAGAGAAGTTTATTCTTTTGAGGATGCATCACTGCTCTTTAACAAATTAGTGTGTGTGTGGGGTGTGCTCAGCTCAGTAGTTAAGACACCTGGGTCCAATTCCTGGCTCCCGCTTCCTGCTAATGTAGACCTAGGGAGTCATCAGTGATGGCACTGGTAATTTTGTTCCCACCACCAGTATCAGGGACCCAGACTGCCATCCTGCCTCCAGGCTCTGGCTGCAGACAAGCTCCAGCCACAGCATTTGAGGAGTGAACCAGTGGAAGGGAAAGCCATCTCCCCATACTCTGCTGGCATCCAAACAAACAAATAAATAAATGATTCTAAGTGCATGACTCAATGGCTGAATAAAAACTATAACATGTCAATGGTAACATTCAAAGACATAATATGAATACACCATTCAAAAGAGACTAGAAACTAGAGGCTCCATGGATATGACTAAACTATTTATACAAAGTTCCACTGAATGGCAAGAATTCAATCCTTTCTCTTGCAATATCATATTCCTCTTGAAGTCTAGTTTGATGCAGCAATGAATGGCCACGGGTACAGCCAGGCTCAATGGTGTTAATCACGGTTTTCGGGTAGTGAATGTGGGTGGAGAAGTCTCAGAATTTGTAGCCAAATGAAATAATAATCAATTCTGGTACATATTCTGGATAGTTAGTTATATGATCCTGGGGAAATTATTTACCTTTATTGAATAATAATAACCATTCTCTTTTTAACGGGAGCAATAAAAAGAAAAGAAGCAAAATTAAAGCAAAAACTGAGTTGGGGTGATACATGACATAGATAATAGCTGGATGCTCTTGGAATGTAGTTGATATTCAACAAAGGATAGCCATTACGTAAACTTGGAATAATGAAAATTATTCTCTAACAATAAACTATTATTATTAAACTGTTGATAAATGAGGAAGTGTAACCTGATATCTTGGGAAACCACAGGACTAGTATTTAGAAGATCTGAAAGATAATCTCAACTGAATTGATCAGTATTTGTATAACCTCAGCAAAACAAAACCAGATTTCTTCCCCAGTTGCTTTCTATGTTAGAATAGGCAATAATTTTACTTCCTCTATAAATTTAAGTGATTTGAAAAATATCTGTAGGTGGAAATACTATGAATATACTCTTAAAAAGAAGAAAAAACCACTGTCAATAAAGAAATGGATACATGTAAATAAAGTTTATAAATATAATTAAACATAACTTCCTCAATAACGAGCATTGCATGAAACACGCACATTCATCTGTTTGCAGTTGAATGAGACAAAGGCATACTCAAAATTTCATTCTTCTGCCAATTAAACTGTTATTCAGTCCTTTAATTAGATGTCACATATAGTAATAAATATCCTCAAACGATAAATAATGAAATGTAATTGCTACTTATAGTACACTGCATTAAAGGAATAGAAAAAAATAAATAAGAAAAGGGATTGTGTAACAGTTTTTTTTTTTAATTTGAGCTATATCTGGACTAAGTACATATGTTTTGGAGCACGTGAAAAAATCGAATTCAGTTTTATGTACAGGAACAAGTGACACAATGAGCAGGGGAAGAGGCTCATACAGTCACATTTGAAAACTCCATAGTTGAGTTTGAAAAGTAACCCGATTGGAAAACCCCTCATCTTTCACACACGTCTAAAATCATTGGGGCAGCCATTTGACTCAGTGATTCATAGGTCACCGGTGACTCCCAGACCCCATATATAGCAGAGGGCCTGAATTTCAGTCGGCTCTGCTTCCAATCTATTTTCCTGATAATTTGTAACCTGGGAGGATGCAAGTGACAGCTCAAGTATGTGGGTCCCTGCCAAACACAATGGAGACTGGAATTGAGTTCTGAACTCCTGGCTGCAGCCTGGCCCAGCCCCAGCTCTTGCAGGCATTTGAGCAGTGAACCAGCATATGGAAGATTTACATTCTCTCTCTCTCATTCTCTTTCTCTCAGTTTATTTAAATTTACTTTAAATAAATAAACTTTAAATAAAATTATTATGTAGGGAGGAAAAAAAAACCTGAAAAGGTATCCACATGGAAAACAGCTTTATACTTACAAACACTCAACCCAAAAGAGAAAAGAATAAATTCCTCTATGCTCCTCAAAGAGTTGAATTACTATATTATCAAAATAATTATAACATGCACACAATTTGTAGGTGAAATAATTGCCTAAGTTTATTTTCAGATATGTTATAAAGGCACTTCAAGAAGTTTATGGGAAAATGGAATTAAAAAATCAGCTAATATTGGCCCCAAAATAATCTGAAATCCATGCATACAGATCTTCAAACAGTCCATAAAATTGGCATCGTGGAAAAAAAATGAATGACCTTTCAAATTCATCTACTTCCCCTTGTAGTTCTCTGAGTCTTGCCTCCTATCTTTTACAGTTCTGTTTTTGGTTCCATATACAATCCAGAGTGCTATCTGTTTTTGGAGACTTGACCACTTTATCATTATATAATGCCTCTAATCATCCCTTGTAACTGGTGCCTGCTCTTTCTGAATGTCATACAGTTACTCCTTTCTTTTTAATCACTATGTAATAATTGTACAGATATATGGGTTGCATTGTGATAATATGGAATATGTGTACAATGTGTAACAATGGAATTGGGGCAAGTAGCATTTCTATCTCAAACATTTATCATTTCTTTTTTTTTTAAAATTGCATTTATTTCAGAGGCAGGGATAGAGAAAGAGCTAAAAATAGACACAGAGACAGAAATAGGAAGTGAGAGTGAGAGAGTTTCCATCTGCTGACACGCTTCCTAAATGCCTGACATGGCTACTTCTGGGTCTCTGGTTGAAGCCAGGAGGCAGGAAGTCAATACAAGTCTTCCACCTGGGTGGCAGGAACCCAGTCAATTTAGTCTTCACTGCTTCCCCCAGGTGAGGCCACATGCCCATCCTGCAAATTATTTTTATAATTACCATATTTTAAAATACTTCTTAGCTATTACACACTGTTAAATTTATGGAGCATATTTAATCTATCAAATTAAAATTCTACTTTCCTTAGGAATACGTCTCATGACTGTAAATGCACCTGGAAATACTAGACAGTTTCTTAACTAAAGGATTATGTAATCACCTGAAATACATATTACTTCTAACACTTTAAAATGTCTAGCACTCACTAGTAGAAATAAATGTGCTTTAATTATTCACCTTGCAACCATTTAAGTTCTTTTACACACACATTGTTCTAAAAGTTTGGATACCATATTATGACACAATTTATAGCTATACAAAAGAGAACAGTGTGGGATATCTTTCCAGGGTAAAAGTACAAATGACTTTATATTACTTTAAATTAAGTGCCAGAAGCAACTAGAAGTATTTAATTACATACTAGTTTTGTCATCTGCTTGGTAGGAAAACTAGAAGATCTGACAACTGAGTAAAACTAACTACACCCAGAAATTTCCACAGTTTAGACCATGCTTTTTTTCCCATAGAAAATACTGTTTAAGGAAAATATATTCAGCTAAAACATACGTTATGAATGCATATTCCCATTGAGGAACATGTGTGATGCCTGGATGCCTGTCTCAGTGAAGGTATTTCTATGAGGTTTTAAATCTCAGACATATTACTCCATCTCTATGTGGAAGATTCTTGCTAGATACAATCTCAATGCCTCTCTGATAGAGCAGGCATTGAAGAATTAATTAGACACTATTATCTACTCAGTGTCACTTCCTTTTGGAATTTGGGTAATATTAATTGCACAATAAACATCACAGATAAAAAATAGATAAATATATATAGGTAGGTAATATACACAAAGATGGAAATATGAGTATTTATATAAAGGTAATTTGCTTACTTTTAATAAATTACTGATGACTGAACTTTAAAAACACAATTCTTCAAATTCTCCAGTGAAGACTGCTAACAGAATAATCATTTAACCAATGTTTTTCATATGCAAGTTATGTTCTAACTTTATGAAAATGATTACATATGCAAGGATACAAATGAAATATATATTTCAGTGGAAGTTAAATGTTCAAAAAGTTCTATCAAAGAATATTTCATTGTATTTACCTAATGAAGGAATAAAAGAAAATCCAAAACTGAATTATAAAATATTTGTAAAAACATTTGCAAATTCCAGATTCTTTAGAAGAGTAGTTTCTCCCAAAAATAAGGTAAACATTTTAAAGGTTGGAAACATAGATTGGTTGTGAAAATTTAGAGGACTTCTTTAGAGTGTGCACACACTGTTCTCCCTAGGGTAAGTGATAACAAATGTAACAGGATACAGGGAAGATTCTGGAATGCAAAGCCAGACTATATCACTCCTGTCAGGTATTGATTGGCCAATGAACTGCTTAGATTAGGAGCTTAAATAGATGAATCTTCACCTAAAATGCCTATTACAAATTTACTGTAATATATTCGTTAGAAATAGAAAGCAATCCTCTTAAATCTAGATCTGAAATGATGTATCAACACATGACTACTCAACTTATCCATAAGATCATTTATAAAGATCAGAAAGTATAAAGACAGGGAGTTCTTAATTGGATTAGTGAATGGATACAAACAGCTATATGTTTCAATGCTAGCATTTCTATATTACAAAGAAGAAAATGGGGCAGAACCGTGTTCAGGATACTTGAAAGAAAAGTATCTTCCAAGAATGTATTATACAAGAAGATTTAACACTGCACTACCACATCTTTCTGGATTACAAGTATACTTTTATGTTATCCCCAAGCAATGGAAATACACCCAATCTACCTAGTCATGTATTTATTAGAAAATAACTACAGAAATCAATTTTATAAACTAAATGCCCATGTTCCAAAAATTAGAATGCAGATTTTAAATATCTCATTTCCCCTGTAGTGGAGCAATTTTAAACATGACTCAATATATTTGAGACGATCAACATTTCAGCTACGCGAATCACTGCAGTTTCTGCTATGTCTTCCCATGAAAAAGGTGTAGCCTGAGTTGGGAAACAGACTAAAGGTGTGCATGCTGATGAGCAGATTCTGAAGCAGAGTCTCAAAATGAAAGAGAAAATGGCCTTCAAATCAAATCAGACGACTTCCAGCCCTGGCTACAGCACTTCCTGGCTTTGGGACCTTTATCTCTGTCAGCTCCAATTTCACCTGTAAATTAAAGTATATCTACATTTCAAGGTTAGTATAATGATTGTTTTATATGCAACACCTGATGTATAGGAAGCACATGTTCAATGGAATGAATAATTTTATCTTAGGGGTTTTCTTGCTTCTCTAATCCATTTTCAAAACCCTTTGGCACCTGCTCCTGGCACTGGATCTGAAAAGTGAATAGGTTATTTAAAATTCCCTGACATTTCTGGCAACCTTCAAAAGAACTACTCTTTTGGGACATACATGCTGGTACTGCAGAACAGAATGACTGAAAGGAATGGTTTTGACAAGGCATGGCTAGTATCATGAGATTCTAAATTGTAGCATTCAAAACACAGACATATCCATACCCATTGAAGAATATTATTTTTTAAAAAAAAACATTTATTTGAAAGGCAGACTGTCAGAGAGAGAGAGGCAGAGACAGAGACAGGCGGAGAAAGAGATAAAGAGATCTTCCATCTGCTGGTTGACTCCCCAACTTGCTGCAATGGCAAGGCCTGGCCAGGCTTAAGCCAGGAGCCTATCATCCCATCTAGGTCTCCCATGTGTGTGGCAGTGGTCCAAGTACTTGGGCCACCTTCCACTGGTTTTCCAGGTCCATTAGCAAGGAAATGGATTGGAAGCAGGGCACCTGGGACTTGAGCTGATGCTCCGATATGGGATGCTGGCACTGCAAGCAGTGGCATAACCCACTTAGCCACAATGCTGACCTTGAATATTATTTTTCAAAGCCAGCAAATTGCCACTATTGGTGAGGATGTAAAAAAAATTGAAACATTTGGGTATTGCTGGTGGGAATGTAATAGGGTACGGTTGCTATGAACAATATGGTGGTGCCTCAGATAATTAAACAGAATCACCATATGCTCCATAAGTCACAACTCTGGGGTATACTCAAAAGAACTGAAAATAGAGACTCAAACATTTACACGAACATAATATGTTCATAGCAACATTATTCACAATAGCCAAAAGGTGGAAGTAACCCAGTGTTGCTCAGTGGATGAGTGGATAAACAAGACGTGGTGGATATGGGCAATGCAGTGTTGCTCAGTCTGTTACCAAGGAGGGAAATTTTGACACAGGCTGCAGCGTGGATTCACCCGCGGACATAATAAGCCAGTCACAAAAAGGCATAAATGAGAAACCTAGCGAGGTATGATCCATAGAAACAAGATATAGAATACTTGTCAATGGCCAGGAAGAAGGGATAATACAGAGTTATTGTTTCATGGATATGGTTTCTATTTTTATCCACGAAAACCTAAAGAAAAGAAACATTAAATTCTGTCCCGGTTGCTCCTCTTCCAGTCCAGCTCTCTGCTGTGGACCGGGAAGGCAGTGGAGGATGGCCCAAGTGCTTGGGCCCTGCATCTGTATGGGAGTCCAGGAGGAAGCACCTGGCTCCTGGCTTTGGATCAGTGCAGCGCGCTGGCCGTAGCGACCATTTTGGGGGTGAACCAACGGAAGGAAGACCTTTCTCTCTGTCTCTCTCTCTAACTCCGCCTGTCAAAAAAAATTACCACTACGACTGGATAGCTGCGGTTTTTCAGTGTTCACAGCACTAATCACTGTACAGATTAACAAGGTTTGAAGTAGGAATATAATTTCTTAATTCACTGAACATCTTCAAAACGAACTTGATCAACCCATGCTCCATAAGTTTAATTCACAATTTGGCAACAGGACACATCACTGGAAAGAAATCAATAGACTTTGACTTCCTGCACACGTAGGTGGGCTACTGTGATATGACCAAATGAAGTATTATTAATCTCAGTATAATTTTATGAATTAAATCCAGACTTTTTATAATTTTTATTATTCCATGAAGAAAGAATGCCTATTTGAAGTAGCATAAAACAACCTAAGATTCCTTATTAGTGCATTGGGTAGACAATAATGCAAAACAAATTAAATACCATCTTTACATAAGGAAGTCGTAACTGGATAAGAAAAAGGAAATGAATTCCTCACTTAGAAGCCCTATTGGCCGGCGCCGCGGCTCACTAGGCTAATCCTCCGCCTCCCGCGCCGGCACCCCGGGGTTCTAGTCCCAGTTGGGGCGCTGGTTCTGTCCCAGTTGCTCCTCCTCCAGGCCACTCTCTGCTGTGGCCCGGGAGGGCAGTGGAGGATGGCCCAAGTGCTTGGGCCCCTGCACCCACATGGAAGACCAGGAAAAAGCACCTGGCTCCTGGCTTTGGATGGGCACAGCGCTGGCCATGGTGGCCATTTGGGGAATGAACCAACAGAAGAAAGATCTTTCTCTTTGTCTCTCTCTCACTGTCTAACTCTGCCTGTCCAAAAAAAAAAAAAAAAAAAAAAAAGGAAGCCCTATACAGTTCTTATAGACTTAATGTGCCCTGCAGTAAGTCTGTACTGTGATTTTCTAGGTTGAATACAATTTTGTAGCAGGTTTATCTTAGCATTTCAGAGGGCTCCATGCTCCCAGGGAGGATATAACCAAGGGAGGATATAAACTGACATCATAACATGATGGTTATTAGCACTTGAATGCTCTAACAAGTAATTTGTGCAAAATGCTACCAAAAAACCATAAATCATTTCATCCGAGTGGATCAAATAACAGTCCAGATCAAAATAACAGTTCGGAATTTATACTTTTCAAACACAAAGGCATTTATATTTGCATATTGCTCCCACTGAATTTCAACTCCGGAAATACCAATTTCTCCATTAGAAATATGTCAGAGGCCCCGAGCTCTTAAACAAAGCAGCATTATGATACCACTATGCCTCTATTGTGAAGCATGAATCAGACCTATCTATTGTTTCAGAATTCTACCAATCCATACCATCTAGGAACACACACACACACACACACATGTCCACACTACAAACAATCCCTGCATAACCAAGGAAAAATTAAAGGCATCTCAGAGAGAGGCAATGCCTATGTTGCCTCATCCGTGCAACTTATGTCTTAAGTAGGGAAATGCAAATTAAAAGGGAAACAGAAATTGGGGGTTGCATTTTCTCAAACACTAGTCTTTTTCAGTTTCAGAAATAATTACAGCCGTACTCCTATGATCAGCTTTGTCCACTGAAGGAGAGACAAAGCTCCAGACAAAACCTGGATCGCTTTTCCCTTGTAGCCAGATTGGGTGTAAAGGGACTTGTCAGGCCATGGCTGTTGTTATATGAGAGACATTCTGCAAATGAATGGGGAAAATGATGGGAATCAGATGAAACTCTGAGAACTTATTATAATAAGATAAAACAAAAAACTGTTGACAGTACACAGCTGCGTGTACGCCTGCCCTTCATTCTGTCCTTGCAAAATTGGCTCAGCCAAGTGCAAGATCAATGGTTTGCATTTATTCTGCAGAGCACATTTTGAGCAGCTGCAGTTTAGGAATGGTTCTTCCCGTATCTCCTCTTCTTCTGAAGTTTTGTTAAATTAAACGGGATCTCACTGAGCCCCAAGAGTCACAGTGCCCTGCCCTTCGCAGATAGGCCCTGGTTTAGAAGCTGCCATACTTCTCATACTGCTGCAAAAAGATCAGTGGATGCTGACCCGCAGTGCAACTAGTCCCATACACCCAGGAATCTGCCGGGGAGCGGAAACACACCCGTGACATAAAACTGATTGTTCTGAAATATCTGGATCCAGGTAAATGCATCTCCTTGACTACCAGTTTATTAAGTATAATTCACTGCCATTGTAGTAGGTACCAGAAGGAACAACTCCCAATTGGCCTGGAGTGTAAAGACACAGAAATAAAGAACAAAATGTTTTTACTTACAACTCTTTCATATCAGGTTGAAATATCTATCATATTCTGGGGAAATGGTTTATTAGTTTTGTTCTTATACATATTCATTTTTATTTGAAAGGGAAGGAGAGGGAGAAGGAGCAGGAAGAGGAGAGAGAGAGAGTGAGAGCGAGAGAGAGAGAGAGAGAGAGAGAGAGAGAGAGAAACGGAGATCCTCCACAGGGTGGTTCATTCCTCAAATACCCACAAATGCCAGGGCTGGATCAAGCCAAAGTCAGGTACCTGGAACTTAATCTGGGTCTGCCCCATCATATGAGTGGCGGGGACCCAAGCACCAGAGCCATCACCAGCGATCTCCAGGTGTGCACACTAGCAGGAAGCTGGATCAGCAGTGGAGGCGCCAGGACTCAAATCGATACTCACACATAACATGTGGGTGTCCCAAGCAGCTTCTCAACTCTTGCACCAAATCCCTGCTCTGGAAAAGGACTTTTGAATAAAATGTGGTATTTGAAGATTTAGCACTTTAGTCTGAGCTGATTCTCTAATTCACTTTTAGGAAGCACTCTAATTTTAGTGACTTTATGATACACACCCAAATTAATCCATGAGCAAAACCAAAGTAAGGCTAACATAGTGGAAAGAAAAAATGTAAATATTTTTAAAAACTACAGCATATTTATGGTGCTCACTCTAGATTCATTTTCCTTTCTTATTTTGTTGCACACAATTACCATCTATTTTATTACTGTAAGTCACTGACTTTACCTTTTTCCAGAATTCTCTATATCCAAAGTTGGGAGGAAAAGTGTTTCCAGACTTAGCCCATTATATTTTTGCCTCTCTTTATCTGCTACTGAAAGATGGATACAGTGATAACTTTAAATGGCATCTTCACACAGCTCAGACGTAACTGTTAAGTTCAACAAACTGCTTGTTCTTGAAGATAATCTACTGCTAGAGTCTATCCAAACAATACCAAAATATCTCGCTGCCATTCTTTAATGGGATTGTTTGTTTTTCTCAGGTTTATCGACTCAGTACTTTCAGCCTCAAGGTCTGTTACTGTGTTTCTGTCCATCTGCAGGGTTAACAACTTTCACTACACACATGGACTGTCTCTTACAGTTCTTCCATAGAATGTGGTTGTCCCACATCTGGTTGCTTTAACTGGTGGTTCTTATAGAATAATTTTTGATTTGCTTGACCTTACCATAAAAACAGCAGTGGATACTTGTTGTCTCAGTTCTCAAGACTGTTTAGAATTCGCCAGGCCCAATAGTGTCTTCCTTACTTAAAACTCCTTAGCATAGACTGAGGTGTCAGACTTTTGCTTTTGTTAGTCTTTGATTTCACTGTCTCATTCTAATGCTGATATTAATGTCCAAAATTAATGCCACAGTTTCCCTTTCTTTTAACTCTCTTTATTTTTCAATAACTTAAATTTTCCTTTTGAAAAAAGCTTAATGTGCCAAAAACATTATGGGTTTCTGCAAAGTTTTAATTTTATTTCCAAGAGCTAGAAAAGAAAATATTGATAATTATGTGAATTCCTGCTTCTGTTTATTTGCCATAGTAAACACAGCCTTTTAAGCCTTATTCTACAAGATGCATGTCCTCATTAAAATCAGGTTTCAGTTGGCTTCTGTTGTATCAACTCATGATTAACCACACTAATGGAGAGAAGTAATGGCACGGAAAATTCAATGTGGACAAATCCAAAGAAATTTTGTATATGTTTTCTTAAATTCTGCAGCAGACACACCATCATCAAAATAGTGTTGGGGCATGTGTTGTGGAGCACTGGTTTAAGCTGTCACCACTTGGAAGCCCATTTCCCACTTTGGAGGGCTGGTTCCAGTCCTAGCTGCTCTGTGTCCAATATAATTCACTGTTAAGGAACCTGGGAGGCAGCAGATGATGGCTCAAATATTTGGACCCCTGTTACTCAGGTGAGAGAGTTGGATACAGTTCCTAGTTCCTGGATTTGCCCAGACCTGGCTTCCGCAGTCATTTAGGGACTGAACCAGCAGACGGAAGAAGGATCTCTCCTCTCTCACTCTCTCCAGCCCTCCCTTCCTCTGCTTTTCAAATAAATAAATCAGTCTTGTTAAAAAAATTGTAACACTTAGTCTGATCTGAAATTATTATAGTTCCCCAAAACTATTACTGTTTTGGTGTTTTTTTTTAAAAAAAAAGCAAACTGGAAATGTGATTGATGAAAAGAAGCTAACAGTATATTTAAAAAATTGTCGCAGCTCCACTGAAATGTGGATAAATTATGTGTAAACAATTGGTGGATTTTTACCTAGAAGAAAGTTTGCAGGTAGAAATGCTTGCCTGTGGATGTAAATATGTATCTGTATGTTCATGTATGTACTTAATTTATGTGCAGTTTACATAAATATGCAGAAAAGTTATGACAATATTGTTATGAAGCATTTTCATTAATGATACTTTAATTTCCACATACTTTATAGAATATTCTATACAAACTGAAGGAAAAAGCAACTTAAAATATATATATGGTGGGATCGGGGCTGTGGCTCATTGGGTTAACGCTCTGGCCTGAAACACCGGCATCCCATATGGGAACCAGTTCAAGACCTGGCTGCTCCGCTTTTAATCCAGTTCTCTGCTATGACCTGGGATAGCAGAGGAAGATGGTCCAAGTCCTTAGGCCCCTGCACCCATGTGGGAGACCCAGAAGAAGCTCCTGGCTTTGGATCAGCATAGCTCCAGCCGTTGTGGCCAATTGGGGAGTGAACCATCGGATGGAAGACTCTCTCTCTCTCTCATCCTCTCCTCTCTCTGCCTTTCAAATAAATAAATAAATCTTTCAAAAAATTAAATAAATATGGTAAAAATGATATAAATACCAGAAAAATAAGTAATTCTAAATATTTTCCTCAATGTTTTCAGGCAACATGCATTCCCTCAAAAAAAAAAAAAAAGAAGTAGGAGAAAATCAACTAATCAACTTCTATTGATAATAGGATTATCCTTAGACAATGAAGAAACAAAATATATTAAAAATAATAACCTCTCATAAAAATATGCTAAGTTATTTCATACTCAACAGATCAATCAGCTTTTGAAACAGGTAGATACTTGAAGGAAGAGTGTCATCAGGAAAAGAACTAGAAATTAACATATCTCAAGTCTTCCATCCAGATGATGAGCACTGTCTGTCAGACTCAGAGCCAGGTGGGAACAGGATAAATTGGCTTGCTCCTCAGTGTGAGTCACAACTGATTCAGTTAATTTGACTCAAAAGCAAAAACAACATGTGTATCTCAATTTACTTTTTTTCTATTTTCATTTTTTAAATGAAATATTCTCATGCGTGTTAACTATAATATGCTCATTCAAAACTCAAGATCTGAGAATCTACAAAATATTAACACACAGGAATAAAGCAAACAGTTGTTCTTAATGTTTGTTAAGGTAAAAGCTATTTTTAAAACACAGACTTCCAAGCATCATTGTTACGCCGTTATTTCATTTTAATTCTATCATATGAGTGGCAGCAGGGTACAGTGGTTAGGGTGAGGAGATAGGGTTTGGGGCTCAGACTGTGTGACCTCAATCCTGGCCCTAACACTCTGTAGGACTCTCACCCAGGAAGGAGCTTAACCTGCTTTCAAGCCCCAGCTTCCTTGTCTGCCTTGTGGAATTACTGAGATGACTAAGTGAATACAGGCGCACACACACAAAATCAAATCCTTGCAATTGTGACTGAATATAGGACATCCTTCATAAATATTACCTATCATCCTATCATGAATTGTTCCTTGCCTGATAAAAATGATTTTTTTAACAAGCTAGAGGTTAAAAGCCTGTTTAAAATTTAAAGTAAATCAGAATTATGGTGTATCTCAGTTGAAATCCTCCCCTAAAGCAGTCATTTCTTTTTAAATGAGAGATAAATCAGAACACAGTCACACACACAAAAAGGAAAAACCAAAGTGTCCTTATTATAACTGGATGCACCAAGTATGGCAAATTTAATTCTTAACATCCGTTTCATGGATAACTCCCATTTTTCAAGGTTTATGATTCCGTCATAAAAATTCATTTCCCAAGAAAGCTGGCAAATACATCTCAGTCTGCATGTCATTATTTTTTCATTGCCTGCCATGTAATGTACTGGCTTTACTTATTGGTAACCAAGTCAAAATTAGTTTGTGGGCTTTTTTTTAGAATTTTAAAAGACAGATTGCACAAATTAAAAAACTGATAACAATAGTGAAACCACACAGATAATTTCCATGGGGATTGAATGTGAATGGCTTTCAGACCTCAGGTGAGCGTCTGTGTTGCTGAGAGTCTGTGGCGAAGTCCACACAGGCTGCTGCTTACCCTTGGAGGCGTGCGGTCATCCCAAAGAGGAAGTCAAGGACGGGAAACAGCAAAAACCAAAAACCCCCTTCAGTGATCTCCTATGGCTCCATCATTCAATAGTTCACCCAAATATTCTTGAAAACATTGCCTATTTCTAAATGTTAGTACTTCATGGAATCTCATCTTGCACCTTACTATAACCTATGTAAATCAGAAAGCCCCCTGGTTCTAATATTGTAGAATTTAATACATAAATCTCTTTAGTCGTTAATATAACCAATCCTGCATGGAGTTTGATGTTTGAATCCCCAGTGCACACGTGGGAAACCATTTTCCCTGCTTCTCTGTCTTAGGGTAAGTGAGGAAAACTGCAAGCTGTGTATTCAGGGGTGGGGTCCCTCATCTTATACAAGGCTTTTCCTTTTGCCTTTTGCTAAGGCCTAACAGAGACTAATTGGAATGGTCTGGCCCACTCTCAGTGCAATCATGTATTAATAGGAAAACAGGCAGAAAAGTCATCCGTTTGGGAATTTTGCACAAATATCTCTATTACCTGTGAACGCACTTGAACCTGGGCTGAAGTGACTTGCATGAACCGGCAAGCAGGAACATGGGAAGGGTCAGAAGGCCACATAAGGAACCTGATACATATATTTAAAAATGAAAGGCATCCCGACATAATCATGATACATAATTAGCTTATTGGTAATTACATTACACTGGTAAGGAAGCAATTGCAGCATCAATTTTTCCAGTCATGTAACTTCTCCTATTTAAAATTAAGCAGACAATAAATATAATCCTCAAAGTACCACGGTTATAAAATGTAAGATTTTTATTTTAAAATAATTAGACTCTTACCCTGATCAAAGGGTTTCCCTGGACTCCAGGTGCGGAAATAATCATCCTATGGGGGGAAATAATGTAAATTGAGTATACATGAGTAATTAAAATGTACAGATTCATATAAAATCTAAAATTAAATATATGACACAGAAGCAATATACAAACCTCTACTTCCTGTAATGGCAAGCAGCAAATTATAAAATAAATAAATAAAAAATGAGAAAGAACAAGAGAAAAAGAATAGTTATCAAAAAGAAACACACTGTTTACAAGTTACAGAAGCATCTTTCAATAAATGTATTCATTTTCATTGCAAGACAATGGTTACCTTAACAATTTAACTATTTTTGGTCACCACCTCTCCTAAATGTTATAATCCATGGCTTTCTATTGTAATTCAATGTGTAATATAACATGCAGATAATTATCTTAAACTAACAAGCTATAAAGTATCTTACCAGTTTCCAATTATACAACTTCATTTTCCACTAGCACAATAGTAAATGGAACCATTAATATAAGAAGGAAAATATCAAGTGATTCCGAAGTAGCCCATAGAGTGTAAATATGCTTCATGCAAATCATTCACATGTTAATTGAATATCTAAGGAGTTCATTAAAATGCAACTGGGCGCTTGAAAAAAAAAAAAGCACACCTAATTAAATCCTGCCTAAATGTGAATCTTTAATACAGAAAAGAACCAGTAAAGTATATTTACTTTATTTTTCATAAACCTCAATGTATAACACAAAACTGGAGCAATGTATATTGAAAAGAATAAAAAAAGCAATGCCAAACAGATTAAATCTATTTTATTCTCGTTTATATCACTCTAAAAGCTTCGTAAAAGTACTTCATCCATATCATCCTCTATTGTAAGCAAACACTGTTTCACAGATAGACTAACAAACTGTTTTCACTAGAGCCATCAGCTACAAGAAAGAGGGGCACAATGGTGACACCATAGCATTTACCAGTGCCACATTCTTAGACCCACCAAAGTCTGGCAGGCAAAAGGCCTAGGAACCTGGACAATGCACAAAAGCCATACAGACATCCATTGCATTTTCTTCTAACCTTTTTCAATCCTCTTCCTTTCTTTTTTTTTAAGATTTATTATTTATTTGTAAAAGGCAAAAGATTTATACGATCTGAAGAGAAACTAGAGTATAGATTTATTATTTATTTGAAAGGCAGAACAAGAGTGGATACAGAAAGGGAGAGAGACCTGCCATCTACTAGTTCACTCCACAAACAGTCGCAACACCTAGGGCTGGGCCAGGCCAAAGCCAGGAACCAAGAATTCTATCTGATTCCCCCATGTGGGTGCAGGGGTCCAAGAACTTGGACCATTTTCCACTTCTTCCCCAGGTGCGTTGGTAGGAAAGTGGATCAGAAGCAGAACAGCAGGAACAGGAACCACAGTTCTAATATGGGAGGACGCCATTGCAATCTGTGGTTTACTCAGTTGTACCACTAGGTTGGCCCCCAATCCTCTTGAGAATTTCTTTGCTAGCACTCTCTAGTGTATTAAACAGGGAGTGTAGTGTACACTTTTAAAAAATCTATTTATTTGAAAGGCATAGTGAAAGATAGAGAAATCTCCACCATCCTCTGGTCAAGTGCCCAAATGGCGGCAACACCTGGGGTTGGGAATGGAGGAACCTCGTAGTTGGGAACTTCATCAGTGTCTCACAAAGCATTGGTAGGAACCCCAGTATGTGGGCCATCATCCACCATATCCTAGAATGCACCCTTGCAGGAAGGCTGGATGGGAAGCTGGGGAGCAGAGATGAGAACCAGACACTCTGATACGGGAAAGGAGGATCCCGGTCAGCACTGCACCACGACACACACCCCCATATTTTATTCATGGAAATAAAGGAAATCATTCAACTTATTTATGGAAAAATCTAAATTTTGTTTCAAAGGATTTTCTATTGTGACTAACTGCTCATTACCAACTTCTGCACGCAGACCCAGCCAATTTCAAAAGAAAGAAAAGCCACAGAAGGCATGTTTGGCAGTTGTACATTTATGCCCAGAGTTATCTTAAGTGAGGGGGGTGAATTCTGGAAATCCATGCTAATATTATCTGCATGAAATTATCTGGGTCCATGACTGGATAAAGAAAATGTGGTATTTATACACTATGGAATACTATTCAGCCACAAAAAAGAATGACATCCTGTTTTTTGTAACAAAATGGATGCAACTGGAAACCATTAGGCTTAGTGAAATCAGCCAGTTGAAAGAAGACAACTATCATGTGCATCAACACTTAAGAATAACTGTGCGTTAATTACAGAATTCAACCAATAGTATTAAGTAGAACAAACAAAAAAAAAATACTAGGAGGGATAAAGTATTAAGTTGTTCATCAACAGTCAGGACAAGAGCTGATCAAGTCACTGTTTCTCATAGTGTCCATTTCACTTCAACAGGTTTCCTTTTTGGTGCTCAGTTAGTTGTCACCAACCAGGGAAAACAAATGATATTTGTCTCTTTGGGACTGGCTTATTTCACTCAGCATGATGTTTTCCAGATTCCTCCACCTTGTTGCAAATGACCGAATTTCATAGTTTTTTACTGCTGTATAGTATTCTATAGAGTACATGTCCCATAATTTATTTATCCAGTCTTCTGTTGATGGGCATTTGGGTTGATTCCAGGTCTTAGCTATTGTGAATTGAGCTGCAATAAACATTAAGGTGCAGACAGCTTTTTTGTTTGCCAATTTAATTTCCTTTGGGTAAATTCCAGGGAGTGGAATGGCTGGGTTGAATGGTAGGGTTATATTCAGGTTTCTGAGGAATCTCCAGACTGACTTCCATAGTGGCTTAACCAGTTTGCATTCCCACCAACAGTGGGTTAGTGTCCCTTTTTCCCCACATCCTCAATAGCATCTGTTGTTGGTAGATTTCTGAATGTGAGCCATTCTAACCAGGGTGAGGTGAAACCTCATTGTGGTTTTGATTTGCATTTCCCTGATTGCTAGTGAACTTGAACATTTTTTCATGTGCTTGTCGGCCACTTGGATTTCCTCTTTTGAAAAATGTCTATTGAGGTCCTTGGCCCATCTCTTAAGTGGGTTGTTAGTTTTGTTGTTGTGGAGTTTCTTGATCTCTTTGTAGATTCTGGTTATCAACCCTTTATCTGTAGCATAGTTTGCAAATATTTTTTTCCCATTCTGTCGGTTGCCTCTTCACTCGTCTGTTTCTTTTGAAGTACAGAAACTTCTCAATTTGATGCAATCCCAATAGTTAATTTTGGCTGACTGCCTGTGCCTCTAGGGTCTTTTTTCAGGAAGTCTTTGTCGGTGCCAATATCTTGCAGGGTTTCTCCAATGTTCTCTAATAATTTGATGGTGTCAAGTCATAGATTTAGGTCTTTAATCCATGCTGAGTGGATTTTTGTGTAAGGTGTGAGGCAGGGGTCTTGCTTCATGCTTCTGCACATGGAAATCCAGTTTTCCCAGCACCATTTATTGAATAGACTGTCCTTGCTCCAGGAATTGGTTTTAGATCCTTGATCAAATATAAGTTGGCTGTAGATGTTTGGGTTGATTTCTGGTGTTTCTATTCTGGTGTTTCTGTTCTGTTCCATTGGTCTATCCATCTGTTTCTGTACCAGTACCATGCTGTTTTGATTACAACTGCCCTGTAGTATGTCCTGAAATCTGGTATTGTGATGCCTCCGGCTTTGTTTTTGTTGGACAAAATTGCTTTAGCTATTCGAGGTTGAAGTGAACTTTCTAAAAGCCTATATTGAGGACTGTGGTTAATGCAAGAAGTCATGCACTACTGCTATCACCTTGGGCTATTTTTGGTATTATACCCTTGCCAGCAGCATCATCCAAAAAGATGGGGTAATCATTACAGTAATGATTCCACTCATATAAGCATCAAAGAGCCCTAGAAGACAGACTAGTTATGCAGTTAAAATTGTTAACATTGAAGTTGGGTGATGTGAAAGCAACACTTTTGACACAATACTCCACATTTGAAATACTGAAGATCTGTATAGATTAACAGGGATTAGGTAAACCCAAGAAAATACATCAAAAATTTCACAGGAAATGGAATTCAATGGTATGTTTGTCTTGGTGCACAATATTTTGAAATCCATGCATATAAGGGATCTCCAAAAAGTTCACAGAAGGGTATAATAAGAAAAAATTGTGCATAGATTTCAAAAACATTGTTCCAAGATAAATTTACATTCTAATTCCATTTGCCATGAACTTTTGAAAACAACCTCATATATTAACATAATACCACAGTGAAATCTAATCTGACTGCATTTAATTAATTTTTTCTGGATATTATGACTGTGTTTGGTTAGTTTGGGATATACCTATATAAAAATCTATAATCACAGTTTAAAACATGAACTTGGTTCTTTTGGCTATGTCAAGGGCATCCTCAAAGTGTGGCCACTGCAGGGATCTAATGGTTTGGAAATGCAAAATCCTTTGCCTATTGACTACTGGGCTATTTTTAGAGACACATTCTTAAGTTCTGCAGTCACTGGCCTTGGTTTTCTTGTTTTGTTTGGCTTGGTCTTTGTTGTTGTTGTTTGTTTTTTGCGTTTTCTTGCTTTGCTTCACTAAGTCTAAGGAATTTTTTTCAGGATGAGATAGAACACTGTTTTTACTTACGTGTTCACTTAGGCACAGTATCTTCTATTCCCAAACCACTTGTATAACTACTAAGTGTTTTCGGGCTTCAGTTTAGATCTCATATAAGCCAACCACGGATTCAAGGAACAACTGCAAGAAATGTCCCCAGCTGGAAACATTCAAGTATAGACCACTACAACCAAGCCTAAATAACAAAGACCATGAGAATTTAATAGTGCATAGCTTTGAACATTTTCTACTTAAAGAAATATCAGTTGTTAGTTTTCAAAAAAAACATTATCTTATTAAGAAAATTTGCATGTTATACTATTTCTGTTGTCTTTTTTCTCATTATAATGATGTATCTTTTTTCTGATTTTAAATAAAACAAGTATTTGATAGGGAACACAGTTTCTCAACTTTAGGATTGTTGATATTTTTGGCAGGATAATTCTTTGCTGTGCTGGAACATAGGGGCACCTGCTTTGTCTACACCCATGAGATCCCAGCAGGGACCTTCCCCAAGGTATGGCAAACAAATGTCACCAGATACTGCCACACGTCCTCTGGGGGAACAGCACCCATTTGAGGACCATTTGTGCAGAGTTATTATTGGGAAAAACAGAAACAACAATGAGTCCAAATACCCTGCAACAGGAACTGCTCCCAGTAACAGATTTTCTCCGCAAGTGCTTTATAATAGGAAAGCAGTGGGTGATGGCCCAATTACTAGGGCCCGTGCAATCCACATGGGAGACCCCAAATAGTGTCCTGGTTCCTGGCTTCTGCCTAGCCCAACCCCAGCTGTGGTAGCCACTGGGGGAGTGAACCAGCAGATGGAGATGGATCTCTATCCCTCCATAAATGTGCCTTTCAAAAAAATAAATCTTTAAAAAAGATTGACAGGATATCCTTAAATATTTTCAGAACTAACTTGTATATATGATTACTAAATCTGGAAACCTTAGTCTCAGAGAAAGAAAAAAATATTCAACTATAACACTGCCAACTATATGTATTGACAGTTTATCATTACAATGATTATCTTTGTAATATCCTAAAGTTGAGAAACTGTGCTCCCTATCCAGATACTCATTTTATTTAAAATCAGAAAAAAGATACATCATCATAACAAGAAACTAGACCATTGAAATAGAGTAACATGAAAATTTTCTTACTATGATAATGTTTTTTAGAAAGCTGTAATACACAACATTATAGCATCAACTCCACACTATAAGCAAAAAGGAGAGAATCTCTTACAATAGTACTGTCTTAGATTTTATTTAAATCCATAGATTCCCCTGATATCACATTCCTTGCTCTTAAGTCATTTAGAATTATATCTTATTATATTAATATTTATGAGTTCATGTTTAATGTGATGTACTAATTTTATGTTTTTTTCCCAAAATTTTTATACTTCCCCTTGACAGATTTTATTTTAAAATTATTTTCTAGAATTTTTTAAAATGTTATCTAAAAATTCCATTTTATTCACATAAGTGTCTGTAAGATTCTTTAATTTTTAACTTTAATTTGTTTTTAACAGATTCAATGTGATTTGTAGATACAATTCTAGGAACATAATTGATACCTCCAAAAGCAATAGTGCTTTATCAGTGATCTCAGTCATATAACAATTATCTCAAATTGCATATTAACTAGCATCAAAAAATTAAGCAAATGCCAGGGATGAGCACTTAGCCTATGGATTAAAATGTCCATGTCCCACATTCGAGTGCCTGCGTTTGATTCCTAATTCCAACTCTGGACTCCAGCTTCCTGACAATGCAGACCCTGCAGACAGTGGATGGAGGGAGGGGAGAGCAATTGCATTCCTCTCACCCACATGGGATAGCCACATGGGATAGCCACATGGGATACCCGGATAGTGTGTCTGCTCCCGACTTCAATCCCAGCAATTGTGGACATCTGGGGAGTGAGCCACCAGAAGGAGGTTGCCTGTCTCTCTCTATCACTCCAATAAAGAAAAAAGAAAGTTTGAGAAAACATCAAAAGCAATATGAAGGTTTAAGGATCATCTGATCTGGATATAAATGTCCAAATTCTAGCTTAACAATTTTAATTAATGAATTAGAGTGAGATATATATATATATATATATATATATATATATATAGCCAGCACCGTGGCTCATTTGGTTAATCCTCTGCCTGCAGCACCGGAATCCCATATGGGCACCGGGTTCTAGTCTTGGTTGCTGCTCTTCAAGTCCAGCTCTCTGCTGTGGCCCGGGAAGGCAGTGGAGGATGGCCCAGGTGCTTGGGCCCCTGCACCCGCATGGGAGACCAGGAAAAGCACCTGGCTCCTGGCTTCGGATCGGCATAGTTCCATCAGTAGAGGTCATTTGGGGGGTGAACCAACAGAAGGAAGACCTTTCTCTCTGTCTCTGTCTCTCTCTCTCTCTCTCTCTCTCTCTCTCACTGTCTAACTCTATCTGTCAAATAAATAGATAAAAAAAGAAAATACTGATTAAACTGATATCGTATGAGAAAATGGAATTTTTCAATAAAAGACATGGTGTTAGGAAGAAGATGACAACACATAGTTGTGGGAAAGCCTCTTTTGGTAATTCTATTGTGACTCCTGCTGCTTGATACCAAATGAACACACAGTCTGATCTAATTAAAGTTCCAAGGTCATATCATAATGTTATTTTATTTCAACTCTTCCAACAAACATTTATTGTGCTTCCAATAGATGTTAAGGAAAAGGTGATTCAGTGGTGCATGGAGTGTTACTTTGAGGAGAACACACTCTAAAGTGAGAGCCAGAGGTACTCAGAATGGACCAGGCAGGTGGAGAGAAACCTGCTCAAAGCCTGATGGAAGAAAGGTGAGACAAGAAAAGAACCTCATGTTGCACCTGAGAAGTTTTCAGTGAAGGCGACTTGCAAACATGTGCATACAGAACACAGAAACCCAGCAAGCTGACTTCCCAGGGTCTCCAAAATATTATCTGATCTTCCCTAATTTAATCTGTGATAGCACAGAGGAGATAATTCTCCAGAGGCTCTCTTCCAGTTGTTTTCCTTACTGTATGGGGGGTCATGGAAAATGGGTATTATGAAAAAAAAATCTATGCATGAATTTCAAAATGTTTTTCCACCAAAATAAACTTATATTCCCATTCCATTTTTTTCCAGGAATTTTTTGAAGATCACATATATAGAAACCAAGTCAGTTTCTCCTCCTGGATTTTTGTTTCATCCCTACTCATCAGGTTCCCTGAATCCAAACCTGCCTGACTTCCCAAACATGGCCTGTATTTGGTTACCTCCTGCTTCTGAGAAACCATCACTAATAACCAATTCCTTTTTTGTACAACCCTGTATAAGACAAGAAAAAGGGCCCTAATCTCATATGTAGGGTGTAATACACACACACACACACACAATTAGGTGGAGTGTTTTGGGCTACTGATCCTCTTTCCGAGAAGGAAAGATTGTATCAGAAGTCTGGAGGTAATATGTTCTATGTATTTTCAAGCATTAAGTCAACCAGTAAAATGTTTATATTTAGGGGAAATGCGAAATTCATAAAAAATACTGATTATTAACCTTTCTAGAACCATTCTATATTGTTTTTAAAATCTTCAGGGTCAAAGCATGGTAAGCTGTTATTCTACTTCTTTTAAGATTTGCTTTTTTAGAGATTTATTTATTTGTCTGAAAGGCAGAATGACAGAGACTGAGAAGAGGAGAGAGCAAGAGTGAGAGCGACAGGGAGAGAGATCTTCCATTGGTTGGCTCACTACTCAAATATCACAACAGTTGGAGCCAAGTCAAATCAAAGCCAGGATCCCAGAGTTCCATCCTGGTCTCCCACAGGGACGGCAGAGGCCCAAGTACTTAAATCAACCTCCACCACCTTCCCAGGTGTACTAGCAGGGAGCTGGATCAGAAGTGGAGCAGCTGGAACTGGAACCAGCTCTCCAATACAGGATGCTGATATCATAGTCTTTGGCTTAACCTACTGTACCACAAAGCCAAGCCCTATTCCACTTATTGACAAACATTTTGTGAATATTTTTATGTACACAGAAATAAAAAAGCCTGATGATGATTGCGTGAATATACTGAGTGGCTTGGAAGCAAATTTCACAGGATTCCTGTATCTTGTGATTGTGATCCTGCAAATATTGATACAAAACTAAGTTTCCTTACTAAAATTAACTCATCCTCTACTCTATTTCAACAACTCAGCTAAATCATGAGACACTTCTAGTTCTAAAGCTAAAACATAGCAGTGCAAATCTGCTTGTGTTTTTGAAATCATTTCCACATTGCAACAGTCTCTTCTACATGTTTGGTCCTAGTATGGGAAGAATTGTGAGGGCAATAATCAAGCCAGCACATTTCTCAAAAAGGAAACATTCCTGATGTAGTAGGACTTAACATATAGCTTGATCAGAAGAAAGAGCAAGTGCAGGTTTCTCCGGGGTGAAGGAGTTACCTCTCTGAGACATACTGTCTGTTTCAGATCCCCACGTGCCACTTTGCTACCCAGGCAGCACTCATTATCCTGGAATCCTGAGCAAGTTCCTATCACATTTTGTTGTCATTTTTTTGGAAAACACTTTGTATTTCCAGACTCACCAGAGATTAGGCATATAAATAAAATGAGGCATGTGAAAATGACAGCACCATTGGAATAATTTTTCAGTTCCCTTTAAAATTATCTACAGAATGGGCTTCGACTCTTCCTGAATACATAGAGAACATGTGCTTTTGGTTACTTTTCCATTGAAATACAGATCATAGGATCCATCCATATGATGGAAAGACAGGAGATATGCATTGCTTCAATAAATAAAATAAGGAAATGTGGATAATGGGGATCTTTACCAGAACTAAGAGGATGCAAATATACATGAAGAAATCGTGCAGATATTTTTCCCTTATCCTATACCAGGAACAGTTGTAAGCACTCTAATTCCAACATTCAGAAGATCTAAGTGATGCTAATGATATCCTCATTTTACAGATGTTGATATAAAGCAGAGATAGAGTAAATAACCTGTGAAAGTTTGATCTTTTACCAAAATAGACTTTTACACTATTCTAACCGGTACTCTCCCCACAGAAAAGAAGGCTCATAGGACGTGAGAAAACACTATTTTATGGAATATGTTAAATGTAATCAAAAATTAAAAATAATAAACAAATAAGGAAAAAAGATCTTTTGTAGAGGAAAAGAGGTGTTTAATGTTCTGAATCTGTGTGATTCAATTTCAGAATCTTAAGGAAGGTCTATAAACTTCCCAAGTATTTCATTTCAACTTTCTGACTATCAGCATATCATCTAGGTTTGCATATAATCCACAGATGAGTTTACCATATTTTCAGAACAAGACATCATGATATATAATCTGAAAGTAGGGAAGATTATGATTCTAAAAATGATGTATTATGCACAAAAATGTTGTAGACACAGGTTGCTATTCCATGATCCCTGATTTAAAATGAAAATCAAAAGCTAAATTAAAGTTCAGCGTCTCTAAGCACTCCAAAGGTTGCTCAGATCAGTAAATCAAAACTGCACCATGGGGCAGGCTTTGGGACAGCGTTAACCTGTCACACGACGCATCTGCATCACAGTATCCAAGTGCCATGGTCTGAGTTCTAGCTCTGCTTTCCATTACAGCTTCCTGCTAACATGCACCTGGGAGGCAGTAGGTAATGGCTCAAACAGCAGGGTCCCTACCGCCCATGTGGGAGACCTAGACTGAGTTCCTGGCTCCCAATTTTGGCCCAGCCCAGACCTAGCCATTGCTCGCATTTGGGAAGTAAACTAGTAGATGGGAGAGCACTCTCTTTCTCTGTCCCTCTGCTTTCTAATGAATTAATTTTTAGATAAATTAATAAATAAATGAATGAATGAAGCTACTGTTTAGCTGTTAGACAAAAATAACAATATGTCTTATTTATTTTACATTCCTATGGAATTTATTACAGCATTTTAAGTGTTTATAACTCATAATTTTTAAAGCCTCTATGAAAGTAAGTATTGAAAATAGATCAAATATGAGAATGTTTAATCATATCATGAAATGTAAATAAAATATATAATCTATAAATGTTTAATGCATGATATCTATTGTCAGTGAAAACGAAATGCTGTTGGAATCACAAAGTAAATATTTACAGATTAGATAAAACTTACTCATCACAAACAAAAGAAAAATAATATTTATATTTATTCAAGAATGTACCATTAAAGTGCTTTAGTGGTTAATTATTGAGTCAAGAATATATTTCTGTGCTATTTTTTCTTCAGCAGCAAAATAATCTTTCAGATTCTAGGCTGGTTGGGTAGTAGGAAATGGACCAAAGCACATGGACAACAGAATTTAAACACATGTTTATCTGGGTGCAAAAAAATTTTGAAATTCATGCACAATTTGTTCATAATATGCAACCATGAACTTTATGAAGACCTTATAATAATGGATTTCAAAAAACAATTTTGCACCAAAGTAAATTTAATTTTAACTACATTTTCCACAAACTTTTGACATACCTTCATATGCATAAATGATCTTAATTATTTAACTAGGTATCTTTTATTATGGTTAATATCTATGTCTACCATCATTTTCATCTTTAATTTTTTAAAGATTTATTTACTTATTTATTTGCAAACCAGAATTACAGAGAGGGAGGGAACAGAGAGAGAGAGAGAGAGAGAGAGAGAGAGAGAATCTTCCATCCTCTTGTTCACTCCCCAAATGGCCAAAATGGCCAGGGCTAGGCCAGGCCAAAGTCAGGAGCCAGGAGTTTCATCAAGATCTCCCACATGGGTGGCAGGGGTCCAAGTAATTGTGTCATCTTTTGCTTCCTTCCCAGGTGGATCAGCAGGGAGCTAGATTGGAAAGGAGCAGCCAGGACTCAAACTGGCACCCATATGGGATGCTGGCACTGCAGGCAGCAGCTTAACCTGCTACTCCACAATGCGGGCCCCAACATCCTTACCTCAAAAAACAAACTAGAAAATCTTTTGTTCACAATGAACTTTGCTTTTTGTTTTTAAGCCAAATTTTATCTACTTTCATGAATTTTATTACTTCCTTCTTGCATGTATAAATTGAGATTTTGATTTGTAGCTGCTATTAAATGTAGCAATAGTACATTCAGTTCACTGACCTCTAAAATCTTTTAATCAAAG
Organism: Lepus europaeus; assembly: GCF_033115175.1. NCBI lineage: Eukaryota > Metazoa > Chordata > Mammalia > Lagomorpha > Leporidae > Lepus > Lepus europaeus. The sequence goes on along the minus strand of NC_084834.1, from coordinate 14,108,026 downwards.
TACATTTTATGCTTATCATAGAAGATATGCTTGTTACTCTTATCTTTTATTTCCTCTTCAGCATTATTTTGATATAACACTTTCTAAAATGACTCGCTCAACTAAAATTTAGTGGAATGGAACTGACATTTAGTCTAGCATATAAGAAGTTGGTTGAGATGCCCATGTACCAGACCAGTGTGCCTGGGTTTGATACCAGCTCTGGCTACTGACTGATTTCAACTCCCTGTCTGTATAGACCTTAGCAGGTAGCAGTGATGGCTCAGGTAGCTGGGTTCCTACAAGTCCTGGGGAAATCTGGATTGAATTAGCAGCTCCTAGCTTTATCCAGCTCACCCTCTGCCCCACAGCTGGAATCACCCTCATATAACAAAAAAATTAATGGAATTTATGTGTCTTGGGATTTGTCCCCATATTTAAGTTTCAGATTTTTTTTTTTTTGAGATTTGAAAAAGTAAAATTTACTAGAGTCAAAGACCTCAGCCAGAGCATTATGGAGGGGGGCTTCCAAGAGGAAAAAAAACCAAAGTGGTCCCTGGCATTTTTTAAGCAAATTTTTTATTTTGGATAGCATGGAAATCTAACTTTATTTTTTTATAAATTTAATTTTTATAAATTAATTTAATTTTTATAAATTTTCAAAGTACAACTTTTGGATTATAGCAGCTTTTCTCCCCATAACCTCCTACCCACCCACAACGATACCATCTCCTACTCCCTCTCCCATCCCATTCTTCATCAAGATTCATTTTCAATTATCTTTATATACAGGAGATAAACTTAGCATATACTAAGTAAAGATTTCAACAGTTTGCACCTACACCAAAACACAAAGTATAAAGTACTGTTTGAGTACTAGTTATACCATTAATTCACATAGTGCAACACATTAAGGACAGAGATCCTACATGGGGAGTAAGTGCACAGTGGCACAGTGACTCCTATTGTTGATTTCACAATTGACACTCTTGTTTATGGCGTCAGTAATCACCCGAGGCTCTCGTCATGAGTTGCCAAGGCTTTGGAAGCCTCTTGCGTTCACCAACTCTGATATTATTTAGAAAACACCATAGTCAAAGTGGAAGTTCTCTCCTCCCTTCAGAGAAAGGTACCTCCTTCTTTGATGGCCCATTCTTTCTACTGCAATCTCAATCACAGAGATCTTTCATTTAGGTCATTTTTTGCCACAGAGTCTTGGCTTTCCATGCCTGAAATACTCTCATGGGTTTTTAGCCAGATCTGAATGCCTTAAGGGCTGATTCTGAGGCCAGAGTGCTGTTTAGGACATCTGCCATTCTAAGAGTCTGCTGTGTATCCCGCTTCCCATGTTGGATCATTCTCTCCCTTTTTAATTCTATCAGTTATTATTAGCAGACACTAGACTTGTTTATGTGTCCCTTTGACACTTAATCCTATCTTTATGATCAATTATGAACTTAAACTGATCATTTTGACTAATGAGATGCATTGGTACATTGGGATTGAATTGAAATCCCCTGGCACGCTTCTAACTCTACCATTGGGGATAAGTCCGATTGAGCATGTGCCAAACTGTACATCTCCTCCCTCTCTTATTAGCACTCTTGTATTTAACAGGGATCACTTTTTAGTTAAATTTAAACATCTAAGAATAATTGTGTGTTAATTAAAGAGTTCAACCGATGGTATTAAGTAGAACAAAAAAATACTGAAAGAAATAAAATAGTAAGTTGTTACTCGACAGTCAGGACAAGGGCTGATCAAGTCATTGTTTCAAAAGAGGAAATCCAAATGGCCAACAGGCACATGAAAAAATGTTCAGGATCACTAGCAATCAGGGAAATGCAAATCAAAACCACAATGAGGTTTCACCTCACCCTGGTTAGAATGGCTCACATACAGAAATCTACCAACAACAGGTGCTATTGAGGATGTGGGGAAAAAGGGACACTAACCCACTGTTGGTGGGAATGCAAACTGATAAAGCCACTATGGAAGTCAGTCTGGAGATTCCTCAGAAACCTGAATATAACCCTACCATTCAACCCAGCCATTCCACTCCCTGGAATTTACCCAAAGGAAATTAAATTGGCAAACAAAAAAGCTGTCTGCACCTTAATGTTTATTGCAGCTCAATTCACAATAGCTAAGACCTGGAATCAACCTAAATGCCCATCAACAGAAGACTGGATAAAGGAATTATGGGACATGTACTCTATAGAATACTATACAGCAGTAAAAAACAATGAAATCCATTCATTTGCAACAAAATGGAGGAATTTAGAAACATGATGCTGAGTGAAATAAGCCAGTCCCAAAGGGACAAATATCATTTGTTCTCCCTGATCGGTGACAACTAACTGAGCACCAAAGGGGAAACCCATGGAAGTGAAATGGCCACTATGAGAAAAAATGACTTGATAAGCACAGTTTTGAAAAACAAAACAGCCAACAGATTAACATTCAGTTACAAGGAGAGGACAAAACCCTTTTTGCAATCCTTTATCCTGTCTGGCTTGCTCAAGATAAACAAAAGAGCCATCACAAAGGTGTGATACCTAACTTGTTTTACAATAAACTGTGAGCTCAGGAGAGTGGAGTCACCACACCTCTGCTCTTTTCATAATAAGACTGGAAACTTCCAAGGAGTGGGCAGGCAGGCACTTCCTACCTTGCTAAGGATAACTTTTGGGAGGCGGGACATTTTCCACCCTCAGTTTCCAGATTGCCTATTAGACCACTTCAGACTTTTAAAACATTGGAATAGTAATACATCCTAGATTTTTAAAATGGCCCTATTTACCAAAATGCCAAGTGAATGTTACCAGTATCTATAAAGGATGGTATATAAGATAGTAACTCAAAACAGTCTCCAGCAATCTGCTTGATTCTCTGTGTCCTCCTCCCTTTTTTAGAAAGGGTAAGTGAGTTGTCTACAGTTACATAATGAGCCGCACTTAAATTCTTGGCTTAGAGCAATAATTGTCTTACAGTTTCTGATGTTATGAAGTCCAAGTGCAGCGTAGCTCAGTGCTGCTGCTTCCAGGCCTCCCACAAGGCTGACACCAAGGTGTCCATTAGGACGGCATTTCCATCTGAAGTTTCCATCAAGGGAGGACTGTCCTCCACTCCTTCAAGTGTTTTGGGGAACATTTTGTTCCTTGCTAAATGTTGGTTTGAAGGCTTCATTTTTTTGACAATGCAGCCCCACATCTTGCTGTAAGAGCCTTTCCATAGAGCTCACACCTGAGCTTCCTTTTGTGTGGGCAAAGTGAGAGAGGATGAGGAATACACATTTTTTAAATCATGTAAGAATGGAATACCATTGTTGTTGCACTGTGTTGCTGCAGCTAAGTTACGGAATCCAGCCCAAATTTGAATGTGGCACAGCAGGTCAAGTCACGGAGACACTGGAATCCTTATCAGAGTCTCAGCTCAAGGGCCAGTGCAAGTCTCAGCTGCTCCACTTCCAATTCAGCTCCTTGATTATCTCCAATTCAGCTCGTTCTCCACATATTTTAAGAAGGTGCACTTGTTTATTTGAAAGACATGTGAAAGGCAGAAATGCAAGTACTTGAGCCACCTTGTGCTGCCTCCTGGGCACATTAGCAGGGCACTGGATTGGAAGTGGAGGTGAGACTCTAGTGCAGGCCCTCTGGTAAGGAATGAGAGCAGCCCAAGCAGTGGCTTATCCTGCTGCACTTCAGTACCCTCCTCACCATACCCCCATCATTTTAATGAGATGTAATCAATCTAGTCATTACTCAAACATCTTTTCTCCCAAGAAACTGAGAATACTGTAGCTAATTTGATAGCTTGGAAAATTAAAGTGAAATATTTTAGCTTATGGTAAAGGCAGGAGATTTGGCTTGTGACAAAGAAAGTAGATATAATATCAATATCCTACTTCTGGTTTGCACATAATTTAGGACACATATCAGTTCATTCTTTCTTCCCTTATCTACAGTTACCAAGTGACCATCAATAAATGAAGCCACAAAAAGAAAAATGTGTTTACATATTTCAAAACATAAAAAGCAGGTGCCAGTGCTGATGTGTAGTAGGCTAAACCTCCACCTGCAGTGGCGGCATCCCATATGGGCGCTGGTTCTTGTCCCAACTGCTCCTTTTCTGATCCAGCTCTTAACTACGGCCTGGGAAAGCAGTAGAGGATAGCCCAAATGCTTGGGCCCTTGCACCCATATAGGATACCTGTAAGAAGCTCCTGGCTTCAGGTCGGCTTAGCTCCGGCTGGTGCAATCATTTGGGGAGTGACCAATGAATGGAAGACCTCTCTTTCTGTCTCTCCCTCTCTTTGTAACTCTGCCTCTCAAATAAATAAATTAAAAATCCTAAACAAAACATATGAAAATGAACCCAAGATCTAAAAAGAAATAAATCATGAAGCCATGAAAAGACATGGAGGAAACAAATGCATGCCACCAAGTGAAAGACGCCAATCAAGACAGTACATAGCTCTAAGCATGTGACATTCTGGACAAGGCAAAACTGAAACTTTCACAACAGCAAGAGATTCAGTGCTTGACAGGATGTAGGGGAAGGAGGGATGAATAAGCAGGACATGGAAGACTTAGGGGGAGGGAAACCATCCTGTGTAAAACCATCAAGGTGGATATCTGCCATTCTGTCTTTGGCCAAACATAGACACCACAGAGTCAAGAGTGAGCCATAACGTAAACCTTGGACTTCAAATGATAGCGTTGTGTGAGCTCAGAGTCATCAGCTATCACAGATGAGCTGCTCTGTTGGACGTGGATAAGGGTGGAGGTTGTGCACGTGTGGGAACTGGCGGTACATGGGAAATCTCAACATTTGTCTCTCAGTATTGCTGGGATCCGAAAACTACTCTACAGAATACGGTCTCGTTCAATTTTTAAAAATGAATCAAAATAAAATTTTATAACACAGGTAATAGTAGTGTTATATATTTTGTAGCTCTAATTACTATAATCCACATACAATAGAAGCCTATATAAAAATTATACCCTTTATGTCTACCAGTAGCATCTAACATAATAAATGGTCTACAAAATAAACAAATTATAAGCAGTGAAAACTGTTTATTATCTTAGGTATCTACTAATAAATTAGGCATATGCTTTGAGTTTTTTATATTAATAAATATAAAAGCCAAATGTGTAACCCAGGGAGCTGGATCAGAACCAGAGCAACCTGGACTCAAATCAGCACACTGATATGGATGCTAGCATTGAAAGTGGTAGCTTAACCTGCTGCACCACAACGCTGGCCTCCTCATATATGATTTTAAAATATCAGTTTTGAAAGGAAGCTCATTTTGTAATTTTAATTAGTTAATTAATTTAAGAAGTAGAGAGATACCTACTGACAGCTACCTTCTGCTGATTCTCTCCTTAAATGCCCCGAGAGGTAGGCCAGGAGCTTAAGAACTCCATCTACGGTTCTGATGAGGGCGGCAGGAGCCCAACCACTTGATCTGTTAATGTGGCCCCCAGGGTCTCCATTAGCAGGAAATTGGAGTCAGGGGTCAGAGCTGGGAATCAAACCCAGGTACCGTGAAGTGGCATGCAGGCATCCTAACTAGGGTCTTAGCCACTAGACTAAATGTCTGCCCCTCATCATCCTTAATACAACTGAAAAGACACATTTGAAAGGATAATCATTCTAAACTTTTCACAATTCTTTGGATTTTACTAATTCTGCATTGTCTACTTTTTTGCACTTATCTGATCTTATTCTAAAAGGAAAGGGAAAAAAATCCAAATAAAGGGTGCATGAATGGAACTAGAAAGGAAATGTACAAGATGTTCTTACCTAATTGTGTCTTGTAGCTGAAATTACCAGAACATTTTTAAGAGAACAAAATTCCCTTTAGAACAATCTTGCGTTCAGAACTGCAATATCTATATTACATATTTTTTAAAAGGCAAGTCCCCTACACCTAAATCAGAGAATACACAACTCTTACCCTTTTTTCCTTTGCAATAAAAACAAATAATTTTCTAGTATGATTTCACAGTAATGTTTAGCATTATATTTGGCTTTACTGGTGGTGCTCTGTGCTCCATATTTCCACTTTAATAAGTTCTAAAGTTCAGTAATTTTTGAATACCATGGAAGAAAAGAGTAATACTAATAACCATCATATACAGTTTCTATATTTAGTTTCATTATTTGTTACAGTTACAAATTGCCTGTGAGTCAATGTATAGAAAGAAGAGAGGAAACCATGCAGAAGGAAGGATGGAAAGAGGAAGGAAGATAGGGAGGAAAGAGGGAGAGATGGAAAGAAAGATGAAGAGAGGGAGGGGAGGAGGGGGCAGGGAAAGAAGGAAGGAAGGGAGACAACGCAACACACATGCATTTAGTAACAGGCATTGTTAGCCACCAGCCACCACCAAACGGAAATATGCAGACATGGTCCGTCTCTGTGCATAGCTTAAGATCCATCCAGAGATAATCACGGTGGCTGCTCTGTGCGTAGCTTAAGGTCCATCCAGAGATAATCACGGTGGCTGGACAACAAAGCGAGACACAGTGTGGTCAGCTTGCCTCTGATTTGGCTGCATCAGAATACATGCATCAGCGCTGTAGCTTGAAAGCTGGCAAACTGTGATGGTTTGTGCAGAAACAATAGCAAATAAAAAGTCCTGGAGAGGCACAAACAGAAAGAGAATTCTGGAAACTACAAGTGTTCAGAATTATCAGCTCATAATGTAAGTGAGTGTCTAAATAGCTGTGTGTGGGGGGTGGTAGATGGGTGGGTGCATGTGCATGGGGGACCATGTGTACTAGCCAAGAAGATGGTTGGGGAGGGTCTTATATTACCAGCAGGGTACACAGATACAGGCAAGAAAACTCATTTTTATCAGTTTCTGTCCTGTAAGACACATGTTTTTCTGTATTTGCAGATTTAAAGCAAGTTGAAGTGTCATAACGTTGCCAAATGGTTTCTGAAAAAAACCAACACATTAGTATATTTCCATGAGTCCTTTACACCTAGGTAAGGGTCCAGGCACTAAGTATCAGGGAACAATAAAAATAATAGCACGCAGTCTCTAATATACTCAGCCCCACACACCAATCACTCTTTGGAAATTGTAATTACCCTGATTGTCATTTCCCATTTATCTCAATTTACCAATATGGAGAAGTTAAATGAGTCCTCATTTCCAGGGTACATCAGAGACTGGACTCCAACCCAAACCACCTATTTCTATAATCCATTCTCAGCCATTTTATTATGGAGAACTTCAAAAAATTCATGGAAATGAAATTAAAAGATGCATTTATTCCGGAGCAAATAATTTTGAAATCCATGTATGGTGTTTATATAATACATATTCCATAAAATTTTTGAAGACTGCTCATGTGTTTAAATCTCTTGATTTCTTTTCTCTCTCTCTTTTTTTTTGTTAGTTCATTTTCTAGTGCAAGTAGAAATCCATTGTGCAAACTAATCTAAGAAATCCAAGCCAAATTAGTATTTATCACTTGTTTATTTAGCAAAAAATTTATTGTCTCTGATAGTCCAAAAAAGTAAAATCAGTGGACAAGACAGAAACTTCCCTTGCCTTCTCAGAGCTTAGAGTCTGACTCCAGTGCTAAATCCACCACATAGTTGTACACAGTTTATGAATAAAGGACATGTTCCACAATCTTGGGAGGAAATCTACTTTTCTGAATTATTGACTTTTGATATTACCATTTAATTGTTTACTTCTCCAAATGGCAATTGGGCAAATGAAAAATAAAGAAAGATGATCCCTAGCACTCATAAAAGTGTATGACAGGTGGGAGACTGACATAGCTGTTACGATGCCTCTTGAGGTGCCTGCCCTCAGTAACTGGAGGGCCTGGGTTCACATCCTGCCTCTGCTTCTGATCCAGCTTCCTGCTAATGCACACTCTGGGAGGAAGTAGTGATGGCTCAAGCACTTGGTTTTTTTGTCACTCACAGTGGGAACCCAGATTAAGCTCTGGGCTCGCTCTCTCTCTCTCTCTCTCTTTCTTCCTTTCTCCTCTCTCTCGGTCTTACTCTCTTTCAAATAAAAATGAAGCAATAAAATATTTTAAAAATAACAGTATATGCACAGAAATCTTAGACATTGGCTCAAAGATACTGTCAAATATAAAGAGAAAACATCTGTGTTCAGAAGGACACTCTGAAAACACAGATAAAAATTTTGTTTCTTTTCCCTATTCACTAAACTAGCTTTCAAAACTTTCAAAACTATTAATGACTTCTCAAAGCTTCCCATAAATTGTTTTGTCAGTATCCATTCATGAGGAATGACCTATATCCCTTGATAGAACCTAATTTATGCTCCCTGCTGTATTTTCTTTGAACATTCCTGGATTTAATTATCTGGAATAAACTGTTCCTTTGATGAGAAATAGTATTTCTTGATTTTAATCCATATCTACAGAAATTTAGAACTAAGACCTACAGAAACAGGGATAATCTTGATAGACTAAACATACCAAGAAAATAAATGTCCATGAAGCATGATGAAGAGAGCCATTTTTTTAGTTCTTTTAATCAGCAACTAGATGCCAAGAACACATAAGAAGGAAAAAATATCAAATGCAATAGCCAATTTTTCTGTAAATGTGTGATTAATATTGCCAGTCAATTGAATCTTGTAAGCAGTTTAGAATGTTGTTAATTACAGTCCAGGGGAAGGCAAATTCAATATCAAACACTTTCAAGCAAAAGTAAATGGGATTTTATGGTGTTGGCAACTGTAATGTGTTTTAAGCAGTGCTGAGCTACTTCATACATTAGCATAGTTGTTTATGGATTTAGTGATATGATATTTAAAATGTACTCTAATGTGGGTATTAAATTAGATCAGACATGTTTACCAGTTTCAGGGTGGGAGGCGAAATGTGTTACAAAGATAAAAGGATTCAGACAGTTGAAAGAGCAGCAAGTAGAGTTAAAAATCCCAATGATGAAGAATGCAAGAGAATCTGCTCTCTGCAGGGAGCAGGCGATCTCTTGCAAAGCACAGAGACGGCGATTTGCCTTTCACAAATACTCTCCGCTCCTACCATGTTCCAAACCTGACCACCTGCCATAGCTTTCAGGCTTACACAGGACTATATCTGCACCTGACAGTCACCTGCTCACCCTGTAGGAGTCATCACATTCCCAACGGGGAGAGGGCGATTGCCTGGTGTTTCCCTTGTCATCCCCAGCCAGGGACCTATGCTCTTGGCAGGGGAAGTAACAGGGCCAAAGAGTGCAGGTGCATGCAGGAATGCACCTGGAAACCTGTGGTCCCGCCTGATGGGTATTCTCTTTGTATCTCAAGTGTCCCCTGAGATCATGCAATCAGCCATTCCTAAGGAGCAAACACGGCAACGCTGAGTAGTACAAGACTTGAGAGTGGAAAAGAGCCTGTCTCCTATCTCTGTGCAAGAGCAAAACATAAAGCAGGGGAATTTAAGACCACAGGCCATTTTAGGAAAGCAGAGCCCTTTGTAGGATGTCAATGTCCCATTGGGAAATCCACGGGGCAGCTTGTGGGACTGGATTAAGGGTGAGACCTAGAAAAGTGAGTAGAAGGATGAAAACATCATCCACCAAGCAATTTTGCACCAGGTTCAGGACGGAAAGAAAATCAAAAACCCCCAGCACAGTGGATGACCTCATCTCAGGGAGGAACGAAAGGAACATGCACACGGGACAGCTAAGGAGCTGTCCTCTCTACTTGGCTTGATGACAAGGACCTGGGCCTACGGCAATGCTTCTTCAATCCCTGCTGCCCCTGCTAGCCCAGAATTTTGAGGCTGCAATAGTGTAACGGAAACATTAGAAATGATACGGAACCAGGCAAAAGTTCCAGCCCTGGAGGTGGGTGTTGTGGCACAGTTAAGCTGCGACCTGTGACACTGGCATCTCACATGAGCAAGGATTGGAGTTTCAGCTGCCCTGCTTCTAGTCCAACTCCTTGTTAATGAACTTGGGAAGGCAACAGAAGATGGCATGAGTGCTTGTGTCCCTGCCACCCACATGGGAGACCGGATGGAGCTCCAGGCTCCAGGCTCCAGGCTTCATCTTCATCCAGCCTCAAGACTTATGGCCATTTGGTGAGTGAACCAGCTGATCAAAGATATCCCCCCTTTCCTCTTTCTCTCCCTCTTTCTTCTCTTTTTAAATAAATAAATAAATATTTACTTTAAAAATTTATAGTTCAGTAATAACTGGTGGAGGTCAGTTTAAAAAGCCACACACCTTTGGCTTCTGTATATTAAACTGAAAAACTGGATAGTGTTATATCTTCAGGGCTCTGTAAATCTGATGTTTTACAAGAAGTTCATGAGACATGCTTAATACAAAAAATCTATGCCTGGGTTTAAAACTGTGAGCAACAAATAAATTTATCTTTCAGTTCTCTTTTCCATGAACGTTTTGCAGTCCCCTAGTTTTAAGACATGGAACTTGTAAATACACAAAGAACAAACTCTGGCATTGAACTCTCAGTAAATAAAGCTATGCCTCCACCTTTCTGTTTACTACTCAATAATGTAAATAAAATACAAAAGAAAAAAACTTTTGTCAATTCTTTCCTGTTAATGCTTTTGAAGATTCAACACTTCTTTCTCTCATTCCCTTACTCATCTGTGTGCTGTAGTTAGGGCTGGAGTTGATATGTTAGATATAGTATATAGTTATTTGGAGGATAGTTATAGGAGTAATATTGGAAGTAAGAAATCAAGCAAAAATTCTGCTTATTGCAAGGCATTTGAGATAATAATAGAGGATTGTTTTAAATTAACATTAATTAAAATTGAGATAGAAGTGCAACTGTGGTACTACGCACAGTTGCTACGGAAGTGTCAGTGATAGATCAACTGGACAAAAAGTCAACAAACAACATAGCTAATCTAAACTATGAACCAAATGCACCTAACTGATATCTACAGAACCTTTCATCCCATAATTGAAGAAAACACATTCTCTTTACCAGTGCATGCAACTTTCTCTAGGATAGACCATGTACTAAGCCATAAAGCCAAGTCTCAACAAATTAAAATAAAGGAAATCATATCATGTATCTTTTCTGACCATAATTGCATGAAAGTGGAAATGAGCAACTTAAGAAACTCTACAGGGGCTGGAGCTGTGGCACAGTGGGTAAAGCTGTCACATGCAGTTCCACCATCCTGTTTGGTTACAGGTTTCACTCTTGGTGGCTACACTTCCTATCCAGCTCCCTCTAATGCACCTGGGAAAGCAGAAGAAAATTTCCCAAGTGCATCATGCATGTTAAAGTCCTCATTTCAGTTGTGATCATTTGATTGACTAATAATTTTAGTTTTTGGCCTTTTTTCACATTTTAAAATTTTATGTAAACAACATGTATACAGACTAGATTCACAGTGATACTTCCCACCCTACCATCTCTCTCTCCCACCCATGCTCCCACCCTTCCTCCTCCTTCCTCCCTTATTCCCTCTCTTAATTTTCACAATGATCTACTTTCAGTTTACTTTATACTTTTTTTTTTTTGACAAGCCGAGTGGACAGTGAGAGAGAGACAGAGAGAAAGGTCTTCCTTTGCCGTTGGTTCACCCCCCAATGGCTGCTGCGGCCGGCACACTGTGGCCGGCGCACTGCGCTGATCTGAAGGCTGCAACCAGGTACTCCTCCTGGTCTCCCATGGGGTGCAGGGCCCAAGCACTTGGGGCCATCCTCCACTGCACTGCTGGGCCACAGCAGAGAGCTGGCCTGGAAGAGGGGCAACCAGGACAGAATCCAGCGCCCCGACCGGGACTAGAACCCGGTGTGCTGGCGCCACAAGGCAGAGGATTAGCCTATTGAGCTGCGGCGCCGGCTACTTTATACTTTTAAGATTAACCCTATACTAAGTAAAGAGTTCAATAAATAATATTAAGAAAAAACGCTGTCCCTCAGCAGTAGAGGCAAGGGCTGTAAACAATCATCAAATCTCAAAATGTCAATTTCAGGGACCACTGTTGTGGCAAAGAGGGTAAAGCTGCCACCTTTGAAGCCAGCATCCCATGCGAGTGCCAGTTCAAGTCCTGGCTGCTCCACTTCTGATCTAGCTCTCTGCTACTGTGGCTGGGAAAGTAGCAGAAGATGGTCCAAGTGCTTGGGTCCCTGTACCTATGTGGGAGACCTGAAAGAATCTCCTGTCTCCTGGCTTCAGCTTGACCCAGCACTGGCTGTTGTGGCCACTTGAGAAGTAAACCAGCAGGTGAAAGTGCACTCTCTCTCTTTCTTTCTCTGTAACTCTTTCAAGTAATAAAATAAAATAAATCACTAAAAATAAATAATAAAATAAAAATGTCATTTTCACTCCTATATGTTAAATTTTGGTACTCTATTAGTTGCCACAGATCAGGGAAAACATATGGTATTTGTCTTTTGGGGACTGGTTTATTTCACTAAGTATAATGGTCTTCAGTTCCATCCATTTTGTTGAAAAAGACAGGGTTTCCTTCTTTTTAGTGCCTGAATAGTATTCCAGTCATCAGTTCATGGACATCTAGGTTGACTCCTTATCTTAGCTATTGTTAATTAAGCTGCAAAAAACATGGGAGTTACAGAAAACTCTAATCATAACAGTCTGGTACTGGCACAAAAATATACATGTAAACCACCAATGGAACAGAATAGAAAACCCAGAAATCAATCCATGCAGCTATATCAAACTAATATTTGACAAAGAACCTAAAATCATTCCCTGTAAGGACAGTCATTTTAACAAATGGTGCTGGGAAACTTGGTCTTTTCTTGCAGAAGTATGAAATAAGACCCCTACCTTATACCTTATACAATAATCAACTCAAGATGAGACAAGGATCTAAATCTATAATCTGGTGCCATGAAATTACTAGGTGAGATCTTTGGGGAACTCTGAAAAACATTGACATAGTCGAAGACTTCTTGGGAAAGACCCCAGAAATACAGACAATCAAAGCAAAAACAGACAAATGAGTTTACATCATCAAGCTAAGAAGCTTCTTCATTGCTGAGGAAACACTCAACAAAATGAAGAGGTAACTGACAGAATAAAAGAAAGTATTTGCAAACTATGCCAGGAAAACAAAAAGAAAGAAAAAAATAGGAAGGAAGGGAGGAATAAAGTAAGAAAGGGATGGAGGGAGAAGGAAAGAAAGAGACAAAAAAGAGGCAAAGGGAAAAGGAGAGAGAGGAAAGGAAGGGAGAGGGAGTAGGAGGAGAAACACAAGTGCAGAGAGAGATGGGGGTGAAGGGAAGAGAAGGAAGGGCAATCCCCAAATCCCCAAATGCAGAACTGTTTTGATTCCACAACTCTGTCCCAATGGTATTTTATACTTCTCCAACGCAATCATAGAATTCCACCACTCTTCCTCCCAATTTCTGCCAACACCCAACCCAAAGAAAACCATTATTACATCAGACTGGTGCTAAACTTACCAAATCAAAGCCCAAATCCCCTATCAGGTTCCTTATTACTTCTTCTCCCTGAGGCCCCTGCCAAGGCTATATGACCTCCCTTGGTGCTACAAGTGTCAGAATCCAGTTGCTAAACTCCATGTTTCTGTTGGTGGTTCGATGCAGCACACTGGCTGTTCACCTCTCAGGATGGTCCTCTCCAAGGAAACCAGGTTCCCTCCATGTGTCTGTACACAGACTGCAGAACTCTATTACTATTTTGTTTAGAATATCCCTTAAGTTCAGGTTCATTCTCATTTTTTTTTTACTTTATTTAAAGATTTATCTTATTTATATGAAAAGCAGAGTTACAGAGAGGCTGAGTCAGAGACAGAGACAGAGAAAGAGGTCTTCCATCTGCTGGGCCACTCCCCAATTGGCAGCAAAGGCCAGAGCTGGGCTGATCCAAAGCCAGAGCCAGGAGCTTCTTCCCAGTCTCCCAATTAGGTTCAGGGGCCCAAGGACTTGGGCCATCTTCCACTGCTTTCCCAGGCCATAACAGAGAGCTGGATCGGAAGAGGAGCACCCAGACCTTGAATCAGTGCCATACGGGATGCTGATACTGCAGGCGGTGGCTTTTCCCACTACACCATAGCATTGGCGCTTATTTATTTTATTTTAAGTTTTATGTACTTGAAAGTCAGAGAGAAGGGGGCAGGGTGCGGAGACAGAGATCTCCTATCCATTGGTTCACTCCCCAAATGCCTACAACAGTCATGGCAGGTCCACGATAGAGCAGGTGGTGGCTCAAATAACTTGGGTCCAGGAGCTCAAAACTCAATCTGAGTCTCCCATGTGGGTGGCAGGACCCAAGTACTTGAGCCAACACCTGCTTCATCTTGGTCCTACCATGGCTGCTGTGGGCTTTAGGGGAGTGAATCAGTAGATAGCTCTCTGTCTCTGCCCATCTCTCCATCTCTTTTAAATAAATAAAAGCTTTTTTCAAAATTCTTAATAAAAGTTATAGCAATATTAAACTCAAAATTATATTTATAATGAGCAAGGGTTACAGAAATTTATACAAGTCCTTAGTTTTCTTTGTTTATGTGAGAGTACATCAAAAACTATATGGAAAATGGAATTGAAAGGTAAGTTTACTTTAGTATGAAGCATATGAAAGGTCCTCAAAAGGTTAATATAAAATGTAGCATGTGGAAATACTATGAATGGCCTTTAAAAATTGCACCAAGGGGCTGGTGTTGTGGCATAGAGGGTTAAGCCACAACATGCAATGCTGGAATCCTATATGGGTGCAGTTCGAGTCCTGGATGCTCCTCTTATGATCAAGCTCCCTGCTAATGCACCTGGGAAAGCAGCTGAGGGATGGCCTAGGTCCTTGGGCCCCTGCACACAGCTGGGAGATCCTGATGAAGCTCCTGTTCCTGGCTTCAGCCTGGCCCAGTCCCCGCCATTGTGGCCATCTGAGGAGTAAACTATTTAATGGAAGACCTCTCTCTTCCTCTCTGTAACTCTGCTTTTCAAATAAATAAAATGAATTCTTAAACAAAGTGCACTGAAATTAACATGAATTTTTTGAAGTCTCTTCATATTTCTATGATGTGAGTTGCAACACAGAGGTCTTTGAAATTAGTTTCTTTAACTGCAGATAATCTATTCGCTTACAGTTTCCATACATACTCAAGTATCTTCATTTTTCAACTCAGATCACCAAATAGTAAATAATAATACATCACCTGGAGAGGCTGACAGCTTTTTACTGCTATGAAATGCTGCTAACTTGGGTGTCTGTTTAACAGAAAGATTAGTTGTTTTTCAGGGCCAGGCCAAGCATGAAGAAAGGATCCTTGGTGCATTATATTTGGAATTCATGAAGATTATTACAGAATATTCACTGGACTCAAAGTCCATGGCTTATGTGAACATCATTGCTAATACACATGAGCAATCACATTCAGTAATAACACTCTTAGCTTTTCATTAAGTATCAAAAATCATTAAAATAGGTATAATTATGTAAATATCCTGGAAAGTATGACCTTTATTAGCCTTCAAATAATGAAAACACACAAGGCCATTAGTTCAAGCATAAGAAACAATAGCATGATATCTTCCCTTCTCGTTTTTATTGTTTCCATGCAATATTCTCCTCTTTTGTATATTTTCCTCTTTTTCATTTTATCCTTCTCTGAAAATAAACCCACTACTGGTCCTCAATGTCACTGAACAGCCCTGAGGCGGACACACTGATGTCAACTGAAATCTGGCTAGGACATGCATGGCCCAGAAACATTAACTTGACAGTTGCTCTGCCATCACCCTTACCTATGTGGACATTTGTAGCTGAAAATGTCATAGTGGTAGCTGGTACCGCCTTTGGTCTTGAAATTGTCCTAGATTTCCACTCCCAGGAAGCAGTGAGTCTTAGAGTGATGCATCCAAAGGCATGTAGAAGATTAGCATGAAGAGTAAACAGGCTAGTTTGTGTAATGCTTTAATTGCACTGCCTTCCACAGAGTACAACTCTTTAGTGGTTACCAATGGGGATGGTGATGACTAGTTATGATGATGCTGATGACATCATGATGATCCTTTTCACCATATCAATAAATGGACCAGAACTAGGACCTCTCAGAAGTTAACTTGAGGTAAATTATTATTTAATAGGACCTCTCAGAAGTTAACTTGAGGTAAATTATTATTTATTTAATGTAAGAATTTTCTAAACATTCTGAGATAATCAGATTATCTTGGTTGCACTCCTGAAAGTGTAACTTTTATGCTGCATGGAATAGAGATATATTTTGAAATTTCTTATTTGCAAAGGTGAATCTAGTACATGTGATAGAGGATCTGTTGTAGACAAAAGAGAGATCCATTCTATATACATATTCTAGAAACAGATGATGGAATTTGCATGTTTTGCTATAGTGAATGTAGGTAATGTCTTCCCTCACCATCTCTATGTGGGAAATATTATCTATTTTTAAGGCCTCATACACACAGCAAGTCTTTTGGCAAGATGTTAAGTGCTTACTATCTCAAAGAAAACTAAGACTTTTTTTTTCATTGTGCTCCAAGAATACAATTACCAGTTGCAGCATGTTACATACTATAATTGCTTAATAAAACAAACTACCCAAATTACAGTTATGATGTAGAAAGGACAGAATAGCACACTTACCCTAAATGAGTATGAGAAAGTAAGTTCTCACTGGGCAATGTCTTTTTACATTACTTCATTAATGTATTGAAGTGTCTATTTTCTTTATCTTACATCCTTCAACACATTAATTTTAAATATGATAAAATTCCGTTGTTGTAAAATTAATATCTAGTTCACTGGTATTAATATTTTCTGACAGTCCTTGGGAAATAATATATTCTCCTATAAACTTCATTAAAAGAAATTAACTTCAGTTCTTGTTTGTTATTACCAAATATACCTCATCATTAATTATGCCACAGATTCATATAATCAAATTCACTTACCGATATGAGACTTAACAGCTATTGTTTAAATATCCCATTCAAAACCCATGTTGAAATGTAATCAAGATATTAAAGGGTGGGAGCTTAAAAGGTGATTCATCCTCATAAGTGGATTGGCATGTTTCTCTGGAGAGTAGGTTGGTTACCATGGCAGTGACTCCATATGAAAGTGAGCGTTCTCTTGCTCCGTCTCTCTCTCTTGCATGTCTGTGCTCTTGCCCTTCCTCCAGGTTATGATGCTACTAAGAGGCCCTCACCAGAGGCAATCTCAGGACCTTGGGCTTTCCAGGCTCATGAACAGTGAGTCAAATAAATTCCTATTGTGTACAAGCTACCCAGTCTATTTTATTCTGTTACAGAAGGAAAAATGTATTAAGAAAAAAGACTTAGAAACTCTCAAATCACTGATCAATAGATCAGACAGAACAGAAGCTAAAATAAAAAGGTATCAGGTTGTAGTTCATACTGATTTTACTTCCGTCTTACTTTTTTGAATGAAGGAAACAAAAAAAAGGAGTTGGTTTTGGAATCAAATCAGTATGAACATGGTCTGGGTTTCGCCAACTGTGACTCAAGAACAATTTCCCTAAAATTTTGAATTTGTGATGCTTACAACTGACAAATGGGAAAAATGATACTGTGTATTTCATATTATCTTTGTGAGAATCAATTATCTTTTATACTTTCATGAACTAAGGGCGTGACTTTAAATTCTGTCAGTATTTTTCATCTGTTTCAGATGGACATACTCACTTTCCCCTCTTAACTACTCATCTGCTTCCTGGATTGCATAAATGTCCGATTCACTCGACTCACTGAACTGTCCCTTAAGGTCAGCAGCTCTATGCTTTTTCCCTTGTATGCTCTCCACATTCCCCAGTACAATGTTATACCCAAAAAGCTGATCAAGAAGTAGTTGATCCTTGAATTAAAACAGAATATTACAAATAGAAGCTTTTCCAGGCCTGGTGCCTTCTTAAAAGCTCCAGAAGTCAACAGATGTAGCTGTAGTAGGTGATTCCTAATAACTGAAAAATAGCTACTAAAGAAAACTACCCAGATACCAATGATAGTGTAGAGGTGTACACAAGAGACATAGTTCATAGACAAAACTATCTTGGTAATTGTTCTGCACATCATACTATTTGTGACTTATGGTAGGGTTTAAAGTAACTTAAATTTTAACTAAATTAAGAACCACAACATCTCTGCTGGGAATACATGTTACTGTGATTTCTTTTTACAGTTGAGAAAAATCCCGAGATCACAGAGCTGGTAAATTTTGGGGCCAGAATTCAAATCCCAGTAGAGAAGATCCCATTTCTGCTTTCCTGACCATATTATGAAACATTACGATCTAATATTTCAAAACATGTGTCATCACTAACCTCATTTAATATGGATTGTGATGCTTCTGGCATTTGTAATAAATACATTAGAACTACAGGCAGAACTACGGCTAACAAGTTTACCTTTTTTAGTTCCAGAGGCAACACAACATACTTCACAAATCTTTTCCAAGGACTGATATGTTCCTCTCCCCTCCTAAGGTGCTTCAACAGATCTTACGTTTCACCACAAGATACGTGTTGGGAATCATTCAGAATCATCTAGAAGTGCTCAGTGGTGAGCACCTGCTCTCTGAGATTGCTCTTGCAGTAAATCACCTGCAGTTATTGACTTTATTTCAAGTCATCATACACAAAGTAAACATCATCATTGACAGGGGAGGTAGCTCATTTTCTCATGCTTCATTTACCTTCCAGGAGCTGAAATGGACAATCACGATAGAATTCTGCTTCAGAACATTTACAATCTAAACAAGAACCATTCTGAGTTTTTGCTATCACAGTAACATTTTAATAATTCCATTCACAGTGATATAAATATAGATTTCTTTTTGCTGTTGCTTCTCGTGGAACCGGAAAGAATACTACATAAACAAAACCAAGAACATTTGCCACCATTAGACTAACGGTAGGGGAACTTATGAATAGTGTCATTTGTGAAGAACACAGTTAATCCAGAAGGAATAATCTTAGAGGCAAAAGAAGACTCATTCTTTAACTTCCTTTAGGATGAAACACAAGTTGTACTATTCTAGATGCACAGGAGAGAAATTAACATGTGATGGACGCCTTAAGGCAACTGCAAATTTTAGCTTACAACAAAATCATCTGTAGGACTTATAACATGATTTCTTGTTATATAAAATTTTTATAACACAAATTTCTGGACCTGAGAAATGAAACTTTACATTTCTTCCATGTTTCCAGGAGACATAGACGCTGCGGGTATGAGATCACACTGCAAATCTTTACATTAGTGGTTTTTAAAATATGAATTAACCTATTAATTTTAATTTGAAAAGCAGAGATGTGGGAGGTTGGGAGAGGGGGAGAGAGGGAGTGAGGGAGGAAGAGAGGGAGAAAGGGAGATAGAGAGACACACACACAGAGAGAGAGAGAGAGAGAGAGAGCTCCCATTGGCTGGTTCACTCCCCCAAATGCCTACAACAGAGCCAGGATTGGTCCAAGTCAAAGCCATAAGCACTAGGCAGAAACTCCATTCAGGTCTCCCACAGTGGTGGTAGAAACCCAATTAACTTGAGCCATCATAGGCTGCCTCCTTGGGTATGCTTTAGTAGGAAGCTGGAACAAAAGAAGGACCAGGACTCAAACCAAAGCACTAAGACATGGAATGGCAGTGTCTTAAGCAGTGACTTAACCATTGCACCAAATCCTTGCCTTGGAGTTTTAAAGTTTGATCTTCTGAACCCTCGTAGATGAGATTACCAGGTTCAAATAACTTTCTCTTCTCAAACATGAAGAAAAAGTAGGTTGTCATGCAATTAAGAACCATGAAAAATTAATTTTTATCAGAAGGAATCATTTGCATTTTTAAAGTCATCTCATGTATTATAACTTCATACTTTAAAAAAGGCACCTTTGTATAACACCTGTCAACTCCATTTCATGATGAATGCTACCTTCACAGCTCCTGTATTTGTATTAAATGGGCCAAGTATAGAAATGTTTGCACATACTCACTTGGACTTACCCCTAATGGTAGAGCTAGAAATGTGCCATGGGACTCCAAATCCCATTAAGTTGGCATGTACCAATGCCATCTTACCAGTTAAAGTGATCAGTTTAAGTTCATAATTGATCATAAAGATAGGATTAAGTGTCAAAGGGATCACATAAATAAGACCAGTGTATGCTAAAATATTTGATAGAATCAAAAAGGAGAGAACGACCCAACATGGGAAGCAGGATACACAGCAGACTCATGGAGTGGCAAATGCCCTAAACAGCACTCTGGCCTCAGAATCAGCCCTTAAGGAGTTCAGATCTGCTAAAAAGTCCATGAGAATAAGACACTGTGGCAAAACAAAAAAAATGACCTAAATGAAAGATCTCTGTGAGTGAGATCCCAGTGGAAAGAATGGGCCATCAAAAAAGGAGGTATCTTTCTCTGAAGGGAGGACAGAACTTCCACTTTGATTATGGCCTTGTCTAAATAAGATTGGAGTTTGTGAACTCAAAAGGCTTCCATATCCTTGGCAACTCATGACAAGAGCCTCGGGTGATTACTGACGTCATAAATGAGAATGTCAATTGAAGACATTCAATTGACAAATGTCAGTTGAAGAATGTCAATCAACAACGGGAGACACTGTGCACTTACTCCCCATGTAGGACCTCTATCCTTAACGTGTTGTACTATGTGAATTAACGGTAAAACTAGTCTCCAAACAGTACTTTATACTTTGTATGTCTGTGTGGCTGCAATCTATTGAAATCTTTAAAATATACTAAGTTGATCTTCTGTATGTAAAGATAATTAAAAATGAATCTTAATGAAGAATGGGATTGGAGAGGAAGTAGTAGATGGGATGGTTGTGGGTGGGAGGGTGGTTATGGGGGGACCGCTATAATCCAAAAGTTGTACTTTTGAAATTTATACTTATTAAATAAGATTTCTAAAAAAAAGAAGTGTTTGGTTTATTTTTGATTCCTCATGGATATTGCAACACACTAAAGAACCAGACATCCTACTTTGTAGTTATTATATAAAAAACGGTCTTCAAAAGTCCATGGAAACCATGTATTATAAAAAAGTTATGCATGTGTTTCAAGACTTTTTGCACCCAAGTAAATTAACCTTTCAACCCCATTCTTCCATGAACATTTAACAATCCATTGATTCATTCAACCTATTCACAATTAACTTGTCTTCAGTTCTGAGATGCTGGTGAGATGCAGGTGGGGGGAAAATAGTCAAAGCTTCATGTTTTATTTACAAAATTTTACACTTTGTGTTTCTGCGTGGGTACAAACTGATGAGATCTTTACTAATTATATACTGAATTGATCTCCTGTATATAAAGATAATTGGAAATGAAAAAAAAAAAACCTGGTGTTAAATTGGAAATTGCATAGAAAATTAATTAATTTAAAAAAAATATTATGTAGGATCTCTGTCTTTAATGTGCTGTACACTCTTATTTAATGCTATAACTAGTACTCCAACAGTATTTTTTTTTTCACTTTGTGTTGCTATATGGGGGCAAACTGTTGAAATCATTACCTAATATATACTAAACTGATCTTCTGTATATAAAGAGAATTGAAAATGAATCATGATGGGATTGGAAGGGGAGAGGGAGCGGGAAAGGGGAGGGTTGTGGGTGGGAGGGAAGTTTTGGGAGGGGGAAGCCATTGTAACCCATAAGCTGTACTTTGGAAATTTATATTCATTAAATAAAAGTTTAATTAAAAAAAAGAATGAAAAATAAGTTGACAATATATATAACTTTATGTGATGGCATACCTGCTAAAGAGAACCAAAGAAACAACAACTAAATCCAGGAAAACACAAAAGCCGTAAGAACCTTGGCAATGCTGCATTTTCACATGGGATGCCCAGGGAAGGCTTTTCAGAGGCAAGGACCCAAGTTAGGACCTTACAACTTTGATCCCACTTTTTACATTTAATTCCACAATGTGCTGCCCTGAGTTTGAAATGCATCAGTTTTCCTTTTGTTTGCTTTCTAATCCCTTTAGCCTTTGTGCTAATGCAAAAGTTGTGAACTTTTCTATGATCATGTACCTCTGGAAGTTTATACATCTTTCAACAAAGTCTAACATTAAGCCCTGGATAGTTGCACTCCGAAATGCACTCACATCCAGTATTTGGGAATTCTGAAATGTCCCCATTAGACTGTAAAATAGATTGTATGATTTTAACTCAATTTTATTGGGTCTAACTTACATATATCATCTTCCCCCTTTTAGGTGCACAGATCAGTGACATTTGTCAATTGTGTATATTCATGTAAATATTACCAAAATCAAGGCATATTTCACTTCCATCACTGAGAAAATTCTTTCACATTCCTTCATAGTCAATCCTTCCCCCCCAGGCATCAGTAACCACTGATCTAGTTTCTGTCCCCGTAGTTTTGTCTTCTCCAAAAATTAATTCAAATGGATCATAAAACATATAGCATTTCAGTTCGGGCTTCTTTTCCCCTAGTATAACAATTTTAAGATTATTCCATATCATTGTATGTATCAGTGGTCTTTTCACTACGATTTCTTTATAATTTGGCAATTCTAGAACAATTAGGAGTATTTTTGAGAATAGAGTACTTGTGAATAAAAGCGTTACCCAAGGGCTGCCTTTTAACCTAGCGATTAAGATACTGGCTAAGATGCCCCCACTCCATCTGTGAGTGCCCAGGTTTAACTCCCAGCTCTGCTCTGCCTCCAGCCTCCTGCTGACACACACCCTGGGAGGCAACAGTGATGAGTCATGTAGTTAGCTTCCTGCCACTCACAAGCAACACCCATTGGAGTTCTGAGCTCCCAGCTTTGTCCTCAGCCAGGGGCCGCCACAGGCATTTGGGGACTGAACTGATAAACAGTTCTATTTCTCTGCTTCTCAAACAAATAGACAAGAAAAAATGTACTATGCATATGTAAAACAGGATTCTTAGGTAAACACTTAGGAGCAAGAAGGCTGATCACAGAGTAAGTACAGGTATAACTTTGCAAGAACTATCAAATTGTTTTCCAAATTGGATGCACCATTTGACATTCCCAAAAGCAACACTGAAGAGTTACAGTTGTTCTACAACTCATCCGCTCTTGGTGTCGCCACTTTTTTTTCTTCTTACTATTTTCTACTGTGGATTTCCGGTACTATGCAGTGGGGTTTCTTCGCAATTTTCATTTGTATTTAACTAATGACTAATTGTGTTAACCAACTTTTCATGTGCTTATTAGCTATTCAATGTTCCTTTTTGTGAAACCTTTTTTCTTTACCATGTAATGCTTTTAATTTCTAAGGCTCTGGAAATAGATATGGATATTGTAAAGAACATTTTACCGGTCATTATTTTATTTTTCAAGTATAATGGAATGTTTTAAAGTCCAGAAATAATCACTGCTAATTGCCATTAAATTGTTCACAGAAATAATACAGGTTTAAATAGTGAAAAGAGCTAAAGTCAAAATGAGGCTGTACATCAGAGAAAAGGAAATAATGACTTTAACCTTTAAGAACTAATTAAAATCACCCAAGTATAATCACATAGAAATGCATAAAGATCTCTGCATGCTTGGCCATAGAAGAACTTAGTATAACATATAAAGCATCATAGTTTAAAACACTGCACATTAAAATGCTGCCAACTGTCCTCTAAACAGAACCTCTGGGAGATTTTCGGCTCATATAGCAAATAAAAATTATATCTCAAACAAATGGATTTTGGAGTGTTTACCTATCTAATATCAAAAATTACATAATTTTGACAATAAACTAATAACATGCACTAATCAAATATTAAGTTACTATTTCACATCAAATATTAAATATTTGTAGGATCACAAATTTCAAAGACTGACATAGAATTATGTCACTAAAATTATTAATTATGTAACAAGATTATATTCACTCTTCATTTGCAGATAGTGACAGCATCTATCACAGAGTTGTTTTGAAAATAAAATCACTCTCTATATACTAATGCTTAAATATTAATACTGTATCTATTCATATATTATTTAAAACACAAAAAACATTACTCCCTCTTTGTGTATAATTTTGTTTAATGGTGTAGCAGACACAACTTTTGGAGTGTTATATGCAGTGTTGCCATCAAACCAAGCCACACTCTCATAAATGAAAGTGAATAATATAAAACCCTCATTTGTGTAGTACTATGGACAAATAATAATGAAATCCTAAAGAATAAAGTGAAAATCTCCTATTTGTTCATTTCCCCTCACACATTTTTTAATCCTGTAAATTCAAAAGACAACTTGTATCTAACATGAAATTATGTAAATTTTCCTGTAATGGTAAGGCAGCGACCAGAAGAATGTATTTTAATAATAAAAAAAACAGGATGTGCATTCAATGCAGCAGTTTAGATGCCACTTGGAATACCCTTCGCCCCATCAGAGTGCCTGGGTGCAAGTCTGCTCCATGCTAGATTCCAGCTTCCTCGGGGAAAGCAGTAGGTAATGACTGCACCACCCATGTGGGAGAGCTGGGCAGAGTTCCTGGCCCCTATCTTTGGCCAGGACCAGCCCTGGCTGTTGGAAGCATTTGGGGAGTGAACTGAAGGACCCCAAATCTGGGAATCCAATGCGCTCGCGTGGTCGCCCAAAGACCCAAAACTCCAGCCCAGTAGATGCAAGAGCAAGAGGATTTTTATTAGGCATTTGCGCAAACGGGCTCCCCAGCACCACAGGCAGTCGAGAGAGCAGCGAGAGAGCCCCGAGCAGGGGTTACAGCAGTTTTTAAAGACAATAGCCACCTGATTAACATACATATGCGGGGCGTTTGGTGATTAGCTATTTTGAAGGGCAAACTCTTGTTGCGATTTTAGCCAGGGAAGGGGTAAGTTTATACAATGGTCACAGAACCTTATTGCAACTCTTTTCCGGACTCCTGCAAGTGTTATTGCATGAGACAGTTACACAGAGCAGTTTCACAAGGTTATTCTGCAGGCAGGTAGAGACACAGTTATTTTAAGGAATGTCTACTGTCAGCAGCTAAACTTTTTAACCCTTTACTATAATATTATTTTAATATTTACTTTTAGCAGAGGTCTTACAGAACTAGCAGATCTCTGTCTGCCTGTCTGCGTCTCTATGTGTCTCCCTGCCTTTTAAACATAAAAATGATTTTTTCTAAAACAATTTACTGAAACAACTAAAATAATTATAGATATCAAAATTGAATTTGTAAGTTAAATATCAGATTAGAAACAATTAGAGAGAAATGGTAAACTAGAAGTCATGGTGAAAACCTCAATAAATGGATAAAAGACATTATACTCATGCACAAGAAAACATAGTAACTTTGAGAAAAATGTCCTTTCTTCCCAAATTTATTGCCTAAGACAATTCCAGTCTAAGTCCAAACACATTTATTCATGAAATTTAACAGTCTCATATTAAGATTCTTATGGCAATAGAAAAACAAAGAGTATTCAAGAAAAAAGAGGGAAATATGCCTCACAGGATGTCAAGATTTATTCTATAGACTCATAAATATACAGTAAGTAAAGTCATTGGATGTTAGTGCAAATGGACAAGTAGGAGAGCTTGAAC
The DNA here is from genome assembly GCF_033115175.1 of Lepus europaeus. NCBI lineage: Eukaryota > Metazoa > Chordata > Mammalia > Lagomorpha > Leporidae > Lepus > Lepus europaeus. The sequence continues at coordinate 14,082,514 of NC_084834.1, read as the reverse complement.
AGCAAGAAACCGATGCCTCAATCAGGGAGATCTTGAATTAGGAGAGGGTGCTCCCTGGGGACAGTTTTGTGTTACAGCAGGTTAAGTTGCCACCTAAGATGTCAGCAGCACATACGGGTGCCAGTTCCAGTCCCCGGCTGCTCCAATTCCAATCCAGCTCCCTGCTATGAATAGAAGAAATAGAAGAAGATGGCTCAAGTACTTGGGCTCCTGCACCCAGGTGGGAGACCTGGAAGAAACTCCTGGCTCCTGGTTTTGGCCTTGGCCCAGCCCTGGCTGTTGTGGCCATTTGGGGAGTGAACCAGCGGATGGAAGACTTTTCTCTCTCTGCCTCTGCCTCTCCCTCTCAGTAACTCTGAGTTTCAGAGAAATAAATAAATCTTAAAAGAAGAAGAAGGAAGAGGAGGAGGAGGAGGAGGAAGAAAAGAGAATGCTCTTCAAAATTACATTCCAGGCCGGCGTTGCAGCTCAATAGGCTAATCCTCCGCCTTGCGGCGCCGGCACACCGGGTTCTAGTCCCAGTCGGGGCGCCGGATTCTGTCCCAGTTGCCCCTCTTCCAGGCCAGCTCTCTGCTATGGCCCGTGAGTGCAGTGGAGGATGACCCAAGTCCTTGGGCCCTGCACCCCACGGGAGACCAGGAGAAGCACCTGGCTCCTGCCTTCAGACCAGCGCGATGTGCTGGCCGCAGTGCACCGGCCGCGGCGGCCATTGGAGGGTGAACCAACGGCAAAGGAAGACCTTTCTCTCTTTCTCTCTCTCTCACTGTCCACTCTGACTGTCAAAAAAAAACTACATTCCAGCACATTATTACAAGGATGTTCTTGGAGAACAGAATATCACAAATAAATGAAATCGGATGATGACCTCACACTTGAAGCATACAAGGAAACATTTTCTAAACTTTAAAATTAAAAACAAAATATTGAAATTGCCACAGTGCATTTACAAGAAAATTATCAAAACCTTGTAAAATCAGGAATACTTTTTAATAAGAAATAAGAAGTTCCTACTAATAGGGAATATTTATCAATTTAAATATATTAAAATTCAAAATTATATCACCAAAAGTAACTCACTAATAGAAGCTCAAAAAAGCAGCACAATAAGAAAAGTTATTTCAGACACTTAAAATCTACAGAAATTATATCTAGAGTTTTTTTTTACATGGCAAATCATATTAAACAATAACAAAAACATATGATGCAATAGAAAACAAACTTTATGGGGGTTCCTGTTGTGGCACAGTAGATTAAATCACCACATGTGATGCTGGCATCCCATATATGCACTGGTTCTAGTCCTGACTGCTCCACTTCTGATCCAGCTCCCTGATAATGCATCTGGGAAAGCAGTAGAAGATGGCGCAAGTACATGGGCCCCTGTCACCCATGGGAGACTTTCATGGAGTTTCTGGCTCCTAGCTTAAACTTGCCCCAGTCCTTGCCATTATAGCCATTTGGGGAATGAACTAGTAGATGGAATATCCACCTCTCTCTCTCTCTCTCTCTCTCTCTCTCTCTCTTTCAGCTCTTTCTGTCTCACCCTCCCTCTCTGTAACTCTGCCTTTCAAATAAACAAGTAAATCTTTAGAAAAAAATAAAATAGACTTCACAAACAGATATTTCAGAGAATAAAACAGATGGCCAAATGTTGATAATGTTATGCAAATGAATTCAATAAAAAAACACAAATTTCAATCACAAGAGATACTATTTGAGTTCAACAAACTGGCCTTTTTTTTTTACATTGATAACATCAAGTGTTGGTGTGCATGTGGAATTCTCATAACACTTGGCTTTGCACACTGTCACACTTCTAAATATGACCACATACATATTCCATAAAATACTAGCTTTGTACTACAGGAACATCATAATAAAATTGGTTCTCACAGCATTGTTTGTGCAAATAGGAAAACAGAAGCAATCCAAATGTATTTATCAACAGGAGAATGCATACACCTACCACTGGACTGACTGCCATTTATATGTAAGTAAGATGTGTATGTGGGTACGGGTGTGGGTGTATGTGTGTGTGTGTGTGCATTCTTTCTTAAAATGAATCATTCATTATGTTAAGATCTAAAATAAGCTTATCTTTTAATTCAAGATCCATGAACTTTTTGAAACACTGCCAGGTAGTCATGTGTATGTTTGCATATATACAGAAAAATGAAATAAAAATATATACTCATTTTCCATGAGGATGGCCTCAGTGCATGGGTCTGTGCCTTCCCTATCAAAGACCAGGATGGAGTTCCATGTACTTGGTTTCAGCCTGGCCTAACCCTGGTTAATGAGGCTATTTGGGGAGTGAAACAGTGGATGGAAGATCTCTCTTCCCATCTCTCTCTTACTCTCTTTCATTCTTTCAAATAATTTTTTCAAAATCTTTTTAAAAATAATTTATAAACAGCAGCAAGTGATAAAAGCATGAAACAATGAATACAACTTAATATTTATATATATAACATAAAATAAATTAATACAAGTGGGGGATAGAATGAAAAGACAAAATTAAGAATAGGTATTATCCTTTTCAGAGAATTCAAATGAAAATGGAATCTTAAAGGTAGTAACAGTATGTTATTTCTTTTTTTAAAAAAAAATTTATTTATTTATTTGAATGTCAGAGTTAGAGAGGGAGAAAGGAAGAGACACAGAGTTCTTCCATGCACTGGTTCACTTCCGAAATGGCTGCAATGGTTAAGGCTGGGGCAGATCAAAGTCAGGAGCCAGGAGCTTCCTCCAGTTCTCCCATGTGAGTGCAGGGGACTAAGCACTTGGGCTATCTTCCACTATACTCCCAGGTGCATTAACAGGGAGCTGGGTCAGAAGTGGAGCACCTGAAAATGGAACCAGCACCCGAGTAGTATGCTGGTGCACAGGCAGTGGCCTAACTCTCTGTGCCACAGCACCGGCCCCAGTACTTTATTTCTTAATGTAGTGGTGTTTACATTGGTAATGTCTGTTATTTTAATACTGTGCACATATTATTTTATCTCAGGCATGTGAGTTAAAGAATATCAATTCCAATATACCAAGATTACATGGTATGCTTTGTTTGCATACCTATGATATAGAATTCATCAATTGTACAGGACAGAGAACAATATCTATGTGACTTATATCTGATATTTTAATGTTTCCAAAGCTTTTTCTCCATTATTATTTGAAATGCAAGAAATAATTTCATGCTTGTTCGTTGCTTTTCATTTTACCAAATTTATAGTAAGCAGTTAGTGTGTCCTAGACACTCACCTAGTCAGTGGCTGTATAACATGAATCAAAACAGACATAAATTTTTACCCTTGCAGAAAAAGTAATTTACTGAGGTGAGACAGGTCACCAAAAATCCCTTTAATATTAATTTATTTAGTTTCATCTACTTGAACAGAAAAGAGGGACAACTAGACAGAGAGAGGGAGAGATCTGTGATCTGCTAATTCACTCCCTCAGAAGCCCACAACAGCTGGACTGCCTTAGGACGTAGCAAGGAGCACAGAACACCTTCTGGGTCTCCCCTGTATGTGGCAGAGACACAAGCACTTGAGCCATCACCTGCTGCTTCCCGGGGTGCAGGGACAGGAAGCTGGATGGGAGGCACAGTAACCAGGGCTCAAACCAGTCCTCTGATATGGGATGTGTATATTTCCATATACACACACACACAGACACAGACACAAACTTGTACATGAATGTTTAGAGCAACTTTACTCACAAATATGCAAACTTGGAAACTTCCCAGTGATCTTTTTGTGGGTGAATAAATACACTCCCAGATAATGGAGTAGCATTCAGTGTTAAAGTACTAGACCTCCCAATCCATGGAGAAAGATTCTATGCACATTATTAAGTGAACGAAGCTAATCTGTGGGATATCAGTGAAATCACATTCTGGAAAATGCAAGACTCTAGAGACAGTGAAACAATTCTTGGTTTCCAGCATCGGTGAGTGAGGAACAATGAGTAAGTAGAGCATAGGGATTCTAGGGCAGTGAGAACATTCTGTATCATAATATATTGGTGGATGTAGACTGTTGTATATTTGTTCAAATTCATGGAATGTACAACATAAAGAGTGAATTCATGGGCTTTAGGCAATGATGATGTGTCAGCATGGCTCATCAATTGAAGTCTTTGCAGTTTGGGGTGGGGAACAAGGATTCTATGGAAACCCTTTGAAAATTCTGCTCAGTTTTGCCATGAACCTAAAACTACTCTAAAATAAATAAAGTGTAGTGAGAAATAGTTTTCTGGTATTTTGATTTGAATTGCTCTAGATTTACAGAAGAAGCTGGTAAGAATTGGCCTCTAACTCAGTATGAGTTTCCTATGCATGTGGAATATCTTTATGTATGTATGTATGTATATATATATATATATATATATATCTTTATATTGCTTTCTTCAGAATGTTATAGCTTTCCACATAAAGATACTACCTCTATTTTCTTAGATTTATACTGAAGCATTTCATCTAGGGTGATACTATAAATGACTTTTTTTCTTCAAGCTTGTATTCTCAATGTTCATTGAATGTGCAAAGAAAAACAACATTGATTGACATTGATGTATTATCCATGTATGTTTTGTTACTTTGTTCCTCCCTTTTAGATTCATAGGGAGTTTTGCACATCAACAATACTGTCACCTATGAACAATGACAGTGTAGAAGCCAAGGGCCTCTAGAAAACTGCCCTCACATGATGATACATAGAACACACAGAGACTTATTCTATTGGAAAATCTCATGATCATGGAAGTTGAGAATCCCAATCTTGGGAAAGCCAATGGTGTAAGCTCCCGGGCCCCAAGAGGTTCTCACAGTGATTATCTGAGACAAATTGTTCTCAGCTCTTACGACAGGAGGGGGGAAAATCACTGCCAAACAAACCCAGATCATTCCTCAAAACAAATACACAGCCTCCAGAAGAAAAGACTTTACAAGAGTCTTGTCCACACGTCTGGGAAAAAGACAGTCCTCTCACACTAACAGAAACTCCAGCTTTCCTGTCACAACAAAAAGAAGGTGAGGGGAAGAAGCTACACCACAGGAGAAACATTTGTGAAGATCAAAGCCCAGAGACACAGCACTCTGAAAGATTAAACTTTTCATCATAAAATAAAAGAATGTTTCTCCTCCCCAACACCTTACCAACATACCGATAGGGATTCAGTCCCAAAATAGCAGGTTACAGTGGGAAAAAAATACCAGACACAGACTCTGTCTGACAAAAAATATCTAGGGAAGTCCGAAGCAAAGAGGGGCAGACACAAGCATGTATATCAGAGAAGGGTTACTAACAGATCAAGAGAGGGTATAAAATGGAATCAGATAAAATACTCATATAAAACTAGACAAGGTAGAAAAAGAGAAGTTTGGAGAAAGAACAAGTGAGGGCAGTTGTTTTGGCCAAGGAGTTCAGAAGCCACTTGGGATGCCCACAACCCATACTGGAACACAGGGGTCCCAGTTCTGGCTCCACTCCTTATCCTAGCATCCTGTTAACGCACACCATGGGAGGCTGCAATGGTGTTCCAAGCAGTTAGATGTCTGCCATCCACGTGGGGAACCTGGATTGGGTTCCTAGCTCTCTCAACATCTATCTGGCCCGGCCCTGGCTGTGCAGACACTTGGGGAGTGACTCATCTGATGGGAGCTCTTTGTCTGTCTATCTCTGCCTCTCTAGTAGGGGGCTGAATCACTGCTTGCAATGCTGGCATCTCACACCAGAGTGATATTTCAAGTCCAGGCTGCTCCACTTCTGATTCAGCTCCCTGCTAATGTGCCTGGGAAGGCAGAATAAGGTATCCACATGCTTAAGCCTCTGCCAGCCACGTGGAAGCCCTGGTTGGAATTCTTGGATTATGACTTTGGCTTGGACCAGCCCCAGCCCTGACAACCATTTGGGGAGTGAGACAGCAGATGGAAAATATTCTGTGTCTCTCTCTGTGACTCTGTCCCTCGACTTCCCCCCTTTACCCTGCTTTTCAAATAATTAAATGAATCTTTTTTAAAAAAGAAAAGAATGGGGCCAGAGTTGCGGTGCTGTGGCACAGCAGGTTAAGCCCTCACTTGCAAGGCCGGCATCCCATTTGGGCAAAAGTGTGGGTCCTGGCTTCTCTACTTCCAATCCAATCCTGCTAATGCACCTGGGAAAGCAATTGAAGATGGCTGAGATCCTTGGGCCCCTGCACTCATATGGGAGAACTGCACGAAGCTCCTGGCTCCTGGCTCCTGGCTTCAGCCTGGCCCTACCCAGATGTTATGGCCATTTGGGGAGTGAGACAGTAGATGGGAGATCTCTCTGTTTGTGTGTAATTCTGCCATTCAAGTAAATAAAATACATCTTTAAAGAGAAAGTTAAAGAAAAGGAAAGAAAAGAATAAATGCAACACACAGAAAATAGCCACAAAGTATAAATAAGTACATGTGATGAATAATTTTGTAGATCAGAGATACTTGGGACCCTACTGCTGCACAAGTTGAAGGGGATGGAAAGCAAGTGTATTTCACAGACAGAGTTCTATGAGGCCAGGAATTGGTGATACACAGAAAGGCATCTCAAAAAGCTCCTGGAATGTGGAATTAACGTGTAAGTTCCTTTTGGTGAAACATTTATATTTTAATTCCATTGTCTGTGAACTTTCAAGAAGCTAAAATTTGCATAGTCACTTAATGAATTTAAAGTTGTTCTTCATCAGAATTTCTCCTGTTCATTGCTTTCTGAAACCACAAGTCTGCAGAGGGGTCATTTAAAAACAGTTGTGGTTTTCTGCCTTAAAAAACAAAACAAAAACCAACCACTGGCAATTAATAGGCCTCTGATCAGATCATGTCAGTAACTGTGATTTTCCTTCCTTCTGTTTAAATTTCACCTTTTTGAATGATTAAGCTATGACTTCAAATACAAAATTATGTTAGATACTATATTAAAGAGCATTTTGGAGAATAGTTGAAGGTCTCGTCAATACTGAAGTACATTATTACATATTAACTGATACACGGTACTCAATTCTAGACAATCTGGTCTCAGCTCCCACAATAAGAACAAGAGAATCCTATACAAGTATAACCTGGTATAACCCAGACCTTACCTTTTTCCTTATAATGTGGGAAATTTATTTATTCTCACAGTTTTATAAATTCATGTTTGTGCTACTGAAATACACATCTATCCCTTTCAAAGGCAGTGAATACCAAACTCCCATATCAACTTCCTGCATTTCATTTCCCTCAATAAGTCATGTAGCCTAATGTGCTTTAGCCAAGGTCTCTTATCTCAGTACTGGTCAATGCCTTTCTTGGGCAGCTTACTGTGAAGTTTCTCTCTCTCCTTCTCTTACTGATTGAGTGCTCCGAACCAGCCACTCCTGTCCCAGAGTGTTCGACCTTGCTGAAAGTGGTCATCTCACTGCTTGCTTAATTTGGACGTGAAAATGGAATCCTGAGGGATGGATTCTCCTCCACCTCTCTCCATCCAACAAACCCAATAACCCCATATTACCTCGCTCACTTTCAAAAAGCCTACTTCTCAGACTTATTTAAGAGTTAGTGTATACCTGTGCTATCCATTCAGCATCGCTAGACAGCAGGCATAACTGGGATATACAACATCAACTCCAAAGCAATTAACCTATCTACAGTGACAAGATCACAACATTTCCAAAAGAGTTTTATGTTTCCTCTTTATTGCGTGCTACTTATTTAAATGCCATTTCTTTTGTGAAGACACGGTCTCAGTTAACTACCATGCCAACCATCAGATCAGTTTATTCCCAAACCCAATTATTCTCAAAATAGTCACCAACAGAATTTCATTCTAAAATAAATTTTAGAGAATCAGTGTATGATGTAATGATACATGAATATTTCTTGCAGCTTACCTTTGCATAAAGGCTTTCTAGGATTTAATCACTAAATGCATCTCCATTGCTTTCAAGTTCTTTCAATGTGTGATGCCCTATGCATCTCTTGAAACCCTTGCATGGTGATGTTTAAAACTCACAATCAGTCGGGGCCGGTGCTGTGGCATAGTGGGTAAGGCCACTGCCTGTGGTGCCAGCAGCCCATATGGACACCGGTTCGGGTCTCAGCTGCTCCATTTCCTATCCACCTCTCTGCGATATGGCCTGGGAAAGCAGCAGAAGATGGCCCAAGTCCCTGGGCCCCTGAACCTGCATGGGAGACCTGCAAGAAGCTCCTGGCTCCTGGCTTTGGATCAGCGCAGCTCTGGCTGTTGTGGCCAACTGGAGAGTGAACCAGCAGATGGAAAACCTTTCTCTCTCTCTCTCTGACTCTCCTTCTCTCTCTGAGCAACTCTGACTTTCAAATAAATAAATCTTTTAAAAAGATAAATAAAACTCATGATCAGTTGTGGTGAAATGAGAAGGCCATGCCAAGATGGCTACTGGCAAGTGAGCATCAGTTACTCAGGAATGGCTTTGAAACCCATCTGGCAATGGAGCCTGCCTGGCAACAGGCTGTGATTGGATGGCTTTGGAAACTGCCTGGCAACAGGCTGTGATTGGTGGGAAAACAAACCACCCCTTGACCGGATTGGCTGGTCTTGGCTATATAAGCTGCTGTATTGACTGAAATAAATGAGTCTGCAGGTTGCTTGCCTCAAGCCTGCTTTCACCCAACTCCTGGGGTCTGTGTGGTGACCCCATGCCTGTTGCCCCCACCACACTCCTCTACTCAGAAACAATCCACTGCAACATTGTTAAGAAATCAACTGCAACAATCAGTTTCCCTTTATCTTTAGTGCCTCACCTCAACATTCTCATCAGTATTTTCTTTAATTGAAAATGGTTTTCCTTTGGGGACGATGCCTTCCCCAAAGTCCCTCTAGCAGTGACTGGTTTGTCTATTACGGTTTCTACAAAGTACTAGACAAGGGGTACGTTTCATTCCAGCTTCTCAAACATGGCCACAGTGCTCTGCTGCTGAATCTGAGACCATGCTCTCTCCCTGTCCCGCTTTCTGAAAGTTCCATGGCTTTGATTCCACATCCAGGCATTGCCCTTCCTTCTTGTATTCACTTTGCATATTTTTAAAAGAATTTATTTATTTATCTGAGAGGTAAGTGACACACAGAGAGGGAGAGACAGAGAGAGAGGTCTTCCATTCACTGGTTCACTCTCCAGATGACCACAATGGCCAGAGCAGTTCCAGTCCCCAGCCAGGAGCCAGGAGCTTCTGAGTCCAAGTACTTGGACCATCTTCCACTGCTTTCCCAGGGCATTATAGAGAGTTGCATCAGAAGAGGAGCAGTCAGGACTCGAATCGGCCCCATATGGGATGCCAGTGCTGAGGGCAGAGGCTTAGCCTATTATGCCGCACCTGGCTCTCTGTCTGCATCTTACAATAACATCCTATTGACTTCTTTGTCTGTCTTCTCATTCCTTGAAGACTAACTCCATGATATTTTCTTCAAAAATTCTCTTATAATTTCCTTATCCATAGGGACGATAGTTCAGTGCTGGTTGGCAGTTCCTTCACTCTCCCTTTCCCAGTGTTTTCCCTCCATATACCTCAGCCACTTACATGACCAAATCCATTGCTTTGAAAACTCATTTAAAATATTCTACTGAGGCCAGCGCTGTAGCGCAGCGGATTAAAGCCCTGGCCTAAAGTGCTGGCATCCCATGAGTGCCGGTTTGAGTCCCAGCAGCTCCTCTTCCAATTCAACTCTCTGCTATGGCCTGGGAAAGCAGCAGAAAATGGCCCAAGCCCTTGGGCCCCTGCACTCACATGGGAGACTCAGAAGCTCCTGGTTCCTGGTTTCGGATTGGTGCAGCTCTGGCCATTGCAGCCATCTGGGGAGTGAATCAGCAGATGGAAGACCTCTCTCTCTGTCTCTACCTCTCTCTGTAAGTCTTTCAAATAAATAAAATAAATCTTTTAAAAAAATAAAACATTCTATTTACCTACCACCATCACTATAGGCTCCATTCAGTCTGCAATTCCAAATATGCCTCAGGCTCACCATTACCTCCTATTTTTCTTACACCTTCCTTTCCTTGTTCTTCCTCTTCTTATTCATCTTCTTCCTCCCTCACCCCATTCCACTCCTCTTCCTCTTTTCCTTGTCTCCATCTTCCTCTTATTCTTTCTCTCCTTTTGCTCCACCAGTTTCTCCTTTTCCTCCTCCTCCTTGTTCAGGCCCCACTTGAAATTAGGCAAGCATCCCATAACTTGGATCTTTTCTGGACTGAAATACTCAATTTATTTTGTGTATCTAAGCTGAAACCAGCACCAGTAGGGAGAGAGAGGATGCAGTTTTATTAGGAGATAACATTGATGCCATGGGTAACAAGATGGATGACAGACAGCAACTCATATTCAGCAGTATTTTTGCCCAGAGACTTGCCCTCAGAAAGCAAGAGTCCTAAAGTTAGAATGTTCTAATACTGATTTTGACTACATATAAAAAGAAGCACTTGAAGTATACAAAAGTATATGCTATTGCCAAACTCTTTGAAAAATGTCTATTAAAAACACAAGACATAAAGATGTAAACAAGAGAAACATAGAGGGACAACATTCAATGTGCAATTTGCAAAGACAATAAAAGTTTCTATTCAGTAAAATACACAGAGAGAGAGAATTAAAAGCATAGTACATCCAATCAGGAAACAACATCAGTCCCGCTGCATTTTCAGTGATTCTTTCTCGTCTTAGCAGCTTGAATGCCTGGGTAAAGTATTTTAAATTTTTTCGTGCATGGACCCACAACTCCCTGACAGTTTGCTCCCTCCAGGGCATCTGTTTGAATAAATCACAATTCTATTTTGCAACAAACATCCTGCTCCTCAGCATCAGATCTCATGAACCTGCATGTTGCTGGAGGAAAACACAAGATCCACGTGCACTGCCCCAATCTGTCCTCTCTCGCCCCAAGTGGAGCTCAGTGCTAGCCATTCCCCCATTTCTCTGAGAAAACCAGAAGAAACAACATAATCTAGACAGCCACCCCACCATACTTGCACTCTCTTTTTGCTTTGAAGGAAATCAGGTACAAAGAAATATTTAAAATCTTAATTTAAGAAGCTGTGTACATGAAGAAGATTCTCATCTATGTGATTCCAGACACTGGGCGTACAGGTTAGCAATCCACGTCAGGGATGATAAATGAAAGACTCAAGCAATGCAGGGTCAGAAAGCCAAAGAATGAAACGGTATCAGAGAAGCATCTGCCAAAGAAAAGAATGCCTGCCACCTTCATTTGTGTTGTATGTCATCATTTAGCCACACTGCAAGAGGTCATTGAACGCCTGTTGCATATTTAGAAGTAGCTGACAGATATTTGCTGACAAATACACCAAAGGGCTGGAATGCAAAGGAACTTCTGCAGGACACCACAAACTTTAACAATATCATTAAATAATCCTGAAGAAAAAAGTTCCTTTTTTTTTTTTTGACAGGCAGAGTGGACAGTGAGAGAGAGACAGAGAGAAAGGTCTTCCTTTTGCTGTTGGTTCACCCTCCAATGGCCGCCACGGTTAGCGCGCTGCGGCCGGCGCACCGCGCTGATCCGATGGCAGGAGCCAGGTGCTTCTCCTGGTCTCCCATGGGGTGCAGGGCCCAAGCACTTGGGCCATCCTCCACTGCACTCCCTGGCCACAGCAGAGAGCTGGCCTGGAAGAGGGGCAACCGGGACAGGATCGGTGCCCTGACCGGGACTAGAACCCGGTGTGCCGGCGCCGCAAAGCGGAGGATTAGCCTAGTGAGCCACGGCGCCGGCAAAAAGTTCCTTCTAACAGGAGATTAACCAATAATGGATGTTCTCCAAAATGGCAGTACGCCTGCCAGTACTATCAATGATACAGTAAATCCATTTATTTTAGCAATTGAGACTTTTTTCATTTTCTTTCATTTAAAAACAATACAATGATCTACACAATATAGTTATAATCATCATATTTCAGAATGACATACAAATATATTTTATTTGCTGCGAAGCTGCTGGTCACTGAAGGGCCAAACATTTCTAAATATAATTTTTATAATAGTTTTGTTTTATTTATGTAAAGGAAACAGAATTCATATTTTTCACAAATACAGTTATGAAGAACATAAGGATGCTTCCCAGTCTCCATCCTTCCATTTTTATCTTTCTCTTAATTTTTGTGATTACATACGTTTAATTTACTTTATAATCACAAGCTTAATCCTCCACTTAATAAAGAATTCATAGTAGTAAGTAGAAACCACTATTCTTCATTACACTTTTGTACTCTGTATATCAGTTACCACAAATTAGAGAGGACATATGACATCTGTCTTCTGGGGACTGGCTTCTTTCAGTTAGCGTAATGCTCTCCAATTGCATCTATTTTGTTATGAAAGACAGATTTCATTCTCTTTTATGGCTGAGTAGTATTCCATCATGTATATTTACTAGTTTCTTTATCCAGTCATCACTTGATGGAAATCTAGGTTGATTCCATATCTTAGCTATTGTGAATTGAGCTGCTATAAACATGAGGATACAGCTAACTCTGACATGCTGATTTCATTTCATTTGGGTAAATTTCCAGGAGTGCAATGGCTAGGTCATATCATAGATATATTTTCACATTTCTGAGGAATTTCCATACTGTCTTCTATAATAGTTGTACTAGTTTACATACCACCAATATTGTATTAGGATACTTTTTTCTCAACATTCTCACCAGCATTTGTTATTTTATTGATTTTTGAATGCCTGCCATTCTAACTGCGGTAAGGTGAAACCTCACTCTGGTTTTTATTTGCATTTCCCTGATGTCTACTGATCCTGAGCACATTTGCATGGGTCTACTGGCCATCTATATTTCATCCATTGAAAAATGTCTGTTTATATCTCTAATCCATTTAATAATTGAATGGTTTGTTGCTGTTGAGTTTCTTTTCTTCTCTCTTGCAGAGAAGTTTTAATATCAAAATACTGGGAATATATTTTTAAGAACACAATATGTAATTGTTTAATTTTGGAAACTCCTAACAGTCTAAATATCAGAAGAATCCCACCTTCTGGTATAAACATGAATTCTTTTCTTCTATTATAGCCAAATTAAAATTAACCCATTTTCTAACATTCAGAAAATGAGATAAAAATATGAACATTATAATGTCCACCTAGAAATTATCAACAGTGACCTCATATGCTACCTTTATGGATTCTATTTTGCTTTTTGGGACACACGATTTGTCCTATTTTTAAAACATGATCCATATGTTAACTGGAGAGTTAGACTGTGGAAGGCAGAGGAGATTTGGAAGCAGACTGGTGTTCAGTTTAGAACTTTCTGGATCACAGGTATTTCTAGCCCTTGTGAGTGTCTTGAGCTCTTTTTTTAATCTGGATATTACTCCTTTATCAGATGAATAGTTTGCAAACATTTTCCCCCATTCTGCCAGTGACCATTTCACTTTGTAGAGTGTTTCCTTGCAGTGCAGATGCTTCTTAGTTACATGTAACCCCATTTGTCTCAGCTTTTATTTTCAGTGCTTCTGCGGCCTTACCGAAGAAGTGTTTGCCTAGGCCAATGTCTTGCAGTGTTTCCTCTATGTTTTTGTCTACTAATTTAAATGTTTCATATCTTAGGTTAAGCATCGTGATCCACTGTGTGTTTATTTCTGTATAGTGCATAAGGTATGGGTCTTGCTTAGGGGTCTGCTTCTGTATGCAGAAATTTAATTTTCCCAACACCATTTGTTGAAGATATTGTCCTTTCTCTAGGGAGTGATTTTAGGTCATTTGTCAAAGATTAGTTGGTAGTAGCTGCGTGGATTAATTCCTCAGGTTTCTATTCTGTGCCATTATTCCACATATCTATTTTTGTGCCACTACCAGGCTGTTTTGATTATAACCGCCCTGTAATACGTCTTTAAATCTGATACTGTGATGCCTGCAGTTTCGTTCTTATTGTTTAAGACTGCTTGAGCTATTTGGGGTCTCTTGTGTTTCCATATAAATTTTAAGGTTGTTTTTCCATATCTGAGAAGAATGTACTTGACATTTTCATTTAGATCACATTGAATCTGCACATTGCTTTGGGTGATATGAACATTTTAATGATATTCATTCTTTCAATCCAGAACATGGAAGATTTTTCTAATTTTTTGTGTTTTCCACTTCTTTGCCTAATGTTTTATAATTTTAATTGTAGATACCATTCACATTCTTGGTTAAATTTATTCCAAAGTATTTTTTGTGTAGCTACTGTGAATGGGAGTGATCTTACAAGTTCTTTCTCAGCCATGGCATTTTTTGTGTATACAAATGCTACTGATTTTGTGTGTTGATTTTATATCCTGCACTTTTCACCAAACTGTCTTACGAGTTCTAATAGTCTCTGAGCAGTCTTTTTGCTTCCCTTTATAAAGGAGCATAGCATCTGCAAACAGGGATAAGTTGACTTTCTCCCTTCCTAGTTGCACCCCTCTGATTTATTATTCTTGCCTCATGGCTCAGGGTAAAGCTTCCTGAATCATATTAAAGAGTTAATGGTAAGAGTAGGCATCCTTGTCTGGTTTCAGATCTTAGTGGGAATGCTTCTAACTTTTCTCCATTCAATATGATGCTGGTTGTGGGTTTGTCATATAATGCCTTTATTGTGTTGAGGAATGTTCCTTCTTTATCCAATTTGCTTTAAAAAAACTGTATGATTATCTCATTAGACACAGAGAAAGCATTTAATAAAATGCAGCATCCTTTCATGATAAATATACTAAATATTTAATATAAAATGTGCTTAAAAACAAAAGAAGTGCTATTCATTTTTCTCCCATATAAATGATATCTTTCTAAATGGAATGAAGAAAAACATTTCTAAAGTAAAAGATGATGAAAATGTCTTCCTAAAGCAGGGAAACAAGGAAATAAAAGCATGAAGATAGAAAACAGAGGTAGTTGGTGTGGTACAGTGTCTAAAGCAGTCCCTTGAGACACCATCATTCCATTTCAGAGTGTTTGGGATCCTCTCACCCTTGCTTTATATTCCAGCTTCCTGTGAATGCACACCCTGTGAGGTAGCAAATGATGGTTCAAGTACTTGGATCTATGTCAACCATAGGAAATACAGACGGAGTTCCTGGTTTCCTGGCTTCAGCTTGGGTCAGCCCTAGCTGTTGTGGGCATTTGAGGAGTAAATCAGTGGATGGAAGACATCTTTAAGATATCTTGATCTCATTGTGTGTGTGTGTCCCCACTCCAAATAAATAAATTCTTTTAGAAAAACAGAGAAGACAGAAAAAAACGTCTGCTGAATCAAGAACATATTTTCCAATTGCTCAATTCTCAAAAGGTTTTCATAATTTAGCCACCCACACCAATCCCTTTTCTTCCCATTGAAAATTTAAATGACTAGTCTTCAGACAGAATCTGGTTTCACACTGCCAACACGACACCCCAGTCACAGCCACACATCATCAGGTGGGAGCTGACATGATGATGACAACTTGCCCACCTCCACCATATTCACAGAATCATCTCCAAATAAACTATAAAAATGCATAGTCTGTTTAATTTTCAAGATAGCAACTTAAAAATTGACACTCGTTGATAACCACACACTAAAAACCCATATCTCCGCCTCCCATTAACATTAATTCATCACAATTTGAGAAAATACAATATCATCACAGGTGGGGCATATGAAGACTGCTGCCAAAGTTGTACATTTTTAATATGATGCTGTTGTAAGGGTTGATTTCTGGATTCATCACAAGGGATTATAAATTGCACTGCCACTATGTACTTTTTGAACTAACTTTCAAAATATTTTAGTTTGGAATGGAAACAGGCCAGCATCTTGAGTCAGTGGATACGCCTCATCATGCCGAAAATTTTTGAACACATAAAACGCCTGGGTGCGATGTAATTTGCAGTGAGCTTTTAAATGATACGAATCCTGCAGTGGAGCTTTTCTCTCAGGAGGTGCCACAGGCAGTGGCGGTAAACACTTCACAGACAGGGCAAAGAGCTCTCCAAATGACTTTTCTAAAATGTTACAAGCGCTCCTATTAGTTCTTTGGATGTTAAAGCTAATTCATAAATCAAAGGCTACTGACTTGCTGTGATTTTCAGGATTCGGTCAGGGTCTCCCGACCAGGAAAGTTAAAAGAGACAACTGGGTGGGCTTTTCCTGAGTAGGATCCAGAGCTCTGGCAAGAACGCCCAGGGCCTGAGGGGTCCTTGTTAATACTTCAAGTGACTAGCGTGTCTATAAAAGACGTGGAGAGGACGCACTGGGAAGGAAAACGTCCAGGTTGTACCACCCCTGGTGATTCTCCTCTAAAGCGGTTCCATTACAGATCTGACTTCAAATAGCAATATGCCAGCTGAAAAGCAGAAATGGGAGCAAAATGGGCATTGCGGGAAACCTCCCCAAACGGCTTTAGAAAGAAACACCACGTGGAGTCACCAAGGAGAGATATCATAAAAATTGAGCCTGACATACCTGCTTCCTGGATCCTGTTCAGAGGGCTCTTTTAAAAAAAAATAAAGGTCACACCTGAGCCCTGTGAGATTTCATCAGGAACTTCCCGAAAGTGAGCCAGCATGCTTGTCTTTATCCATGTACAAGCATGTCCAAGGACAACGGATAACTAGATTTTCTCCTCTATTATCAGGCGCTTTCAGTATCAAGTGATTTGCCTGCTTGATTATATTGATTTTGTATCTTAGCAGCAGGTAGAAAGAATCAATGTGAAAAGGTCAGCATGTCAAGGGAAGAACTGCAAATCTTAGACCAATTGTTGTAGGAACGGGAAACACTCAAAGTCAGTGTCACCGACACGTGGATGTCACCAACACACAGTGTCACGGACACACAGGGAGCTTTCTCCCTCCCACTCTAGTCCAAGTCATATGATTTTCATTACAGATGGATTTTTGTAGTATGTTGTCACTTAAGATTCTTATCTAACAATTTCATAAGTTGTTTTCTACACAGTAACCAGTTTGCTTTTTGATTTTATATCTTTTTTTGAAATTTATTTTATTTATTTGAAAGGCAGAGTTACAGAAAGAGGGAGAGGGAAAGACAGAGGGAAGTGTAACCCTGTGTCTTACAGTTGCACGATTTCTATCAGCATTTGGGGGTTACTTATAAAATTTTCACTTTTAGATTTCACTGCCAATATTCACAAGGCTGCATAAATACTAAGCTCCCGACTTCAGGTAAAAACATACTCATCGTAACCAGTCTCAATTTACCCTCTAATAATCAGGTTAGGAATCCGCATCAGAAATTTTGGGCAAAAAGGACACTCAACAGATTAACTGTTAAAACATTAACAAGGGCCAGTGCTGCGGCTCACTTGGCTAATCCTCTGCCTGTGGCGCCGGCACCCTGGGTTCTAGTCCCGGTTGGGGAGCCAGAGTCTGTCCCAGTTGTTCCTCTTCCAGTCCAGCTCTCTGCTGTGGCTCGGGAAGGCAGTAGAGGATGGCCCAAGTGCTTGGGCCCTGCACCCACATGGGAGACCAGGAGGAAGCACCTGGCTCCTAGCTTTGGATCGGCGCAGTGCCGGCCGTGGCGGCAATCTGGGGGGTGAACCAACTGAAGGAAGACCTTTCTCTCTGTCTCTCTCTCTCTAACTCTGCCTGTCAAAAAAAAAAAATGAACAAAAGAACTCTTAAGAAGATTAATGGGTAAAATTAGGGAAGAGCCATGGGAAGGCTAAACACCAAGTTTCAAGCTCTAGTGATAAACATGAGAAAAACAATAGAAGGAAATTGAGAAGGAAACAAAAAAGATAGTTGATTATGATAATGAAATTATCAGATGCCATCAATAATAATTTCAAATGTTTTCACAGAATAGTGAGAGAAATATTGAATTTTGCTGGGAAACATGAGTCTACACAAAGTCAAATTTGATGGACAAGGAAAAGTCAATAATTGAAATTATATACAACTCAATTGGTTAGATTACACCAGAGGCTGGCAAACTACAGTTCACAGGTCAAACCTGGCCTGCTCCTGGTTTTGATAAATCTTGCATTGCAATACAGTTTTGCCAACCTGTTGTGTTTTGTCTAAGGATAGGTTGGTGCTAACTTCAGGGTTCTCTAATTGCGACAAGTCTCAATGTCCCACAAAGTACAAGATATTTACTCCTTGACCTTTTATATACAAAGAATGACTCATGGATTACACAAAAAGATTGCTGATTAGGATACAGTTCTGCAGATAATTTCCAGAATACTGCAGGAAAACAATTTATAATTTAAATAGAATAAAATAAAAATGGGTCCTAAGAATAGAAACTAATTTATGTGTAATTATAATTGAAGACAAAGGGAAAGAGTGATATTGCTGTAATAACCTGAAAAAAAATGAATGAGTTTGTTTTAAAGTGGTAAGGAATATTATGCTATACCTAAAAGAATGATTCCAATTGCTGAGCAGATTACAAATAAACACATAAACAGAATCCACCAAGGCGTATTAAAGTATAAGGTAAAGAGAAAACATTAAAAATTCAAATGAGGTTGTAGGAGGTAAGAGAGTAGGAGATGGTTGCCCTCACAGGGACAATAGTAAAAATGAAGTAAACTCTTCTGAACTCAAAAATGAAAGCCAGGAGACACTGGGCATAAACTAATGACAAAAGCTAATGACTTTATTTTTTTCTTTTCAACTTTTATTTAATAAATATAAATTTCCAAAGTACAACTTTTGGATTATAGCAGCTTTTCCCCCCATAACCTCCCTCCCATCCACAACCATCCCATCTCCCACTCCATCTCCCATCCCATTCTTCATCAAGATTCATTTTCAATTATTTTTATATACAGAAGATCAACTCAGTATATACTAGTAAAGATTTCAACAGACTGCAACCACACAGACAGTATAGAGTACTGTTTGAGTAGTAGTTTTACCATTAATTCTCATAGTACAACACATTAAGGGCAGAGGTTATACAAGGAGAACAGGTACACAGTGACTCCCACTGTTGATTTAACAATTGACACTCTTATTTATGACATCAGTAATCACCCGAGTCTCTTGTCATGAGTTGCCAAGGCTATGGAAGCCTCTTGAATTCACCAACTCCTCTTATGTAGACAAGTGGAAGTTCTCTCCTCCCTTCAGAGAAAGGTACTGCCTTCTTTGATGGCCCATTCTTTCCACTGGGATCTCACTCACAGAGATCTTTCATTATGTTTTGTTTGTTTGTTTGTTTGTTTGCAACAATGTCTTGGCTTTCCATGCCTGTGAAACTCTCAGGGGCTTTTTAGCCAGATCTGAATGCCTTAAGGGCTGATTCTGAGGCCAGAGTGCTGTTTAGGGCTTTTGCCATTCTATGAGTCTGCTGTATCCTGCTTCTCATGTAGTATCATTTTCTCCCCTTTAATTCTATCAATTATTTGCAGACACTGGTCTTATTTATGTAATACCTTTGACACTTAATTTTATCTTTTTGATCAATTATGAACTGAAACTGATCACTTTAACAAGCAAGATGGCATTGGTAAATGCCACCTTGATGGGACTGAACTGGAATTCCCTGGTATATTTCTAGCTCTACCATGAGGGGTAAGTCCAAATGAGCATGTGCCGAACTGAACATCTCCACCCAAGCTAATGACTTTAAATATCTCTAAAATCCTGGAAGAAACTCACACCCAAGCCCCCCAAATTCTATATTGTAATCTGGGAATTAAAATAAAGATCTTCACCAAAACTAACACTAAGAGAATTCACTATCTGTAGGCTCCATTTAGGCCCAATTATGAATAGTTCTTCAGGTAGGAGGATATGGTAACAGAGAAAAACACTAAAATTAAAAAAAAAGTAATGGAAAAGAAAAAATCAACACCAACTATATGAAACAATAACAAGAGTATCTCAGGAAGTCTAAACTACATGTAATTAAAATGCATGACTGATGCACACTCTACGATCCAGAAATTCCAGACATACTTGAAACATCTGCAGAAACATAGAATTAAAAGATAAGTTTTCTTTTCCTTTTAGTACAAGTGATTTTGAAACCATGTATGCAAAGGGTCTTCAAGAAGTTCACAGGCGTTTATTATGTCAACACTATGCTTGGCTTTCTAAAATTTTTGACACTAAACAAATTTATCTAATTCCATACTCAATGAAGTTTTTTGAATACCTTCACATACCCAAGAGTTATGAGTTTATTTACACACACATATTAAGAAACATACAGAAGACAATTCATTGCAATATGAATTTTAACTTCTAAGAACTGGACACACTGTAAATGGAGCTACAGGTAGCCCTTCCAGTTATCCTTATGATATTGACAACTACAAAAGATTTGTTCAAAATGAGAGTAAGTCAGTTCAGTTGAAAAAGTGTATGTATTTAAAACTACCATAGAAGTAAGGATGCAAGGAAATCTGTCTGGCTAACACTTGGATAGTTGCAGATGCTTCCTAGGACAAAAATGACCCATGACTGCCTGGAAGGCTGGAGCCAAGGTGACCGCAGGAGGCAAATCAGCCACATAGAAAAGAAGGGAGAAAGCAGCAGAACACACAAAGCAACTACAGCCGCCATGTGGGGACTGGTGGAGTCCCAGCCACATATACGCCCTCACCTTCCTGCCACTCTTTCCCATGGGACTGTCACTGAGAACTCTGGCCATGTGAAGAAAGCTGAATCCAAGGTAGAAGCGAGGAAAGACTCACCCCAAAATGTGCAAAGCAGAAATCTGCAACAGGCTGGGTCGGGCACTACAAACAAGCATGAGAATCCTCACTGGTTGGTATGAGACCTTCATGGGAGCATTTGGAACCACAGACTGCTCAGAGCCAAGGTCAAGGCAGAAAAGAGGACAGTCCTGCCAGGGCGGGCAGCAGGTGCAAAGCAGTTGTTGGTAAAAGTTTGCAATTAGAGTCAGAAGGGCTTCCCCAAAGGATGGAAATCCAAGGGAGGTGAAGAACAAAGCACTGTCCCCAGTGACACAGAGAACTAATGGGTAAAGCAGGAAGGCATCCCTGGGGCTGCCAACTCAAAACTTCCCAGCGGGGAAGTCATGGTCTCACCCTGTGAGCACTGGAAACCACTGCAGGACTGGGTCTGCTTGCAACACTACAACGCCGAGAGCCAGCACGCAAATTACATGACTGTGTCTCCACCTTGGTACCTCGACAGAGAAAGACGGGGAGAGGGGGCACTGTGACTACCTCGATTTCTGCTATCCTTTTACATAAAATATCTGGTTTGCATGGTAACGCCCCTGGGTTCAGATCAACATGTCGGCTCATTTCCTTTACTGAGAAATTCTCTCCAGAACAGTCCTCTTCTATTTGTCAGTACATGTGGTTTTTTCCTATGTGTATATGATTATAATTAATTTAAAATATAAACCCAGAAGCTAAAAGGAATTTTCTGGCTTATATAACATAATGAGCATCACACATCTTACTTAAAAGCTTTCATACCAGATCTTCATAATCACTTATAAATCCAACATAATTATTTCCTTACTTGTTTTTTCAGTTGCTGCTCCATTTGAGTTCAAAGAATGTTTCTTTAAAGTTCACCCTTAATTAAACAAATCCATCCTACTGGTACCTAAAACAACCCATATTACTTATTTTACATGGCTGTAAAGTTTTAGAGTTGAAATACCCCTGTGAATGGTTTCTAGCCTAAGAGATTGTCTCATTTATTTTGACTGTGTCTATATTTTATGATTGCTTATGTAGCATTTTCAACTTTAAAATTCATGTCAATGAATCCTTCTGAATACCAGCTGCCATCGTAGCTAAATCCTAAATAGACAAATTGCTCATATTCCATGTACCAGTTATTCTTGAAAAGCTTCATCAAAGTGGCATTATGCTGTTTTACAAGTATGGTAAGCTCTTTTCCTAGTGGGTAAAAAAGACAGCTAGGCATTTGTTGCTCAAAAAGCATACACGCTGGTCTTTCTGGGCGATTCTGATACTTTCTTCATAAACACTCAAATGTCAACGGCAAATCTATGAGAAGGGATTTAATATAATCCACACTGACTTTCAAATTTTTATCACCTCTTTCTCCCATTATTTCCTTCTGGCCCATCCCTTCTTACCTGTGCTTTGATTATTTCAGTCTCTGACATTTCTCTGGGCAACTAAGCCCAGCGCTTCATCAACACACACAGCAGTCTGGGCTGAGGGGGGAGTTCGGACAAGAGGTGCACACACAACCCTGACTCCCAAACCGAGCTTGCCATAGCTCTACGTTCTTAACCAGAAGAAGGGAAGAAAAGCACCATTTTCTTTTGGCTGTGCAAAGCTACAAAAATGATTGGTAATGGCAATTCCAGGGTTAAAATGCCATTTCAGTGTCGGCACTGTGGCATACTAGGTTAATCCTCTGCCTTTGGCACCAGCATTCCATATGGGCACCAGTTCTAGTCCTGCTTGCTCCTCTTCCAATCCAGCTCTCTGCTATGGCCCGGGAGGGCAGTGGAGGATGGCCCAAGTCCTTGGGGCCCTGCACCCATGTGGGAGACCTGGAAGAAGCTCCTGGCTCCTGGCTTTGGATTGGCACAGCTCTGGCCGTTGCGGCCATTTGGGAAGTGAACCAACGGAAGGAAGACCTCTCTCTCTGTCTCTCTCTCTCACTGCCTGTAACTCTGCCTGTCAAATAAAAATTGAAAAAAAAAAAAAAACAAACAAAAAAAACAAAAACGCTGTTTCTGCTTTTTGGGGGGAATGAATGGCTCCAAATTGGGGTGGAGACTGGGACCTCCATAAACACACATACATGATGAGTTCAGACAGTGATCAGGCACATAAAGGCACATTGGTGCAAAGACAGAATAAGAATACAAAAGAATTCTTGGTAAGTACATGTCAGAGCAGGTGCTTTGGTATTGGCACTCCTGGACTTCATAAAGACATGTTTATTTATTGGTTTTCACTCTAAGACCCCCTAGAAGTTGCTTTCATGAGTAAGAGGTTACCAAAGCTTTTCAGAGAGAATAGCAATGGTTGATATTATATTTCACCATTTATCCAAATAGTCATCTCCGAAACACTCTCTATTGAAGTATCTGAAAGAATCACGAAGAATTCTTACATTATTATATAGCAGAAATAGAAAATCACAAACAGAGGTGTGAAGGCCGACATCAATCATAGATTTGTCTGTTAGGTGCATACCATACAAACAACAAATCTAAAGTGTTTAAATAGGAGATGCCTTGTCTCTAATTTACCAGTGTGTCTACTATTCCCTATTTCCTATGTATTTGCTAGCCCTGAAGGCATGTGGATGATGATTTTGTCTGATGTTCACTACAGCGAACTAACCTGTCCCCCCTTTTGCCAAATGCCACAAAGAAGTCTAACCCTCAAAGAAGGAAAGAAGGAAGGAAGGAAGGAAGGAAGGGGGGAGGGAGAGAAGAGATGGAGAGAGGGAAAGGCGGGGGGGGGCTTTAACGCAGTGGTTATGACAGTTGGAAGATCAGCATTCCTTACTGGGGTGCTCGGCTTCCTGTCCCAGCTTCACTTGGGATTCAACCTTCCAGCGAATGTGCACCCTGAAAGCAGCAGGTAATGGCTCAAGTTCCTTGGGTCCCTGCCACCCATGTGGGAGACAAGCATTGAGTGCCAGCTCCTGGCTTTAAGCCTGACTCCATCCTGGTGTCTGCAGGCATCTGGGGGATGAATCCGAGGATGGAGGATTTCTGTCTCTCTCTTTCTCCATCTCTCTGACTTTATATACAATGAAAGTAATCTTTTGAAAAAAATTCAATTATTCTTCCTATAATATATAGTCATGTTAAAATCAGAGTGCTTCTTACATTGCATATGGCAGCTTTTATGTTTCTAGAAATGCGGGTCACCAGCATGTGCACATAGATTGTATATTATTCTAACAGACATGTTCAAAAGGAGAGTGATGATAAATAGCAATGCCTTGAATACGTTGAGAAGAAAATAAAAAAAAAAAACTCCCTAAACTCCTTCCCACTTCAATTTCTCATTGCAGCAGAGGCATAGGAAAGCATCAAAATAAATTACCACATGCCGTGACAGCAGTCCCAAGGAAGAATTTTGAAAGATCATTTGCCATCTAACAGTTTCCTCAGTGTTCTGGACACTAACCCCTCCAACATCCTACAGGGACTTACAGAATCAATTACCCTCTTCCTCTTCTATAATTAATTACCCCTCTCCTCCTGCTTCCTCAAATTCTCACTTTCCGAGATCTTTACTCTCACAAATAAAATACTCAGGCTTCTTTTCCATCCCACAGATTGAAAACTTTATTTGGACTTCTGACTTGTCCCCTGTACACTCCAGCATCTTTTCCAATGCTCTCTCCGTCTCTCCTCGCATCCTTCCCTAGGCTGACAGGCACATTGCTCCTACTGGACCACTTAATCAAAACTCTTTTCAAGGTCAGTTGCTTCATGGCCAAGGCTGGAGTTTCCACTTCTCATCTCACAGAACCTCTCCATAACATCTCATTTTATAGAATGCTAACCTCTCTTCCAATTCCTCTACATGTGAACTCTTGGGACACCATGTTCACTGCTTTGCATGGAAAAAAGTAGTGCTATTCATGTGTTCTCAGTTTTTCTCTCTCTCTGGCTCCTGCACGTGGTGCCCATACCTGTTTCCACATAAAACTTGCCCTCCTCCTAATCGCCACTGCTCTCAATGAATTTAAGATATACTATACCTACTTATTTTGTCTTTTCTGGCAAATCTACCAGAAACAGGCACTCCAACCCATGGCTTTTCTTCCTGACCGATGCTGGGTGCATGAGTCAAGGCTGATAGATGTTTTAGTTTGGGGATCCCCCAAAGACCTGCTGTTAATGGTTGGTCCTCAATGTCTTCTACTAACTATACTAAGCAGGTGAAGACTTATCCATGTAAGGTGCTCACAGCACCATCACCAGATGCCAAACCACTGGGGCCACCCGCTCCTAGACTATGAGCCTCCAAAGCCATGAGCTGAAATAAACCTCTTTCCTTCAGAAGTGGCTTGTTTCAGGAATTCTGCTGTGGAATGTGGATTTTTCTTTTCAGGAATTCTCATGGTGATGAAAAGCTGGTTAATGCTAACCCTCACCAGACTGAATGATTTCTTGAGGAATGACCCTGAAAGCCTACAACATCCCTGCTCTACACCCATCCTGGGTGGCTGTTTCACTGTCAACACCCTCCAGAGCATGGGGCTGCTGCAAAAGTGTGAAGAAGGTGAAGTGGTGGTTCTCAATGCATCTTCTTCCTGACACACAACAGCATGAGCAATGTCACCCAGGAAGACGTCAGAAGTGAGCATTTTCAAGTCCCACCCCAGAAACACTGGACTGCCCAGCACACTTTGTGTTAGCCACTCACCACAGGACTCTGATACAGGTGCAATCTGAGAAACGCAGGTGGAGAGTATCAGATACCTGGCTCAAGTGCCAGCATGCTAACTGAATTCTCGCAAAAAACATCCCAAGGTGAAGAAATTTGGCATAGCAGTTAAGATACCCCACATACTACATCAGAGTGCCCCACTTCTGCTCCTTATTCCAGTTTTCTGCTAATGCAGACCTTGGCAAGCAGCTGGTAATTATTTAATTAATTGAGAGCCTCCACCCACGTGGGTGTCCTGGATGGAGTTCCTAGCCTCAGCTGTGCCCAGCTCTGACTGCTGCAGGCATTTGGGGCATGGATCAACATATGGAATACCCCTCTCATGCCTTTCTGTTTGTCTATCTAGCTGTGAATCACCCATCTATTTATCTATCGATCTGTCTTTTTTCTCCCCCTCCATCTCTCTGCCATTCAAATAAAACAAACGAATTATTTTTCAAATTATGAATCAAGGAAACAAAGACAAACGTCCCAACATGATATTTCTGGAACACACTTTTGACCGATGCCCCATCTCCAGAGTCACTGATTTATGAGTGAGGTGGGCATGGCTCTGCTTAATTCCTGAAGTTCTTCCCTGTCAAGGTTCTACCTCATGTTTTCTTCTTCATCCTATTCCCTTTAGTGTAATCTCTCTTCCTCATATACCCCTGGTCTTTTCCATTTGTAATCACAGCATTCCAGTTATTTTTTCAAAGGCGTCCTTCTTCCTTTCCTATCATCCCAAGTACAATGATAGTTTTTGAAATGTTGTAGTTAAATAACAGTCTGTGGTGTAGAGTAATAAAACATAGTCAACAAACAAATGTACAGATATGAGAATACATAAATTCAGAAGCTCATATTTTTCTAAAAAGGAACTCAAGTAAACAATACAATTTAAATTTTCTATTACAGAAAAAAAATGAAAACTGTCAATCATTAAATCTGTATAAAAGGGTAGGATTTAGGGCTGGAGCTATGGCGTAGTGGATAAAGCCACTGCCTGCAGTGCTGGCATCCCATATGGGCGCTGGTTTAAGTCCTGGCTGCTCCTCTTCTAATCCAGCTCCCTGATAATGTGCCTGGGAAAGCAGTAGAAGATGGCTCAAGTCCTTGGGCCCCTGTATCCACATAGAAGACCTGGAAGAAACTCCTGGCTTCAGATTGCCCCACCAGCCATTTGGGAAGTGAACCAGCATGATGGAACACCTCTCTCTCTCTCTCTCTGCCTTTCGAATAATAAATAAATATTTTTTTTAAAAGGTAAGATATATGAGGCCGGCACCGTGGCTTAAGAGGCTAATCCTCCGCCTTGCGGCACCGGCACACCGGGTTCTAGTCCCGGTCCGGGTGCCGGACTCTATCCCGGTTGCCCCTCTTCCAGGCTAGCTCTCTGCTATGGCCCGGGAAGGCAGTGGAGGATGGCCCAAGTGCTTGGGCCCTGCACCCGCAAGGGGAACCAGGAGAAGCACCTGGCTCCTGGCTTCAGATCAGCGAGATGCGCCAGCCGCAGCGGCCATTGGAGGGTGAACCAACGGCAAAAAGGAAGACCTTCCTCTCTGTCTCTCTCTCTCTCACTAGCCACTCTGCCTGTCAAAAAAAAAAAAAAGGTAAGATATATGATATTTAAAGTTTCACTGAGATTTCTTATTCCCAATTTGTAAGACTATTGGTCTCATCTCTACTGGGCTTCCAAGGCAAAAATGTAGAAGCCATTTTGTCATGAGCAGCTGTTTAGAGTGACATCTGGAGTTAACAAACTAATGGTAAAGTATATTTCTAAATATGATTTCAAAATAATTAAAGTTAGCTAAAC
Source organism: Lepus europaeus (assembly GCF_033115175.1). Lineage (NCBI taxonomy): Eukaryota > Metazoa > Chordata > Mammalia > Lagomorpha > Leporidae > Lepus > Lepus europaeus. Next base: position 14,055,359 of record NC_084834.1, on the reverse strand, counting down.
ACTTCAACAACATTAGATTATTTTCATTGTAACTATCAAAGTTAACTATTTAAAACAGATATCAAAATCTGAGACTATTTTGTTTACTTGGAGAAAGTGTATATCACAGAGCTACTGAAGAACATATGAAATACGAAACCACTGAAGGCAATGCATAAAATCTCCTGATGACTCACACTCACTGCTAATATTTTGGCCAAATGAGACTTCTGTGAACCCTTAGCTAAAAGGTATTCAAGTCAGAGACCCCTGGACTTAAACATCTTCCCACCAGCAGTCTGCAAACCTGACAGCACATTCATCCATGTAAAATTAATATTATTATGTAAAGTAAAACAACAGCTAAAAATATCCAAACCAGGTAAGACATTTAGATATTTACAGGATGTAATTGGAAACTCTCCTACTGAAAAGATACATAAAATCTATCTTGTCTTATAGTCAATCAAACTATAAACGTAGAAGCAATGGACTGAATTAGAGAATACTGTATTATAAATATGTCCCTGGAAATATTTAGATTCCACTATGATCCAAGACAATACAATTTGATTTTTACTTAAAAGAGGCTTTAACTCCATGGGGAAATGTTACTAATAAATAAATAATGGATGCCATTAACATCTGCTTTCACTGAGCAAGTACACCAATGCCTGGCACAACTCAAGACTCTACAACTTACAGTGAATGAAATCAACAGACCACAAAAGAATTTATACTTTGAATTTATATTAATGAAACCTGGCTAACATTTAAAGCTTATTTTTCTTCAGCATCTCCCCAAGTACATTTTTTAAAACAAAAGAAACATAATGAAAATAAAACAATGCCATCTATTATCAAATATCCTTTTAAAAACACAACATACGTGTTTTTATTATATAAAAATTTAAAGCTTGGCACCCAGGAGACCATATCCAACCTATACTCTTCTTTACTGACATGTCTGTTTTTTCTTACCAATCATTTTAATTCAATTAGAACATCCAATTAATACAATTTGTAAGTTTGCTGAATCCATCAACAACAGAAGTAATCCTTTAGCTTCATTCATGAACTGGTATTGTGGCAAACTGGGTAAAGCTGCTACCTGGGATGCCAGCATCCCATCTGGGTATTCATCCCATAAGAGTCCCAGCTGCTCTACTTCCATTCCAGTTCTCTGCTATGGCCTGGGAAAGCGGTGGAGGATGACCCAAATCCTTGGGCCTCTAAACCCACATAACAGACCCAGACAAAGCTCCTGGTTTCTGGCTTTGGACCTGCCCAGGCCTGGTCATTGTGGACATTTGGGGAGCGAATCACCAAATGGAAGATCTATTTCTCTTTCTCTTTCTCCCTCTCCCTCTCCCTCTCTCTTTCCCCACCTCTGTAACTCCACCTTTCAAATAAAAGAAATAAATCTTTTAAAAGAAAAGAAAGAGGGGGCTGGTGCTGTGGCACAGCAGGTTAAAGCCCTGGTCTGAAGCGCTGGCATCCCATATGGACGCCGGTTCTAGTCCCAGTTGCTCCTCTTCTGATCCAGCTCTCTGCTATGCCCTGGGATAGCATGAAGATGGCCCAAGTGCTTGGGCCCAGGCACCCACATGGGAGACCCAGAAGAAGCTCCTGGCTCCTGGCTTCAGATAGGCGCAGCTCCAGCCATTGCGGCTATCTGGGGAGTGAACCAGCGGATGGAAGACCTCTCTCTCTCTGTCTCCAACTCTCTGTTAACTCTTTCAAATAAAGAAAATAAATCTTTTAAAAAAAATGAAGGAGGAAGGAAAAAAGAGAAGGAAGGGAGGGAGGAAGGAAGGAAGGAAAAGAAAGAATGGAAGTAAAGAAAGTCAATTTCTGTAATAAATTTTGTATCAGAGTTCAAGTAATCTCTTAGTCACAAATGATAAATCGTTATCTGTGCATATGAAACATCTCTATAGCTCTTTAAAAATGTGTCTTTATAACTAGTATTGATGGAATGTGCAAGTGTGAAGAGTTACTTCTTTTCATCTTTCTGAAACTTCCTGGTATCTGACTTATTTCTGAGCCACTTTTGAATTCAGAGACTACACTAGGTTCCTGAGCCTGCTATGACAAATCACCAAAAATTCGGTGGCCCAGACAAGGGAAATGTGTTCTTGCACGGTTCTGGTGGCTGGAAGCCAGACATCAAGGCACACACAGAGCTGGGGTGACATTTGGCCCCTGTTTCGCTCGGGCTTCAGGCAGCCACTGGCAAATCCTGGCATCCCACGGAGCAGGTGCTCACTCCTATGCTAACTCCTCCATCACCTGGTCTCCTGCTCTCTGCCTGTTTCCACTCTGTCTCTTAAAAACTCACATATCATGATATTGAGGGTCCACCTGATACACCCAGAGGACCTCCTCTTCTCAGATTCCTTAGGGACATCTGTGAAAATACTGCCTTCCACATAAGGTACAATTTCCAGGTTCCAGGGCTTTGACAAGGATTTATTTTCTGGAGGCAAGCATTCAAACTACAACAGAACCCGCCCACCATTAATTAATTAATTTTTTTTTTTGCTACCATTCTTGGTAAGCACAAGGGTGACCCACACCCAAACAGGCATGCATCCTAACCCCTGGAACATGTGGCATTACAATGCAAGTAGTTTTGTGGAAGTGATTATGTTAAGGACCTGTAGACAGGAAGATGACACTAGATTATTCAGGTGGGCCCAAGCGAATCAGAGTGAAAGGGAGGAAAGCTCAGAGCAGACGTCAAAATGGTAGCAGTGGTCAGAGTGAGGGGCATAGGAGCCAAGGAATGTGAGCAGATTCTGGAAATGGGACGAAGCTAGGAACAGACTCTCACCCAGGTGCTCCGGATAAAACACAGACAGCAGTTTTAGCCCAATAAATTCAAAGTCAGATTTCTACTTGGAGAACTGAAACATAATACATGTGTGCTGTTTTAAGCTACTACGTTGGAAACAATTTCTTCTTAAATTTCTTTCTAAACTTTTAAAAATTTTTTTCTAAAAAAGAGAACAAATTTCATATATTTCATATACTCAGTTTTAAGAGCACAATGGTACTTCCCACCCTACACTCCCTCCACCCTTCCTTATTTTTCATTTTTATAATGACATATTTTCAATTTTCTTTATAATCACAAGCTTAACCTCCCCCTCCACTAAATAAAGAATCCAACAAGTAGTAAGTAGAAAACCCACTCATCCTCAAAAGTATATAAAAGGAGTATAAACAATAATCAAATATCTCAAAATGTCAATCTCACTTATATACTTTTTTCGTAATAGGAAACTAAGAGATTGCCATTTTTAAAATCCTTTGTTTACGTGAGAGTCAGCGAGCGAGACACTTCCATCCACTGATTCACTCCAAATGCTTGTAAAAGCTGGAGCTGGGCCAAGCAGAGGCCAGGGAAACAGGAACTCCACCCAGGATTCCACAACAGTGGTAGGAACTGTTGGACCCTCGCCAGCGAGGGTCCAATGCAGTCACGACACGGTCACTGTTCATCGGTTCTCAAGGAACTTTCACTTGTGGGGGCAGAAGGAAAGTGGGGAGAGGAGAAAAGAAGAGGAGGGGCCGCGGCAGCGGAGGCCGCGCCGGCCCGCCCAGATCCCAATGTCCCTTTATGCTGATATCGTCCAATCAGATGAAAGGGCGTGTATAGCCTCAGGTCGAAAGTTCATCTGTTTCACCTGGTTCTTCCTGGTTGTTTATGCAGAGTCCATTCTGTTTCATCTGTTTCACCTGGCTGTTTTCGTAGGACTTGTGGTCGACCGATTGCTGTAAGCTATGTAGATACAAAAATTAGGAGGTTCCCACAGGTGGCCAGCCTGCAGTTCCCCACAAGGAACACCCCAAATGGAGCCATCATCTGTTCCCTCCCAGGGTCGCAATGCCAGGTATTGAACTCCTGACACTCCCTTGTGAGATACAGGCAACTCCACCACCCGTTTAACTGAAGGCTAAATTCTATCTGTGTCTACCATTTTTCTTTTTAAAGGTAGATGAACTGTTGTCTGTGCCTGCTAATACAGAGCCTGGATCATCATGCTCAAGCTAATAGACAGAGCTGCTTGATTGGAGAAACGTAAAGTAAAATCTGTTCTATTTTTAAACACAGGAGTTATTTTAACCAAATTAGGTTCAACTTAATAGGATCAGAAATTTGGAGCTTGTTTTACTTTTCTTTGTGTTCTGAATGATGCCTTTGGCTTTAGCTGGAACAACACAGGTGGTGGGCAGACACAGCATTTTTGTGGGCCATCCCCATCAGCCTTGTAAGCCTCTTGGTAAGGCTGTGTCTAATTTCTACCTTTGCCTAAAATTAGAAAGTAAATTTATACACTTACTTAAAACTTATAGGTAGAAAACACTTATAGGTAGAAAACAAATTTCAAAGAGTATCAACGGTTTTTTCTTCAAAAGAAATGCTTTGTTACATTAAAAAATAAAGATGTTTTCGGGTGCCATATTTATCACTGTTTGCCTTATAACTTGAATGACTAGTACATGTTGTGTTTTGGTTTTCCTGGAAAAAGGTATTTAGGGGAGGAGATGTCAAGGAACACTGATAAGTGATTTCTTAACTTATTTTCTATTTGCATTATTTTCCGATTCTTAAGAAATTTTAGTAGCATAAAAATTAAGTCTGAGTTGTTATTCACATTGAAGCTTTAATAAGTATGATTGTCACATTAAGAAATTCTTCTAGGGCCAGCACCGTGGCATAGTAGGCAAAGAGCCTGCAGTACCGGCATCCCATATGAGCACCTTCTAGTCCTGGCTGCTCCCCTCACATCCAGCTCTCTGCCTGGGAAAGCAGAGGAAGATGGTCCAAGTCCTTGGGCCCCTGCACCCATGTGGGAGACCTGGAAGAAGCTCCTGGCTCCTGGCTTTGGATTGGCACAGCTCTGGCCATTTAGCCATCTGGGGAGTGAACCAGTGGATAGAAGACTCTCTCTCTCTGCCTCTGCTTCTGCCTCTCTGTAACTCTGCCTTTGAAATAAATGAATAAATCTTTAAAAAAAATTTAGGAGGTTAATCAATGAAAGATAATAATTTCAATCAGTTTTAATCATAAAAAATTGTAATCTTCCTCACTGGTCAGCAGTTTCACCAGAGACAGGTCACTTGTCTGAGCCACTTAGGAACATTCTGACTACGAAATGACCATATGAGTCATATATTTGACAATGTACTGGAAATCAATAAAAATTCAAATGCCTGCCACATAGGCAATTTTTAAACATTTCCTTGAATAAAGAAACATCTGTGAATCTATTATCCTATATAAAGTGTGTGTGCATGCCCACACACAGAACTGAGGAAACTTGTTCTAATTCAGCAGAAATGAAAGCAAAAAGGTGAATAATTTATTGCTAAATAAATAGTTGTCAAATGAATGACTAGATTTAAAAAGAAAAAAACCACATTTCCCAAGGTGCATAATGCTGTTCTAGGTATCACCACAACTCTGATTTGATCTATGCATAACCTAAAGAGACAACTATATTCTTTCAATGTGCCATGAAGCCAGACAGTTTTTTTAAATGCAGATTTTAAAAATTCTCACAATGCAACAGAGAAGGCATTAAACTATTCCCCCACACCTCTTATGTACAATGCTTTCTTTCCCTTTAAGGCAATGATTCTCACATGTGACTGAGTAACATCAATAATTTCTGAAATCTTGTTAGGAATTCAACTCTAGAGTTCCACCTTAAACCATGAGGTTCGGAGACTCTAGTAGTGTGACCCAAGAATTTTCAAGACCTCAATTTGGTCCCCAGGCCACAGTGATCCTGATGCAAACTACAATTTGAGAACTACTGTTCTACAGCCATCCAGGCAAAGATAATACTGGCTCTGTGTGTCTGCGTGTGTGTTGTGTGTGTGTGCATATAAATTAACAATAGTAATTTCCTGCTTGTAAGGTTATGAATGTTTTTAAATTTCTTCTGCATGTCTTTGTGGACTGTGTACAACAATGATATAAACCTCTATAAGAACAAATACATATATAACAATAGAAGTACTCAAATATGGCAGTCAACAATAAAAGTGAAATTTATTATCATGTCAAAAATTCCATAGATTTAAAACATTTTCAAAACATTCATTTGATACACTGTTACTCTTTGTGATATCAGTATGAGGGAATTTCAGAATGTCATTAGAAAAAGGTAGATACATGCATGAATTTTCATATAAAAAGTTAAAACATATTTATGTATATAAACTTATCCATTTGTTCTGATTTGAATCTACTATTAGCTTTAAGCTAAGGTGGTACTTCTGTGTTAAGAGATTCAAAAATTAAACACCCATATTTTCCTAAGATATTTATATTACATTTTAATACTTAAATAATCTGATATTTACCTTAGTGTCAATTTTGACTCTAAAAGTATTCTAAATTTATTCATAGGCAGCCAATTATCACAGCACCATTTCATAAGCAATAAACTTCTTCCTCGTGATCTAAATAACTGAGATGTGAGCCTCTTTTAGGTCCTCTCTTTTCTTCATCACTCGACAGGTGTACCAGTCACTCCTACAACTGAAATTGCAGAGAGACTCTCCTTACAATAGCAGAAGGTGTATTTTGGCTCATGGTTGGGGAGGCTCATGGTCCAAGATCAGGTGAGGGTGGTGGATGTACTGGCAGAGCATAGAGAACCAGGAAGCAGAGAGATGGGGCGCACTCCTCCTCTATGCCCAAGCGTCTGTCTTATAAAGCCACCAAGTCATGATCCTAACAACATAATTCAATACAATCACTTCCTAAAGGCCCCCCTTCAGACACCACAACTGAAGGAAGCCTCCACCCTATCATTGCCATCGTGGGACTTGAATGTTTGCATGGGCTGCGGAGACAAATCCTGTTGAAACTATAGCACAAGAATGGTTAAACAACAACAACAACAACAACAAAAACAGAAACAAAAAAAAGGAAATTCTGGGGTAAGGAAGAAAGAAGTCCAGGAGAGAATTCAAGCGTCGACCTCAAACCACTCGTAGTATCTCCATTATTTATTTTCCTTTCAGGCTTAGTCCTAACCATTGGATTTCTGGGACTGATCTAGTTTCCTTAACATTGTTATGACTTCAGCAATTATTCATAAGCAGAGAAAATTGTTATTGAAGATTTATTCTGCCTTTGAGAGAGGCACTTAGACTTTTGGAGGACAGTGGGAAGGAACAGTTAAGACCAAGACTGCATCTCTTCTCCCATGCCTACGTATTTGTTGATTTACTTATTTATTTTAAATTTGCAAGTCTTTATCGTTTTTTAAGTTTTTGTTTCATTTCTATTGATTTGTGAGAGAGAGAAAGAGAGAGTCTTCCATATACTGGTGCACTCCCCAAATGCTCACAACAGCCCGTGCAGGACCAGGCTGAAGCCAGGAGGCAGGAATTCTATCTGATATGGGATGCGGATCCACTTGCTCCCAACCAGATGCTTATGCAGCACTCTGGCGGAAGAAGGAAGGACACAGCCATAGCCCGGGATTACTCTGTTCATTTTCCAAGTAAAACCATAAATAGGATAATATCAAGAAAACATAGGGTTTGGAGGAAAAAAAAAGAAGTGACTACTGTGGGGAACCGCAGGCTGGCCACCTGTGGGAACCTCCTCATCTACATAGTTTGCAGCAATCAGTTGACCACAAGTCCTACAAAAACAGCCAGGTGAAACAGATGAAACAGAATGGACTCTGCATAAACAACTAGGAAGAACCAGGTGAAACAGATGAACTTTCAACCTGAGGCTATGCGTGCCCTTTCATCTGATTAGAGGATATCAGCATAAAGGGACACCGCTGCTGGTGGCTGCCGCCGGGGCCCCTCCTCTTCTTTTCTCCTCTCCCTACTTTCTTTCTCTCCCCACAAGTAAAAGTTCCTTGAGAACCGATGAACAGTGATCGTGTCGTGACTACGTTGGACCCTTGCTGGCGAGGGTCCGACAAATGGTGCCGGACCGGTCACTGGAAGCAGGAAAGAAGAAATTAGAACGTGTGGAAAACACGGGAATCTAGGCGGTAAAGTCTAGGGTTGGTACCGCGGAAAAAAGGAATTCCTCGACAACCAAGTTGTTTTTTAAAAAAGTAGCGGGGACGCCCGTGAAAGCGGCCGCTGTAAAGGCGTTAGAACAGGAACAATGGCGTAGGGTCCGAAGACAATTGAGGGCAGCAGAGAAATTGCCTGAAGTCCTTAGGCTATGGCAACTGATGACCAAGCTCTCCGTAATGACTCGGAGGAAATAGCAACTCTCTTAGATGAAAGGGCGCGTATAGCCTCGGGTCGAAAGTTCATCTGTTTCACCTGGTTCTTCCTAGTTGGTTATGCAGAGTCCATTCTGTTTCATCTGTTTCACCTGGCTGTTTTCGTAGGACTTGTGGTCAACCGATTGCTGCAAACTATGTAGATGAAGAGGTTCTCACAGGTGGCCAGCCTGTGGTTCCCCACAGCTCCCCCTTTTTTGTTATTTATGGTGCGGAGTTGTGCCTGTCTTAGGTTCCCAGCGAAGCGCCACTTGCTGCTTAGGTTGCTAGGGGCACTTGCCAGTGATTACCCGTCTCTGGCTACCGCTTCATCATGCTAAGCCATATCTGTTGCTGAGGGTCCGACAACTACTTGCTTCTTGCTGTGTCCAGCCAACAGCAAAGCAGATGTCTTAAGAAAAAGGGAATTTGCTTTAGAAAGTTACCTTTAGAAATGCTATTGCTTTTTCACAAAAAGAAGAGATGAGAAGAGAACAAATGCAAAAGTGGATAAGAAGAAACACACTAGGGGGAATTTTTATTCTACATATTTTCTCTTGGGGCCAGTGCTATGATGTTGTGGGCTAAGCCGCCTCCTGCGGCGCTGGCATCCCATATGGGCTTTGGTTACTACTGGGTTACTTTACTCAATAAAGGGATTCTAGCAGAAAACCTTGAATCTTAAATCTATGCTTCATTTGTGTGACCATATAATAGGCACATTTAGTCAATGATCCATTTAAAACCATACAAGAAAGCAGATAAGAAGCTGTGTGTAAATTTGAAGACATTATTGCATTAAGCAATTTTTAAAAAGGAACTATAAAAATAGTTTATTTGTCCATCACTGAATGTTGTTCACTCAGCTGATATGAATTAGAGAAATACACTGAACAAAGAAAGATATAAAAAGCTACACATGGCCCAAGTTTCTGTGATGAATAATACTTCTGGTGAAAACAAAGCAATTCTAGAAAAGTATAAACTTAAAATTATTGTCATTGTGCAGGTTATCTGGTATGGAATAGAGACAGCTGAGTTCATAGAGCAGACACGCTGGGTAATCATTAATAGTTTCTCATATACAAAATTGCTTTTATTTCTCTTCGATTGTGAATTTGGAGAATATTGCTACGTAGCTTTTCAAAATGACCAATTTAAAGGTTCTCTTTTTTAACACGATCAGCAATGGCTCATATTTGCTCTACTGCAAAACTTTCAGTAACATCAACAAATTTCACTCTGCAAGATTATTTCAATTCAACATCAAAAAGAGAGACAACTCAAACAGCATTTATGGATTGTACTTTCCTATCTCAGATAATCATTTTAAGATAATCATGGTGGTTACTCTAATCAATTTTTATTTTACAAACGGCCATGGAACTCCGAAGTTCCCATACTAAGGCTGTGCTGGGGTTTTCTGGGAAATATCTTCTCACTGTTACCAAGAGATACAAGAAATAGATAGTCCCTTCTACCTCCCTGGACGTCACCACATCTGGATTTGATGCCTGTACTTGTTTGCAATTGTGATGTATTCCAGTATGCCACTAACACTCCCACACAGAGAACAGATGAACAGAGGTAGAACTAACCTTTGAAGTTACACCTTGATAGTAGGGACTCCATTTTAGAGCACCCAACAGTCCATCTTGAGAAAGCATCTCCCACCGTGAGATCTTGGTCTGAAATTAACTATGGGCTAAAACTAAGACAATAATAGTATACCTCATCCTGTTTGGCAAAACACAGAAACTCCCTAGCATGATCACTGAAGCTTAAAACAGATAGGCTGCACCTGTCAAGATTTTAATTGCTATTAGTTTCACATAGGCCTTAGGTCAGCTTGACCCCAGTAACCAAGTATCCCTCAATCCTAGCAACCATGTATTCCTCCTCTCACCCTTGTGGTTTTTGCCTTTATAAGCCCTATTGCTTTGGGCTTTGGGGTCGAAAATTCTTTAGGGCATGAGCCTGCTCTCCACCGCCAGCAATAAATGACCATCAAATATTACCAATGAGTGGTGCTCCTCTTGTTTACACTCGCTCAGGTACAAGTTGGTCACATAACCAAGGAGCTGAATTAACCAGATGAAGCCATTTTACTTAGGACTCCTTTCTGTGAAACTTTAGCTCAATCTGCTCATATTTCAGTTTTGTTGTCAAGTGTTTGCAGTAACAATGCACCTTAAATAATAGAGAATTTGTATACATACTCCAGCAAACACACAAAGACAAGAAATCTTCTGCAATATATTGTTGGTGACAGTTGTAAATATTTTAGATTAACTTTATTGTAAACTGTTATACACATTTATCTTAATACATACGGTTTACACCTAATCAATCTTAGGATGTTCATAGCTTGACTGCATGTAAAATAATCCACAGCAAATAATTTATCATTATTCATTCAAATAGATCTCCTTTATCCCAATTATATACTGTCATACTACATAACTGACAAAAAAACTTGTGACACTCCCATTTATTTCTAATATGCACGTACAGTTTTCTACACTAAACCATAAAATAAAAGGAAGAGTTATTAACTAATCACATACATAATGTAGGTCTATTTTTTATTTATTTATTTATTTATTTTTTTGACAGGCAGAGTGGATAGTGAGAGAGAGAGACAGAGAGAAAGGTCTTCCTTTTTGCCGTTGGTTCACCCTCCAATGACCGCTGTGGCTGGCGCATCATGCTGATCCGAAGCCAGGAGCCAGGTGCTTCTCCTGGTCTCCCATGCGGGTGCAGGGCCCAAGCACTTGGGCCATCCTCCACTGCCTTCCCGGGCCATAGCAGAGAGCTGGCCTGGAAGAGGGGCAACCGGAATAGAATCCGGCGCCCCAACCGGGACTAGAACCCGGTGTGCCGGCGCCGCAGGCGGAGGATTATCCTGTTAAGCCATGGCACCGGCCAGGTCTATGTTTTTTTTAAAAAAATATTTATTTATTTGCAAAGCAGACTGGGCGAGAGAGAGAGAGAGAGAGAGAAATCTATCTGCTGGCTCACTCCTCAAATGCCTACAGCAGTCAGGATTGGGCCAGGCAGAAGCCAAGAGCCACAAACTCCATCCTGGTCTCCCATGTGGATGACAGGGGTCCATGCAATTGAGCCATCATCTGTAACCTTGTGAGCAGATCATCTGGAAGCTGTCTCAGAGTGGAGCAGCCAGGACTTGAACTGGCACTCCAACATGGGATGCCAGCATCTCAAGCTGCTGCTTAAGCCGGTGTACCATGATGCTGGGCCCAGACTGATTTCACTCATTTGTAACAATCTGTCCTTCTGCATCAGTAAGTAATAAATTGTGTTCCCTCCATCTTCACCCAGAATCCATATCACTTTGCTTTTTCTACCATAGCAACTACAGAATCTAAAGGTTTAGTGTAGGTAATGTTCCAAGAGGTGATTCAACTCCTATATTTAGGATGAGGATGAAATGAGGTTGTATGACATAGGGTAAAAAGCAAAGTATATGGACCTTGGGGTTGATTTTGAGTTCTGCCACGTACCAGGTATATAAACTTGGGCATGTTAGAGAACCATGCTGATGCTTCAGTTTCCACTTTTGCAAAGCGGAAACAGTGTTCACCTTGAACAGATGTTCTGAGGCTAAAGTGAATTAAAACATGTATAATAAATGTCATATGTGTAATTTTGCTCCCTAAATCCCATAAACATTACCAAAAATAGAGATTTTTTCAAATTATAAGTCTTGACAATAAGAAAACTGAGACACAGTGACAAAATCTTAGAAGCTGGGAGGAAGATGGATGGAGTGTGGATCTGAAGTCCACAGCAAGAAATCCAAGAGTCAAACTGATTTATGCTGAAAAGGTTTCATACAAACCAATAATCTCAATCTCAGGCATGCTAGTGATATAGGATGGAAGAAGACAAGGTTAAATCCTTTTTTTAAAAAAATATTTATTTATTTATTTGAAAGGCAGAGTTAGAGAGATAGAGAGAGGTCTTCTATTTGCTGCTTCACTCCCTAAATTGCTGTAATGGCCGGAGCTGCGCCGATCTGAAGCCAGGGTCCAGGAGCTTCCTCCGGGTCTCCCATGCTGGTGCAGGGGCCCAAGGACTTGGGCCATCTTCTACTGCTTTCCCAGGCCATAGCAGAGAGGTAGAAGAGAAGTAGAGCAGCCAGGACTCGAACCGGCACCCATATGGGACACTGGCACTGCAGGCGGCGGCCTTATCCGCTATGCCACAGCAGAAGCCCCCAGTTAAATCTTATTGGGAACAACTAGATCTTTAGACTACTGCTACTCCCCCACCTCTGGAGAAGTCGCCAGGTTTATTCCCTGAAAGCATTAAACAGGTCTGTGAATGGGGACCTTTGGGAGCCACTAGGTACGGTGAGAGAGTGGGTAACATAACAAAGCTACATCAAGCAGTGAGTACCAAATGCTGAGTTGGAGAGGCCTTGTACTCTTCCCTCACGGTATTGCCATGACTCTAGTCACAAGACCCTGACACTCAGCAGGAGACAGCTGTAACACTCTCTGGGGACAGCAACCACATCAAGAGGGAAGACCTAATGACACCCACACAAATAGCCATGCCAAGCCACAGAAAATCTCCAGCCAGGAGTGCTTGAGTTACCTATAGGGTCAGAGATAAGTCCTCCCACACGCTGAGAGAGTCCACTTCACTTTCATACTCCTCCATGGGAAGGAACAGAGGATCTCAGGACACAGAAATTTTCCAGGCAGAAGAAAGTTTTTAAAAACACCTATCATTGACACTCAAGAAGATACAAAGAGAGTACCATCATGAATAAATGATTCAAAACACTCTTTAAAAACTAAAATAAAGCCCTTAAAAATGGAAAACATTAGAAAATAAAAAAAGGTCAGGGCAAATATTTAGGAGGAAAGAGTGCCCTTGTCCTAATCTGATTCCCTGAAGTATGGACTCTCTGTAAAGGAGCCGCCCCCGTATAGCTGTGACTTGTCTAGGAACCACTGATTGACAAAGGTCAGATTGGACAACACATGCATCTTCCAGGTTTCTAAAAATTTCTTTACCCCTCCAGCCATAGGTGAGCATTATCAACATTCTGAGTGTTCGCAAAATCCTATCTTTTCAGGTTTTTTTTTTTTTTTCGACTACCGCCATATAGCAATTGTAGGTTAAATTTGTATTTGTTGCTGATGATGTAGGGTGTGCCCTTCACAGATGAATACTCAAAGAGCATCCTCGGAGCCAGGGCATAGACTGCACAGTGAAGTTTAACCATGGAAAATCTAAGAGTAAATCCGTGCAGGTTGGCCAGCTCAGAAATTCTATGGAAACTGGTTGTAGCTCAATGCTTAAGGTGGTAACTCCTGTTCAGCTAATGGGTTTGGATCTCAGCCCTGATCACATCAGAAGAGGGAGGGGGATTCTATATATATATTTTTTTTTTTTTTCATAACAAAACGCCAATGTGGCAAATCCTGAAGCTTTTATGAGATGCTGTAAGTCACAACGGGAAAGCGCGAACTTCAGGTCCTAATTCTGCCAGAAGTGCTAGTGCCCGCTTTCCACCAAATGTGCTGACCTGACAGGAGACAAGCAGGGCAAATATTGCATTACCTCACACTGTTGTCGTACCCAAGCCTCTAATCACAGTGCTGGGGGAGGGGCAGAGAAAGGGGCTAACACTCTTATCATCATTCCATTGAAAGGCCCCATGGCCTTAGCATCTGAGTCCTGCTCCAGAATCTGATATCCACCCCGTATAATGCTGTCAATTATGGGAATCTCTAAACCCACTGCTGGCCAGTGCCTCAGCTCAATAGGCTAATCCTCCACCGGCACACCAGGTTCTAGTCCTGGTCGTGGCGCTGGATTCTGTCCCAGTTGTTCCTCTTCCAGTCCAGCTCTCTGCTGTGGCCCAGGAGTGCAGTGGAGGATGGCCCAAGTCCTTGGGCCCTGCAGCCGCATGGGAGACCAGGAGAAGCACCTGGCTCCTGGCTTCGGATCAGCGTGGTGTGCCGGCCATGGCGGCCATTATGGGGGTGAGCCAATGGTAAGGGAAGACGTTTGCCTCTCTCTCTCACTGTCCACTCTACCTGTCAAAAATAAAATAAAATAAAATAAACCCACTACTGATGCTGCCACGGTGTTTTCCCCAAGGACAGCTGCTCTAACAGGTCTTTGGCATCTGTTCTTGCCTATCTTTATTCAGTTGCTAAATACAAGTGGAAGAGAAGTCTTACTGAATCTCTCACAAGGTAGAGCAAAGAGATCAAGAGATGGAAAACAGGACACATAGCGAAATTAGAGGGCTAGCCCAGAAGTGCAAGATCGGAATAATAGTTCAAGAACACTTCAACAGAGGTAACCGGAGGTAGGAACAGGTCAACTGCATTATCATAACTGAACTGTGCCTGTCTGAATTTGAAAGGTCTACTGGACCCCTGCACTATGGATTAAAACTTAAAATAAGACAAAACATGGCATAAATCAAAACAGCAAAAGATATATCTCTAAGAAAAGAAGAAAACAGTTCATTTGCAATGATAGGACTCTAAATGCCTTCGGCTTTCTCAACAGTGGCACTGGAAGGAAGACGTCAGTAAGCTAGTGCCTGGGATTTTTGGAACTTCATGGCCAACTAAATATCTAGATTTTTTTTTACCCTTCTCACCTACTTAACTGACATATCAATCAATTATGTGAGATGAACACGTTACAATTGGGTGTGAAAAAAAAGCAAACTTTTTGCTTTTAATACTTTCTTCCCCATGAAGCTACTGGAACATATCCCCAAGCAATGCAAGCAAGTAAGAATCAGAGTCAGCCACAAAAGAGAGAAATGGGAGATTTCTCAGGAAAGAAGTCAAACCCCCCCCCCCAAGGGTGGTGAAATGAAACCCCAGACTGACAACACACATGCAGCACAGTAAGTTGATGTAGAAGACTCAATCAGCAAGCCTGTCACTGCCATGCTTTTAACCTAATGAAACTACTGGAAGCTATCCCTTCCCAAACAAGTGAATGAATCAAGAAGCAGCTAGACATAAGAAAAAGAAACCCCATCAATGGAAAGAAGCAAAGGGATTCCAATACCCTAACAAAGACTCTCCTGGAATGACAATCATGCAGGAGCAACACAGACAGCAACAATCATCTTTAGGAGGAATATTTTGCAGAAAATCATGAAAAAACTAAAGTGAATAAAGTACCACACTATATGCAACTGACCTTTATGGAAATTATAAAGTTTTATTGGAAGGTGTGGGGAAAACTGGCAAGAGATACCAAGGAAAATAGAATAATAATAACTCCATATTTATTTTAGAGAAAAAAAGAAAAATAGAAAAATGCTCAAAAAAACCAAAAATGCTCAAATATGAACAATATGGGAACAGTTATACTAATATAAACACTTTTTTGACATAATAAAAATTGACAAAACATATTGGAGCATGGAGCAAAGTGACAAAAATATAAACTATGTGAAGCAAACCATCCTCATTTATAATAAATAATATCACAAACTGAAGAATCAATAGAGAGCAGATTTTACATTCCATTATGAATACAGAGATATGTAAAAGCCAAAACAATGGTTTGAAAAGTATATCATGGAGGCTTCAGGGGAGATGAGAGGGACAGGGATTGTGGTATTTTATTACATACCCTGAGCACTATTTGAGTCTTTAAAACTATGTGCAGGTGTTGCTGGAAAAAATCAGGTTAACACATGCTCACACATACACAATCAGTATGTCCAAGAGAACAACCATATCTCCTATATTCCTACAGAATCATGGGAAAAAATAATAGAGGTATCAAACATAGCTCCATTATTCAACTATTTACATAGAACTTACAAAGTGGACAGACTGTAGATTATGAACTCGGGCACAGATTTGCAATTTACTTTCTGAATTTCTTATTTTTCACCTCTTGTGTGATTATATTGTTGGAAAGAAAAGTGTTAGAAAAGCTGAACCTTTAACACATATCTAGCAAAAAGTAAGTGGTCATTATTTTTAATTCCCTCCCGTCCTCGATAACATAATGCAGGCAGGAGGAAAGAAGACAGTTACTGTATTGTATTGATCCAAAGAGTTTTCACTGCTTTGAGTTGAAGATGTGTAATATAATCCATTGTGCCTAACAACTGCCAGCTGCCATTTTTCACATTTTATATCTCTGAAATTGGGCTGTTTTATAATGAATGGCATCCTAGAGACAATGAAACATGTACAGTAGTAGAAAGTGCAGAACTCAAAGCATCCGTTTTTGCACTGGCTCAGGCACCGCCCACTCCACTGTTCCAAATGGCAAAATACTTCAATGTGAAACAGGACAAATACTCTAAATAAATCTTTCTTTTTTTAATTTTTTTATTTTTTAATTTTTTTTTGAACAGGCAGAGTGGACAGTGAGAGAGAGACAGAGAGAAAGGTCTTCCTTTTGCCGTTGGTTCACCCTCCAATGGCCGCCGCGGTAGGCGCGCTGTGGCCGGCGCACCGCGCTGATCCGATGGCAGGAGCCAGGTGCTTCTCCTGGTCTCCCATGGGGTGCAGGGTCCAAGCACTTGGGCCATCCTCCACTGCACTCCCTGGCCATAGCAGAGAGCTGGCCTGGAAGAGGGGCAACCGGGAAAGAATCCGGCACCCTGACCAGGACTAGAACCCAGTGTTCTGACGCCGCTAGGCAGAGGATTAGCCTATTGAGCCACAGCGCCGGCCTCTAAATAAATCTTTCATTTACTTACATATATAGTTCCTTTCTGTCAGTGAAAATGGTATCTAACCAATGAAATGAGAAATATGAGCAAATGTGAGAACTGATAAGGGGCAGAGATCGGGAAGAAAGTTGTAGATGTTTCAAAGTCAATGAGGGTATTTATCCTCCCATTCATTCACTTAACTAAAACCAGTGAGCACCTGTTATGTCCCAGGCATGGAAGAAGGTATTCAAGTCTGGTCAGTCTGGTCAGAGTTCCGGCTCCTGAAAACATTATTTGCTACTTATGTGCTGTTGTTGTTGTTTTTTTTTTTTTGTTTGTTTGTTTTTTTTGTTGTTTTTTTTTTTTTGCCACCACATTTACTCTTCTCATTTTCATGTTCTAAGCAATTGCTCTTTTTTTGTTGATACCTAAAACTGCCTTAATTTAGAAGCCTGCAGAACTGTGAAGAACAGCTGACAGTCTTTACTTTTTCCTGTTAGTGAGCTATTTAAGAGAGCCCTAACCATTATCTTTGTCCTTTAATAGAAACAGCTACTCAACTGGACTAAAAATAGCCTTTATGTTGTTAACATTAGAGTCCATTATTCAAACATAAGAAAACATGCTCTGTGAAATTGTGCATTAATATCTTCAAATAACTCCAAGTGTTTAATGTTCACTGCAAAAAATTAGCTGTTCAGTGTTATGTATATTCCATATGTTCATTGTCTCATTCTGTAAATATTTATTAAATTTCCACTAATTGATAGGACAACCCTAGACATAACAAGGAGGCTGTTAAGATGTGGGAGCTATGTTTGGCATGCTTGAGAAAAGGAGCTGAAACAGAGTGAAAAGAGGTCACAGAGTTAGCCAGGAGCCCAGAAGTGTATGAAGTTTTGAGCACTGTCAAGACCCTCAGTGAGATGCAAAACCATTACAGGATCTGGGACATGGTGCTGATACAAGTTCATTTAATTTCTAAAAGGATCACTCAAACTGTTATCGGGAAAAGATGTCATCATGGTGAATAATAAGATATTGAAATAACATTGTTGCTTAGATGTCACTCACGGAGTTTTGGAAAATAGATGGACTGGCCTTTATTTTATTAAGTTTTACAGTTGTACATAGTTGTACACATTTATAGTTGTGCACAGTTGTATAAATGTATGTTGTAAAATGTGACTTCTGAATACACGTAGGCATTGTGTAATGATCAAATGTCTTTAACTGAAGATGCAATCAGTGTGGCTGACTGACAGACTGAATGGGCAGCATTACAAGAAGAGAGGATTAAGGGATGAATCCAAATAGGACTGCCATTTACTGATGTGGAGAAGATGGTGAGAAGAAGGAGACTGGCAGGTGGCAAGACCAGTAATTCTGCTTTGGACATTTTGATTCTGAAATGTTTATTTCACAATTAGTTGGAGGTGTCATTGAGCTGTTAGATCCTGGAGACTGTTCTTAGTAGTAAGGTGCAAAGACATCATGCAAGAGGCATATAAATGGTGTTTTTAAAAGCCATGGCACTAGATAAGACCGTGAAGGAAAGGTATGAAGACAGAAACGTTTTCAGTGAGGCTGTGTGTCATTATCATGGAACTGAAAGGCCAAGAAAATGGGAGAGCACCAGAAAGGAAGCTCAACGGGAGTGCTGCCAGTGAGGGCTGAGAAAAATCAAGAGTGTGGCTTCCCATAAACCCAATGAAGAGCACAGTTTCAGAGAGAGAAAAACCAACTGACCAATGCTGCAGGCACAGCAATAAATTGCCATCCAAGAATGACCACTGCAACCAGCAAGTCACCTGTTGATTTTGAAAACAGCAGTTGCACGGGATCCTTGGAAGCAAGACCCCATATCCTACTTCATCACTCTCCACAGTGCTTCCCAAACAGGGAGTTTGCCCTCTCGTGGACATCTGTCAATATCTGGAGAAGTTTTCAAGTGTCATGGCAAGGGCTGATACTAGCATTTAGTGAGCAGGTCAGTCCCTCAGGACAAAGAATTATTTGGTAAAATATGTCAATACCAATGGGATTGGAAAATTCTCTCCAAAGCAATCTATTAGTGCCTGATCCTTCAGAGAGAACCCTCAGAGTTCACGGATGCAGAATAGTGGTGTAAGCAGTATGAAGTCACAAAACTGACTTTAAACACTGCAGTGAAACTACTACTTGACTAACACTTGTTATTAAAATGAGGGCAGTCAATCAGACAATCACCTCCATAAACGTTAAGTGAGTCTCTACCCAGAGAGTGCTGTTATAACTGATGCATCCTTAAGCTTCATATGAAGATAACAGCAATGTATGGTCTGGGGCTGGCATTGTAGCACAGCAGGTTCAGCTGTCACTTGGAATGCTGGCATCCCTTATGAGCACCAATCTGAATCCTGACTGCTCTACTTCCCATCCAGCTCCCTGTCAATGTGTCTTAGAAGGCAGGCTGGTGTTTCTGGTTCTGGGCTTCCACCTGGCCCATTCTTGACCATTTCAGTCATTTGAAGAATGAATCAACAGATGGAAGATCTCTTTCTCTATCTCTCTCCCTATTTCTGTGTAACTCTTCCTTTCAAAAAATAAGTAAATAAATCTTAAAAAATGAACAGTGCATGGTTTCACAGATAGATGTGTATACAGAAACTAACAGCCCTGAGGAGCATATGTATTTTTTTCTTTCAGATTTTAGTAACCACCAAATCATTCAGTAGATTTTCTTTTCCTTTTAATATAGTATCTTCCTTGAAACCAAAACTGAATAAATTAATTTTATAAAGATGATCATGCATAATAAAAATAATTTGCAAGACAAAGTGAGCAAGGTAAATATATCTGTTCTGAAAAGCTAAAGAAGATCCTGGAACATCATTCTAAGAAACAATGAATATGCAGAAATAATTAAGATGTGCTACATAATAGTCTGCATGAATATTTTAGAAGAATGCATTAATTTAATTTGAATAATTCTTTTGAATATCTTACAAAAAAGAAATTTGGACATGTCTGTTTAACTAAATTCACCATGCTTTAAAAATGCATACAGAAACTTAATTCACAAAGAACTCTGGGCCATGTGACCATGACAACAGCAACCACTCTTAGTCGAGAGTCTATCTGAAAGCAATTACAATTGAATTTCATTCAGCTCTTACAGTAGTTCTCCATTCACTCTTCCTTTTACACAGTGAATCTTTATAGTCTACTTTGATGCATTAATTTCCTGAGTACTGAAAAAGTAGCTGAAAGTAAGTTGGGCACGATCTCTGCACTAATACTGAATAATTTATTCATTCTTTTGGGAAAAAAATCTTGTTTTTCTTAGGCAATATCTATTTGCTATAGAGAAGGATGCTTCCAGCTAGAAACTTCAATTGCACACAATTAGAAATTCCTGTAAAACCTTCCTACAGGGAGTATCTGTAGGAAGGAAATGCGTGGGGTGTTGTACAATAGTGTGCATTGAGCTTCAGTCAGGCTTGGAGAAAACCGTAGATGGCTTCTATTCATTGGCACTACTCATTAATACATCATTTCCAGTGTTAGTTTACAGGGAACATTGTCATGTCAATTCAAAAGATAAACATTGACTAGGTCTACTAGTGTTTACCTACTAGCACATGACAACCAACACAGAGCTTACTGCTTTCCCTTTTTTGGAAATCCTAAAAGTCTATGAAACTGTCAAGCAACTTTCAATAATATTATTACTAAAATACCAACCTCTTCAAAGTAGAGAATGTTGCATATTCATCATACACTCACATATACAGTCACTTTAAAAGCCTGAATTCTGCAGAGACCTGGTTTCGAATTTGAGTTCAATTACTTATTTGCTTGTGATACTGGACTGGTAGTATAACTTCTCTAAGCCTCAGCTATCCTGGGTAATGGCTGCCAAGAAGATGAAATGGGTTGGTAGGTACAAAGCATCTGACTGACAATAACCACTCAATATACATCAGCTGAAGCTGTCTTCTTAATGTGCAACCAGTTTTTTTTTTTAAGATTTAATTAATTTATTTGAAAGTCAAAGTTACAAAGAGAGGGAAGGAGAGGCTGAGGCAAAGAAAGAGGTCTTCCATCCACTGGTTCAACTGGTGCCCATGTGGGATGTCAGCACTACAAGCGATGGCTTTGCCCATTATGCCACAGAGCTGGCCCTGCAACAAGTTTTATTTTTCAAAAATATGACCATCCTGTAGAAATTCTGCAATTGTTGCAAGTAATATATGAACGGAATAGGTTTGTTCTGTTTACATGCAGCATTTTGAGGCATAAAATCACATCCTTGAATTTGGCAATAAGGAGCCTGCAAGCATGTTTTAGAAAGAAGTATTAGAAGAGTGGTTAGTTTGAAAATCAGTCTACTGATCAATGGTTTTAAGTTTATTTATTTATGTATTTGAGATGCAGGGGGTGAAGGGAGAGAAACAGTTAAGAGAGGGGGGTATTCACTGGTTTACTCCCCAACTGCCTCCAAGCCAGGAGCTGTGATTGCAGCTGGGACTGCAACACAGGAGTCCTCCATGGGTGGTAGAGACCCTAGCACCTGCTGCCTCTCAGGATCTGCTTTAGCAGGAAGCTGAGTCAGAAAGCAGAACTGGAAATCTAACCCATGTACTGCAATAGAGAATGCGGGCTTCCTAAATGGACTTTTTAACCACTAGGTCAAATGTCTGCCTCCATAATTTTTTTTTTTATAATGAACAGTCAAATGTTTCATTTTGGCAGAATAATAACTGAAGGAATAGATGCTATTTAGATGACAAAGAAGGAAAAGATAAACATTTCAAAAGCAACATTATATACAATCAGAAGGGGCAGAGAAAGTAGAGATTGAAATTAGACATGATTTGAGGAACAGACATCTTGGAAGGGTGGGATATGTAGGATACAGGGCAAAAGGTTAAACTGACTGAGAGGAGCAAACCAGGTTTGTTGATACTGAAAAACAAATGCATAGAAGCAGTAGGAAACCATGGACTTTGTGTATTGACAGATCAGCACAGCTTGTGTGCACCAAGAGGAATCCTCAATAATTGAATAAGAATACTTTATCAAATTAATAATTTAATACTGTTGAGGTTTTATGTTTGCTCTATGAGCATGTAAAGCTGCCGCCTACACTGCCAGCATCCCATATGGGTGCTGGTTCGAGTCCCGGCTGCTCCACTTCCTATCCAGCTCTCTGCCATGGCCTGGGAAAGCAGTAGAAGATGGCCCAAGACCTTGGGCCCCTGCACCTACGTGGGAGGCCCGGAAGAAGCTCCTGGCTCCTGGCTTCGGATCCGCACAGCTCTGGCCATTACAGCCAATTGGGGGAGTGAACCAGCAGATGGGAGACCTCTCTCTCTGTCTCCCTCTCTGCCTCTCCTTCTCTGTGTAACTCTGACTTTCAAATAAATAAATAAAATAAAAAGAAAGAAAAAGAGAGGCCATTGGGTTGTGTCATTGAGATTCCACTGATGTTCACAGACATGACTTTTCTCAAGTATGGTGTTAAGGATGCCTTCAACAAGCTCATGGAAAAGTGGAATTAAAAGTGTGAGTTTGTTTTGGTACCAAAATTTTGCTAATCCATGCATAATTTGTTCACAGTGTGACATTTTAAACGTGTTGTGAAAAATATGATTTGTACCAGTGTAAATTTGTACTTTCAATTCCATTTTTCCACAGACTTTTTGAAGTACTCTCACACTGTGGTCAATAGTGGCACCTGCATTGCCTCAAGTGATCCAGCAAATCACCCATGTGGATACTCCCAATACTACAGGTGTTAAGTGTGTCCTGTATTTCAGAAGTATTTATGGTTAGAGTAAAAAAAGGAAAAGCATGAGAACAAATGGTTTCATCCTACCTTTTCAACTGAGGTAGGGAGAGGCCTCACTGCATAAGAGCCCATCTAATAGATGAGGGTGCTTTACTTACACTTGCTCCAAAACTGTGCAGTACATTAGAATCACCTGGTGACACTTAAAAATGATGCCCAGGCTATATCCAAGATGAGCTAAACTGGAATCTCAGTGGTGAGTTCCAAAATCAACAATTGTTATTGCTTACCAGGTGAATAAAATGTGTAGCCATGGTTGAAACTAAGTATACACTAAATTAAGAACATTGGGTACTAAGGATTTATATAGTTTTCTCACTTTGGATAGACCCTACAGGATAGAGTGAAAGACAGAGCACACAAAAGCACTTGCAGTGCCAGCCCACTACTGCCATGGATGCCCAGTCCAGGTTTCTGTTCGTAACATCCCCTTCCCACATTTTTATTTTCACAAGAGGGTACGGAGAAAAGAAGGGAAGAAATATAAGAGAGAGAAGTAAGCCCTCAAAATACTTCCTCTAACTGTGAAGTATCATATTCAGCAGGCATATGACCCCACTGCTTTGCTGTGCTAAGTAACCTAGCCCTCAGCCAATGACTTCATTCTCAGTATCAGTATTAGATGGCAGAGAATGGCCCCCTTAGTAAGCTGTTTTTAATGGAAAGCACAATAATGAGACTTTGCAATGTATCCTTATATTTAAAAATGTTGGTGTCCCAAGTACAAATTAATAAAGAGGTACAATACAATGTTTAAAAAGTCTGAGCAGGTAGTTTAAGATATGGATGCAGACAGCTTATAATATTGTAAAATAGAACGCCCTGTGTCCCAAAGGATCCATCAGTTATGGGACCAACTACAAATCCTTTTACCACTTACGGTAACAAGCAAATGCAGATTGTTAATACAGAGGTTGAAAAATTGTTTGTGGAACAGTTGTTAGATGAACAAAAATTCCCATGTGTGCGAGTCAGGTTATTTATCAACCACACAAGGAAGACTGTGGCTAAATGATTGAGGGTAGAAACATCATGTATGGGGGAATACAAACAATGCTGGTATTTTACACATAAAACAATGACCCAGGGACTACTTCTGACTTTATTAGCAAGGGAGGGTACAACTGACCAAGAGAGTTGAATGGAATCATCAAAAGTTCATTTCCCTGACAGTTCAATAGCCAATATCTGACAAATCAATATGATAAAACCATCACTTGGACATTGTAAATTCTTCCCAACCTGGACTAAACTAAAATTCCAACTCCTTTGCTAATTACCATACTCTTAAATTTAAATAGAATATAATTATGATCAATTGTTGAGAGCCAAGAACAGAATGTCCCACTTTGAGAGGAAAAGTTCTGTTAAAAGTAGGAAAAACGCAGCATAACAATTAAATGAGGCATCACATGCTTCTAAAATAGTGTGGTGATCTTCGCTACCATCTACCTAAAATATTCACCAAAATGTCCTAGAAAGTTCTGCAAAATGTATTCTGAACATAGGAGAGGACATCAAAAAATTATGAAAAAAATAAACAGAATTAAAGACAGAAGTTTATTTTGGTGTTATTCTTTTGAAAATCCTACACGATTTCCTCATAATATATATTTCCATGGACTTATTAAAATATTTATTTACATGAAAGGAATATTGACAGAGAAAGAGAGATCTTCCATAGGCTGGTTCACTTTCCAAATGCCCACATTAGCTGGGACCGTGCTAGATTGAAGTCAGAAACCTGGAACATCAACTGGGTCTCCCACGTGGGTGGCAGGGATACCAGCACTTGAACCATCATCTGCTGTTTCCCACGATGCATTCAGCAGGAAGATGCAACAGAGGCAGGGGAGACAGGACTCAAACGGGCACTCTGAGATGGGCTGCACATGTCCCAAGTGGTGGCTTAACCGTCTGTACCACCATGCCCACACCGCCTGGATTTTGGAAGCCCCTTTGTAGAGTTAGAATGCATGACAGGCTTAGCCTGATTTGCAAATCACCTGTCTGACTGTAAGCCAAGGCTCTATGCACAATGTGAGGCTATCTTTTCACTGTGCTCTTAGCAATCACTCTCAAAATAGCATGGGAATCAATGGAATACCCCAGGGACAGTGAGCAGGATAACTACTGGCATCACTCTGATACATTTCTGCGTAGGAAACAGACTTTAAATCAAAGAGGATTGTTTGATAGCCCCTCTCATGTCACTGTGACGATTTGGCCACACCAGTCATATTTCCAGTGTTAGGAATGATGCCTTGCAAATGGCTGCTGTGCTGGACAGGGCAGATATAGAGCCCTTTTGTGATTACAGAAAGTTCTACGGAACAGCACTGTATGCCATCACCTTAAACATCTGAGTCGAGGACGGGCACTGTGGCACCACAGGGCAAGCTGATATTTGGGACACTCACATCCCATATCAGAGACCCTGGTCTCTTCCAACACCTCCACTTCCCATCCAGGCTCCTGCTAAGGTACACCCTGGGAGGCAACAGGTGATGGTTTTAGTGCTTGGACACCTGTCAACCACCGACCACATGAGAGACTTGGGTGGAGACTGGCTCTTGATGGTTTGACGCACTTGGGTAGTGAAACTGGATGGAAGACTTTCTCTCTCCCTCTTTCTCTCTCTCCCCGCTTTTCAAGTGGATAAAAAAATCAACAATTTTTTTTTTTAAATCTGAGTCAAAAAGTATGGTATGATGTTTGACTCTGTGACTTCCGATCCTAACAATATTCTCCAACTTGAAGGTGCAACATTAGTAGTCAAATGACTACCAAAACCCCAAGGGGAGCTGTTTTCAAAGTCACCAATTAACAAATACATTTATACGACATAGCAATATTCTGAACCCAGATGATAGTAACATCTTCAAATTGATTTGAGTTGGGGGGGGGGGGTAACAATGGCTGATTTCAGGAAAAAAAAATAAAACTCAGTCTGTTTCTCTTTCTTTTCTTATTTACGTGCGTCCTGCGTCCTTCCATTTTAGACGTCAAGCCCTGTGATACTAGTCATCCTCTATTATAAACCATGTGTCACTTCAGATCATGAATCTGAGTTTTCTTTGTGGGAGGCCAGTGTTGTGGAACAGCAGGGAAGACACCACTTTGATGTTTTCATTCCATATTAGGGCACCAGATCCAGCTCCAACTGTACCACTTCTGACTCAGGTCTCTACTAATGTGCCTCAGAGGGCGGTGGATCACGGTCCAAGTGCACGGGCCCCTGGCTTCAGCCTGGCCCAGATTTCACTACTGAGGCCATTTAGGGAGTGACCCAGCATATGGAAGCTTGCTCACTCACCACCCCCTTCTCTCTTCCTTTTAAACAAATAATAAATAAGTCTTAAAAAATTTCTTGGAAAATGCATTCTACAGAAAATCTACATACACTCAGAAGCCCCAGCAGAAATCATGTGCCCACAATGAGTATGGTACAGCAACAACAAAGAAAAGAGGTTAATTTTCCAGAATGAAAAGTTTAAGAGAGAGAAAAGCAACAGCTTGTGTCATACTAAAAGATTTTTAGAGTTCTCAGTTGCTGCGCTGCTGTCAAAGATTTAAACAATTAAGCAGAGGAAACAAATTGTTTCAACAGAACTATGGGGAAAAATCTGTTCAACCCTCATTTTCTTTTTTTTTTTTTTATTTATTTGACAGAGTTAGAGAGAGAGAGACAGAGAGAAAGATCTTCCTTCTGTTGGTTCACTCCCAAATGGCCGCTACGGCCGGCACTGCGCCAATCCGAAGCCAGGAGCCAGGTGGTTCCTCCTGGTCTCCCATGCGGGTGCAGGGACCCAAGCACTTGGGCCATCCTCCACTGCCTTCCCAGGCCACAGCAGAGAGCTGAACTCAACCCTCATTTTTAGTACAATCCTGCCATGACCTATCCCAAACCCCTCCTCACCTACGACCATTTGGAAATCAATATAAGATGAAAATTTCTATCACTTCTGCAACCTTTTTCATAACTCAATCTCCCTGCTAGAGAAATGCTGCAGATTTTGAAGATGTCATTACACAGTGTCATTTTTTACTGGAGTCCATGACTGACAAATATACACCCTGCTGTGTAGTCGTATAGCAGCTCCCAAATCCGATCCAAGAACCTCACATGAAATCATTAACAGCAAGCAAAGTAGAGACAATAACACAGCACTTTCCCATCTACTTTGCTCTCTTAGTAGGGGCAGTTATGATGAAGGAAGTAAAAAATGGTATTCAATTATCCTAATGTTTTGCTTTAACGTCTGCTTTAATGTATCCATCCACATGTATGTCTATCCCCTTTAAAATAAGACTGTATATTGCATGTCTGGAAATATTTTATAATGTATTCCAAGACGTTGCCACTGCCTTGTATTTTCAAATGCATAAGATTTCAAATGTTTAACTGAAGTCATAACAGAAGCTTCAAAGAAAACATAAAATATGAAACAGGAAAATTTGTGTGTAAAACAACTCAAAAATATATCATATTTCATGTCGTTAAAGCCCAAAACTCTGACGCAGGCATTTAATTCCTTCAGGCTTACCGCTTTCAGAGAATACATTTAAAATGACTGTGCAGGGTGCCTTAAATGCAGACACTGTTAACCAGCACAAGTAGAAAGTCTCAAAAACATCAAATCTAAAATGACAGGAGAAAATTATTGACGACAATATTTGAAAAATATAATGTAGCTCTAATAAAGATATTGTTATGAACCACATAGGCACATTTAAATTTCAAGTAGCTACAAATATAAAAAATAAAACCAAAAAGTGAAATAAATCATAAAAATATGCTTACTTAATATATTTAAAAATATTTTGTAGCCAGTGTTGTGGCATAGCTGGTAAAGCCGCTGCCTGGGGCACCAGCATCTATTATGGGTGCTGTTTCCTGTTTCTACTTCTGATCCAGCTCCCTGCTAATGGCCTGGGAAAACGGGAGGATGGTTGAAGGCCCTGGGCCCCTGCACCCATGTCGGAAACCCAGAAGAAACTCTTGGCCTGGCTTCAGTCTGGCCCAAACCCGGCTATTGTGGCCATTAAATGGAGTGAACCTGTTGATGGAAGATCTCTCTCTCTTTCTCTCTCTGTAACTGATTTTCAAATAAATAAACAAATAAATCTAAACAAATGTATTGCAATATCTAATAAAAATTAAGATATTGGAGCTGAAATTATGGTGCAGTGGGTTAAACCACAGTTTGAGGCATTGGCATCCCATATTGATGCACCAGTTCAAGTACCAGTTGCTCTGCTTCCAATCCATCTCCCTGCTAACCCAGTGAGGAATACAGCAGTAGATTAACCAAGTTCTCAGGCCACTACTACTCACATGGGCATCCCAGACAGAGTTCCTGGTGCCTGGCTTCAGCCTGGCCCTGCAGCAGTAGGACCATTTGGAGAAGATCTCTTGGTGTCTCTCCTCCACCCCCATCATTCTGCCTTTCAACTCAATAAATAAATCTTTTTAATTGAAATATTTTATATTATGTTTTTATAAAATTTTTAAAGATTTATTTATTTATTTGAAAGCCAGAGTTACACAGAGAGGAGAGGCAGAGAGAGAGAGAAGTCTTCCATCCGATGGTTCATTCCCAATTGGCCCCAACAGCCGGAACTGCGCCAATCTGAAGCTAGGGGCCAGCAGCTTCCTCTGGGTCTCCCATGAAGGTGTAAGAGCCCTAGGACTTGGGCCATCTTCTACTGCTTTCCCAGGCCATAGCAGAGGGCTGGATTGGAACTGAAGCAGCCGGGACTCAAACTGGCGCCCATGTGGGATTCTGGTCTACAGGCAGCGGCCTTACCCACTACACCACAGCGCCGGTCCCAATATTTTATATTATTGTAGGCATAAAGCCTTCAAAATGTTGTGTTCTATTTTACACTAACAGCATAATTTTGATCTGTACCACCCTGACTCCAAGTGTTCAGTAACAGACTATTGAACAGAGCAGAGAGATGTAGTTAATGAGAATCACAGGGCAATACAATTTATTCACTTCCCAGTTTACCACTTCAACCCATAACAAATCATCAAGTTAGTAATTTAGAATTCTTTTCTTCAAAGTCATATCTTATTAATTTTATGATAACTTGAGAAATATCTACACATGTATGTATGAGTCATTTTCAAAAAGTTCATGGAAAATGGAATTAAAAGTTTGTTTTGGTGCAAAAAGGTTTGAAATCTATGCAGTCTTTTGATGATATGGATTTTCTAGGAATGTTTTCAGATCTGTCATATGCATGGATTTCAAATTTTTGCACCAAAACATACTTATGTCTTGTGTCAACTTACCATGAACTTATAAATAAGTAATTTATTTATTTCACTTAAAAAGGCAGAGAGACAGAAAGAAGGGGAGAAAAATCTGCTATCTACTGGTTCACCCCCCAAATGTCCACAATAGCTGGGGTTGGGCCAAGCTGAAGATAGGAACCAGAAACTCCAACTGAGTCTCCCACGTGGGTGGCAAGGACCCAACTACTGAAGCCATCACCCACCTTCCCCAAGGGTGCACATTAGCAAGAAGCTATAAATGGGAGCAAACCTGCTGCTCAAACTCAGGCATCCTGGCATCCAAAGCTGCATCTTAGCTGTTAGGCCAAAAGCTCAGCCCAGCAGAAACTTTTTGAAGACTCCTTGCATGTATCTACAACCTGACTCTACTTAATGAACAGCTGCTAAACAGAAGGACTGCTAATCAGGCAACCCAATAAAAAAACCTCTAAGACGTAAAAGTTGTCTTTAATTATAAAGAATGTAAAATACAGGATTTACTTAAAACTGAAAACATAAAGGAAAGAATCTGAAAAATAAGATGTCTGATGTCTGCAGATTGTCCGATTCCATTGAAAAGAACTCTTGGAAATGAGTGCTCACGCAGGACCAACTGTGCTGATGCCATTTTAAGCATTTATAGTTCCTAGAGTTTTCCATCAAAAACATCAAAAGAGCCTGAAATTGAAGCACGGACTTAAATGATCAGATTGTTAAGACTATTCCATAATTCAAGAATAAAAATTACAGAGCAAGTTTTAGGGAATATAATTACTAGAAGTGGAACTGTGTCAAACACTGGTTTTCTACTCTAAAGGCTCTTTGAAAATGTTCTGTAATTTTTGACAAATAGCATGATATTGCAATTTAATCTGTGATTCGAAGAGTAGGATCTCCAGGATAAGATTTCTCACTGCATTATTCTATGTGGGGATATACAGAATATCATTTTCAGAACCATTCTCTCAAAAATGTGATCACCCAGCGCCGTGGCTCAACAGGCTAATCCTCCTCTTTGCGGCGCCGGCACACCGGGTTCTAGTCCTGGTTGGGGCACCGATCCTGTCCCGGTTGCCCCTCTTCCAGGCCAGCTCTCTGCTGTGGCCAGGGAGTGCAGTGGAGGATGGCCCAAGTGCTTGGGCCCTGCACCCCATGGGAGACCAGGATAAGCACCTGGCTCCTGCCATCAGAACAGCGCGGTGCGCCGGCCACAGCGCGCCTACCGCGGCGGCCATTGGAGGGTGAACCAACGGCAAAAGGAAGACCTTTCTCTCTGTCTCTCTCTCTCACTGTCCACTCTGCCTGTCAAAAAAAAAAAAATGTGATCACAGTTCTGCCCATGTCCCACTTTAATAACCTATGAAATCAATTATGGACTGAAAAGTGATGGAATAATTTCTTGAACACTGAGAGAGTGACTGTTAACCTAAAAATGTACATTTATCAAAACTAACTTTTAATAAGCAAAAGTGAAATAAAAAAGTGTTTCTACAAACCATATTGACTCTATTAAAAATTAATTAAAATTAAAAAATCTTAAAAATATACATAAAATTTTAAACCTTGAAATAACCCCATGTGTTGATTAGCAGGAAAAAAATGTTGCTTTGGGCAGGGTTGTTTCTGGCACTGTCTGGGAAATGTCACACACTATATCCCTTCTTTTGGACAGTTACCCACCACTTTAAAATAGTGAGAGTTCTTTAAAATCCCACAACAAGTACTTACAGCTCTTTTCTTAAGTCATTTTCCTGCAACATTAGTAAATATACTACAAATCTGGAATTCTGAAAAGCACAACTCTGGAAATGTCACCCTAGTGAAATTTTTATTACTACTAGGAAAAAAAAGTTTATTTCACCCATTCCATGGAAATCTGCAATTCATTTTGCCTGCATTTCTTTGCATCATCTCAATTCCACTTGACTGAACAGCTTTCAAGGAAGAAACAGAGTTTTCAGTAAACCCCATGTGAAAATCATTATGAAGTTTGTTTTGATAGTTAATAATCCAAATAGATCCTCTATATTATGTATCCTTCATGTTTTAAATTGGGCAAAAATTGGGTAGGCTTTTGATCTAGCAAGTAAGATGCCGCTGAGATATCTGCATCCCACATCAAGTACCAGAGTTTGATTCCTGGCTCTGAGTCCTAACACCAGTTTCCTGATAATGCAGAGTCTGGGAGGCAGCAGCAATAGTTGAAATAACTGGCTTGGACTTTGCTCTCTCTCTCTTTCTCTCTCGCTCAAACACAAAAATAATTTTTAAAAAACAAGCAGCTATGATGGCTCAAATGACTGGGTTCCTGTCACCCAAATGCAAGACCTGGACTGAGTTCTCCACTCTGGGCTTCAGCCTCAGACCAGTTATTGCAGGCATGTGGGGAGTGAACCAGAACACTGGATGGAGCTCCCCCTCCTTCGTGGAAGACTGAAAAGGCCGTTGGCAAGCGAGTATCAGTTACTCAAGAATGGCTTCAGAAACCCCCTGGGAAACCACTTGGAAACGGAGCCTGCCTGGCAATGGGCTGTAATTGGTTAGGGCATAAACTGTCCCTTGACTGGATTGGCTGCCTCAGCTACATAAGCTGCTGCACTAACTGAAATAAACGAGTCTACAGGCTGCTCGCCTCCGGCCCACTTTCACCAGACTTCTGGGGTCTGTGTGGTGACTCCACTTCTTGCCCTCATCACACTCCTCCTCTCAGAACGAATCCACAGCAACACTCCTCTCTCTCTCTCTCTCTCTCTCTCTCTCTCTCTCTCTCTTTATTCCCTCTCTCTCCACCTCGTTCCATTTGTGTTCCTCTCTCTGTCTCTTAAATAAGCTTTATTTTTTCAAAATAATTAAAATTGTAAATGAGAGTTCTATAACTAAGAATAAAAATAAACTATAGCTGTATAACCTTTTACAATCTAATATTATCATAGCTATTTAACATTAAAAGTAATTGATTACAGGGAAAGGAAGCTGTGGAGAAAAATAAATACAGGAGGAAACAAAAATTAATTAAGCTTACTTAGCCATGACTTACATTTGTACCTGTATTATAAACAGATTTAAAATATGTATAGATAGAGAAGTGAGGTCTACATTAATCCTTGACAACAGACCTTCATCATGTCATCCTCCTCGAATAAACTCTGTCATGGTTTTAAATCCAATTTAAAAATAGTTTTCTAATAATGAAAAAGATGCTAAAATGCAAAGCATGGCCAGCACCTATAATGGACACATGCATCTGTTGGGAATCAGTCAACATCGTCACTGACTTGCTAGCAACAAACCATGGCAAACCTGGTTCTCACCCTGGCGTGCCAGGGAGTTTCTTCAGCATTGGTTCTTATACACAGGGGATGGCTCTCCTGAGCAGATTACAATTCTATTTAGAGCCAAGTAAATAACCTCTGAGACGACCTCAGATACGAACCAGCTCTTAGGTGGTTTTCCTTCAGATCGTGCTCTGAAACTGTTATTAACAAAAGCCTAACAATATTCCAATTTTCACATAATTCAATTTGAATAAACTCCATTCCTTGAAATAGCACAGGGGAAACAAAATGGGTAGTAAAATTCTATCTCCACATACTACCTAATCTTTGAATCTGTATTGCACGTCTTTATGGCAGGTATCACCCAGAATGCTTGAAGGTATGTAATTGAGATAAAACATAATTGAGGTGATAGGATACAAAAATATTACTATTTTAGTTTTCCCTCTGCGAAGATCTCAGCAAGAATGAAAGATCCACCCTTGGCCAGCGCCGCGGCTCACTAGGCTAATCCTCCGCCTTGCGGCGCCGGCACACCAGGTTCTAGTCCCGGTGGGGGCGCCGGTTCTGTCCCGGTTGCCCCTCTTCCAGGCCAGCTCTCTGCTATGGCCAGGGAGTGCAGTGGAGGATGGCCCAAGTCCTTGGGTCCTGCACCCCATGGGAGACCAGGAGAAGCACCTGGCTCCTGCCATCGGATCAGCGCGGTGCGCCGGCCGCAGTGCGCCAGCCGCGGCAGCCATTGGAGGGTGAACCAACGGCAAAAGGAAGACCTTTCTCTCTGTCTCTCTCTCACTGTCCACTCTGCCTGTCAAAAAATAAAAAAAAAAAAGAAAAGAAAAGAAAGATCCACCCATACAAATTGAAAGAAAGATCTAGTTAGCCAGAAAAATGTCACAGTGTACAAAAGACAAAACAAAAAACACAAAAGCAAAAAGTCAGCTGAACTCAAACAGCAGATAGATACCAAAATGATATATGTTGGCAAAACCATGGGAACCAGCAGAAATAGAAGTTACAGCATCCAAATTCCCTTGGTATGAATATTTCATAGCCTTAAGAAAGTTGTTGAATCTAACTAAGCTTTGACTTTCCTCATCTAAAAAGTAATGGCGGCCGGCGCCGCAGCTCACTAGGCTAATCCTCCACCTGCGACACCGGCACCCCGGGTTCTAGTCCCGGTTGGGGCGTCGGTTCTGTCCCGGTTGCTCCTCCTCCAGTCCAGCTCTCTGCTGTGCCCTGGGAGGGCAGTGGAGGATGGCCCAAGTGCTTGGGCCCTGTGCCCACATGGGAGACCAGGAGGAAGCACCTGGCTCCTGGCTTTGGATAGGTGCAGCGCGCCAGCTGTAGCAGCCATTTGGGGGGTGAACCAAAGGAAGGAAGACCTTTCTCTCTCTCTCTCTCTCTCACTGTCTAACTGCCTGTCAAAAAAAAAAAAAAAGTAATGGCTATAGTAATTTGTGCTTACCACAGTCTGGACTGTGTTGATCCAGAATAAATATGAGCTCATGGTGAGGCTCAGGACACCCCATCCCAACATATGGCACATTGGCACTGGAGGAAACAGCAGAAGCAGAAAGCTCACCCTCACCTTCCCTTGTCCTTCCTCTCTGAAGCAAGTCTCGAGGTCCTTATCCAAGAGAGGCCTCCCTATATGCAGAGCAAAGCAGCACCCTTGACTGTAAAGACACAGGGACACACAGATAACAAACCCAGAGACAACAGATCTACTCAGTCCTCCCAAACAAGAACAACTCAACGCTCCTGTTTGCAACAGGAAATAGAAACACACTGTATTTTGATAATGAACTACTTTTATCAACAAACAACTTATTCATCATTACTTTGTTTTGTAGAGATATATTTTTTTATTTGAAAGGCAGAGGGGGGAGGGAAGAGAGAGAGTGAGAGAGAGAGCAACAGACAGAGATATATCTTCCATATGCTGTTTCAGACCCCAAACGGCTACAAAGGCCAGGGTTGGGCCAGGCTAAAGCCAGGAGCCTAGCATTCCATCTGGGTCTCCCATCTGGGTACAAGAACCCAAACCCTGGGCCACCCTCTGCTGCTTTTCCGAGGCCATTTCCAGAGAGCTGGATCGGAAGTGGAGCAGCCAGGACTGGAACTGGCACACATATGGGATGCTAGCATCGTAGGCACGGTTTAACCCGTTATACCAAAATGTCAGCCCTAATTCATTCATTTTTGTTTCACTGAGAACCCTCTAATCAATAGACTATTTTAGAATTCTTACGTATAAACAACAACTATGTAGGTCTTAAGAGTAACAAAATTATAATACTCCAAAATGTAAAAATATCATGCATATTTGTTGTAAGTATATGTAGAGAGTTCTGAAACGTATAAGTATTTGCTATGGATATTTTTTATAAGTTAATAGATGTTGGAAAGAAAAACATGTAAACACATGAATTTGAGAAATTAAGGAGATTAAATTGGATAGGTTGGGAATACAAATTCTAAACAAGAAAATTTTCCTGCGTTAAATTTGCTTTAATTTCTAGAATTTAGAAACATACATTGAAAACATACAGAAAGTGAAAATGCACATGAACTGTAATATATATATATACACATATAAACTAAAATATATAATAAGATTATATATACATCACATAAGAGTTATTTTCTAACAGTGTGAGGGAAGTTTGTTGAGTACAGTAAAATACTGTAGATTACCAGACACAGAAACTGCACATAAGAAAGAGTTATCAGAGATTCAAGAAATTTCCAGATAAATCGCAAAGGTCAGAGGTTATGTTTCCGTAAAGAGGATATAAGCAGGCTAAAGGAGAAGCCTTAACCTGAAATGGATCAGGAAAATTCCATTTCACAGAAACTCCCAATGCTGGCTGGAACAGAGGGAGACTCCATTTCCTGTTGTTTTCCTCTAATCAGTGGCACCATCAGCATAACCAATAAAAGGGACATGAATTCCAGAAGCTGACTTCCAGAATCTTGTACGGCTTAAACATCTTCTTACTGAGAGAAGGCAATGAACTCTCAAAGACATACTGTTATTCATCACAGACAGCCGCAGACAACAAAGGCAAATTCAGAGCCCACATTCCCTAGGGTTCCAAGAAGGAAGAACAGGGGGAGATTACTCTTATATAATTTCTGATTCCTGCTGCTATGCTTGGGAAAGCAGTGGAAGATGGCCCAAGTACTTGGCTCCTGGCCACCACAGGGGAGCCCTGGATGCAGTTCCTGGCTCCCCATGTGAGGAGTGAACCAGCAGATGGAAGTTTCTTTCTCTCTCTGTCTCTGTAACTCTGCCTTTGAATAAATAAATAAATAAATAAATAAATATTTAAAACAAAATTTTGTATTTTAGCAAATCCAACCCTGCCATGTGCTTTGATACTGGAAAGGACCAAAAGTATTACCCTATTTTAACATTCCTTGGATCTCTGTGAGACCTCAGAGGAAAGAAAGGGTCATCAAAGAAGGATACACTCTTCTCTAAAGGGAGGAGAGAACATCCACTTGGCTTACGGCCGTGTCCAAAGACAGATGGCATCTACAGTCATAAAAGGTCTCCATAGCCTTGGCAGCCCATGGCAAGAGCCTTGGATGATCACTGACATCATAAAAAAGAGTGTTAATTGTTAAAGGAACAACAGCAGTCACTGTGCACTTGCTCCCCATGGAGGACCTCCGTTCCTAATGAATTGTAATATGAGAATTGACTGCAAATTTTCTCCCCAAACTGTACTCTATATGTTGCGTGTGGGCATGTGTATAAATTGTTGAAGTCTATGCTTAGTATGGAGTTGATCCTCTGTATATAAAGTCAAACTAAAAATGAACTATAATGAAGGAGGAGATGGGAGAGGGAGAGGCAGGTGGGATGGGAGCTGGCAGGGAAGGGGGTAAAGGGGAAAGAACCACTATATTCCTAAAGTTATATCTATGAAAAAAAATCTTTAAATAAAAACTAAAAAAAACACATTCCTTGGATTAAAAAGGGACCCTTTCATGTGCTATTCCTTTTTTTTCTTCAAATAATAAGTTGACACTATTATGGTTAAGAAATTAAAATGTAACTGAGATTTCTAGAGTCCAATAGGCACACTTCTTTTCAGTGGTACCTCAAGGACATGGCCTATTTTCTTGCTTCCTGGAGTGTTTGACAGCCTGCAGCCCTCTCTCTGTACTGTGCTAAAAGGTAAACTGATGTCAGTGACACTAGTTCTACGAACCATCTCTCAAGGGCAGGAAAACACTGAATGTCTTAGTAGTCTGTCGAAAGTTCATGAGCTCTTCCTGTCAGTTTTCTGCATTTTTATAACTCTGGTTCTACAAGCACCTGTGAGCCTTTTCAACAATTAGTTTCCTGGGGACCGGTTAATAGTGTTCTGTCAGACAGCTAATATTTATGACAGTTGAAGGTAAACCATCCATTGAAATGTAGCCCACCAAGTCATTAACTTCACCCCTCAGTGGGAGAAGAGCCTTTTACACATTTCTTTTTGAAAACAGCTAAAATGTATGCATGGGATTTTGAAAATGGCAATGGCTTTTAAAATATTCAAGAGTCTTTTTGTGTCATGATTCCATAGTGGGGAAAAAACTACAAAGGAAGTTTATTCTGAATATTTCTCAAATATTTCAATCAGAAGAATTAATCTTTGTGTTTTCATAATTAATTACATTTATGATACAGTCCCATGTCCAAAATGTGTTTAAATTATGAGGCAAAAAAAGATTAAATTCCAGTACACTTCCAGAAGTTTATGGGACACTCCCAACTCAAATGCTCTCATACCATTTTATTTTATTTTATTTTTTATTTCCTTTCCCACAGAATGAGAGATTTCACTGTGGCAACCTCAGTGCTGTAATATTCCTGTCTCTCCCCATACAAATTATACCTTGACATTTAGTGCTGCTTTCTGCATCTTCCTTGATAAAAAAATAAAAGTACAGTTAGGACAAAAAAGAAATTGATCATTAATAATCCCAAAAAACAGGCATACAAATATATTATTTGTAGAACTGAAAGTTCAATATTTCATAAACGATTTCCAATTGCGTGGGGATTTCAGGAGTATAAACCCTTCGTCATTGTGAAAACTGATTGGAGTTTAATAACAATCATCTTTCACCAACTGGCATTGGCCAGTTCATTATCAGATATCATTTGAAAGCAGGGACTTCTTGATACAATCGTTGTGCATTCAATATAATTATATTGAGTCAAACTTCATCTTCCTGTAAAAATGCTTTTGGAAAATTATAATGAATTATCCAATTAGAGAGTGTGGTACCACTTGCTATTATGAAGAGGAAACTATGAAACAAAAACAGTTGGTATTTTATTGTATAAGAATTCAGGCTAAGAAATGGAATCCCAGTTTCTGTGGCAGACTGGTATTTGAAAGGTACAGTAAGATTACTTTGATTACAATTAATAATAAAAGATCATCTGGTTTCATTTAAATAATTAAGTGAGGGAACAAATGTAGACAGAGAACATTTTGAACTTCAAGTTGTTGAGAAAACTAGATTTAATTTGTCAATAAATAGCTTTAGTTCTATGTGTGCATGTGTGTGTGTGTGTGTGTCTGTCCAAGCATTAGAAATTCAGAGGACTGTATGGATCCCTTTCAATACATGTGCAAATGGTGTTAAGTAACAGTGCACTTAATCATAGTAGAATGGCATTGAAGTTGTTAAAATTGCTCCAGCACCTACCTCTATCTTCTTGTTAATGCAGAACCTGGGAGGCAGCAGTGTTCACTCAAGTAGAGAAAATATTAATCATTTCTCATTTTTATATCCAGGGTAACCATCTGCAAAAGCTATATTTCACTATTGCAAATAAAAATTAAGGGTATTATCTAATTGATTTGTCCAGCATGGAATTGACCTGAAAGTTACAAGCTCAAAGACAGATTCCGAATGCCTTACTTCTACAAGTAACTCAAACAAAAACCTCAAAAAGTGCACCAGGTGCTGATGGTACATGATTCACTCACTCATTCAACAAATTTTTGCTGTATGGCCAACAACATTACATACTATCCTAAGCAGAGGACACAAGCTAACATTTATTGATCAATTTCAATGGGGAAGACACTGATCTATTAATTCCTTAAATCACCTCCATAATTCTCTCATCTGTCCACTCTTACTAATGAGAAGATGTGGCCATGATACTATGAGGGCACTAACACCTTGCCAAAGCCACACAGCTGGAAGGTGGCAGAGTCTAACTTTGAAACCTGGGGACTCAGCTTCACGTTCCAGATTGAAGTCATTAGTCTCTATCAATTGTATAAGTTTACCTTTTTATAAGAAAACCTGAATAAGGAAATAATCTATCACCTGAAACCTGGAAACACAGAAAGGACGGTCACATTTCAGAACTGCTGTTGTTTCTGCAAGGTGGAGAAGCACCAAAGCTCCACTGTTCAACCCCCAGCTGCAGCTCTGGGTTATTTTATTATTGGTTTAAAAAATCCAGAAGATGGGGCTCTGATTGCCAGCTACAAAAACTCAAGTCAGCTCAATGAGTACCTGATTTCAAAACAAAGAAAAACAGGGTGAGAGAAAGAACACAAAAGAGAGAGAGAGAGAGAGAGAGAGAGAGAGAGAGAGAGAGAGAGAGATTTGCAAGCAACAGATAACAAGGAAGCAGAAAATATCATAGGAAGCGTAACTTCTGAGTATTTTTTCTTAATTACACCAAGAAGACATGACTTAACCAACAAGGAACCTAGTTCTCCAAGCTTCTCAGCTAAAACACTTTCAATATGAACCAAAGACTGACATCGAATGTAGAGGCTGGAGAGAGAGGACTGACTTATTCCATAAATGACTTATTTTCAGTGTTATAATTAATCAATTATTCAGTAAAGGTACAGAATGTGCACAACTTAATAAAATCAGAATTTTGCAATTTTACAAGACTATGTCTATAAAACAGTATGAAGTGTCCAGCTCATGATTAAATGTTTAACATAATACAGAAGCCTACAAATAGAAAACAGACTGGCTTCCGAACCTGGGTCCTTAAAATTTTCCAATGATGTCTCTGTCTGATTAGATATTCCTCTCATGATCTGATCTGTTCTTGTTCTCTTGTATGTGGAACAAGAAAAGGACAAATAAAATATTATAAAATATTTTAAAGAGCAAGTATTTGTCTTACCAGTCAAGACACTCTATCCTGTATCTTATCCCTGGGTTCCCTGCCTGGCTCCTAACTTCAGCTTCAGGCAGATGCTCACCCTGGGAGGCAACAGTGATGGCTCAAGTGGCTGAGTCCCTGCCACCAATGTGGGAGACTCAGACTGAGTTCCTGCCTCCTGGCTTAGCTCAGCTTCGTCCTGGACGTTGTGGGCATTTAGGGAGTCAATCTCTCTTTCTCTCCCTTTCTCTCCTCTCTCTCTCTCTTTCTCTCTCTCTCACTCTGCCTAACTAAATAGCAATTTTAAAAAAGGAAAATTTCTTTTTTCCCCCAGATAACTGAAAAGTGTAACTGAACAGAGTGAGAAACAGGAGATTAAAGTTACCCTGTATCCGGGAAAGAAGATAATTAAAAAAAGCCAAATGTAACCAGGTCATAGGAAATACGAGAAAAATTAATGGGAGGCACAGTCAACACCAGTCTGCCTGTGGCCGGGCCCCAGGTGAGGGAATCTTCACAGCCCGCCTGGGGTCTCTGAGCAGTGATCAGTGGACTGACGCTGAGGGCAGGAGACAGGACGGGGCGGGGCACCAGGGATGCTGCTCACAGGTCCAGAACTCTCCACTCCAAATCATAAGCAACGTTTACAGGCAGGCGAGTTCAAATCTCTCTTTACTCTAACAAGGGGCTACACTGAATTTGAGCTTTTAACAGTTTGGAAGTAAATAATCAAACATCATTGTTCATGCCCCATAGGAGATACCCACTACCTAAAAATAGGAATAATAAATAAAACTGCATCTCCAGTGACAGCAGGAGCTGCTCACTCAGTTTGAGGTTTGTATACGATGACCACCAACCACACGCACGGATTTACCGAGAGATGATTCCTGATAACTGTTTTGTTCCTTCTGTACTTCAGATTATTACACGTAGATAGAAAAGAAAGTGTATTTCCGAAAATGGGTAAGAAATTCCAAACAAGATCTGGCCAGTTTACCCAAATGAATTTGTTCAGTTCATCTATATTATATTTAAAATATATCTACAGACTATTTATAAAAGTTTTTTTGTAAAAGTTTGTTACAACTTAGGGGTTTTAAAAAGGGAAGCATATGTGTGTGCATATATGTACATGTATGTAATACACATACATATTTCAGATAGATAGACTGAAAGACAGACTGACCAAACCAAGCAGGCATTTCCTTTTGGACAGATGTATCTGGTTGACAGTTCACCAAAGGTATTGATTGATTGGTTGATTGATTTGAAAGACAGAGTGACGGGGCAGGGGCGATTTTCCATCCACTGGTTCACTTCCCAAATGTCCACAACAGCCAGGGCTGCTGGGTCAGGCCGAAGCCAGGAGCCAGGAGCTCCAGTTGGGCCTCCAGAGTGGATAGCGAGGATCCAACAACTTGAGCCACAATCTGCTGCCTTCACAGGTGCATGAGCAGGGAGATGGATTGGAAGCAAAGCTTCTGGGACTGGCACTAGCCTCCGGTAAGGGACGCCGGCATCACGAGCAGCAGTGTGACTCAGCGTGCCACTGTGGCATTAGCGTCACCGAAGTTTTGAAAAAGTCTGGAAAGATTTCAGAGGGCGTGCTTTTGCAAGGGTGAGTAACTTCCCATCATGCGTCATGCATGAAACAGGAAACTTCTGATGCAAGAAATCACAGGAACAAGCCCCGCCTGCTGTTTTCCTTTTCTAGTTCTTTATATTGACCCGGCTGGCCATTTACAGAGTCACATGCACACCGACATCTCCCTGTCTTCCTCCATTCACACCCGATACCTACAGCCCAGGAGAGCAGTCCAGGTGTGCTTCACTGGCCTAGAGTTACATTTTGACCACCTGCTACTTTCATTCTCCATGATGAAAGGCAGAGAACAGATGCCCACAAGCACTTTGTTTATCTATGCTGAAGTGGTCCTTCATTGATGGAGCAACAAAAGCGAAAATGGCTCTATTTCTACTTTTCATTATTTTCTGCTCTTTCTATTACAGCAGGTCCAAACACTGCTATTACAGCTTCTCATATGTATGTAAATGGCTTGCACGATATTGCCTTTACTGATTTTTATGTTCCTTTGCATTTTGTAACTTTCTGGCCGGCACTTTTAGCCTGTATTTCAAACTACTTGGCAATCTCCTGAAAAACGTGTTTATTCCCCCTCCTGAAACCCATATCTAGTCATTGCTCTAAATCTAAAGGATGCTTGAATTCTTCATATGCCCTTCTAAAAGCATTTAATAGTGACAAGAACAGAAAGAAAAAAAAAACTTTTCATATCAACTATTCATGTACCCATATATTTCCTTTTTTACTGGTTTACACATTCTTTGCTTAATTCAACAGACTTTTTTGAGTGTGTATTAAGTAATGGGCATTGTGCTAGTTCTGGTGTTTCAAACAATCATCAGCTTTGACTTCAATAACCTAAGAGTACAGCGA
This sequence comes from Lepus europaeus, assembly GCF_033115175.1. Classification (NCBI taxonomy): domain Eukaryota; kingdom Metazoa; phylum Chordata; class Mammalia; order Lagomorpha; family Leporidae; genus Lepus; species Lepus europaeus. The sequence goes on along the minus strand of NC_084834.1, from coordinate 14,013,410 downwards.
GAATGTCTGTTGAAGAAGAAGGAGAAGGAAGAAAGGGAAGAGGAGAGTGAGAAAGGAGGAAAGAAGAGAATGCGAAGGAAGGAAGAGGTGGAAAGAGAAGAGAGGGAAAAGGTGCAGACATTAGTGATTACTACCTAATATGATCACTGCTGAGACAGAGGTACACCTAAATTCAGAGCCACATGGGTGGATCCACAACATACTTCATGGGTGGAGATGCATCCAAAAGAAGAGGAAAGGCCACAGGATTACGGGTCATATCAAGTTAAGTGTATTGACTGAAGGCTTTTCACAATTTTTTCCGTATTTTGTTGAGCCTTGGAAAGGAAACAATATCTTACTTGTGACTTATTTATGAGAGAACACAATGGAACAGCCAAACAAATGATTACATGAGGCTGATTCAAATAGCAGTCGTAAGATCTTGTACTAGTATAGCATACTTCCATTCATATTCTTACTGCTCCAAAACTTTTAACTCACATGGAACATAGCAATTGTATTGCAAATTTTATTTAAAATCATATTATATTGAAAGAATACTAAAAAGTGTAAGGCTGAAAGCCATGGTAAAACACAGGAGAAAAGACATTCTAAACATCCTGTGGTTCCAGAAGAAAATATGTCACCAAAATCATCAGTTATCAGTGCACTAACATTGTATTCTAAAATTAAAAAAAAAGAGTATGTTCACTAAAGCAAACAGAGCTGACCAGAAGGAATAGAGGGCTTCACAAAGTGCACGGAAATTCGAAGTTATGAAAAAAGTCTCACAAACATTTGCACCAAAATTATCCTATGTTTTGTTTCCATTCTTTTCCCCACATACTTTTTGAGGTGCCCTCATACAAAGAATTTATAATAATCGAGTTTCCATTTTCCAGGATGAAACATGGAGCAGGGCACTTGATGAGGTACAAATAAGGTTTAACACTAGGTAGCAGGGGCCCATGTGAACCCAGGAAGAGATGGGCCTGGTGCCTCTAAGATGGGAACTGAAATTCTAGAAGCCAATAAAGATGCCAAATATTGAGAAATGGATAAAACAAAGAGCTTGTCAGAAAAAAAAAATTGCTTCAGGAAAGAAAAGCTTATAGAGTAGGCCCCAAGGGGCTCCAAAAATAAGCTGTCCTTTAAGTTGTTTAAAAGTTATGCAAGCAAATAGACACACACAGAGACACGTGTACACAAATGGACATTTTCTTGGTCTAAATCAAATCTTTGCTTTTTGTAAAACACATTTTCAAAAAAATGTCCTTGAAGTTTTAAGCTCCACTGGTCCAAGACAAATCTAATGAAAGTCAGATTTCGGTGGTGAATATGATACGGTCTGCTTCCTCCCTAGGAGCGTACAGCTGCCACTTGCTTTATGAGATGTGCTTCTTGGTCTGCCCCAGAACTACCTGGGATTCTTAAAATGATGCAGCAAATGCACGCCTCTGTGGGTCTCACAAGAAAACATGAGTGACCTAAGGAACTTCTGACTCCACTAAAGGAAATCCTCGATAATTACAATGGGGAGTTGTCTTCACAAGAATGAAACTGTCATTTAGGTTGAGGGTGTAGCCCAGGGGTAACATGAATGATACCACTTCTTATTCGACCAGTAAACCCACAGTCTGTCTACACCATGGCATATTCCTCATCACACTGCCTTTTTTTTTTTAATTCTTTTTTTAAGATCTATTTTATTTATTTGAAAGAGTTAGAGAGGTAGACACAGAGACAGGTCTTCCATTCACTGGTTCACTTCCCAAATGGCCACAACTGCAGGAGCTGAGTTGATCCAAAGGCAGGAGCCACATGGGTGCAAGAGGCCCAAGGACCTGGGCCATCTTCTACTGCTTTCCCAGGCCATAGCAGAGAGCTGGATCAAAAGTGGAGCAGCCAGGACCCAAACCAATGCCCATATGGGATGCAGGCACTGCAGGCTGGGACTTTAACCTGCTGTGCCACAGCGCCAGCCCCACACTGCCCTTTAAAGAACCATCTTAGCAAAATCAAAATTATGGGGCCAGTGCTGTGCTGCAGTGGGTTAGCGCCCTGGCCTGCAGTGCTGGCATCCCATATGGGTACCGGTTGGAGTCCCAGCTGCTCCTCTTCCAACCCAGCTCTCTGCTGTGGCCTGGGATAGCAGTGAGAAGATGGCCCAGGTCCTTGGGCCCCTGCACCCACGTGGGAGACCCGGAAGAAGCTCCTGACTCCTGGATTCAGGTCAGTGCAGCTCCGGCCGATGCGGCCAATTGGGGAGTGAACTATCAAATTGAAGACCTCTCTATCTCTCTGCCTCTCCTCTCTCTGTGTGGCTCTGACTTTCAAATAAATAAATAAATCTTTTAAAAAAAATTATGGTTTAACTAATTCTTAGACACCTTTTTCTTCTGAGAAGACAGCCATGGCTTTCAAACACTAAAGTTTTATTTTAAACTCAGGTAACAATGATTATGGGTTGCTGCTCTCAAAATTCATTTTTTGAAGGGGTAACCTTCAGGACCACACAGTGCGACCTTATTTCAAAAGGGGGTCTCTATGGAGAGAATCAGGTTACAGTGAGGCTATTAGGATGGTCTGTTACCCAGGATCCCTGGTATCCTCATAAAAGGAGGGACAAGATTCAAAACCAGAATCAGGCAGAAAGGGATGAGCATGTCTTTTTTTCTTTTTTTTTTTTTTTTTTTTTTTTTTTTTTTTTGACAGGCAGAGTGGACAGTGAGAGAGAGAGAGACAGCGAGAAAAGTCTTCCTTTACTATTGGTTCACCCTCCAATGGCCACTGCAGCCGACGCACCGCGCTGATCTGAAGCCAGGAGCCAGGTGCTTCTCCTGGTCTCCCATGGGGTGCAGGGCCCAACCACTTGGGCCATCCTCCACTGCACTCCTGGGCCACAGCAGAGAGCTGGCCTGGAAGAGGGGCAACCAGGATAGAATCCGGCGCCCCAACCGGGACTAGAATCCGGTGTGCCAGCGCCACAGGCGGAGGATTAGCCTAGTGAGCCACGGCGCCAGCTGAGAATGTCTTTTAAGTCTTGTTTATCAAGTTGTTCACAGATAGGCAAGTGGGCCAAAGACAGAGCATCAGCAGAACCAAGAATGAGTGTGATATACATAGTCATACTGCCATTGAATGTGGTAGAAATAAAGCTGTCCCCAGCAAGGCAGGGAAACCCTGTCTCTACAAAAGGGTAGAAAAGACTTCTACCTACCAGCAGCCCAGGGAGAGAGCTCTGTCAACCTTGCAATCCTGACAACTCCACCTGAAAGCACAGCTTAGCTTCACAGCAGCAGTGCGTGGTGGGACCAGATCTGCATGTCACTATTTCCCAGCGTGGATGATCAGCAGAAGAAATCAGTAAAGAGGATGAGAAACAGGGGAATTCTTTTTGCGATATCCCCAAACTGGCATTAGCAAAGCAGTGTTCAGTTCACCCCTACTAAATAGGTGAGGGCATTTACCGTTTTCAAGAAACTAGAGGGCAATTATTTAGCAAGACACTAGTTTTCATGGGCTTTCCTTGGCACTAGGAGACAAAGGAATTACCAGTCTGCGGCCTGAACCACTGAGGGCAGGGATGCTGCAGGAGATGTAAAGTCTTTAGGAGAAGAAACTCGATGGATACAAGTCAAAGTTACAGGAAAAGCATCAGACAGGAGCACTGATGGCCAATAACACCTTTAGTTTATTTTTTAGCATTTATTTTATTTATTTCAAAGACACAGTTTCAGAATAGGGAGAGACAGAGAGCAAGATTGTGTGTGTGTGTGTGTGTGTGTGTGTGAGAGAGAGAGAGAGAGAGAGAGAGAGAGAGAGACAGGGAGAGAGAGATCTTCCATCCACAGCCTTCAATCGTGAATGGACTCAAAGACCAGGGCTGGGCCAGGCTGAAGTCAGGCACCCAGAATTCCATCCAGGTATCCTAGACCAGTGACAGGAACCCAAGCACTTGGGCCATCTTTCACTGCTTTCCCATGCTCATTAGCAGGGACCTGGTTTGGAAGTAGGGCATCTAGGACACAAACCAGTACTTGGATATGGCATGCCTACATCACAAGCAATGGCTTAACCCACTGTGCCACAATGCCAGCCACCATTTCATTTCTTCACTCTGTCTCTTTTTTTTCTTCAAATCACGCATGTTCTGAGTCCTTTACACTAACTAATTTTAGCCTCATAAAAACCTTATGAAGTATTACTACTGTCATCACTGACATGCCCCCCAAAGTCCCTAACAGAGGCATGAATGGTTGCACAAGTCAGGTTTAATCCTTGCTGCATTAAAGGAGAGGCAAGGAGAGTTATGGGGCATTTTGTAGCCTGATTCAAAGAATCTACAGGATTTGGGGTTTACAAAGATGATTTGGGATAAGGCTCCAAAAAGCCAGGTTTCATTCTGGATCAGGTCCTGTCATGAGGCAGAGTTGAATCTGTAACTGAGTATAGTGATCAGCAAGTTCTAGTAGGAAGACAGGTTACATAAGGCTAATAAAGTAGCAGTCACTCATATCACCAGGATTTTCCTTTATTTTCCCTTAGACAAAATTATCAATTGCGCTTATCTTTGTGTCTCTTTATCAAAAGCACAGAATGACCTTGTCTGATATTAACACTCTATTTTTTTGTTTTGTTTTGTTTTTTTACTTCTAACAGGATAACATCAAGGCCCAGGCCAGCTCCTAAGAACACCAAGGCCAAGATGCATCAATTCAGTTCCCCCAAATTACCCATTGATAAAGAAACAGACGTGGGCATTAGGCATAGAGGCACTCCCACGATGGAGCGACTGAGTTCAAGTCTCAGCTTCGCCCCTGATTCCAGCTTCCTGCTAATGCACACCCCGGGAGGCAGCAAGTGATGGCTCAAGTACTGGGGTCCCTGCCATCCACCTGGGAGGCCTGCACTTCCTAGTCCCCCAGGAGTAGCCTGGACCAACCCTGGCTATTTCAGGTATTCAAAGAGTGAAACAGCAGATGGGACATCTCTCTCTCTCTCTCTCTGTCCCTGTGACTTTCAAAGAATGCATAAAAATGAATAAAAATAATGGGTGCTGTGCTGCAGTGGATGAAGACACACTTGGGATGCCTGCATCCCATATCAACATGCCAATCAGAGTTGCAGCTACTCTGCTTCTGATTTGGCTTCGTGATAAGGCACCTGGGAGGTAGTGGATGATGGTCCAAACACTCAGGTACCTGCAAACCAAGCCATGTGCGAGGCCTGAAGGGAGTTCCTGGTTCCTGGTTTTGCCCTGGATCACTTAGTGTGAACTAGCAGATGGAAATATTCCTTCTCTTTCTCACTCTCTCTCTCAGTGTGGGTCCCTCCCTCTCTAAGCCATTCTTTCAAATAAATTGTTTTTTAAACAATGAAAAGAAAACAGAAGCCCAGGAAGTTTGAGCTACTGACCAAAGGTCACACAGATGAGTGCAAAGCTAAGCTGTGAACCCAAGTAATTTCGCTCCAGGCTTTGACCCTGCGCTATAATCAAGAGCCAGAGGTAGCTGTGGTGACAGCCTAATGCCACCTGTCCCAGACCAGGAGACACCACAAATAAAATTCTAGGAGACATGGTGTCAAGGATGTTTTTGTCTACACAATTTTATTCTTGTTTATGTAACTTGTATTTATAACTTTTTTTTTAATTTATTTGACAGGTAGAGTTATAAACAGTGAGAGAGAGAGAGAGAGAGAGAGAAGTCTTCCTTCTGTTGGTCCACCCCCCAAATGGCCATTACGGCTGGCACTGTGCCGTAGTGATCAGCTTCCTCCTGATCTCTCATGCAGGTGCAGGGCCCAAGCACTTGGGCCATCCTCCACTGCCTTCCTGGGCCACAGCAAGAGCTGGACTGGAAGAGGTGCAACCGGGACTAGAACCTGGTGCCCATATGGGATGCCAGCGCTACAGGTGGAGGGTTAACCAAGTGAGCCACGGCGTCAGCCCCTGTAACTTCTTTTTTTTTTTTTCACTTTTATTTAATGCATATAAATTTCCAAAGTACAGCTTCTGGATTACAATGCCCGCCCCCCAATAACTCCCCTTCCATCCACAACCCTCCCCTTTCCCGCTCTTGCTCCTCTTCCATTCACATCAAGATTCATTTTCAATTCTCTTTATATACAGGAGATCAATTTAGTATATATTAAGTAAAGATTTCAACAGTTTGCACCCACACAGAAACATAAAGTGTAAAATACTGTTTGAGTACTGGTTATAGCATTAATTCACATTAAACAACACATTAAGGACAGAGATCCTACATGAGGAGTAAGTGCACAGTGACTCCTGTTGTTGACTTAACAATTTGACACTCTTGTTTATGGCGTCAGGAATCACCCTAGGCTCTTGTCATGAGATGCCAAGGCTATGGAAGCCTTTTGAGTTAGACGAATCCAGTCTTATTGAGACAAGGTCATAGTCAAAGTGAAAGTTCTCTCCTCCCTTCAGAGAAAGGTACCTCCTTATTTGATGGCCCGTTTTTCTTTTCCACTGGGATCTCACTCAGAGAGATCTTTCATTTAGGTTTTTTGTTTGTTTGTTTTTTTGTTTGTTTTTTGCCAAAGTGTCTTGGCTTTCCATGCCTATAATACTCTCATGGGCTCTTCAGCCAGATCCAAATGCCTTAAGGGCTGATTCTGAGGCCAGAGTGTTGTTTAGGACATCTGCCCTTCTATGAGTCTGCTGTGTATCCCGCTTCCCATGGTGGATCGTTCTCTCCCTTTTTAATTCTATCAGTTAGTATTAGCAGTTTTGTCAGTTAAAAATAAAATGCTTTAGTCTTGTTTGTGTGATCCCTTTTTTTTGTTGTTTGTTTGCCAATTTAATTTCCTTTGGGTAAATTCCAAGGAGTGGGATGGCTGGGTTGAATGGTAGGGTTATATTCAGGTTTCTGAGGAATCTCCAGACTGTCTTCCATAGTAGCTTTATACCAGCGTGCATTCCCACCAACAGTGGGTTAGTGTCCCTTTTTCCCCACATCCTCTCCAGCATCTGTTGTTGGTAGATTTCTGAATGTGAGCCATTCTCACCCGGGTGAGGTGAAACCTCATTGTGGTTTTGATTTGCATTTCTCTGATTGCTAGTGATCTTGAACATTTTTTCATGTGTCTGTTGGCCATTTGGATTTCCTCTTTTGAAAAATGTCTATTGAGGTCCTTGGCCCATCTCTTAGGTGGGTTGTTTGTTTTGTTGTTGTGGAGTTTCTTGGTCTCTTTGTAGATTCTGGTTATTAATCCTTTATCAGTTGCATAGTTTGCAAATATTTTTCCCCATTCTGTCGGTTACCTCTTCACTCGTCTGTTTCTTTTGCTGTACAGGAACTTCTCAATTTGATGCAATCCCAATAGTTAATTTTGGCTTTGACTGCCTGTGCTTCCAGAGGCTTTTCCTAGAAGTCTTTGCCGGTGCCAATATCTTGCAGGGCTTCTCCATGTTCTCTAATAATTTGATGGTGTCGGGTTGTAAATTTAGGTCTTTAATCCATGTTGAATGGATTTTTGTGTAAGGTGTAAGGTAGGGGTCTTGCTTCATGCTGCTCTATGCATCAGACCCTATAACTTCTATAACTATCAAGCTAGTACCAGTGGTGATGGTTTCACTTCTCACCATTCTGCACTTTAAGTTATGTTAGGCACTGGCATCGTGATACAGCAGGGTTAGCCTCCTCTTGGGAGGCTGGCACTCCATTTGAAAGTATCTGGGCTCATGTCCCACCTCTGATTTTAGTCCAGTTTCCTGCTAACACATCTGGGAGACAGCAGTAAATGGCCCCATACTTGGGGCCCTGCCACCCATGTTGGAGACCCAGAGACAGTTCAAGGTTCCTGGCTTCCTTCTGGCCCTGTACCAATCAGTGCAGACATTTGGGAAGTGAATCAGCAGATAGAAGACCTCTTTGTGTCTCTCCCTGTCTCTGTCATACTTTCAAATAAACAAATATATAAATCCTAAAACTAAATAATAAATCGATATTCTTTTATTTAAATATATTTTTCACTTCTTGGACTTGGACTTTGTCTAAGATGGAAAAAAATCTTCTAACTGTAAACCAAAAGGATAATTTAAATAGTGTTATTAAGAATTACTTTTAACCAAGTCACCAGATATTCCCATCTCAGTTCCAACATCTTTTTCACTTTGCATGTGAGTAAGTATCGCAACACATGTTTCTCATCTGACCAACACACATTGTATTACTATCAACTGTTATGCAACCCAATCCAAACTTTTTAACATTTAGTGACAGGTGTCAGAAAAAAATTAAAATACAGTTCTTTTTTACTTTTACTCAAAGATATATGACAATGTAATGAGAAAGAGTTTCCAAGAAACTTTTTAAAATTATACTATAGTTTAGGAAATTAGTTCAACTTAAGAAAGTAGGTGATAACCATGATTTCAAAGACATACACGAATAATATAAATGTAAAATACATGTTTAAAATAAAACACACAATATTCCAAGCGTCTATTAGATGCTTCTAGGAGAATTTCTTACTAGGTTCTTTTAATGCCAATCTTCATAATAAAGGATTATGTCCTAGCTAATTAAACTTAATGAATAGAAATTCAAATGCCAACTGAAAGGATTTGCAACTATCTAGTTATTTATTTTTCAGCATCATTTTAGGGGTTTCCTAAAATTTTTATTAAATTTTTAAAGGATTTTATTTTTAACTGACAAATAAAATTGTACATAAATATAGACATCATGTAATGTTTCTATACTATTTTTTAAAGTTTTATTTATTTATTTGAGAGGTAGAGTTACAGACAGTGAGAGGGAGACACAGAGAGAAAGGTCTTCCATCCACTGGTTCACTCCCTAAGTGGCCACAACGGCCGGAGCTGTGCTGATCTGAAACCAAGAGCCAGGAGCTTCTTCTAGTCTCCCACATGGGTGCAGGGGCCCAAGAACTTGGGCCATCTTCTACTGCTTTCCCAGGTCATAGCAGAGAGCTGGATCGGAAGATGAGCAGCTGGGACTAGAACCGGCACCCATATGGGATGCTGGCACCACAAGCAGAGGATTAACCTACTGTGCCATGGCGCCGGCCCCTATACTTTTTTTTTTTTTAAGATTTTATTTACTTAATTGAGAGCTAGAGTTACAGACAGAGAGAAGGAGAGGCAGAGAGAAAGGTCTTCCATCTGCTCGTTCACTCCACAAATGGCCACAGCAACCGGAGCTGGGCCAATCTGAAGCCAGAAGCCAAGGATTTTCTTCCAGGTCTCCCACATGGGTGCAGGGGCCCAAGTCCTTGGGCCATCTTCTACTGCTTTCCCAGGCCATCAGCAGAGAGCTGGATGGGAAGAGGAGCAGCCGGGGCTTGGACTGGTGCCCATGTGGCATGCCATTACTGCAGGCGGAAGCTTAGCCTACTACACTATAGCACCAGTCATATTGCATAAAGGCCCATCAGAATACACTTAACTATCTCTCAAGCAATTAACATGTTTAAATTCATTCATTCATTAATCAATTGTTCATTTTTAAATTTTTAACAGATTCAGTGTAAATCCAGGATAAACTTACTGTCTTCACAGTTTACATTTCTTTCCTTAATTGATTCACTGATTTCTAGTTATTTAGTTTTTAACAGATTCAATGTCGTTCACTGACAAAAATCTAAGAACACAATGCTATTCCCTTCCTCCTTCCCCACTCCCTCCCTCCTTCCTTCTTTAAGTTTTCAAGGTAACATAATTTTAATTCACATTGCAATCAAGGGCTTAATGCACCACCAAGTAAAGAGTTCAACAAGTAAAAAGTGCAAAGACGCTAGTTTAGTGAGAATGTAGCCAAGGGCTATATACAATAACCAAATAGGAAGTTGACCATTTCACCCACGTACAGGAAATTTTAAAGTAACCCCAGATCATCAGAACTATGGTAGTATAACTTTCTTAAACACTGGTTTGACAAGGTTATAAAACAAAGTTTAATGAAACCTAAAACTCTTTTTGAACATGAATCATTTATACTGTTGTAATTTACCCCAGACAGTTCGTAAGATGTCCAGAGACACTCCAAAGGAAAGAATCCCAGGAGGGGAAGGTGGCAACACTTTATACTCATGAAAGGCCCTGGTGAGTTACTGTTTTCAAACAGGACCACAGACAAACAGTAGAAAACCATTGGGGCGGGCACAGAAGTAAGAATCCACTTTCCACTATCTCCCTGGGCAATTCTGGCCACAGAAACCTCCTGGAGTTGTTCAAATGATTTCCCAGAGGGAATCTGTTTTATAATCAAATACCTTTTATTCATTCTTGGATGTTCTACATTCTTGCCTAATTTATCAAGTGTGGATATCTTATAATTTCAATATAAAAATTAAACGAACTGTCCTAACCCACACTGATTTCACCTAATATTTTCACCTATTTTAAACTTTAAAAGAAGTGGACACTGAACATTTTTCTATGTTCAGATCAGAATGATAGCATGGTACATTAATAAAGATATGTTCATGATATTTATTTAAAAGACAGTCATCCTAACTATGCCAGAATTGAATTCTAGACATGTCTATTGAGAGAAATGAGGAAACATCTTTCCCTGCATTTAAAATTTATTTGTATTTCTTTAGAAGTTTGTGTGTTTTGTTGTGTTTTAAAAAAATAAAACCTTGGGGCCGACTCTGTGGTGTAGTGGGTAAAGCTGCTGCCTGCAGTGCCAGCATCCCATATGGGTGCCGGTTCTAATCCCAGCTGCTCCTCTTCCATTCCAGCTCTCTGCTGTGGCCTGGGAAAGCAGTAGAAGATGGCCCAAGTCCTTGAGCCCCTGCACCCTCATGGGAGACCCGGAAGAAGCTCCTGGCTTCAGATCGGTGCAGCTCCGGCCATTGTGACCAATTGGGGAGTGAACTAGCAGATGGAAGACCTCTTTCTCTCTGTCTCTCCTTTGCTCTCTGTTTAACTCTGACTTTCAAATAAATAAATAAATCTTTAAAAAAATAAAACCTCAAAATATCATGGCAAGAATTAAATAATTCACAGAATAGCTAACAAACTAGCATTAGCACATGAGTGGGGAGGAGAAAGGTAGAATGGACAAGGTTAATTCCCCCAAAACCGTACATTACAAAAAGAAATCGTGGCTTTCCTGCAGGGACTGCAACTCATAAGAAGTTTAGTTAATAACCTGGACCCACAGGCAGAGCCTGAGAACTGGAACTTGCATGAAATTGGGCAAAGTTGTTACAATCCAGTCCTCCTTGAGGACACTATGGGAAAAGAATCAGGAGAAGTTCAGAAAAGCAGTAACCACTCCAAGTCTTTTCTTTTTTAAAGATGTTAAAGATTTATTTATTTATTTGGAGGCAGAGGCATAGAGAGAGCGAGAGAGAAAGAGACACAGAGAGGACTTCCATCTGCTTGTTCACTCCCAAGTGGCCGCAATGGCCAGAGCTACGCTGATCCAAAGTTAAGAGCCAGGAGCCTCCTCCAGGTCTCCCACGTGGTTGAAGGGTCCCAAAGACTTGGACCATCTTCTACTGCTTTCCCAGGCCATAGCAGAGAGCTGGATCGGAAGTGGAGCAGCTGGAACTAGGACCAGCACCCATATGGGATGCCTTTACTGCAGGCAGTGGCTTTACCTGCTACACCACAGCGCCTCCCCTCTCCCGACTCCAAGTCTTAAAAAAACACTGTCTGGAAGGCTTCTGAGCAGCGACAATTCAAAGAAGGACATTTGCCATGGAGATGAAGAAACAGAATTGGGGATTTTTTAGCTCACACAGAGCTGAACTTGACAGAGGAATTAGCTGGCATTGAGGAATGCCCACCAAAAGGGTGTGTGGTGGAAAAGCCAGGGCAGTGAGATACCACAACAGCTGTAGCCTAGAGTCAGGTCAAGCCACACTCAGCAGCTTGAGGTTCATTACCGATGAGGAGAAAATATTAAAGAGAAACCAGAAAGAGAAGCTGTGTTCCTATAAGTACGTAGGCTCTACTAAGGAAGAAATCTTGAGGGTCAAGAAGCATTGCTCACATTTTTATGTACAGAATAACAAATTACGATGATATTTCAGCATTTTTTTAAAAGATCAACAACCCAACTATTATTTTTTAGCCACTAGAAAAATACTAAGATTGACTAAGATTGTTGACTTTGAATTCAACAATCCGGGTATTTTACTTTTTATATATAGATTTGTTTATTTATTTGAAAGGCAGAGTTGTGCGGGGGTGGTTCGGGGGGGGATCTTCCATCTGCTGGTTCAATCCCCAAATGGCCACAATGGCTAGTGCTGGGCCAGGTTGAAGCTAGGAGCCAAGAGCATCATCGGAGTATCCCACGTGGGTGGCAGGGGTGCAAACTCCCAGGCCAGCTTCAGCTGCTCTTTCCAGGGCACCAGCAGCGAGCAGGATTGGCAGTGGGGAAGGAAGGCCATGAACCAGAACCCATATAGGAAGCCAGCACTGCCGCAGGCAGCTTAACCCACTGTGCCACAGTGCAGGCGCCAATCCAAGTATTTTTTAAAGGCCAGATTGAGGAACCAGTGTTGTTGCACAAAAGGGTAAGCTGCCTTAGGCCTGGCCCAGCCCTGACCATTGCAGCCGTTTGAGGAGTAAACCAGCAGATGGAAGAGCTCTCTTTCTCTCCCTTCTCTGTAATTCTGCCTTTCAAATTAATTAATTAATTAACTGGAAAAAGAAGACATATTGACCACTGGGCATTTCACATGGCAGTTAAGCCACTGCTCAGAACACTTGCATTCCATATCATAGCACTTGGGTTTGAGTCTCGTTTCTGCTCCCAATTCTAGCTTCCTTTTAATATACACCTACGGTAGATGCAGGTGATAACTCAACTGGTTGGCTGTCTGCCTCCCATGTGGGAGACCTGGGTTGAGTTTCTGGCTCCTGGCTTCTGCCTCGCTGAGCCTCAGCAATTTCAAATATTTGGGGAGTGAACCAGCAGGTTGGATGGGAGCTCTGTTTGTTTGTCTGTCTCTTTCTTGCTCCCCATCTCTTTTAAATGAATTTAAATAAATAAATGAAAGCAAGCAAGCCAACCAGATAGACACCGGGAAAACATGGCCTAAAATTTTTAGCATAATAACATTCATGTAAGTGATACTATTTTGTTGTAAACACAAAAAAAAATGTGACAAATAAATTTTCAGGCCACAGAGGATTTGATTTAGTAAATGGATATGTTATTATTGCATCAAAATTGGGAAGTCTTAAGTTTCAATTCAAATTATTTTGGTGTTAATTAACCTTTTACAATAACTTAGGATCATGTCCAACAAGACCAATTTATCATGCACTGATTCTTAAGAATTTCATTAATTGATTTAAATAAGTTCCATTGTTTTAAACACCAGCCATTGGCTAATGATTTTCAAATTTATTTCTTTGTTCCATGGACTCCTTAGTACTCCAAACTCACATCTATATGCCTTCTGGCATACTCACGTGCCTCAAGCTTAACATTTCAAACTTGAAATGTCCCATGAAAAATTCTTGAATCTCTCCATAAGACTGTGCCTCCAACAATCTTCCCCATCTTGTTAAAGGGTAGCTCTATTCTTAAAATGTGTAGGACAAAATCTTTGAGTCAGAGGCAAGCATTTGGCCTAGCAGTCAAGAGACCAGTTTGGATGCCCACATGCCATGTTAGTGGGGCTGAGTTCAGTTCCCAACCCTAGCTCCTAACTCCAACTTCCAGCAAATGCGGATCCTGGGAGGCAGAGGTGATAGCTCAAGTGCTTGGGTTTCTGCCATTCCCATGGAAGTCCTGGATTGAGTGCTCAGATCTTGACTCCAGGCCCTGCCGTGGGGCCAATGTGAGCATCTGGGGCATTAACCCAATGACTGGAGCACTCTTGCTCTCTAGCTCTCTCCACCACCCTCCTTCCCTCTTTCTCTTCTCTCTCTCCTTCTGCCTCTCAAATGATTCAGGGCCAGTAGTGTGGTACAGTGGATTGAAGCCACAGCTGGCAACTCCAGCATCCCATATCTGAGTGCCAGTTCAAGTCCTGGCTGCTCTGTTTCTGATTCAGCTCTTGCTAATATATCCTGGGAAAATAGCAGATAAGGGTCCAAGTGCTTGGGCCCCTGCCACCCACTTGGGATACCTGGATACAATTCCTGACTGCTGGTTTCAGCCTGGCCCAGCTTTGGCCATTGCATCCCTTTGGGGAATGACCCAGAGGATGAGAGATCTCTTTTCCTGTTTCTCCTCCCTTATCTGTAACTTTGCCTTTCAACTATATACATAATTTTAGAAGGCAGATTCATCTATGATTCCACTCCTTCCAGGGTTTACATTGAATTCATGAGAAAATCCTGTGGGCTCTCCTTCAACATATATCCCAATGTGGACAATGTCACACTATTTCTATTACTGTCAAACCATCATCGGCAATACTACTGTAAGAATTTTCTAACTTGTCTCCATGTTTCTGCTCTTTGCTTTCCAGAAAATTTGGTCACAGATTGTTCCAATAGCTTCCCATTTCTCTGCAATGATGTGACCCTTCATATTTGCCTGGGTCTACATGATCTAGTTCCTTAAAAACCGTTCTGACATTATATTCTGCAATTTCCCATTCAGTCGTTTCATTTTTGTTTTAGCTACAAAGGCCTCATTTTGTAAGTGAAATTCCCACTGTTCAAAATCAGGATGTTTTCATTTGCCCTGTCATCTAACTGGAAAGTTCTTCGATTAAATCTATGGATGATTCTCAGGCTCCCTTTTTCAAGATACACTCAAAAGGTACACATGCCTTGTGCTCTTTTTGATCAACAGATACAATGAGACACACTTTACCCTTCTCATTAAATCTCCCACTCTAATAACCAACCAATTTATACTCATTTTTATGCTTGTCTTCCTTGGCCAGAGTAGGTTCCATAGGATCAAAATACCATCCAATGTATCCACTGTGGTCTCCCTAGCACATACACATCAGATGTTCAACAAAGGTTTATTGAATACATTCAATAATGGCAAAAAAAATAGAACTTCATGATTTTATAATATATCCTCTTTTAATCTATCCTGCATTGACTTACTAAAAGACTCATTGTACAGAGTTACAATTCATAAAATATTAGCAAATTTCATGTGGTTAATGAATTATTAGAGAACATGGTGTGCCTATTCTGGCAAACTTAGCTTTTTCCCTTGGTTATAAATTTTCAATACATGCTCAGATTTTTCTCACCATCAACACACAAAACAGTCTATATCTGTCTACAGTTCCATCATAAGGGAACTTTTGCATACCTGAGTGCAATCATGTGAAGCCAGAACTAACATTACCTGTCCCATCAGATCTCAGATTTATATATGAGCCAAAGATAGATGGAATTCTCTAGAGCCAAAAGAATGACAACAACCAGAGAAATTTATTCCTAATTCCTATGCTCATAGATATTTTTAGAAATCACAAATGGTAGAAAACTACAATTATGAAAACAACTGTACATGTATTCAACAACTGTGTAACTTACACAATTACATAGCGAAGTTCTAATATCCTTTCTTACTCTTTGGCGGATTGTGGTAATGCCCTCAATCATTTGCATATTCTTGTACCCACCTCCTTTCCATGGTTTCAATATTGACAAAGAACTGGTACCTAGACCTTAACTTTGGTCTTGGCCATGTGACCCAGTTGAACCAACAGAGTGAAGCCAGACATGACAGCAGGCTGCTTTCTGAGCACAGAGGTGAAGGGACTGTGAGGTTTCTGGTTGTCCTTTGCTCTGTGGTCATTACATTAATTATGGTAGGCTCTACGGGTTCTATATGAGAGCTTATGGAGCATAGAAAATCCAATCAGCCCATAGAATTCCAGGAACAAGTAAGAGACCCCACAGTCACAATACCCTGAAGAAAGTACTTAGCTGCGCCCAGCCCAGCCAAGCCAAAGGCATTTGAAGAATAAATACTTATTGTTTTAAACACTGAGTTTTGAGGTAGTTTGCTGTACACAATAGCAAATCAACAGGATCATCTTTCTAAAACATTCCTTTAAACTTCCTTAAAAAAAAGTTTTCATAAGTCTGAAAAAAAGTTCAACCAAATTAAAAAAAAAAAAAAAACATGAAATGACTTCCAATCAAAATTTAGGTAGAAATATTCAGTATGATATCTTATAAAAACAAAATGCACAGGAAGAATTTCTAATGAATTATAGTCTAATAAATTATTTTCATAGAAATATTAGTAAAATGTGATACTGGAGAGTTTTCATGATAAAGAAGCTTGAATGAAACAAAATAGGAATAAAGAGAATAAAAGCCTTGTGATACTCATTGATGTTAGCAACTTAATATTCCATAAAGAATCTGAGTGTGCAAGAGCCATGTAAGACTATAGTTTGCTTAAAAGAAAAGAATTCCCAGAATAATAAAAGCTACCCTTTGAAAAATGGAGTGAAAAGCGGCACACAAGTTATCAGACTGTAACTAAGAGATTGTTCAAAAGCCTAGGAGAACAATCGCAGCAAACAGTCCTCAGCCATGAGGGCTACAGACTCAACCTCACATTACCCAGAGGGCCCACTGAAGGAAGACACAGAGGAGACATCTAGACACAGACACTTTTATAGGAGACTGTCATAAAGCACTGGTGGAAAGTCTTCCTGAATATCATGCCAGAATCATTTATTTGAAGCCCAAATGGTTCATGAGTCACCAAGACTCTCATAAATCAAAATGGCTGTGAGCATAACTTGCTTAATTTTCCACTTGTTCTTGTAAAGTACATATACTGAAAGAAAGTTTCCTTTTTATGTGCACATTGAACATACCCTAAAGACAGGCTTTAATTTTGAGAGACTTTGAAATTAATTTCCTTTCCCTCTTATGACGACTTCCCCAAAAGAATACACAAATACGTATATGGGCATTAACGTCTCTTTAGTCTGACAAGAGAATATATCACTAGATTCAATTCAGAGACAATCAACTAGGTGGAATATTTCAATTCATAGGAATACCGAAGGCCAATGAAACACACATTTTGTCACCTAGGTCTCAAATATTCCTAACTCACCATGTATCAATTTTCCTGTAATAACACATACTCTGTCCTATCCAGCAAAATCAACATGCAGACGGGATTTAGTAGCAGCTATCTTTTATTAAGAATTTATACAAACCAGAAAATTAATTTCCCATAATTAACTCCCTTAAGCACCAGAGCTGCCCCATAAAGTAAATTCTATTATTGTCTGCAGTTTATAGAACAGAGAAATGAGGATTAGATTTGCTAACTCAGGACAGAACCTGAATTGTAAGCCCTGTTGACTGGTAACTGACTCTGCCACCCTATCACCAGTCTACAAAGTGGTAAAACCAAATAGTGTCACCAGATTTCCTCTTAAGGAAAGAACAGTCAGAATTGAAAAACATCCTATAAGATGCTTGATTAGAAAGTCCAGGCCTTGAGAGAATTAGTTATCTGTAGTCTTTCTACTGAAGAAATCTCATTCAAATATTAAACATGAAGTTCATGACAGTTTGATGCTGAACAGTGAGTGACAGAAGTCTGGACAGTGATCTAGCAAATGTGAATACAGAAATTATTTCTAAAAATAAAGATGTCTGATACTCAATTTACCCTTCTATGTTGGCTACATTCCTCAGCCTTGTGTGAGACATATTTGGTTTGTTTTATGTGTTGGTAGTGGTTAGAAATGAAGAGTTTGGGTTCTACTTCTTGGTCAATATATTAAATGAATGCAGTGAAAGCAGAACCTAAAACGTGGGAGTGATCATTAAAGTGTTGGGTTCATGGGAATCTACAGGAATCTTCAGAACTTTCTTGGGACCTGTGTTATGGCTCAGCATGTTAAGCTGCCACCTGTGACTCTGGCATCCCATATGACTCCAGTATCCAGTACTGGCTCTCAGCTTCCAATCCAGCTCCCTGCTAATGCACCTGGGAAGGCAACAAGAGACGTGACAAGTGCTTGGGTCCCTGCCACACATGTGGGAGATCCAGACAGAGTTCCAGGCTCCTGGCTTCAGCCTAGTCCAGCCCCAGGCTTTGCAGACATTTGGGAGGTGAACCAATGGATGGAAGGTCTGTCTCTGTCTGTCTGTCTGTCTGTCTCTCTCTCTCGTTCCCTGTCTCTAAATCTGCCTTTCAAATAAATAAATAAATAAGTAAATATTTTCTTAGAAAATGAACTTACTTACGGCCCTAGATGTCCATTAGGATGAGGAATATGGGAAGAGGAACTGGCATTTCTTTTAAATAAATATTCAAAGAGTGACACCCTACTGATATCATTCATTCATTTATCCTTTACTGTAATATACTCACCATTGATGAATCTCTCACCCTATCCCTGCCTCTAAGGACACCCACCCTCCCAACAACAGGTGGCTCACCCTGAACCCAGACACTTGCCAATTGATGGCACCTCCTCTCTGGGCTGCATTCTTAGTTTGTTTTCTCTTCATCTCCTCCTTTTTCTCTTTCTTCACCCAAAACGAACCCTGAATTATTAACCACAGCTCTGTTGTGGCCATGAGTCAAGATTCCCTGTATAAACAACATCTGCTCTGTGGGTTCTTCTCCCACAAATAATTGAGTTCATTAGAAAAATACAGTAGTCGGTGAAGTCATATCGAGGACAAGAAGCGTGAACAGCCAGGACAGATTGGAGCTCTCCATATTTCTGCATAAACCAACAGTGTGGGAGGGGCATTCCTCACAAGCAACAGCTGCCCCTTCACACACGTTGGAATTTAAATCCTAACAACAGGAAAAAAAACGTAACTGCTAGCAGAAAGTAAATCTAAATACAATTAACTATCATTGAGTTCAGTGAGGAACAAAACGATTCAGGATGGTTTTAAAACAGCATTTTTACCCACTTTTACCCCCAATGACTTGTTCTCATTAATTTTTATTGGACAGTGAGCAAGGGAGACAGGGAGACAGAGGAACCTCCCATCCACTGGTTCACTCCCCAAATGCTACAAGTCAGAGTTGGACCAGGCCACAGCCAGAGCCCAGAACTCAATCCTCATCTCTTCTACTTGGGCAGCAGGGACCCAGTTACATATGCAGCCATCACCACCTCCCAGGATCTGCAATAGAGGGAAGCCGAGAATAGGAGATGGACCTGAGAACTGAATACAGGCATTCCATCATGCAACACAGGGGTCTTAACTACGAAACTAAATGACAACTCTGTTTTTTAAATGAAAACAAATATGTTACCTAATTTGTTTCTTTGGCCTTCATCCAAGATTTTGATACCTACATAGGTTAACAAACTGTATTAATTACAGCTGGGAGGTACTCTTGTGCTGTTTCTAGACTATACATACACATCCTCAAATACAACACACGCCCCATACTCTTCTCATTTTTACAACGAAGTTTGAAAGACATAAGAACAGATGATACTAACATTGGAAAGAGGACAAAGAATAATAGAGACGTGGTATCTAGCTTGTCTCTTTAAGATGCATATCCTTCAGAGACATAAAAGCAAATGGAACAATTAATTACAAAATACTACACATAGATATGGTCTCTTACACTGTAAGATGTACATTTATTCTCTTTGTAAATAACTCAGCCTGTGATATTAAGTTATACCAACACAAACGGGATTGAGACACTTGAACTCTTTGCTTTTTCTTAATGGAGACATTTAATGTAATAAATTTCCCTCAACCCACTTTTGCTACCACTCCTAAGTTTTGATATATTTTCGTTGTCTACTGTTTGACTTCCTTTTTCATTTCTCTTTTATTCCACTGGTTTCTCAAGATTATGTTGTTTAATTGCAACAAATTTGGAAATTTCTCAATTTTATCCAGTTTTGATTCCTAGTCTCATCAGGTTGTGGTTGGAGAAGATACTTGAGATGACCTCAGCCTTCTTAAATTTGTTAACACTCATTTTGTGACCCAACATACTCCTATTAACTATCCTGGAAAACACTCTGTGTGAGGTGTGAGTTTCAGAAGAATGAATATTCTGGAGGTGAGCATTAGCCTACAATTAAGACCTAAGTGTCCCACATCAGACACTCACATCTGGCACTAGCTCCTGACTCCAGCCTCCTCCAGATGCAGGCCAGGAGAAGTGGTGGTGATGGCTCAAGTAGTTGGGTTCCTGCCACTGATATGAGAGATGGTTTGTGTTTCCAGCTCCTTGCTCCAGTGCCAGACCAGCCCTGGCCATATGCAGGCATTTGAGAAGTGAACCAATGGATAGGAGCTCTCTATTGTCTCCCCCCACCCCACCCCGTGTGTGTGTGTGTGTGTGTGATTCTACAAATAAAATGAATGTGTATTCTGTTGCTGTAGGATATAGTATTCTGTATGTGTGCCTTAGGTCCATCTAGTTTATATTGCTATTCAAGTCCAATGTTTCCTTAGTGATTTTCTGCCTGAATGTTCTATCCATCTATTAAATAATCCATTATTTAGAGTGGGGTACTGAGGTCCCCTACTTTTATTGCATTGCTATTATCTCTCTCTTCAATTCAGTTGACATCTGCTTTCTGTTTAGGTGCTCTGATATCATATACACATATATTTATGATTTTTATATCCTGTTTATAAATGGATCTCATTACCTTTATACAATTTTGGTTTTCTCTCTTTTAACAGATTTTGACTTAATGTTGATTTTGCCTGATATAATTATCACTTTCCTGCTATCTTTAAGTTTTCATTTGTATGGAATATCTTTCTCCATCCCTTCACTTCCAGTCTGTAAATCTCACAGACCAAGAGGCAGAATAGAATTGGATCTTTTTCCATTCAGATACTCTACACAAACATGGTCCTCTTGAAGTAAAATCATTGGCAATGGTAAGAACTTACTATTGCATCATGTTAACTACTTTCTGCCTCTTTTGTGTGCCTTGGGGCCTTTCTTTTCCTCTTTACAATTTCACATGGATCAATTCCATCCTCTTTATATTTTCTGCATCTACTATAGATCTGTACATTGTGGACATCATGTAGCTTGCAGAAAAGAACTTGGTATAACTACTTTAATCAACTTAATATCAACTGTATATAAAATTTCTATATTTTACTTTTTCCCTTCCACATACTTTTGTGCTACTGATATCATACTTTACATCTTTTTCTATTGTGTATCCATTAACCAATTATTGAAGCTATAATTACTTTTAACTATCTTATTAGAGTTAACAGTGATCCATGTACCACCACTTACACATCACCATTAATATATTAGAACGGGGTGGGAACATCTGGCCCATGAGCCACATCAGAAAGCCCACAAAATCATTTGGTCTGGCCCTGCGAGGCAACCAAAGGCAGGACTAGAGATTTGGGAAATCTATAGCAGGCTATTTTTTTTTGTACACCAATGTTTATTTCTCAATTAAAAATTCATTATAGAATTTAGAATTTAGAATCAATTCTAGATCTTCATAAAAATGAATTAAAAATGAAATCCCTCCAGTATAATATGTGTAATTACTGTGTTCTTGGTCACTACTGGTGTTTACTATTTAACATCAACAACAAAGACAGGTTATTTAAAATTCATGCTACTGGGTTTCTAGCTATTTTTAAGTGGATAATTTTGGATGAACTGCAAATGATGTTGTAAATATACAAAGGTCCTTGGCAGAATAAAAAGGTCCACCACCTCTGTATTCTGATGTTGACTGTGAGTTAACAGTGATTTTTATACAGTAAGCTTTATCAGGTATGGTATTCTTGGCTGGAATTTTTTTTTCTTTTTTTCAATAGTTTTAATATATTGACCCAATCCCTTCAGACTGTAACCGTTGTGTTAAGAAATCCACAGATAATCTCAGGAGGGTGCTCTCTCCTTTCCTTCTGAAAAAACACACCGCATATTTTCATTTGCTTTTTGATGTCCCATAGGTCCAATATGGCTTCTTTATTGTTTTTCATTCTCTTGTCTTTTTGTTCTGCTAACTGGTTCATCTTAAATGGCCCATCTTCAAGTTCACTGATTCTTTTGCAGTTAAAGCTCTCTGTTAAAGTTTTAATTTTTGTAATGTATTTTCCTATTTCACGATCTCTGTTTGGTTCTCATTTGTGTTTTTTATCTGTATTGAACTTTCTATTTTGTTTATGTATTGTCCTGATTTTCTTTGTGTTCTCCTGCATGCTATTGAGCTTAAGAGGAGTATTTTTAATTATTTGTCCAGCAATTCATAGACTTCCATTTTGCTGTGTTTGGTCACTACAGCATCATTAGTTTCCTTCTGTCCTACCAGTTTGCCTGCCTCTTTATGATTCATATATCCTTGCATCAGTGTCTGTGCATTCCAAGGTGCTAACCCTACTTTCAGTCTCTATAGTGTTTCAACAGATGACAACACCCCCCTGCTAGGTCTCCAGCACTGCAATCCAGTGGTGTTGATGCCAGGTGACACTGCTGCCGCTGAGCTGGCTGTACTTCCATAGTCGGTGGATTCCAGTGGATGCGGATCCTGCCTAGTCCCTGGGTATACTTGGAATCCCTAGGTACCCAGATCAAAAAGGCTATCACTGGAGGAAAGTGACTGCTTCAGGATTCACAAACCAGTTCTTCAGAAGACAAGATTCTTAGCAGGACTCACACAGGTCTCTGGGAGGTGGAGAGACTGGGCGGACTCCTAGCTTGGTATCATTAACCCTGGACCACAGCTTGTATGTTGTGGAACTGAGTCGCAGGCCTGTTTCACAGCCAGAGCCGAGACTGAAGTCTGAAGGCCTGCTTCAAGTGGCAATGGATCAGTGTGCCTTCTGCTAGCTTCCCGGGTGGACAGGACTATTACTGAACCACAGCTAAGCAGCCCAGAGCCAGATCACAGGATCTCAAAGCTCCCATAAAGGCACTTTTGTTCATAGAGGACTGCCTAATTATCACTTCTGTGAAAGGAGACTGGTAGGGAACCTCCTATTGCATTGATTTGCTAAGGTCCCTCCCAAAGGAATTTTAGATTACCATTAACCTATTCTCCATGTTTAGTGCATATCCTATCAATTTTCTATTAAAAAAAAAAGGTTTTACACGGAGCACATGGTTTGTAACATCTTTTCAGTCATATAAAAATAAACCAAAAGCAGTAGGTGCTGTGGCTTAGTAGGCTAAGCCTCCACCTGCGGTGCCTGCTCCAGCCACTGCAGCCACTTGGGTAGTGACCCAGTGGATGGAAGACCTTTCTGTCTGTCTCTCCCTCTCTCCATCTGTAACTCTACCTCTCAAATAATTAAAAAACCCTTAAAAAAACCAAAAATTATTATAGAATTTTTAATGACTGAGCAATCTTGTATCTGGATATATCAAAACACCCCTATTATCTTGCAAAGCAATTGCTTGTGCTTTTGTTACTTTTTCTTCTTAAGCTCTATAAAACTGCTATAGTTCATTTCCTCGGTTTATCAGTTATCTATTCTCATATAATACATTAAACACAAACTTAACAGCTTAAAATAATACCCAGGTATTTATCTCACAGTACTCATGTGTCAGGATGGGCATAGCTTAGCGAGGTTCTACAGTCAGGGTTCCAAAAGACTGACATCAAGGTGTCAGCCAGCTGCACCCCTCTGTAACTCAAGTTCTCTTCCAAGGTTGCACAGCTGTTGGCAGAATTCACTTCCTTGTCATGGTAGTACAGAGATCTTCATTATCTCACTGAATATCACTAAGGTGCACTCAACTCCTAGAAACGTCTGGCAGCTGTCACATGGTTCTCTCAAAGGCCCTCTCACATACTCGAGTTTACTTTCCCCAGGCCAGTGGGAGACCCTCCCCATGCAGCCTGCCAAAGTGGAGTCTTAAATAATTGTGATCATTCCACAAAGCCTGCCACTGAACCTAATCATGGGAATGGCATCTTGGCACCTTTTTCAAATTTTCAAATTTTAGCATCAACCTTCTAAGGGGGAGGATATCACAAGGGTGTGACTCATTCGGGGTCACCTTAAGGTAAAACTCCCACATTTAAGTTCCAAATCTACCTGAATTTACAGAACTGTATACAACTTGATCAATTCACTGAGTTCAATGTCATAGATTTAGGAATACACTCAAGGCTATCAAAAATGATAATAAAAGACAGACATGGTTATTGCCTATAAAATTTATAATTTAATTTTAATTTATATGCCTTATGGTGTGTGAAAACATGGGCTACTACTTATAAGGTAAGTGAAGTTGTAAAGAGAGTGACAATCAACTACTGGAAATTTAAGTGCGGGACATCTACAGTTCATTAATTTTAAATTCATGAATAAATACTCAAAAGTTACATAACCATAGAATTGCTTGAAGGTAGTACTCTAATGTTTTAATTGCTTTCCATCAGAAAAAAAAAAGAAACATAAACTCCAGGTGGAATAAATTTGTGTAAGTAATTTAAATAAAGTTAAAGTGATTAAATAAGATAAACATAATATTTTATCAATAAATTACCTATTTCCATGCCTAAGCTCACCTAATGACAACGAATCTACTAAGTTGCTGAGTAAAGAACATATCTTACCTTCATTTGTGTTTGGGTTACCCTTATTTTACATTTTAAAACATTCTAGGAGGGCTGGTGCTGCGGCTTAGTGCAGAAAGCAGATGCCTGCCATGCGGGCACCTCATATGGGCGCTGGTTGGAGACCTGGCTGCTCCACTTCGATCCAGCTCTCTGCTATAAGCAGCAGAGGATGGTCCAAGTTCTTGGACTCCTGCACCCGCATGGAAGGCCCAAAAGAACTCCTGGCCACAGAAGACATCTGCAGAGTGAACCAGCAAGTGGAAGAGCTCTCTTTCTCTCTCTGCCTCTGTCTCTCTATATTAAAAAAAAAAAAAAAAATTCTATGTGCATGACTTTTCTTAATTACCATTAATATCCGCGGAAATGGATCATGAATGTAGGAAAGTATATTTTACTCTTGAAAACCAGAATATCAAAATGGCACTATGATGAAATCCATTTGGTGTTCTTAACCTCCTTGTTTAGAGTCATTTTAACTCCACAGTTCCTCTTGTGACTGAGACTTTTGCTATGAGTTCACAGGTCAGCTTCTCCCACTGCCCCTCAGGGCTCACAAATATGATTCCAAAAAGTAGCCCCCAGCAAAACTACACTGAAAATCTATTTCCTGGAAACCCAACCTATGGCAACATGTATGAAATAAACAATAACAACTTTAAGTACCAACCTAGGTGTGGGGAACCACAGGCTGGCCACCTGTGAGAACCTCCTCATCTGCATAGCTTGCAGCAATCGGTCGACCACAAGGCCCACGAAAACAGCCAGGTGAAACAGATGAAACAGAATGGACTCTGCGTAAACAACTAGGAGGAACCCGGTGAAACAGGTGAACTTTCCATCTGAGACTATACGCGTCCTTTCATCTGATTGGACGATACCAGTGTGAGCTGCACGGGAAGAGAGCCGCTATTGGCTGTGGAGCGCATGCTCCACGGACTTGGGGTATAAAGAGACATTGGGAATTGGGCTTGGAGCTCCTCCTTCTCTTTTCTTCTCTCCCCCTCACTCTTTCCTTCTGCCCCCACAAGTAAAATTTCCTTGAGAACCGAGAAACAGTGACCGTGTCGTGATTGCGTTGGGCCCTTGCTGGCGAGGGTCCGATACTAGGTAACTACAGTTTTCACTGTGGGATAAAACCATAGAAAATTTTATTTTCTGTGCTTTTCTATACTTACTGTACACATTACTCCAAACTATGAGCATTCTTATAATTGGAAGGAAAAAGATCTTAGAAAAATCCTACAAATAAGGGAAACAATGATTATATAACCATGAAAAATACAAGAAAATTATACAGTATATAGTATGTTTAACATAATATGTGACTTATAACCCAGCTAAAAGATGCCTTTAAGTATTTATGTGATTATCCTATGGACAAGGAAATATATTATTTCTAGATCTTTCTAGAAGACAGCCTTAGCTCCAAAATGTGGGATTTACTCAGTAGACTTTACTTAAAACATGAGGAAGCCTAATTCAAATAATCACTGCTTGTTTGAAACATTAAAGATGCAAAGGAGAATGTATAAAAGAGATTCTCTTATTTCATAGATTCAAATCCTGCTTAAAGGAGATGAGCAGCTTTGAATATCTACATATTCAAAGAAATGCAATGTTACCTACTCCTTGCCTAAAAATAAATCTAGGTCTTTATGTTGTTCAAGGATGCCCTATTAGATTTCAATGGCACTCAATCCATAGGTTAAAAAATTTAAAACTCTAAAGAACAACTGGAAATACTTACAATGAAAAGGCAAGGGCCTCCACTAGTCACCAGATATACCACAGAGTACTCCCAACAAACATCTTTGTTCTATATTTGTTATGTAAGCATTTTTACTGGCGTAGCACACATATAATATTACAACTGAGAACAGCTATGAAGAGCAAAGTCATCAGAGAATCAGCAGGTACTAAAGAGCAAAAGAAGGTCAAATGCATCCTTGGCTTGCTGATTTTCACCATCATCAGGGACCCACAATCACAACGCTAAGGAAGAAAGTCGGTGATTCTGCTGAAATAATACGCCAGCCATTTCATTTTAAATACAATAGATTTAAAACCAAATTATGTAAAAGAGTCTCTAGATCTTTCAGTTGACAAAAGAGAAAACATATCCTCTTGGAATCGCAGTCTGAAGGGCCCTTCATCCCAAACACAGCCCATCAGCAGAAGCCAACCCGCTGCGGGGTGCCTGGGCTCACCAGCTATAATCACACAGCTTAATTTTAGCTCTTGCTGCAGTTTATTAAGGCTTCTGATCAAACTTTGAAATAACTGAGCGGAATAAAAATATCTTCAGATACTGGCAATTTATCCTTGGGGAATAATGACTGGAGAAGCAGAGAGAGAAAGGAAAAGAGAAGAGAAAAATGAAAGTTCTTAGAAGAAAAACAAAAATCAACAAAGGAAGGAGAGGGAAAATAAAAATGCATTCTTATAAGATTCAGATAACAAAAAACTTTGAAAATGAAAACTATTGTATTCGTTCTTTTTCTGTACATTGTTAAAGTATTTTAATGGATTAAAATTTATTTTGCATTATGATAATTAGGATGATGATGATGATGACATCCTTCTTGGTCATTTGATAAAACAAAGTATGATAAATGATGTCATCCATAAAGTCCATATAAAGTAAGAGAAATATTCAAAAAGTTCATGGGAACTACATACTTATGAAGAGTATACATGGATTTCAAAATGTTTTACATGGATTTCAACATGCTTTTGCATTTAATACATTTTAATTTCCTTTCTTCAAAAAGTGTTAAAAGTCAGCTTGTATTAAGAAATATGAAGACTATGATGCAGAACTTCCCAGATTCCTTAACATATCAAATGTACTCCTTAAGTTGAATCTCTGGATAGGAAATAGACAGCTGAAAATGAATACATGCTTTCTTTTGTAAGAGGAACACTTATTAGTAGACGTATTTTTAAAAGTGTGTAGTGAATTTAATATAAAATGCATTCTCATATAAACATGCATATTGAAAGCACACTTTGTCAATTAT
This sequence comes from Lepus europaeus, assembly GCF_033115175.1. Lineage (NCBI taxonomy): Eukaryota > Metazoa > Chordata > Mammalia > Lagomorpha > Leporidae > Lepus > Lepus europaeus. Next base: position 13,985,913 of record NC_084834.1, on the reverse strand, counting down.
AATAGAAGAATTCACATTATTTCTTCTCCTATTATAAATACTACTGTAGGGCTATTTCTCCCATTTTGGAAATTAAAATCTAGCACTGCACCTGGTGATTTTATGCTGTACCCAATATTAGTAGTATAGTAGTAGGAGAACTAAATTTAAACAAGCGTCAATTCTAAGGATCTGACTAAAGAAATTTAGAAGTGTACCTGTGGACATTCTCAGAATCAGGCCAAATAATGATATGACTTATGCATGACTTCTATAGGGCAGTTTCACAGTTCCATATATTATGAATGTAATCTCCAGGGTGTAAACACTATTCCTCACTTTAGTTCAGCTTTATGCACTTACTTAATCTATAGGACAGAATTTACTTATCTTTAGGTCAACTCAATATGTTTTGACTTCAGTATTAAATATACAGCATGAAATCAGAGTATTAAATGCCGCTTTATAATTTTACAACCATTATTAGGACTAGCTTCTTGGGCTAATCCAAACAAATTACTGTGCTGTGTGCTGTAGTTTACCTACTCTTAAGTGCCACGACCTGTCTGCAGATTTCAGACAATGTAATTTCGACCAAATTTTGTTCCAATAATGCCGTTCTACAGCTGAGACTACAATCCATTAATTATTATAATCAAATGCAAATTTGCCTAAAGTCATGCAAACACAGTTATTTTGTAGTTCAGGTACTATTTTAACCAAGAGATAAAGATACATGTTTAGGCAGTAATGAAATAATGAAAAACCTGAGACTGTGAATATGACATGTAAAATGTCACAGAAATAGTCATATTTATGAAAGTCACCATTTTAAGTAGTTGGCAAGTATCATAAAAATACATTTGACGTACAGCAGAGTTTTTAAACCAATGCATTGAAGCTTTTTGAAACGCCACAAGAAATCTTGTACTAAAGGCATAACCAATTCAAATAATCCAACTATCAGGGAAAACACTGTGGTGACCGAGCCACTGTCATCCACATGTGAGACCCAGAAAAAGCTCCAGGCTCCTGGGTTTAGTCTGGCCCAGTCCTGGACAATGCAGCCTTTGGGAAGTGAATCAGCAGATGGAAGATCTCTCCTTATGTCTCATCCTCTAACTCTACCTTTTAAATAAATAAATAAACCTTTTACAAAATAATCCAACTGTCATCATTTGCAGTGCTATCATTCAGTAACTCTCCACCTTTGAATACATTTACATTTGCCTTGCAAATGATATTGTCAATCTCAACTGTTAATGGTAGAGATGCGCATGTGTCTCCCACCCCAAGAAACAAGGATCTCTTTACACTTCTGATAGAACTATTCCCAAAATAGCCTTAAGTGTGTTCAATGAATAAAACAAAAGAGACTGCCTTCTTGTTATTCCAGCATTTTTAACTCAAAGCCAGAGGTCAGCAAAATTAAGACAAAGATAAAGAGGAATAGCAAACCGTTTGACCTATGGGTAAAGATACTTCAACAGTATAATTAGTGTGAGTTTTTTCTTCTCCTACACACATTCTTTCATGATTTTTAAGTTCTTTTATTTACTCTTCTCTATCACTTCTCAGCCTTTTGGCTAAGATCAAGTGTATTTAGACTTTGTATTTTTCTTTAAAATAATATGGAATAATAATTTCATTTACCTTGGTGTTACTGATGCATATATATCTAAAAGACAAATACAATTATTCCTAAACTAAGTAAACTACAAAATATTAGATCAGATTAAACAGTGATTTCAAAAATGAAAATTTTCGGAAATTACTGATTAATTCATATTTTGTAACTATTATTATAACAGGAAAATAATATGTGAGACTACATATACTGAAATTTAAAAATAACATTACTACCATAATATAAGGCCACAAACAGATTTCATTCATTAAAGATCTTAAGACAACAAAAATAAAGGTGGAAGCATCATTATTCAGAATTTCAGTACATACTACAGATCAGTTATTCAAAACAGTCTGGTACTGACATGTGGAACAATGGAAAAAATTAGAGACCCCAGAAATTAATCCACATATACACAACCAACTAATCTTTGACAAATGGGCTAAAATCACTCCCTGAAGAAAGGATAGTCTCTCCAGCATATGGTGTTGCGAGAATCAGATCTTTGCATACAAAAGTATGAAACTAAATCCCTACCTTACACGATACACAAAATCAACTGACAATTGATCAGTGATCTAAACCTTAGAACCATAAAATTACTAGAGGCAAACAGACAGGAAACATTTCAAGACAGCGGCGTAGGCAGACTTCTTGGATAAGAAACCAGCTTCACAGGCAATAAAGGCAAAAATAGACAAATGGGATTGCATCAAGCTAAGAAGCGTCTACATGACAAAGGAAACACTCAACACAGTGAAAAGGCAACTGATGGAATGGCAGAAAATATTTGCAAACTAGACATCTGATAAAGGACTAATATCCAGTATCAACAATAACAAAACAATTCAGTTAAGAAATGAGCTAAGAATATGAACAGACATTTTTCAAATGATGAAATACAAATAACCAACAAACACATGAAAATATGCTCAGGATCACTAGCCATCAGGGAAATGCAAATCAAAACCACAATGAGGTTTTACCTAACCCCAGCTGGAATGACTATCATACAAAAAACAAAAAAATAACAAATACTGGTGAGGATATATGAAAAAAGGTACCCTAATACACTGTTGATGGGAATCAAAGGAAATGAAATCAGCATATGAAAGAGTTATCTGTACCCCTATGTTTATAGCAGCAGCTGATCACTGAATAACAAAAATGTCGTATATATACATGATGGAATACTACTCAGTCATAAAAAAGAATGAAATCCTGTCTTTTGCAAAAAAAAAAAAAAATGGTTGCAACTGGAAGCCAAATGCTTAGTGAAATAAGCCCATCCCCAAAAGACAAATATATATTTTCCCTGACTTATGGTTACTAATACACAGAATATAAAAAAGTGATGTATATAGCAAAAGTGACATTTTGAGATTTGATTATTGTTTATAGTGCCTGCCTATACTATTTGAATAACAGTGGTTTCTCTATTTACTGTTTGTTGAGTTTTTTATTTAGTGGAGTATTAAACTTGTAATTATAAAGTAAATTGCAAGTAAGTCATTGTCAGTATGGAGATACCTTAGAAATCTGAATACAGACCTACCATATGACCCAGCCATCCCTCTCCTGGGAATTTGCCCAAAGGAAATGAAATCAGCATATGAAGGAGTTCTCTGTACATCCATGTTTACTGCAGCTCAATTCACAATAGCTAAGAAACAGAATCAACCCAGATACCTGTCAACTTAAGACTGGATAAAGAAATTATGGTATATGTAAACCATAGAATAATACACAGTGCTTAAAAAATGAAATCCTGTCATTTACAACAACATGGATCCAACTGAAAACATTATACTTAGTGAAATAAGCCAGTCCCAAAAATTTAATGTTCTCCCTGATTTGTGGTAATTAATAAACAACCTAAAAGGTAATTTAGAGAAGTGAAATTGACACGTTGAGATGCAATGACTGAACAGCCCTATTGAGGAACAGTTTTTTTTTTTTTCATACTATTTGTTGAACTCTTTACTTAGTATAGGGTTTATCTTAGTGAATAAAGTTAATCAAAAGTTAATCTTAGCAAATAGTAAGAATGGGAATAGGAGAGGGAAGAGGAAGAAGGGTGGCAGTGGGGTGGGAGGGATGATTGGGTGGGAAGAATCACTATGTTCCTAAATTTGTATATATGAAATACATGAAGTTTATATACTTTAAATAAAAGGTTTCTAGGTTAAAAAAAAAAGCTATATAGATTCCAAAAATTTTTCTGCACCAAAATAAGATTCATTATTTTATTCAAAAAAAAAAGAAAGAAAGAAAGTAGGTCGTTGTAAAACTTAAATGAAAAACAAGAAAAGAAAGAGTGAGAGAGGGAGGGTAGGGTGGGAACAGTCATTACGCTCTTAAAACTGAAAATTTCAAAATTTTATGAAAAACATGAAATTTGTTCCCTATAGAAATAAAAATAAAGGTAAAAATGTTTTTGAAAAAATGAATTCAATGTTAAAGCAGCAAATTAGGAGCCATTGCTGTGGCACAGCGAGTTAAAGACATTAACCTGCAGTATCAAAATCTCATCTAGGTGCCAGTTCAATTCTTGGTTGCTCTACTTTCAATAAAGCTCTCTGCCAATGGTCTGGAAAAAGCAACAGAAGATGGCCCAGCTGTTTGGACCCTTGCATCCACCTGGGAGAGTCAGATGAAGCTCCTGGCTCCTAACTCCTGGCTTCAGCTTGGCCCAGCCCTGCCTGTTGTGATCATTTAGGGAGTGAATCAGTGGGTGGAAGATCTCTCTCTCTCTCTCTCTCTCTCTCTCTCTCTCTCTGCCTCTCCTTTCTCTGTAATTCTGCCTTTCAAATAAACAAATCTTTAAAAAAAAGAAGCAAAATATTTCTCTTTTTAATAGCAGCTTGCACATTAGAACTGTTTTTGAAATGTAAGTAAACATCAAATAGATTTCTATATATATGCTTCTGAATTACATAACCTAATTGTGGTTGAGATTTTTAATGTTATTCAAGCATAATTTCCTAAATATTTTCTTTTCTAGAATATATTAACACTTCCTGCAACCAAGACAAAAATGTGTGACTCATAGTTTTTCATTCAGTCCTATAAGGAATCTGTCTGGGAGACAACAGAAACAATTTTTTCTATCTGATTTTAAAATAAGGGAGAAAAGAAAGGTAAATAAATAAAGAATGGGCTTCCTACATTTGGGCATGGCTTTCTGAAAAGGTGTTGCCTGGAGCTACAGTAGTCATTTGTAACCATGAAGACAAAATTATAAGTGACAATCTTGCTGAAGATGTCAAGTGGAGATCAAGAAAAACTGCATATCCTTGATAAAATTCCTGAGTCAAAGTAGCCAATCTTGGGGGCTGACATAGTGGTGCAGTGGGTTAAGCCACCATTTTCAACTCCATCATCCCACATTGGAGAGCCAATTTGCTCCACTTCCCACCCAACTTCTTACTATGCCTGGAAAGGCAGCAGATGGTGGCCCAAGTGCTTGAGACCCTCCACCCACATGGGGGACCTGGTTGAAGTTCTGGCTGATGGCTTTGGCCTTGACAAACCCTGGCTGTTGTGACTATTTGGGGAGTGAACCAACAGATAGAAGATGGAGAAAATGGCTCTCTCCCTACCGCCTGCCTCTCTCTTCTCTCTCCCTCTTTCTCCTACCATCTCCCTTTCTGTCATTTTGTCTATCAAATACACAAATACTTTTAATAACCGATCATGTCATAGCTCTACTTGTTTCAGCTAAAAAATGTTCTTATAGTATACACCACTTTCAATTACATCACTTGGTGTTTTCAGTATAAAAAATTCTAAATTGGGGTTGGCACTATGGCATAGCGGGTAAAGCCATCTGCATTGTGGGCATCCCACATGGTTTGGAGTTCCAGCTGCTCTGCTTCCTACTTCCCATCCAGCTACCTGCAAATGCACCTGGGAAAGCAGTCAAAGATGGCCCAAGTGCTTTGGCACCTGTACCTACAGGGGAGACCTGGACGGAGTTTTTGCTCCTGGCCTCAGCCTGGCCCAGTCCCAGCTGTTGTAGCCATCTGGAGAACAAACTACTGGATGGAAGATCTCTGTCTCTCCTTTTCTCCTTCCTCTCTGTAACTCTGCTTTCAAATAAACAAATAAATCTTTTTTTAAAGAAACCATTCTAAATGACGCACTAACATTTTAGGAAAACATCTTTGTCTAAGACTTCTAAACTACATTCTGACATTCCTATAGCAGAAACTACTTGTTTTCAACTAATATCCATTTTTCCCTTGTGTTAGCAATAGAACTTCTGATTTTAGCTGTAGAGACACATACATCTCCCTGCCCCTCTGAGGGAATGCATGCCAAGAAATCCTTGCCAAACAGGTACCAGTGAACTTGGTGTGTAGGATTTCCCCAACGGAACCAGGCCTAGAGAGAAATCCTGCCCTCCACTGTCCCTCCCTCCCCTTCCCAGGAGCTGGAATCCAGATGTGCTGGCAGAGTCACAGCAACCATCTGGAGCTACTAAGTAGAATAGAACAAGAAAGAAAGGCATGACTCCCGCGTTCTGTGCTGCAACTGTTCTTGGCTGACTATGCTTGAGCTGTTATATGATAGAGAATTCATCTTTGAAAAATTTTGTCACTGTTATTTTTGAGAGTTTTTTTATTTTAATATTAGCTTAGCCTTTACCCTAATGAAAAAATTTCCCCATGGTCTCTCTGTCTCTTTCTGTGCCTCTCTTTCTCCCTCTCTGTGAATCTGCTATTCAAATAAACAAATTTTGAAAGAAAAATGTTCCCCAATAGGGAAAATGATTTATTTCAGTTTAAATGAGTTTAAATGCTGTAGAATAACTTCTTGATTTTTCAATTTATTCAAGGTAATTACCCATCAAAAATTTACATTAATTACCTATGATTCTAGAAAGTTTTTTATGAAATTTATATTTTTGACAACCTGTAATTGTACATACCATGAAGTAGAAGGTGATGTTTTGATTCATGTATGTATATCTGGATTAGACTAAGCCAGGGTAATTAGCACACTTATTATGGAAAGATTTTTTAGAAGTATGTTTACATGTGTTACATATGCAGATTGAATATATAAATCATTAAGAGATAAAGTATTATTTTTATCACAATACATAATAACATAAAATATTAAATTATTATGTTGTTTAAAGCGGTCATCAATGAGAAGGAGATGTAGCTATTCTTCAACAAATATACATGTATGGAGTGCTGGCAGTGACACAATGGATGAGTGTTGCTTTGAGTCCTGGCTGCTCTACTTACAATACAGCTCCCTGCTATGCACCTGGGAAACAGCAGAAGAGGGCCTCCCAGCACTAGGGCCCTTGCCACCTATGTGGGACACCAGGATGGAGTTTATGGCTTTCTGCCTTCAGCCAAGTCCTGGCTGTTGTGGCCATTTGGGGAATAAACCAGAGGATAGAAGATCTCTATCTCATATTTATTCATATTCTGTCTCTCCTTCTCTCACTCTCTTTCTCTTCCTTTCAAGTAAATAAGCATAAAATACATAAAATACATAAAATATTATATCAACTGAACACAGTAAGAACCTTAAGATTCAAACATTTTATGAACAAATACCAACTTTCTCTTTTGAGTCACAATTTCTTTTGTTTTGTCCTTGTGTTTGATTTCTTGGTGGGTTTTTCAGTCTAACAAGCAAGCTGTATGACTAAAAATTATCAAATTTAAATAACTGGGAGGCCAGCTGTCATTGTGCAAATATTTCATGGATTTCGTGTTCAGGTTGTTTTATTTATCTGATATAAAACTACACAAGAATGCATGGGTAATAAGGCTCAGCAGATTTGTTGATTTACTATTTATACTTGTATAGTAATTTATTTACAACTTCAAACAATAAACTTCTACTCTGTCAAAAGAAATTAAGAACTGTAAACATTTAAATACTGATATCATCAGATTCATAGCATTGTGAAAGGGTTGTAGAAATGTATGTTAACAGAACTCTAACCTTCTAATAAAGAAACTATAAAGTTAACGTAGGAAATATCATTAAAATAATATTTTCTAACTACTATACCATATAGTATGTAAAATCACTGCAGCTATACATAATTTTTTAAATATCAAAGTTAAATATTTTAATCAATGATGAGCATAATGTAAAACCTTATTGAGTACTCTATTATTCTATACACTGAAGTGCTGTCTAAAATATTTATTTTAACATGTTATTTTAAATGTTGTGAAGCATATTACACATGTTCTGAGTAATGGTTAACATAAAAGTTAATGTATTCCTACAGTTAATTGTAAATTTTAGATTATTCATATTTTAATTATCCAACAAAAATTAAATTCCAAATTGCCTCTAGCAAAATTGGGTCATGCTGCTTTCATTCTGTGTGTGACCAAGAATTGTAAACCCATTCAGGAAGGAAGCCTGATTTGTGAATGGCCTCCCAGGCTTTCCTACTTCCAAGCTCTTATTCAGGGCTCCCTTGGACTCAAAAACTCTCTACTCCCCAGTTGCTAAACTTTGGCAAATACTTATTCCTCAATACTCGCTCCAAGGAATCCTCTTCTATGAGAAATTTCCTGACCCAGGGTAAAAAAAAAAGGTAGGATTCTTGAGGTATTTGTCTTTGAATAACCATTGCCTGGCACAGTGAGGGAGAACAATGAAGGGACAGTTTCAAAGAGATCAGTTGTATCATAAGTGGAATGAAAATGTCAAACCAAAACTAAGGGAACATTTTTTTTTTCAACTCTTGCAGTTTGCTATTTATAGTTCTTTGTCTCTATGAGGTACAACAGAAATGTAGGCGTTGTCTTTTGGAGCTATCATTTCACTCTAAATGGTACTAGACTCTGGTCATTTACTTTTAGGATTTGTAGACTAGAAAATCCATCCTAATTTGAGTTATCAGTGAAGAACATGAGTAAGAAGTAGGGCTTCAGAGTGAAGCAGGACATCTCTCAGAACTACTGGTTAAGTCATCTTGGGCAAATAAATTCTCAAACTTAACTGGTATTTATATATTTTTTCTTTTTTTAAAATCTTATACTTTTTTAATCAAGTACATTTTTGGCAATGCAAGCATGTATTTACACGTAGCAGTAGTAACTGAGTGACATTCAATATTTTCTTAATTTTTTAAAATTTATTTTCATTTTATTTGAAAGGCAAAGAAACAGATGGAGAAAGATCGTCCATCCACTGTTTCATTCTCCAAATGCACACAACAGCCAGAGCTTGGCCAGGCTGGAACAAGGAGCCTGGAACTCAAGGTCTCCCATGTGGATGGCAAGGATCCAATTACTTGAATCATCACCCACTGCCTCCTAGCATGTGCATTAGCTGGAAGCTGGATTGGAAGCAGAGCAGTCAGGACTGCAGCCAGGCACCCCAATAAGGGATGTGGGCAGCAAAATCGGCAACTTAACAACTGCTGTGCCAAATGCCTGCCTGCCTGCCTGCCACCAATTTAACATTCTGCTTATACAAGTAGGTCTTTCGGAAAACACAAGAAAAATTTTTCTAAATTTAACACACTTCTATCTATTAAAATTATTTTTATTTATATATTGACAGAAAATTTTCCTTTCCCAGAGAGGCTATAACTAAAAAGATTCAAAGTATTCTAGCAAGGAAAACATCACAATCTTGTTGTCAAATACAATAGTCTGCACATTATATTAGTTTGCAATAATTCTCTTCAAAAATTACATACACTAGTTAACTATTTCTATTCTGCACATAAACTACTAGAAGTTAAATTTCTCCTTTGACATTTTAATATACAGATGAAACTGGATGAATGAAAGCACTATACAGGTGTCCTAATTACTGTCTCACTTCCTATAAAACAGCACAGTCACAGCTGAAGCCAGAAGATGGTCAGCCCTTTAGTTTCAATAACCGAAGAGGATGGTGAAGCAGCTAGTGTTGACAGCGTGCTTCTCAGACTGGGGAACACACATCAGATGACAAGCCACGGGCAGTTCGATGTCCCCGGAAAAGTAGCACTATCTTCTAAACTCCCAACTCATCAGTTTTCCATGTACTGTTTGAAAATATAACTTTTACATAGAAGCAAAGACAGTTTCATTATGCTTAATCTGGGTCTGATGGATGAGTAGACTTTGCATTTGTACAAAAGGCTTATGAATTTTAAAGAAAAATGATATTTCCAAGATACTGCACAGTGCAAACACTGAAAAGTTTTGCAATCTTAAGTATAGAAATTAATCTTGTTGTCTCTTTTTGGATGCTAGCAGGAACACTCTCACATCTTTACAAGTCCTTATGTTCAAAATATCCCCAGTGTTCTTGCAGATTTCCTGTTATGCTATGTGGATTAAGACCTCATTCCAGTCCTCATTCTCTCCCTTAAGTAGACAGAGTACAAAATGTGAATGTGCTCTCAAGTCATTACTTGGGAAACCAATCATTTAGGAACAAACGGCCTGAGATGGCACATTAACTGAGAAGTCTAGCAAACTAAAAACCCCCAAACAGTTTTTAAAAAGAAAACAGGGAAGTGGTTTTGTGGCACACTGGAAAAAGCCACCACCTATGACACCAATATCCCAAACAGGCACCAGTTCATGTCCCAGGTGTTCCTCTTCTGATCCAGCTGCCTGCTAAGGGCCTGGGAGAGCAGTGGAAGATGGCCCAAGTGCTTGGGCCCCTGTCGCCCATTTGGGAGACTTGCATGAAGCTGCTGACTTTGATCTGATCAGCCATCTAGGAAGTGAACCAGTGGATGGAAGATACCTCTCTGCCTCTCCCTATCCTTCTCCCTCTGTAACTGCCTTCCAAAATAAGTAAGTAGATCTTTTTTTAAAAGATGAAAACAAAAAAAATTATAGAGATTTTTAGACTTTCTATACTTTGGAAGAATCAAAGCAAAGCAGACATCATGGTGGAGGGAGACAGAACTTCGCTGAAATCCCCCATAGGAGTTTCACACTCTTATTTTTATTTCATATTGCATATGGAGCAGTGGAGGAGGAATCACAAGCTGTTCTGAATGGGAGAGCCTCCTCTGATTTCATGGACATCCATCAAAATTATTCGGGCAGCTGTCATGAGCGGTAATCGTAAGAACCTTCCACTGTTTACAAAGGACAATCTGCTTAGCAGGTTGTTGCCTTCAAATGAGAGCATTAAGATACCCTCCCAGTCCAGACCTTATACTTTACAGTCCCATCTCCAGGAGCCCCTATCATTTAATCTTCATTTATGCCACACTTAATTTCTGTACAGCTATTCAACACGCCATGTCCTTGCGCACTCCTCTACCTTCACACATGCAAATCCCTCTCAGGTATGCTTTCTTCCACTTGTCCAAACAGCACACTCTACTCATCCATCAAAACTCAGATTAAGTGTCATGGACTCTGCCAGGCCTTCCCTGAATCACTTCCCCCTGCAGATGTAATTTGCATGTACTTATCTGCTTCCCTTGTCACATTGCATTATCATCATTCGTCATCATGTCAACCTTTACAACTATTCCAAGGATTCTTCAGTGAGAAGATGGTATGTCTTGGGCAAAGGTAATAAACAGTGCATGTGATTAAGATAAAGCAGCATTTTCCTCTTCATTTTGATAGATATTTTGGTCTCAATGATTACTATAAATTTTATAAATATAAATGTTTGTATTTAACAAAAGAGATCAGATTTATAAACAAATGAACATCTGTTTTTGAAAAGATACAATACTTTAACAATTTATCTTCCAGTTTTCAGGTACATTTAATCATCTGAAGTTTATAATAATCCTCTCATTTTTATTTTTATTTTTGGACAGGCAGAGTTAGACAGTGAGAGAGACAGAGAGAAAGGTCTTCCCTCCATTGGTTCACCCCCCACATGGTCACTATGGCCGGCGCACTGCTCTGATCCAAAGCCAGGAGCCAGGTGCTTCCTCCTGGTCTCCCATGCGGGTGCAGGGCCCAAGCACCTGGGCCATCCTCCACTGCCTTCCCGGGCCACAGCAGAGAGCTAGACTGGAACAGGAGCAACCGGGACAGAATCCAGCGCCCCAACCGGTACTAGAACCCAGGGTACCGGTGCCACAGGTGGAGAATTAGCCTAGTGAGCCACTGCACCAGCCAATCCTCTCATTTTTAGAAATAACAAATATTGTTCTCTTTTAATGGCTAAATAACTGAGTATTACAGTTATGTAATTATCTCCTGAGAAAATAGGTTAGTAAAGAATGCTTTCTTTATATATATTTATTTTAACGTAACATCTGATCATACTTCTCAGTCATTGAATATATACTTCTAATATATTAAAAAAAAATCCAGATCTTCAAATTTCAGACAACATGCTTATTCTAAGTTTGGTTTAGTTGTCAAAAAACAATTATTTTTGTAAAAGGTCAACATATTATAAATCAAAATAATAAGTTATGGGTAATGATCTGAACAAAATATGATTAACATGTATTATACATTTAATATATGACAACATGAAATATGAACTTCATATGTACTAAGGCATCACACTCCTGCATACTATGACAGGGGTGTTAACATCATTCTCTTTTTACAAAGTCAGAAAATTAGGACAGAATATAACTCACCCAGGTTCATTCAGCAGTATCTCTTCAGTGTTCAAACTCAGGAGGTCTTACACCAAGATAATACAACACCATAAAAGCCATTCTTTATAGCATCTAGATCTAACCTCCTAATATTCAACAGAAGATTACAGTGTATTGAACTAAATAAATGACATTTCCACTATGTTTGTGAACTGTAATAGGGTTCCTTGCTGTTACTGTGTATTGAAGCATTTTCTGGTTTTACTTGGGCTGACTGAATCCAGCGCAGCAGTCAATCAGATCAATAACTTCAAGCTTTGACTTTCTTAAGATGCTAATAATACAGAACTTAAAAAAGAACTTTTAAAACCAGGCCCCTATCTCTTCAGGAATAACAGAATCTAAGAATCTCAAAAAAACAAAAACAAAAACAAAAACAAAAAAAACAAACAAACAAACAAAAAAAACCAGATTCATTCATGTTTGATCAGTATCTCAGAAAATAGTACACACTGTAAAACTGCTGCTTCTTTTAAATTATTATGTTTCTCTTCCTAAAACTTTATGAAAAAAGGTTTTTCTTACGTAAGTATTATTTGTAGCTCAGGAGCTAAAGAGCCATGCCAGGCCTCACATATAACCCCTCCAATAATGAAGACACCATACTTTGGTGCTTAGCATCTCTTCGTCTGATGTGGATAATGATCTTAGGAAATGAGACCAATTCTCTTTAATTTTTAATTCAATTAATTTTAAATCATGTTTCTCTAGATAAATGTAAATATTTGTTCGTCTAATCTAATGAGCCAACCACTAATATTGTCTTAGATTTTTGTCGAAGACCAAGTATATGCTCTGCATTTTGAGACTGCTTTGAATGGATTTTTAATGGACCACTAATGAATAGAGGTTTAACACTAAGTCTTAACAAGCAACTTAGTACAGTCTCTCAAATCAGCTTTTCATACAGTTAAGATAGATTAAATGCTTTGTCTTCTTTAAATCGTATTAGGATTGTTCTTATCTTTATACTTATTTACTGACAGTTTGCAGAAAACAAAACAAACAAACAAAAATATTGTCTATCTAACATTTAAAAAACATATTTCATTTTAAAAATGACCTTTATAAAATTATGAAATATGCACATTAAAATGTAATAAATATAATCCTTTTCATTTTGACAACAGGCAATAGCATACTTGGACTCAGTGGTTTAATTAAATGACTTTCTCATGCTAGGCTATGCAGATCATTCTGTAACACAGGGACTTCAACATATAGTTTCATTACTATTTACAGGTTCTTAAAGCTGCCACACAATAGCCAATATAAACACACTCACTCTAGTATGAGAGTAATCTACAGCCACCATTTTCTGTTGCTCTGCCTTCTTTGTTAAACAATGATACTACATTACAGCATTTTTAAAAACTGGTGATGCATAACAAAAGCAAGTTCAATGTATGCTTTCTGCTCCTTTTCTAGGGACTATAATCTGAGTAATCCTTATTTCGAGTTTTTACTAAAGCTGTTATTTTGTTTATCTAACTTAAAAAAAAGCTAGACAGTCCACTACCTCTTATCTATGGATAACGGTATTAAAGCAGTTTTAACCATTTCAACTTAAACTAATCGTTCTTCTCTCCCAATTGCTTCCACAAAGAGCAACCATTACCTAGAAAACTATTTGATGTAAATCAGTCAACAACCAAGGGACTCCTTTCTTCACTCAACAGATCACAGTATAAAATAGCAAACTCTCTCAAGTCAAAATCCATCTAGAGTCATTTCAAAACTGTTAAAACACCTTTTTTCCCATTTGTTTACATAAACTCATTAGAAATCTTTAGAGTAATAGTAATAGAAATCTTGAGAAACTCAAGATATTTAATGAAACTAGAAATTTATTTTTTAAGACACATGACAACATGCAACACAAATTAAAACACAGAGCATTAGCCCAAATAAATTTAAGAACCATCTTAAAATGCTTGGTTTGGCTATCACCACTGCCTACAAACAACGATGCCACAGCCTAATCTATACCTAAGCATTTTTCAGCTGTTCTAGAACAATCACTTCAGTGCTCTCAGCAGCATGCACTTCAGTCATTCAGGTTTCTGCATAGATGGCTTGGTGTCAGTCTGTGCTCACTGATGGCAAAGTAAGTAGTGATGCTGCTCCCATAGGTCTCAGCTCCTTGCTCGGGAAATAGCTCTGTCCTCCTATAGTGGTTTAAAATATACTCAGCCACTAAAGCATGACAATACTTTAGTTTTACCCTTGATATAAAATTCACTCTTTGGGGGCAAATGTTGTGGCATAGTAGTAGGTAAAGATGCCACCTGGGACTCTGGCATCCCATATGGACACTGGTTCATGTCCAGATGCTCCACTTCCGATCTAGATCCCTGCTAATGCGCCTGAGAAAAGCAGCAGAAGATGGGCCAGGTATTTGGGACTTCCACCCACATGGAATACCTGGAAGAAACTTGAGGCCCCTGGCTTTTCCCTGGCTCAACCCTGGCCATTGTGGGCATCTGGGGAGTGAACCAGTGGATGGATGATTTCTCTTTCTGTCTCTCCCATTTCTCTCTGTAATTCTGTCTTTCAAATAAATAATAAATCTTTTTTAAAAAAAAATCAGTTTAAGGCCGGCGCCGCAGCTCACTAGGCTAATCCTCTGCCTTGCGGCGCCGGCACACCGGGTTCTAGTCCCGGTCGGGGCACCGATCCTGTCCCGGTTGCCCCTCTTCCAGGCCAGCTCTCTGCTGTGGCCAGGGAGTGCAGTGGAGGATGGTCCAAGTCCTTGGGCCCTGCACCCCATGGGAGACCAGGAGAAGCACCTGGCTCCTGCCATCGGATCAGCGCGGTGCGGCCATTGGAGGGTGAACCAACGGCAAAAGGAAGACCTTTCGCTCTGTCTCTCTCTCACTGTCCACTCTGCCTGTCAAAAAAAAAAAAAAATCAGTTTACAACTTAAAATTATTACTACATTTGTGAAATTAATTAAATGCAATTCTGTGTTATATGGAGTCACTGTCATAAAGACCTACCATAATTTATTCAAGCATTATAATTATGTTAATAATTATATGAGGATATTAAATATTTATTCTGTTTCATTCATGTTCACTAAAGGTAGGCAGTGAAAAAAATTCTAAGTTACATTATTAAATAACTCTCTCAAAAACATAGGAACATTAAATATTAAGCAGAACATCTCTATTTTATTGTGACTTTTTTATAGTATCAGTTGATACTAAGTGCTAAACAAAAAGCGGAGCTGTAGATTGAAATGCAAACTACTGCCAGAAATATTTATTTAAGCATAATGAAAGAACAGAAATCTCGTTTTCCTCATGATCAATTTCAGTAACAATCAAAACATAACTGCTTTCATATGACTAAATTGAGCTACCTTAAATTATTAAGGTCAGATTCGTAAATCACAAGAAATGATGCATTTAATTTTTGGATCTTTGAAGTACTACAAAAGAGCATTAAGTATAAAATGTCATATGACAATGTTTATAAGCAGTCACCATAAAAATTGGTAAACTTCAAGGTAGCATTCCATGGTAGATTTGGTCATCTTCTGCATTGTAACAAGATGGTGTGATTTAAATATCTTAATTTTTCACTATGATGAAAATTGAAACACTCTAATCTTATACTTGTAAAATGCTATGGTAATATTCAAGCAATTGGAGTATACGATTTGATCTCAAATTATGTTCTCAAAGGCCTCATTTCTGCTTTTGATTTTATGAGTATAGATGTACTGTCCATTAAATTGGCTGAGGCTTCCTTCCAAGTAGTAACTTTAGAAAATGTTTTAAGAAATAGAAAGTATAACAGGATGAAATCATCCAATAAATAGCAGGTTTCTGGTATTGTATTTGTTGTTCCTACTGCATTATACAGTTGAATAAAATATCAACAAATAGTAGTTGTCATTACCCTTTAAAAATAAGTTCAATCCATATCATGGATTATAACTCCATCTGTCTGACTTTAGTATTCTAAGTTCTCCAAACTGAGAGTATAACAATATAAGATTACAAGGATAAAAGAAGAAAAAGGTTTTGTGATGAATTATGAATTCAATGGCATTTGCAATAATCAAAATCTGTATTTTGCTTAATTCATATGGTAAAACTTCAAGCTATGTAATATATCTCGGATAAACTGTGTCTTTATTGAAAGATTTTATTTATTTTATTTGAGAGTAGAGTTACAGACAGTGAGAGGGAAGGAGAGAGAGAAAGGTCTTCCTTCCATTGGTTCACTCCCCAAATGGCTGCAATGGCTGGAGCTGTGCCAACCCGAAGCCAGAAGCTAGGTGCTTCTTCCGGTCTCCCACATGGGCGCAGGGACCCAAGGACTTGGACCATATTCTGCTGCTTTCCCAGGCCACAACAGAGAGCTGGATTTGAAGTGGAGCAGCTGGGATTAGAACCGGCACCCATATGGGATGCCTGCACCGCAGACGGAGGATTAACCTACTGTGCCCCTATGATGTCCCCAAACTGTGTCTTTTTAATAGGTGTTTCCCAAATGATTATTCTTGACATTAAATAAGTATGTTTTATTGTGAAATCAAGTTAGAGTTACCTTTCAGCAGATCATCTTTCAGAAAGTCTATAAATTTCATTTTTCTCTAATATTATCAGAGAATAAATAAATCATTTGAGTTTTAATAGTAGGTCATCAATGGTGCTTCTTACTTAAGACTCTCATTTTTAGAAAGTTTGAAGGTAGACAAAGATAGGCAGTGACAACCCTTTCTCTGCCTGTGAAAGATTGCCTGGGGGTGGCTAATGTCTGTGATGACTTGTGGCAGAAATCCAGCAGCCTACCGTTGACATTTTTATAGTAATTATAGATCAGGAGTTGGCTGCTTGGAAGAGCAAAAATGTGTCACATATGACATGGCAAATTTTTGTTAATATTTTTTCTTTTCTATTAACCACAGTTCAAACTTGGTGGCAAAAGAAATAATGTTCTTGTAAATTAGCTGAGCATTTAATTGCAAAATCAGATATCTCAGAAAGATGGTCTGAAATTGGAAATGAACATATGTTCCTTAACTGACATGCTCAATGAAAACCCTAAGGGAAAATAAGATTAAATGTTGTGCAATCAGCTAATAGTGTTAACCTGAGTTTTGATATCTCTGTCAAGACCAGGGATAGACATTTGGCACGGTAGTTTAGATGCTGCTTGTGTAGCCTTCATCCCACACTGGAGGGCCTCTGTTTCCCAATTCCAGTTCCCTACTCATGTGCACTCTGGGAGACAACAGGTGATGGCTCAAATACTGGGATTCCTGTACCCACTTGGAAAACCCAGACTGAGTTCTAGGCTCCTGCCTTCCACCGGACACAACCCCAGCTGTTGTGGGCATTTGGGGAGTCAAACAGTGGATAGATGTATTTGTGTGTGTGTGTGTGTGTCTCAGTCTGTCTCTTCCTCCCTCCCTCCAGCATTCAAATAAAATGAAAATAAACAGCAAAATTATGCCAACTCCACATGTAATCAGAAAAGAACCAGTCACATCCCTGTTCACTCATCTGTACATGAACTTGCTTGGTGAGTGTTCCTGCTGCACTCAGACGCTGGAAACAACTCAGTAATCCCCAGAACAGATGCAAACACATGGAGACTGAACTACATGCTCCTGAATGAACAGTGTATTATTGAAGAAATCAAAAGAGAAAACAAAAAAATTACTGGAAACAAATGAAGATGACAATATATGATATGTCATATTTGACAGGATGATATATCAAAACTTACAGGATACAGCAAAAACAGTAATAAGAGGGAAGTATACAGAAACTGGTGCCTACATCAAGAAATTGGAAAGATACCCAAATAAATAAGCTATCAATGCATCTCAAGGACCTAGAAAAACAACAGAAAACCAAACCTATAACTAGTAGGAGAAAAGAAATAATTAAATTAGAGACGAAATAAATAAAAGTGAAACAAAAAATTATAAAACATCAGCAAAATGAATAGCTGTTTTTTTGAAAAAATAGACAAAATTGACACACCATTGTCCCAACTAACCAAAAAAAGAGGGTAAGGACCCAAATCAATAAAATTAGAGATGAAAAAGGAAATGTAACAACAGACACCACAGAAATAAAAAGAATCATTAGAAATTACTACAAAGAGCTGCATGCTCAGAAAACCTAGAAGAAATAGATTCCCAGACACATACAACCCACCTAAATTGAGTCATGAAGACACAGAAAACCAAAACAGATCAATAACAAAGACAAAAATTGAATAAGTAATAAAGACCCTCCTTGCAAAGAAAAGTCCAGGACCAGATGGCCTCACCACCCCAATTCTTCTCAAGCTATTCAAAACAATTGAAATGGAGGGAATACTCTCAAACTGCTTCTATGAAGCCAGCATCACCTTATTCCTAAACCTTAAAAAGATATAACAGAGAAAGAGAACTACAGACCCATTTTCCTAATGAACATAGATGCAAAAATCCTCAACAAAATACTAGCCAATCGAATCCAACAACATATCAGAATGATCATTTACCTGGACCAAGTTGGATTTATCCCTGGTATGCAAGAGATGGTTCAGCATTCAAAACTCAATCAATATGATACATCACATTAACTAACTGAGGAATGACAAAATGTATTATCATCCCAATAGATGCAGAGAAAGCGTCTGACAAAATACAACACCCTTTCATGATGAAAACTCTAAGCAAATTGGGTATAGAAGGAACAATCCTGATCAGAATCAAGGCAATTTATGACAAACCCACAGCCAGAGTCCTATTGAATGGGGGAAAAGTTGGAGCATTCCCACTGAGTTCTGGAATCAGACAAAGATGCCCACTCTTACCACTGCTACTCAACATAGTCCTGGAAATTTTAGCCAGAGCCATTAGGCAAGAAAAGAAATCAAAGGGATACAAATTGGAAAGGAGGAAGCCAAACTATCCCTATTTGCTGGTGACATGATTCTATACATAGGGGATCCAAGAGACACCACAAATACCATATGCTCTCCCTCATCTGTGATAACTAATAATGCACCTTAAAGATAATATATAGAAGTGAAATTAACACTTAAAGATGCAATGACTTGGAACAGCCCTTGTCTTGACTGTTGAGGAATAGCTTTTTTTTCCATAAAATTTGTTGAAACCTTTACTTAGTATAGAGTTAATCATATGTGTATAAGCTAATTGAAAATAGGATTTATTAAAAAATAAGAATGGGAATAGCAGAGGGACGAGGAAGAGAGATGGGATTATGGGTGGAAGGGTGGCTATGGTGGGGAAAATCACTCAATTCCTAATGTTGTATTATGAAAAGCATGAAGTTTGCATTCTGTAGATAAAAGGTTTCCTGGGGAAAAAAAGAAGATAAAGAAAAAAAGGAGCATAATCCTCTGAGCAAACACAAATGTTTCAAAAAAGCTTCAGGGGTTCAAGGAAAAGAGATGTTGCATTTGACCATGGAAATCATGGCAGGAGTCTTGGGAAAAAGAGAATATGAAATGGGCCATCAAAAATGAGAAATATTAGGGAAGTGATAAATAGTAGGGCCGTGGTCTCTTCCCTTCTGGATGAAGGGCTCATAGTGAGTAAGCCACACAGAGAAAGCAGAAAATGTAGCAAAAATACAGGTAAGCATTCAATTTTATTGGTAAAGCATGCATGACAGAGGGAAGTAAATATGGTTTGGAGGAGGTAGTTAAGGAGTTTTGGATTTGAGGACAGGAAAACTGAATGCTATTTGGTGCTGACATCTGAACAGAAATCTCCTGGAGCTCTCTGTCTGTCACCAGAAAGATCCTGGCTACCAACCAAGGAGCTCACACTGTGGCAGTACCTTGATAAATTTACCACCACCTGGGACCTGGCCTCCAGCCCTGAAGCCTCAGAAAGAAGCCTGGTTCTGACAGCAGAAACAACATGTCAGAACGCCTGGTGCGTGATCTCCCTGAGTCTGAGCTACATGGAAATCAGATGTTTGCTGCAGGAACATAGACTCAGAGACAGGGATTTTTTTTTCTTCTACATGTTACAGAGCACTAGACCAAACTTGGAAGGAACCATTCTCCTTCCTGGGCACCATCAGAGCTTTCTGAGAACTATTTTCTCTGTCTCATTTCAGACTCCTCTGACAGCCCTCCTCCCAGTAGGGGTTACAATATCCTTGGGGCTTACATTAACTCTAACATATTTAGGAGAATATAATCTCCCTTCAATATGCCTATACAAAATATAAGAATAGCCCCACTATGTGCAGGTTACAATTTATCCGACGTAAGGCAATTCTACTCTGGAATTTTTGGAAGGCAGCTTACAGTAGCAATGGGATCAGTACTACTGCATAATAAATTAAAGGGTTACTGGGAAGCCTTGAACAGAGGAGCAACACAGGAGAGCTACACTGTAGGAGAACGATCAATAAGCACTATAGACCTCATTGGCAGGTAAAAGTCTGAAAACACGACGTTCATGGAAAAATGGGAAGATCGTCTAGAAACATGAAGGTCACCAGGAGCATTAAGGTAATTTCTCACAGTCTAAGTGAGGGGCTTGGAAGAGGAAAGGGTCTTGATTTGAAACATACCGCAGAGAAGATCCTGACAAGACTGGCAAGGGCCTGGATTGGGAAAATGGAGGCAGGCAAGGCTCTAAGACAACTTCCATTAGAAATTTCCTAAAATCCCAGGAGCATCAAAAAATCACCACAGCTCCAAGCTACAGCCTCTGTTCCACAGTGATCACTGCCTTGCACAAGGCACCTATATCTATGTTTCAGATTGTCACAGCAAAGCAATGAGTCATCTGAATGGGGTTTTTTTTAAGATTTATTTATTTTATTTGAAAGGCAGAGTTACAGAGGCAGAGAGAGAGAGAGAGAGAGAAAGGTCTTTCTTCCACTAGTTCACTCCCTCAAATGGCTGCCAGTAGCCTAGAGCGTCCTCCAGGTCTCCCACAAGGGAGCAAGAACCCAAGAACCTGGGCCATCTTCCACTGCTTTCCCACGCCATAGAACGCTGGATTGGAAGTGGAGATGCAGGCATTGCAGGTGACAGTTTTTCTGGCTATGCCACAGTGCCGACCTTGAGTCACCTGAATTTTAAAACATGTTTTGTGTATCTAAACATTTTCTGGATAAAGTGATCATAGCTGTCCTTGAGTTCTGAGTTTCTGTACCCCACAATGTTAAAGACTTTTGGCTCAGAAGATTAGCTTTGGAAAAGAGTCAGTTTTATAAATATAGAAACTTTTTTATTAATTATATTGCAGAAGTTAATACTCCTGATTGAATGACAACATTAGGGATAACCTAAAGTAAATTTAAACAGGATCAGAGAGTAGAAATAAACATCTTGTCAAACTAAACATACACATACAAATTGCCTTACTCCAATGGGTCGGTATTTTTAAAACTTGACTAAACAATGTAAGATGAAATTAATGTTGGTTTTTACTTACACTGTATTAATGCATTTGAATTCCAAAAAGAAAATAAAAATTTTAAAGAGATCATTTGAAACTTCTCAACTAGCCATTCATTTACTTTACAAAGCTATTTCAGAAAAATTATAATATATTAAAATATTACAAAATTTGGAAAACATGCTATTTCAAATTTGCATAACACACATTCTATTAGCATATGTTCTTTACACAGTTTATTTTGACTTCTAAGTGTTTAGCCAATGTTTATTTAAGAAAGGATGTGGGAATGGAGATAATTTAAGCCCAGTTCAGAAGCCTGTCCTAAATAGGTATTTTCACATACTCCAGAGCTATAATGTGATACAAATATTGCTATATTTCTGGAAAACTGAAATGCTGAGATTTTTATTGTACTATCTAGGAGAAAGGTATTTATACAACTTCGTTTAAGAAAAATAAAAAGTTAAACCCACAAACTTCAATACACCAGGGTTTTATTCAAACACAAATACAAATAAGAAACATCACAGTCTACCTCAGCAGCACGGAAGTTAAAATGAAATGATTTTATCCAAGACCAATAATTAAAAGCAATTTTAAGCACATTTAGAAATCATAAACTACTTACCACGTATTAAGAGCACTGTACACAAAGAACCTATTGTGAGAATTCAAGACTAGAGTTCAAAGGACACTAAAAGTCATTCAGGAACCCAGCGCAGAGGAAGCTGAGATCAAGAAACCGCTGTCAGCTCAAAAATGATCCTGTGTTCATGGCCAAATAAACGCAGCCTTCAGTGAAGTTCTGACACTTCATGCTACTTTCCTTGCAGGACCAGAGCAGTAGCCACACAAGACACCTGGGCCATGGGTGCTTTTGTCACCACTGAGGCTGATTCAAATCTTTTTCCTGAGCCAAACATCAGTGCACACAGTGCATGTAAATATACGGGCCTCCTTCCAAGAACAAATGCAAGATTTCCAGCAGCCAAAGCCAGGCGGCTTTCAGATACTCAGAGCAAACCAAACAGTTCTCAATTAGATTTCCAGATCTCATTCATTGCCCTATAAACTACTTGTGGTTGTCAGTCTCTTTAAAGATTTGAAGCACTGTATACATCCAATAACTTTTTTTCTCAAATATATTTTAATCTCCAAAGACTAGGTGGGATGTCTTCTCCTACAATATTGATATGCTGTGTAAGTTAAATATGTCATTCTCTATTGACATTTTTCCCATGTTTTAAAAACTTTTACATAGGAAATGCGTAGATTAAAAAGAGAACTCTTTTGTTTCTGATTATAAATAACAATAACACTAACAAGTAGGATTAGCATTTTTGCTTATTCATTTTCATCTTATTTGAAATGCAGAGGGCTTGGCACTGTGACAAAGTAGGTAAAACCACCACCTGTAGTGTCAGCATCCCATATGGGCACCAGTTCAAGACCGAGCTGCTCCACTTCCAACCCAGCTCTCTGCTGTGCCTGGAAAGGCAGTGGAAAATGGCCCAAGTCCTTGGACCCCTGCACCTGTGTGGGAGACCTGGAGGAAGCTCCTGGCTTTGGATCGGTGCAGCTCTGGCCGTTGTGGCCAATTGTGAATTGAACAGTGGATGGAAGACCTCTCTTTCTCTTTCTGCCTCTCCTTCTCTCTGTGTGTAATTCTGACTTTCAAATAAATCAATCTTTTAAAAAAATGCAAAGAAACAGATTTCCCTGGTTCAGTCCTGAAATGTCTGCAGCAGTCTGGGCTGAGCCAGGACTGAGCCAGGAACCAGAACCTCTGTCTGGGGCTAACATGTGGATGACAGTGATCCAAATACTTGGAGACATCATCTGCTGCCTCCCAGGGCGCACATTAGCTGGAAACTGGAAGGGAGGCAGAGTAGCTGGGACACAAACCCGCCACTCTACAATGGAATGTGGGCATCCCAAGAGGTGACTTAACTGCCACACCAAACTTCAGTCCTGGGTTAGCATTTTCATCAACGTGGAGTTCTGGGGACAAAATGCCCAACGTATTGATCTACAAACAAATGTGTACCTTTGCCTAGGATTGCTTTCAAATTTTATATCTTCCGAATGAACCTTCCCAAGTTACCAGCATGGAGTGGGCTTTTAATTCACACAATTTCAGTAAATACAATAGTTCTTCAAACAATAAAGAGTATAAAATCCCAGCCCTATATTTTTATGTCCAAGAAAGGTTTCTCAGGTAATACTAGGTTAATGCTGTTGAAACAATGTTCTAGAAAGCTTTGCCTCAGGGAATGTTCACTTTATATGACTCTGGCTGCCTGAGGGACATTTGAGGAGAATATCAGATGTTGCCAAGGGCACCTCAGACAGCCTTGCTAAAGACTAGAAGGTTTCCTATAATTCCCTACTCTACTCTATGCCATGAAAGGACTATAAATATTCTCATGATATTCCAAAACTGATCCTTCAGCAGATGCTAATACCATGTGCCAAGGCAATTAGCAAGCTCATATTTCAGAATACCCTGCCTAGAGCACCCTGTGTAAATATTTTGAAAGTCACAAAGTAGCTTGGTGATAGGAAAATAAAAGTGAGCTATGATTAAGGAACCATCAAATTACTATTTTTAGGAGCTCTCTATAGTAAGTATATCACCATATTCAGGGAGACATGCCCAGTAACGTTTTATGTATTTGCAGAAAATGAGATTAAGTTGTTACATTTTTGGTCCCTCTTCTTTCAGTCCAGCTAAATGAGTTTGTCCGTATCAACTCACAAAATGCATCTGGAACACTCAGTATAAATGCTGGTTTTCATTTTTGTCAGAGAATATTTCATATAACCACTTATTTCATATCACACTTAGTTTAAAATTTAGCATTAAAAAGTTCAAAATGACGTAGCTTCACTAAGAATAAAATATAGAAATCACTGAATTTTAATTTATTCTATGTTTTCCTTAGTCTGGCAGCTAATTAGTTTTGCTCTTTTGCTACAAAACTCCAAAGCAGTGAATCCATGTTCAATGATTATGCTATTTAATTTCTTAAATGAAATTCTGAATAGAAAGACCTTCCAAATATAAAACATTAGCTATATTCCAACCTACTTTATATATGACAGGACTTCATTTTTCTAAGTCAATAGCATTATATCATGCTTTGATATTCAACATGAAAGAGTAAGTGATCTGCTATATACAGACTAGAAGACTCTCAGAACCCATTCCACACAGATTTCACTTACATTACAGGTGCATGTGATTATATACAATAATAATTTATGAATTCCTAATGTTTATTTGAAGCAAACAATTTCTTTTCCATTTCCAGGTTTTACATGCTTTGAAAATATGTGTGCACATGTGAGTTTGGGTGGGGGTGGAGGGGGCTTAATCTATCAAGCAAAAAAACAAAAGAAATCAACCACAACTGTAGAGGGGCACAATGACACCTGACCAAACAATAGCTAGTGTAAGGACACTTTAATATTCCTTTTAACAGCCATTCCTGTCCAACTAAGATATTTAGCACTGTGCTGAGATGTCACAAAAAGCTCACTAGTATAAATAGCAGTAACATGCTATTACCAGAAGTGGTGTCCCTACAGCAACAAACATTACCCTTTGAGCAGAGTGTGCCTCGTGACTACTGGCCAGTAAGGCAGTCAACCAGGACAGTCAAGTGGAGGCCTTTCATTCTGACTTCAAGATAAACTCATCAAATTACTGGGATTCTGTATTAAAGACAATAAATCCTAATAAACATCCCAAAGCATTATCCACTTCTTGGTCTCACAGATAACAAAGACAGTCGAAGTGATGATTTTGAAAGACCAAATGTCACATTTCAAAAATAGAAAACGGATCTGAGTGGCCAGTAATGACTAACCTAACAGCTGTTAATGAATAAGAAAACACAAATGGGCCGGCACCTAGGCTCAACAGTAAAGTTTTGACACGTATGAAGGAGGATGGAATCAAGGATCTCTCCAAAACAACAAGAGCCAACCAGTGTCATCCACCAGCTCTGCCTGGGATCCAGGCCAGAGACTCGGCATTCAAGCTGCCATTTGTCTCTGATGTCAAGAAACAAAACAGAAAGCACGAGGGCCACACAGCAAGTCTGACAAATCTGACATCTCTAACTGCCCCAGAGATGTGATTGCTAAACAGACTGTTTGCTTTGCTTCCATACCAGGAGCTGCGTGAACCTGCAATGGCATGATCTCTAGCAATATTTCAGTGAACGGGAATTGGCGCATTTGTCCCTTTTCCTTTTCTCAGAGGATGTACAACCTGGGCAGCAAGACAGCATCCCATTCCTTCAGCTCAGGGAAGTGAAAAGTAAATTCTACTTCCCCCCGACCCATCACTACTGACACACAAGGGCATTCTGAAACTCTGACCCCCACACTGAAAGCTGAAAAAGCTTTCACAGAAGATATGCTGGAGGAAACAGGACTGGTCATCAGAGGCAGGCTCTCTCCTGTGATAACCTGTTGGATACTCCTGGGTTCTGACCAACACTTCCTCTTAGAAACCAGCACACCACCACTTGCAACCATACAGAACCCCTAGACTCACGCCCTTAGGTACCAGGCACTCCAATTTTATGCAGGCTGCCTGCCTGTTCAACCTCTCTCATGTGGCTGAGGACAGAGGGCTCACATGAAATTAAGAGGAAAAAACTGAAGGCAAGGCAATTTGCTGACTACAAAAAATGTTATCAGTAGGCATAGGATGGAGGTTGAGAACATCTTCAAGAGATATTTAGATGACTGATGGAGCATGATCAAATATGACAGAACTTCAAAATGTGTGTGGAAAATTGAATTAAAGGATAAATTCATTTTGATACAAAATTTTGAAATCTATGTGTACAAGGCGGTCTTCAGAAAGTCTTTGGGAAATATGTATTATCAAAAAAAAATTTTCATGGATGTCAAAAACAATTTGCACGAAAATTTTCTTTTAATTCCATTTTTCCACAAATGTTTTAAAGTTCCCCTGTAAAGTAGTAGTTTACTACATTATAATTCTCTATATTCTCTCTGCATATATATAATATACAATATAATATATTCTTTATATTTCTTTCCCAGTACCAGGTATTGACTTCTCTCTTTAGGTATTAATCCTTCTCCACCAGCGATTAAATTTTGTTATTTCCCCTTGTGGTTAAGTGTAGACATGGAACTAAATTGAGGACTGGGGGACACAAGTAGAAGTTCTTTGTGACCAGTTCAAGGGCACTTGTAGGGTGAGCTGCCTGCCCTGGACTTTCTCTTAAATGTTTCTTGTTCATAGAAAGGCCATATAGGCACAACCCTGCTGAGGGAGACTTTCAAAGCCCAGGCCTGGACAGCCATCTCTTGTTGGTTGCATGGTTGGGAAAAGACCTCTATCTTAATGAAGGCACTCTGGTTCAAGGCCTCCCTTTTACAGGATCTTCCTCTATCTCTAATATATTGACAACAGGTGAGGCAGAAATGAAAGAATGAAACCTGACTGTGAAATGTCTGGATTCAGGCACACAACCATGAAGGTGCAGGAGCTGAAGAAGAGAGATGAAATATTGGTGTTTGATATCACTTACCAGGCAGCAAAAGGTATGAAAGGTGTGAGAACAACAAAAGTATGCGGCCCCTGAGAAACAATAGGGGAAGGCTTGCATGCACTGGCAGAGGCAGCACCTAAAGGCATCCTATTACCATTGACTGCTGGCCCTTCTCAGATTCAACAGGACAATCTGGGCACAGCAGTTCCATTTGGAACCATTCTGGAACTTAAAGAGCCAAAGTAGTTTAGTCCTTAAATGTTTGTTATAAAAACGAATTTTTATTTAAATTATACATCTAAGCTGAAGGTGGTCAGAACTAGAATTGGTGAATGGATGACCACCCAGTTCTAAAAGCACTGAATACCACGTTCCTTCATTGAATATATATATATTCTCATTTTTTAAAACTATTTATTTTATTTATTTGAAAGAGAGACAGAGCTAGAGACAGAGAGGTCTTCCATCCGCTGGTTCATTCTCCAAATGGCCACAACAGCCGGAATTGTGCCGATCGATCCAAAGCCAGGAGCCAGAAGCTTCTTCCAGGTCTCCCATGCGGGTACAGGGGCCTAAGGACTTGGGCCATCTTCTACTGCTTTCCCAGGCCATAGCAGAGGGCTGGATCAGAAGAGGAGCAGCCAGGTCTCGAACCAGCGCCCATATGGGATGCCAGCACTTCAGGTCAGTGCTTTAATCTGCTGTGCCACAGCGGCAGCCCCTATTTTCTAATACAAGTTTCCAGCTAGTTATTGTGCTAATGCTAGATAAACTGTTGTATGGAGCAAAGGGAGACTACAACCTATAGCCATAGGGAGCTCACAGCTGCATGGGTGTCTCCAACTCTATAAACCGGCAGACAGAAAGATGAAAGGAATTTCATAAACAGGAAAAGACATGTAAATAGTTAGGAACTTAGAAGGGTCAGATGGTATGTGTTGAAGATTCAATGATGAGCCTATAAAAACACGTACACACTATACAGTTCTGACCCAGAGTACGCAAACATGAAAAAATAAGAGGTAAAATGTCACTCCAAGTCAGAACCATGAGATCTAAAAGCTTCCAACCCAGGAGTCTTACCCAGCAGTCAGAGTAGGCTCATAAATGCTTTACCACAGTACACAGCGTTCCTCTAGAATATCCAACTGCAAAGTTTAAGGATATAATCCAATCCCAGACAAGGTGATTTCCTGTAAGAAGCAGGAAAGCACACAGGCCACACTCACAGAAAGTATGATGCAGAAAACCCAACGAGGGATGCGGGAGGGAACTCTAACACATCATAACGTTCTAGGTGATGGGGTGGCATTTGCTTTATACTTAGTATATTAAGTCTAATAACTATAATACACATACGAGCATACTACAAAGGTGATATTTTCGAGAGTTGATGCAAAATCTTTATAATTTGTTGTCAGATTTTTTCACAACCCTTTTGAAGCCCCTGGTATATAATGTCTGTAGTATAACATATGCATGTCTTGATATTCAGATTATTTCACCTGTTAGCTATTGGAAGACACACACATGTATACATGCGTACTTCAAAATGTTCGTGGAAAAATGAATTGAAAAAGTTTATTGGGTGAAAAAACTTCTAAAACACAGTCATCTATGGGAACTTCAAAAAGTTCATGGAAATTGCCTACTATGAAAAACCTATGTGTTGATCTCAATTTCTTTCTACCAAAATAAACTTATCTTTCAATGAATTTCAAAATACCCCCATACAAGTACATTTATGCATACATCTACAAATACAGAAATGTACATATATATGACATAAACATGCAGAGAATAATTTATTTCTCAATATACTTCGCTGCACTTTTCTACTAATTCACTAGAAGTTATGAGAGCTGGGGAGTTAAAAAGATTGCCTGCTTTCCTATCATTTCAGTGATGCTGAGCCCACAGCAAATTCCCTACCCTTTGTATTCAGTTCAAACACCCTGGTGGAGTCTCATAATGTGATACCACCACTCCCAAGCTTCTCTCTCCAGAAACTATCAAATAAGGGTACATCCTCTGACCTGGCTTCCTTCGTGATGGGATACCTGACGTGACCAAGCCAATCTTCAATCTGACAAGCGAGCATGGCAGTGGTGATAATGGCAGGGTAAAGAAATAGGAAAGCAGAGGTTATATGGCAATCATAGCTAAAGTAGGACCCAGACAACAAGGTATGCTTCAGGCTGCTGCAAATGGCTAGCTCTTGGCACTGTGGGTACTCGCTGGTGCCACAACTGTCAGACTATTACTTGACTTCAGAAGTCAACTGTCTCTCACTTGATTAAATTTCCTGATTTAAACAACATGAATAGCAGTCCCATATAAACGCTATTTCATTCTATATTCTCACTTGCTGTGACCTGCAAATACACACATTATCAGGGACTTTTAAATTATTCAAGTAAAATGAGTATTAAGAAAACGGTATGCATGGATTTCAATTTTTGCACAAAAATCAATGTATCTTCTAATTCTCTTTTCCACGAACTTTTCGAAGCACCTTGGGATAGTCAACAACTTGTTCAGTACTAGGCACTTGGTGTATTATCATCAACAAAGCAAAAGAGGAATAGGCATTTGCCCTAGCACCTGAGACACGGGCATCCCACATCAGAGTGTCTGGGTTTAATTCCAGGCTCTGGCTCCCAACTCCAGCTTCCTGTCATTTCGGCTCCTGGCAGGCAGATGATAGCTCAAGTGATTGGCTTCCTGTCAACTACAGAGGAGACCTGGATTCAGTTGGTGGCTACTACCTTCAACCTCAGCTCAGCCCCAGCCCTTGTGGATATCTGAAAAGTGAATCAGCAGATGGGAGCTCCCTCTCTCACAAATTAATAAAGCAATAGAAAGAAAGAAAAACACTGATGTTAAGGCAGTGAATTAAATATTAAGAATTTCCAAGAAAAGCCTATAATCTCAACTATGATAAAACATAATTACCACGGTTAGAAAAGTTCCTTGACAAGAAATGCTGATAGTGTGCATTTTCTTAAGAATGAGTATCCATTATTAGGATTAGAAAATAGAAACTGCTACAGAAAATAGCAGTTACTTTGTTAAACTTATCCAAATTATTAATAATCCTCTAATTTTATGTTTGGCACATATTCTTTGCAGAGTAAAAGAGTGAACTATGCTGCCACCTGTTAAGGTAGCATAAGGGAGAATTCTACAGTGCTCAGGGTATGACTACTACTCAAGAAATACGATCAGGCTGCATCATCAACCTTAAACAATACTGAGAACATTCTTTGAAGATTCTCCTGGTTTGAATTTTAATGTCTTAGAAAGCAATAGAGTGCTGTCCTTGCAGTAGGCATGGAGACCAATTGTTTTATTTACTTTCCAACCACAGTAAAAGTTAATAGACTCTCAGCAGCCTTCAGTCCTCTGTGGAGTGACAGGAAATGTCCCTCTCTATCAGCCATTATTATCCCTTAAATGACCTGTACCCTCAGGAACCTGAATTCAGATGAAAACAGCACAGAGAAAGAAAAAAGGAAGTTAAGAAAGGTTTACTTCTATTCAATTCAGTTTAAAACAGGTTTACTCACTACTGCTCAAATCAAGCATTTTTGAAAAGGCCTCTAGTAACTTGACTTTCTGTTTTACTACGTTATACACATTCTTTAGCTTACATTAAGGTTAAATTTTGCAAGTTAAATTGTAGGGCTTTATTAGTGCTTTCAATATATCTAAAGAGCACTAAAAATCGCTTAGGGAATAAATGTAAATTGAAGCTGATTGAGGGTTTTGCAACAATAATGGCAACCATTTTTTAAAACCAAGTTCAAATGAGCCCCAGGTACTTTAATTGAAAAAAAGAAATCTAATGCAGAACTATTTGAATTTCAACTTACTGCCACAATCCTGATTTTATTTCATGATTTATTAAAAATCAGCCTGACCATCATCGCTCCTTTTGCTAGCACTTTATGTGAGAGTATTGCTTCCAACACACAGTGTTTAAGGGTGTCCCCTATTCTACTTATTCTGCTATTCTTAATTACTACTTGTACCTCAGGAAAGTAAAAAATATATAAGAATAAGACTGATGACAGCATTACATCATGCAGTACCAATTAATTCATCGGCTTCCAAATTCTCTACTCATTTATTACATGATAGAGGATATGGTTTAATAGAGTTTATAAAATATAAATGTTGGAAATATGTAATATATGAGCCATCTGAGGTAATGATTCAGGTTCCTCAAAATGATGATGGTTTCCAATTCTAAGACATACGCAAGAGTGAGATGAGACAGTCCTTCACTCTTATCCTTGGAGAAGGCAGTAGTACTCTCATAATTCTCCCACTGAGGAATCACAAGTTCTTGGTTTTAAGACAACTTTACAAGAGCTAGAATCACAGAAAGTAGCACACAACGAGTGTTATCTGCTCAACAGATCCCAATTGTTGACAAGGCTTTTTTGGATTTATCTTAAAAATCATATCATTATAGCTTGAAAATAACATGCTGGCTCTACCTCCTGGACTTCTTTTTCAAGGTGCTGATTTCTCTATATTTTCAGATTAAGTCAAATGCTATTAAAACATGGAGATTAAAATCTCAACTAGAATTTGGGAGATGAAAAGCTTTACTACAATCTTTACACAAATAACCAAGTATATTAGTAATTTTCCTAAGGATAAAAACTATGTCTATGTAATATATATAGTTATACGTTGTGCATTTTGAAGAAAAACTAAAGTTAACTTTTTATTCAATGAACGGTTCTAGTATGGAGTGGTGAAAATTATTTGAAGTTTCTTCTATGTCAATACTTATTGTAGACTTGTGTTTGATTTTACTGTTTCTCTGTGATTTGTTCTGAGAAAACTGAAGAAATAAGACATTAGCAGCGGTAATTTCTAAGTCCACCATGTCTCACCTCACACTTCCTATCTTTGTTCCTAAAGATTTCTTATAAATGAACAGATTTATATATCTACATCGCATATAAAATATACCATATTTTAAAAAATCATTCTATCAAAATAAGAATGAGTTGCATTAACAAGTAACATTCAAGAGACTTTTCAAATAGAAATCAAAAGAAGGGACAATTCAAACTTGCATGTAATCAAAAAACAAAAGGTAAGTACTAATTTCAGGATTCATTATGCTGAAGCATCTTCCAAAGCTTTGATTTCTAAATGAAAGTAGCTATTCTTTTTTTAATGGAACAAGACCAAGCAAAAGTACTTCAGTTAAACTGTTTCTCAGAGAGGTTCAGATTTCCTTGTTTCTTTGCCTTCATACAGACGGAGTACATAAATCCATTATTTTAGGTAAATGCTCAGGTTTAGCATTTCAAGGCAGTTTCTCAGGCAATACAGTCTATTTTCAATCATTTGGTTTGATCTAAAAAAGGAACGAAAAGATAAACAACATCCTGGAAGGTA
The DNA here is from genome assembly GCF_033115175.1 of Lepus europaeus. Taxonomy (NCBI): domain Eukaryota; kingdom Metazoa; phylum Chordata; class Mammalia; order Lagomorpha; family Leporidae; genus Lepus; species Lepus europaeus. Next base: position 13,953,343 of record NC_084834.1, on the reverse strand, counting down.
CACAAAAAATTATGAAGCTAATGACTCTGGGATAGATTCTGTATCAATTACTCGGTGTTGGGATTTAAGAAGCCAGGCTCTCAGCATGCATTCTATCATATTAATAATAAACAACAGGTGGCTCAAGGGGGGAAATGATAGCACTGCATTTCTCCACCACCTCCAGAGTCATCTTCATAAAATGAAATGGTCTTACTGAAACGGCAACGCTGAGAACCGAGATAAGCGTTTCAAATAAATCATTTTTATAGTCACATATATTGCAGATATTTCAAAACGTGTTTGCTTAAAGTGTCTCATAAGTCCTTTATTTACATTTGCATACAATTTTCCCCAGACATCACTTAAGACTATCTGAAAATATGAGTGCTGTAACAACCCACTAGTCTGTCTCTATACAGTTTGGCTGCACAAACTGTAGAGTACTAAGTTCTGCAGTAAACAACTCAACTTTTCTCAATACTTTAAACCAAACAAATTCACAAACTGCCCAAGTGTGGACCGGTCACTCTTAATAATTCAACAAAGTAACTGAAGCAATGTAAGAGAATACTAGCACATTAAAATCTTAAAGTATGTTTTCAAGAAGAAAGCCCAAAGTTCCCTTTTAAAAGAAATTTCAACAGCCAAGAAATAAAAAAAAAAAAAACTTGAAATTTGAAATATTGTTCTAATACTGACAAAATTTTCAATGTTCCCCCCGCCCCTGAGGGCATGCTGAACATATTCTCTCCAGGTTTATACATATCTCACTCTCTAGCTTTTTTGTAAATATATATATATATACATATATATATACATATATTAATATACATTCAAAACAAACGCCTAAGAGTTTTTTCTTTATAAGAGCATCCATTTAGCAATAAAACTACACTCTGCTTTGTTTCTAAGACAGAGCCCTCATTCAGTATTTCATCATTGTTCATCCTGGGTGCCCACGCACCAACCAGCTGCACCTACACTTAAAGTCAAAATGACCATTTTCTGCGGATTCCCTCTCCCAGGCTGGGCTCCTCGGCTACTTCCTGGCCCAGTGCAGGGCTGGGGGACCGGGGGAGCCCCGAGGAAAAGGACCCCAAGTCAGTCGCGGGGGAGCCGGGGCGGAGGAGAGAAGTTAAGGCGCGCGGGGCCCCGCAGCGGGACCCCTCGGGAGACCCCCGCCAGCGCCGCGGTCAGGCCTGCGGGTGTCCCTCGGAGGGGCTGGGACCTCCAGCCCAGCGCGTCCAGGGGACCCGCGCTGCCCGCACCGGCCGCCAGGCTCCAAGCTGAGGGGCAGGCTGTGGGGGCCGAGGGGCTGCGACGTCGCGGGCCCCCCGGCGGGGTCCGCACACCCCCGGACGGAGCGCCCCGGTGCTGGGGCTGTGTGCGGGAAAAGCCCCCCGTTTAACCCTTTCCTGGCCGACCCCCGCCCCACCTGCCAGCTTCCCCTTAGGAATGAGCCCGGGTTCCAGAGCCTGGCGAACGGGTTCTGGATGACTCGGACCGGATGGGCGATTTGTACGGCGAGAGGGGGCAGTGCAACTTCTGCCGACCGACCGGTGCGGACTGACCGCCTTCCCACCCCGGGGAGACGGGCGTCCGTCACCCCTACATCTCGCTCGCTCCCAGCGCCCAAGCTCGGGTCCCTCACTGGACCACTCAGTGCACGGCGGGGATGGACCCCGGTGACTTTCGGCGCATCCGTGGCGTTTACCGGGCCCAGGAATCGCACTCAAAAGTTGGGAAGGTGCAGCCCGCACTTCGCACGCCTCGGGGGGCCGCGGAGGGGCGCGCGGCCGCTGCGGGGGCCTGGGCGCCCACCCACCCACCCAGCCAGCCCGGCCCCGCTCCTCCCGAGCGCACTCCCCCACCCCAGCCGTGCCCGGGGACGGGGGTCGTGGCGGCGGGGAGAGGGGGCGCGCAGCACTCACGTCTCGGAATTTGTTCCACTGTCCGACTTCCTTGTCATACTGCGAGATGGTGGTGAGCCATTGTTTATCATCCAGAAAATTCCCGCCGTCCGGACGCCCCCCGGCCGCAGCCTGACTGCACCAAGCGGCTGCACACACGCACAGCACGGCGGACACCTTGAGCATCTGGGAGAGGAGACACGAGCGGGCGCGGGGGGCCGGGGTCAGAGGAGGGGTGCGGGCGCCGCTGGAAAGCACGCAGCCCGCACCGCGGGGGAGCAGGCGAGCGGGGTCTGAGGGTGGCCGGGGGTCGTGGGGGGCCCCCTCCCTCCCCGCGGACCGCACACCCACGCGCGAGCACGCACGGTCGGGGGGACGCAGCCCCGCGCCGGCAGGCGGCCGCCTCCCCGCACCTCACCTTGCGGCGAGCCGGGACTGCGCTCGCAGCCTCCCGCTGGAAATGCAGGCGGGCGCCGCTGCCCTCCGGAGCCGCCTCCCGCCGGCCACTCCGCGCCCCGCGCCCCGCGCGCTCCGCAACCGCCTCCCCCCGCGCGCCGCGCCCGCGCCGACGCCCCGCGCTTCCCCCGCGCCCGCCCCCGCCTCCCCGCCCGCTGCAGCCCCGGCCTCGGGGCGTCGCCGGGCGCGCGCGGGTGCGGGAGCTCCCGGCTCGGATCCTCGGGGCGCCCTGCGGAGCCGCGCGGGCTGCCCGCTGAGGGGACGGCGGCGCCCAGCGCACCCCGCCGCCCCGATGGCTGCCCCTACCGTGCAGGTGCGAGCGAGGAAAGGTAGGAAGTGGGAAAGCTGAGGCGAACTCGGCGTCACCGAGCCGGCATCCCCGCGACTCGCTCTCCTGTCAGCCTGCGCCGAGCTCTGCCCCGAACGCTAGGCCACACGTAGGCGCTTGGGAGCCGTGCTTAATTTCAGGAAATTCAAAGTTGGCCCTGAACTTCTGGATGGCCGAGCAGGAGCCTAGACGGTTGGAGGGATTTGGGGTTTGGGTTTTTTTGTTCCGTGGCGAGTGCATCTGACGTTCTAGAACCTGACTCAAGGCTGCACAAGCCTCCGTGTCTCCCCTGGGAGAGATAAGCAGACCATTTGCAGCCCTTGAACGCTAACTTGACACGACACGACCCCCCCCCCCCCCCTTTTTGATAACATAGTTAGTTTTCCCTGCCTTCTCTACACCCTCCCAGTAAGCCAGAAGGAAACCAGTCATCAGTTCCCTGTGAGGAGAGCGCGGCCAAGACTCTCCTGGTACTTCGAGTTTTAGGGCAAAGTGAATATCCCATGTAAACCCAGAGGTTTCTGCAAGCTGGAACACTGCAATACTGTTATGAATCTCGAGTGGACTTAATAGATTTTTCAGGCAAAACTACGTCTCCCAAAGCTAAGAACTTCACAGGTTTCCTGTAGCTTCCAAACTTCAGGAGCTACTTGGGGCCAGCGCCGTGGCTCAACAGGCTAATCCTCTGCCTACAGCGCTGAAACCCTGGCTTCTAGTCCCGGTCCGGGCGCCGGATTCTGTCCTGGTTGCCCCTCTTCCAGTCCAGCTCTCTGCTGTGGCCCAGGAGTGCAGTGGAGGATGGCCCAAGTGCTTAGGCCCTGCACCAGCATGGGAGACCAGGAGAAGCACCTGGCTCCTGCCTTCGGTTCAGCGCGGTGCCCGGCAGCCATTGGAGGGTGAACCAAGGGCAAAAGGAAGACCATTCTCTCTGTCTCTCTCTCACCTCTCTCACTGTCCACTCTGCCTGTCAAAAAAAAAAAAAAAAAAAAAACCTACTCCGATGGCACCAATACCGTCTACTCCCGTGTTCTATGAGGTGACATTTGTCAAAATATGTTAAAATAGCAAACGCAATGGGTAATATTAATTTCAAGTTCCGCATCCAGGATGTTTAAAAGTGTAGCATATATGATAGGAAAGAAATGGCTATTTCAACTCAGAAAAAAAGTGTTTTCCTCAACTTTCCTACTTCTCTTCTGATGAGTTATAGAAAGAAAAAAAAAGTCACACAATCTATAGCAGAAACCCACAGAAGCCCTGGTTGACAGAAATATACACAAGATAACTGTCAGGACACTAAATGTGTAAATTCTCCAAGAACATTTATATTAGCTTGGTCACAGAGCTGTGCTGTGTATGTTAGCATCTTTGAGGTCTTGCTTTGTACCTCATTAAGATAATAATAGGTCACCCTCAGCTATCACTGCTACTGCTGCCCTGGCCCTACCTGTTTAGCCCACTCTTGCCTCTCTACCCCAATATTTGACAAAGTCCTTTGTTCTCAATTCAATAAGAATAGTTTGTCATATCTTAAAATCTTATTATTTTATCATTTAAAGCCAAAATGGAAAGCGTAGACATTGTTTCTTAGGTGAAACCCTAATGCATGGAGGAAGTCAGTACTTCTTAAATTAAAAATAAGCCTCTAACTTGTATAACCTACCTTCGAGAAGAGGTATGCTATTTGCCATGAAATACTTGATAAGGAACGATGCTTTCACACACACCCTCTTCAGCATCCATTATGTATTTTAGCATAAATATATGATGCCATCTAAGACTAACATTCACTTTGAGGATTATGGAAGCACATATATTTATGTTTATATTCTCTTCCACCAAATCATTGATGCGCTTACTTCCAAGATTTATGGAAAATGAAAGTTATTTGGAGGCAGAATTTTTGGAAGCATTCATAGTTTTTTTTTTTTACCTTATGCATTTTCCATAAGCTTTTAGAAGACCCTTCTTATTTCATTGCTTTCTCTGACTTGCTTATAGACTCTTTTCACATCTGACTTTCTCTAACAACTTCCAATAAGGCAGCTCCATGTGGACTCCTGCTAAGTGTAAAAACTTGTTTTTGAAGAACAAATAACAATTATTGTATGAATCTTGTGGGGGTGGGGAAGCATCTCATAGAGCATTAAACTCCAGATCTGGTAGTAGATAAGATTTACAAGCAAATCACATATATTAAATTCTGAAGCAAAAAGAGGTAGGCTGAGCCTGTTTCCTTTGAGGTTTTGTGGCTTTGGGATGGTCCAGGTCATCCTCCACTAATCCTCAGGCCTCTCCTACCAAAGCATCACCTCTGTCTAGGCAAAGTGACTGGGAATGTGGGTAGAGATAGTGAAAGTCCTAAGTGTAGTGTTGGGGTGCTACTGATCACAGGGAAATCTTCCTGCATGTTTCTCTATGTGATCTAATGGGTCTTCAAAGACCCTGTCTTGAACATTTAAATGGTGCTCAGAGAATTGACACTTGGGATAATTAACACCTTGGTTATGAGTTACCACTTCTGTGGGAACCAATTGAAAGCTTACTAGCAGCAAAACACAGCAAGGCACAATAGGAGGAGAGGAATAACATGAGAGGTAAAACTTGGCAGGGTTAGAAATGTTATCTCTGTAGGTGATTCCCAGTTGTACTTACAGCCAGTATAGGAAACTGGAGATGTAAAAAATGTAAAAAGAAAAGAAATAGTAAGAAAAAAAGTCCCAGAAAGTAGAATATGGTATGTCAGGGGAAGGCCGTAGAATAAGATCCTGGCACCATAAAAGTAAGTGGCAGGTTTAGACCTTGATCTTGTGTATCTGATCATGCTTAGCAAAATTAGAACTCACCGCAGGACACAAGTCTTCAGGTTCCCAGCCCCTTCTCTGTCGCTTCTATCATCTTATGCAGAAATCATGGTTTGTACACACTTGAACTAGCCGATACTGGGGCCACTGTGAGCTTGAACTTTACCTCTGTATTTATTTCTTTATCCTTTTAACTCTTAATCTGGTAAACATTTAGGCAGTCCATAACTATCTATAATTGAATATGTGCAAGTCACTTTTGGTAGGAACTTTTTAATTAAGTCCATTTCTTCTCTAGACTCTTTGCTCTTCATTTTCAGATTTGCCACAATTCTTTTTTTTTTTTAATTTGACAGGTAGAATTATAGACAGTGAGAGAGACAAAGAGAAAGGTCTTCCTTCCGTTGGTTCACTCCGCAAATGGCCGCCATGGCCAGCGTTGCACTGATCCGAAGTCAGGAGCCAGGAGCCTCTTCCTGGTCTCTCATGTGGGTGCAGAGGCCAAGGACTTGGGCCATCCTCCACTGCCTTCCTGGGCCACAGCAGAGCTGGACTAGAAGAGGAGCAACTGGGACTAGAACCTGCCCCCGAATGGGATGCCGGCACCGCAGGCGGAGGATCAACCAAGTGAGCGACGGCGCCAGGCCCAGACTTGCCACAGTTCTGAAGAGAGAAATACTAAGCATATAATGGCATGGGGCCCATTTATAACTCCCTTGAGATTGGATCTATGAAGACTTTAATAGAATTTCATTTCTTTAAATTCATATGTGCACATGCACACACACATACACACACGCAGCTGTTTTTCCCAGATTACCTTCTCCACCAGTGTAAAAGCATACTAGTCTTGTGTTTCCTGACTCCCAGGAGGATATGTAGGAAAACCCATGTTGTCCTGCAGCTCCTGTGGATCAGCGCAGAGCTGGGCACTTTGCAAACAGGGCATAGTTTAGTCTCCACCATAATCCCACGGCTGATAAGAGTAAAGGGATGGCTTTGAGTCTCTGTAGAGTCCTTGAGAATGACCATACCACACTGCTTCTTGATTTTCCCTCTCTCTCACCCTGTAAGCTGTGGATCAATCCCTTATATTCTTCAGTTCTGCTGTTCTTGTATCTTTCTTTCCTCACCTGCTGCACATTTATTTGTCTTTATTTCAATAAATGCTAGAACCATTCTATGATTAAAATCAGGAAAAGAGCAAGTGGGCAATTCAGGGAGCTTCCTAAGCTACAACAGAAGTCACTCCACTTCCATGCTGAGCAGTTTATCCCTGTCTCAACTGATGACCCTGTCCCCTAGGCCCTTTCCTATCAGCAGAAGCAAGCCAGGAGCCCTGTGAGAAGGGAATTGAATAGAGCTACCTCATTCTCATGCAAAAATGTTTGCTAGTCAAGCAAATGTCCATCCTCCCATTTCACCCAGCTCCTGGAAGGTAAAGGGAGGTGGACAGTAAGGGGTTTCCAGAGAGTCTGACATCACCACAACCTGTGGTTTAATGCTAACTAAGCGGTTGTAACATCACTACTTGATAAATAAGCTTTACTGAAAACACTACTTGAAACATTTTGTTATAAGGCTAGACTTACATTATCTAATCTGTAAAAGTTAATTATCCAGAGTGTTGTCTTACACAAACTCCATCTATGAGCTTAAATTAAGCATATGAAACAAAGGGAAAAATAAAGCAAACTACCAAGTATTAAAAATCCAGGATCAAATTAAAGATTTGCTAATCCCATCATAAAAACATATCAAGAAGGAACGTTCTGTGTCCTCATTTGGAAATTTAATTTGCTGAAACCATTTAAGTTTTTCTTTTTTTTTTTTTTTTTAGATTTATTTATTTAAGGGCCGGTGCTGTGGTGTAGAGGGTAAAGCTGCCGCCTGCAGTGCCAGCATCTCATATGGGCACCAGCTCAAGTCCTGGCTGCTCCACTTTAATCCACCTCTCTGCTATGGCCTGGGAAAGCAGTAGAAAATGACCCAAGTTTGTGGGCCCCTGCTCCCACAGCTAGGCAACTCTGGCCTTTGCAGCCAATTGAGGAGTAAACCAGCAGATGGAAGACCTCTCTCTCTCTCTCTGCCTCTCCTCTCTCTGTGTAACCCTGCCTTTCAAATAAGTACATAAATAAATCTTTTATTTGAAAGGCAGGGTTACATGGAGAGAGCATAAGGGACGCTGGCACTGCAGGTGGCAGCTTTAACGCTATGTCACAACACTGTCCCCCATTTAAGTTTTATAAGTCATTTGTCCTTAACTTAGTAGAAAGCAGCAGTAATCACTAAGACTTATGTTGGGAGAATTTAAAAACATACAAATGAAAAACCGTACAGGAATCACTGGAATAGGATGTTAACATGCTTTTGTTTGTGGTGTTAATGTGTCTTTGATTTTTAGAAATGACCCCGCTTAAACTCAAAAGATGTTAAATACCTAATTTGATTTAGCCCTCCTGTGATTTAGCTTCATCAAAAGCATCCAGTTGGCAAACAGACTCTAAAAGCTGTAGGAAATATGAGAATCCCATCAATGAGTTTAATTACTGTAATTCTTAACATTTAAACCAGAGGGCAAATTAATTGTTACTAAGAAATACTGGACAGTGGCCAATAAGGAAATTAATTTTTTTAATTAGATATTTTTAAAGAAAATCTTTTTGAATATTTTAATGAGCATCAATTATAACTATGCAAAATTTCTTTTTTTTAACTTTTATTTAATGCATATAAATTTCCAGTGTACAGCTTATGGATTACAGTGGCTTCCCCCTCCCATAACTTCCCTCCCACCCGCAACCCTCCCCTCTCCCACTCCCTCTTCCCTTCCATTCACATCAAGATTCATTTTCAATTCTCTTTATATACAGAAGATCAATTTAGTATAAAGATTTCAACAGTTTGCACCCACATAGAAACACAAAGTGAAACATACTGTTTGAGTACTAGTTATAGCATTAAATCACAATGTACAGCACCTTAAGGACAGAGATCCCACATGAGGAGCAAGTGCACAGTGGCTCCTGTTGTTGACCCAACAAATTGACACTCTAGTTTATGGCACCAGTAACCACCCTAGGCTGTCGTCATGAGTTGCCAAGGCTATGGAAGCCTTCCAAGTTTGCCGACTCTGATCATATTTAGACAGGATCATAAAAGACAGGGTGAGGATAGTAACCAATGATCCTAAGAGTGGCATTTACCAGGTTTGAATAATTATACAGCATTAAGTGGGGAAGAGGACCATCAGTACACACAGGTTGGGAGTAGAGCCATTGGTGGTAGAGTAGAGGTTATGATTACAAAGGAATGAGGCCCAAGTACGCTAGACAGGGTCTAGAACAAAGGACAGAGTCATTATTAGAGGAGCTAAGAAAGGTGCTGTCTAAGCTACAATTAAGTTTTCTGATTGAGAGGCAAATAGAACCTGATAGAAGGGGCTTGATAATAATCTGGTGGGCTTTAGGCCTTGTAAGTTAAGAGGCCCAGACCTATCTATCTCTTCACATGGGGTATATCCTAAGGGAGGTGTGAACCTCCTAGGGGAAGGCACTCTGTTGACTTTCATTCCTTGGCTGGGCTGGGAGGAGAGCTGGCCAGGTAAAGGCAGGGGGCATCTCTAACAAGAAATTTACAGTTCTGCCTGCAATGATGCTGACCCTGCTTGGCCATCCCCTCAGCTGCGGTGGTCACTTTGGAAGTTGGGCTGAGTGAAGGGCTTTTCAGCTTAGAGCCAATAAGATCTGTGGCTCTGACCTGGGCATCCTTCGACTCCAGGGCAGGTCCATTTCCAGTGATCCAACTCTTGGCAGAGCTGCCAGGGCTCTTCACAAGCTGACTTCTGCTGAAGCCCAGGCTTACCACATTGAAAGCCACTGCAGTGGACTGGCCTGTTGGGTCTCCTTGAGGGCAGATCACTGTACAGATCAGCCATTAATAGGCCTGCCACCCATTGTTTCTGATGCCTAGCTTTCTTTGCCTCCTGGTTTGTGTTCAAGCAGACCAGAGGATGCAAGTCAAGGGAGTGCCCAAGTCCCATCTCTAATCTTCGGTGGCCTGAACTACAAGTCTATAGTCACAGGCATGTTCTGTAGTAGTTTTTCTAAGGTAGACAATGCCCATGAGGAAAATTATATTCTCACTTTAAAACTTTCTTTCCCTTTGGTCTGAAAGGGAGGTTTTTTTCTACTTACTGTATACTTCGCTGGTGGCGAAGTGAATCTAGCTATGAGATTATTATTTAAGTTCTTATTTTGGCTATGCTATTGCAGAAAAATGTTAGCCATCTCTTTTATAAGGTCTAAAGATTAAATTGTGCATCCTACAGATTCCTTCATAATAGAATTAGTTTCCTACCTTGAAGAGAATAGAGAAATGAAAGAACAAGTTGGGCTTAGAATAGAGAAATGAGGGAGCAAGACCTAGATCGCTTGCTGACAATAGCAATATCACATGAATACATAGCAAATAGTTTCAACCATTAGATAACAACTTAAGAAAACATTTACCAGAGGGTCCAATGCCTTCTATAAATTTTAAGAATCATGTATTTGAAAACACCTCTTAAATATCTAACATGGTGTAGTTTGTTTAACCAGTAAACTTAAGCACAACCATCTAAAATGTTTTTAGTTTCTTTCTACCAACAAGTCTAAAACATATGATACACAGATTCAGGTCCCACAAATTAAAATGTATCTTTGATTGATTTTAGCAGCTTAAATTTATGGACAATCTTATCTATAAGCCATTTAAAATAAAACTCTTAATAAAATTTCCCCATGTGGACATACAATATGTACACACATGTAACATAGCATAATAGACCAATTAGCAATTTTAATATTAGCTTTTAAAATCTTTAACTCTTTTTGTAGATTGCCAATTGATTTGAATTGCTTTTTGTTTTTAGTAACCTCAGTTAACCATACTTTCTCTCAGTTGGTACTGTTAATACATTATTGGCTTCATCTGTTTACAGAGCCATCCCAAAGTACTGAATACAATAAAAGTGGCTGGAAAAAGTCCATAGGAACCTATAGGAGGACAGCTAAACACAGAACCAACAACGCTTTAGTTTTATGAGCAGCACATCATATATAACTGTGGATGACAAAAGACTTTAAGTCGCCATGGTTAAAATTATAAACTCATCAACCAACAAGAGGCACCTGTAGGATTTTACAAGTATTTAACCCTTTAGGCCTCTGGGGCTTTCTCATTAAGATAACTATCATGTCTAGTAACACAAAATCATTAGGCTTTTTAATTCTCAAACATTTGTATTAATAGCATTTTCCTTTATAGAAACTTAAAGTTTGGTACCACGTCACATCTTGACAGTACTTCTAATATAATCCAAATAGCCTGATTAGTTGGTATCTCTATAAGATGAGAGACATAGGTCCTTCCGTTTTTTTCAGTTGGGCCCAAACTGGAAAAACCAAAGTCCAAGATTTACTGGAAATTTTAGAGTCCAGATTGTTTGAAACTTTGATTTTTTGAATGCCTGTCAAGAATGCCAAAAAGGCTCAAAATCCAAAATATCTGGTTGAAATAAGATTCCTTAAAGTCATGACATAACATAGACCAAATTTGATCATTGTTACAAGGTGATTATTCAAATTTTTGAAAATAAGCACATATTTAAATAACCCATAGCTCTTAGTAAAAATTTAGCTGTTTTTGAACAATTAGAATTTAACAGACATCAAGATTACTTTAACACATTGCTTTAACAGAGCATCAGAGTTTAATTCTATGTCAAAGAGAAATTGAGCTGCCTGTGATCTTTTGCTGTGAGGTTTCTTTCCTTTACCTTCTTTCATATTGATGACCATGTTTCTGTGTTTCTGTGTGTAACACATCTTTAAGCATCTTTTGCAGGGCAGGATGAGTGGCGACAAATTCTTTTAGTTTCTGTTTGCTATGAAAAGTCTTAATTTCACCTTCATTCACAAATGAGAGCTTTGCAGGATATAGTATTCTGGGCTGGCAGTTTTTCTCTCTTAGTACCTGGGCTATGTCTTACCATTCCCTTCTAGCTTGTAGAGTTTCTGATGAGAAGTCTGCTGTGAGTCTAATTGGAGATCCTCTGAGAGTAATCTGACGTTTCTCTCTTGCACATTTTAGAATCTTTTCTTTATGTTTCACTGTGGTGAGTTTGATTACAACGTGTCATGGTGAGGATCTCTTTTGGTCAAGTTTATTAGGGGTTCTATAAGCTTCCTGTACTAAGATGCCTCTTTCCTTCTCCAAACCTGGGAAATTTTCTGCTAGTATCTCACTGAAAATGCCTTCTAATCCTTTCTCCCTCTCCATGCCTTCAGGAACTCCTAGAACCCGAATGTTGGGTTTTTTAATAGTATCCTGTAGATTCCCGACAATATTTTTTAGATTTCTAATTTCTTCTTCTTTTCTTTGGTTTGCCTGTTTCCTTTCCTGTTCTCTGTCTTCTACGTCTAATATTCTCTCTTCTGCTTTGCCCATTCTGTTTTTAAGGCTCTCTAATGTGTTTGTCATTTGATCTATTGAATTCTTCATTTCATTATGGTTTCTCGTCACTATCACAGTGTCTTGTTCTACTAGTTGTTTCATTTCATTTTGATTCCTCCTTAATATTTCATTTTCACGAGAGAGATTTTCTATCTTGTCCATGAAGGATTTCTGTAGTTCAAGAATTTGTTTTTGAGAACTTCTTAATGTTCTTATCAATTTTTTGAGATCCACTTCTTGCATTCCTTCTATCTCTTCATCTTCATAATCTTGAATTGGGGTGTCTTTTTCATTTGGGGGCATCATAGTGTCTTCCTTGTTCTTGTTACCTCGGTTTTTGTGTTTGTTGTTTGGCATGTTGGAGATATTTGGTTTCTTCACTGTGGTGTTTTTTCTTGTTACACTATGGCTCTATAGTAAGTGGACTGTCTGCTTTTGGTGGAGCCTTAGAGGCTTGGGATGAGTGTGGCCTGAGAGCTGTGTTTGGTTCCTCAGGGTTGAGGGTGTGTCAAAGATGACACTCCCAGGTTAGACGTGGTAAATCTCTCTTTCTTCCATTCTTTTTTTTTTTTTTTGATTCAAAAGGGAAGTAATTCCACACAGATGAACGTTATTGGAGGTAGTTAGCAGGTGAATGATATACCCACAGGAGCCACAGATCGGAAGCTCTTTCCCAAGGACCACACAGGGAATCTGTGCTACCCTCATTGTGGGCTCCAATTCTCCTGCAGTCTCCCACTGGGTTGCCAAGTTAGATGCTAATCTCCTGTTATTTCACCCCTCCCCCAAGAGTCAGGTTTTTCTGCTAGGCTCAGGGCTGGTGCAGACCTGAGGTCGCCCTGCTTATGACGTATGTCCAAAATGGCACCTGCTCTTTGTCTTGCTTGCCTTTGAGGGGTGAGCGGAGAGAGAGGAACTCGTGTCCGTATTGGTCACTTTTTTTTTCCCCTCTCTACTTCTAGTTAGCCTGGTGAACTTTTCCCCATGGAGTTTCAAGCCTCGTTCCCTCTAGTCTCCTCTTTCTGCTTTCCTGCTGCTGTCTTGGGCTAAGGAGATTAGGCTCACCTCGCGTTCCAGCGCTGGTGTGTTGAGTCTGCCGCTGCTGTCCCGATCTTGGGCTCCCACGCTCTCCACGCAGGTCCACTGTGAATCACTAGTTCCGGAAGAGTTTCCTCTGCTGTTTCTTCCCCTACTCTTCCTTGACCCTGCAGTATCTCCACTTATATTAACATGTGTCTTGCCGAACTATCAATGTGCTCCCTTCCTATTCCGCCATCTTGCCGCTCTCCCAACTATGCAGAATTTCTTGAGGAGTGAAAAGTACTGGTTAAAAAAAGGCAAAAAAAATTGAAGAATATTTTCAAAATAATTTCATGCAGAGATATACAATCTTTTACTAAGGTTATTCAATGTAAAAATGTTAAAAGAGACAAAGAAGGGCACTAAGTAATTATTAAGGGAGCAATTAAACCAGAAAATGTGACTATAGTAAATATATATGCACCTACTGTGAGGGTGCTTGGCTATTTAAAATAAAATGTTAATGGATCTAAAACAAGACATAGATTCCAATATAGTAATGGGGGACTTCATCAATCACTTTTATCAATGAACAGATCAACTGGACAGAAAATCAACAAAGAAACAGAGCTAGTCGACCCAATGGGCCAAATGGACCTAACTGATATCTACAGAACTTTTCACGTCACAGTTGCAGAATACACATTATTTTCATCAGTGCATGGAACTTTCTCTAGGATAGACCATATGCTAGGCCATAAAGCAAATCTCAGCAAATTTAAAAAAAAATCAAAATCATACTATGCATCTCTTATGATGACAATGGAATGAAGCTGGAAATCAACAAGTCAAGAATCTCTAGAACACGTGCAAACACCTGGAGACTGAACAACAAGCTCCTGTATGAACAGTGGGTCATTGAAGAAACCAAAAGAGAAATAAATAATTTCTGGAAATGAATGAGGATGACAACACAACATATCAAAATTTATGGGACACAGCAAAGGCAGTATTAAGAAGGAAGTTTATAGCAACTGTTGCCTACATTAAGAAATTGGAAAGGTACCAATTAATGAGCTATTAATTCATCTCAAGGACCTAGAAAAGCAACAACAAACCAAACACAAAATTAGTAGGAGGAATGACTAACTAAAATTAAAGAAGAAATAAACAAAATTTAAAAAATACAAAAGATAAGTGAAATAAAGAGCTAGTTTTTTGAAAAAAATTAAAAAAAAATTGATACACCACTGGCCCAACTAACCAAAGTAAAGAGGGAGAAGACCCAAATCAATAAAATTAGAGAAGAAAAAGGAAATGTAACAAAAGATATCATAGGAAAAAGAATCATCAGAAATGACTACAAACAGTTGTATGCCAACAAATTGGAACATCTAGAGGGAATATATAGATTCTTGAACACATAAAATCTATCAAAATTGAGTCATGAAGACATAGAAAACCAAAACAGACCAATAACCAAATGGAGACTGGATCAGGAATAAAGACTTTGCCAACAAAGACAAGCCCAGTACCAGATGGCTTCACTGCTGAATTCTACCAGATGTTTAAAGAACTAACTCCAGTTCTTCTCAAGCTATTGAAGAAAATTGAAAGGGCAGGAATCCTCCCAAACTCCTTCTATGAGGCCAGCATTACCTTAATTCCTAAACCGGAAAAAGATACAACAGAGAAAGACAACTATAGATCAATATCCTTGATGAACATAGATGCAAAAACCCTCAATGAAATACTAGCTAATCTGGCTGGCGCTGCAGCTCAATAGGCTAATACTCCGCCTGTGGTGCTGGCATACCGGGTTCTAGTCCCAGTCAGGGCACCGGATGCTGTCCCGGTTGCTCCTCTTCCAGGCCAGCTCTCTGCTGTGGCCTGGGACTGCAGAGAAGGATGGCCCAAGTGCTTGGGCCCTGCACCTGCATGGGAGACCAGGAGAAGTGCCTGGCTCCTGGCTTCTGATTGGTGTGGTGCGCCGGCTGCAACTTGCCAGCCGTGGAGGGTGAACCAATGGAAACCAATGGAAAAGGAAGACCTTTCTCTCTGTCTCTCTTTCTCACTGTCCACTCTGCCTGTTAAAATAAAAAAAAAAGAAATACTAGCTAATCCAATCAAACAACACATCAGAAAGATCAGTTACCTGCAACAAAGTAGAGATTATCCCTGGTTTCAACATTTGCCAGTCAGTCCAGGTGAAATATCACATTAACAAACTAAAAAATAAAAATCATATGATTATCTCAATAGATGCATAGAAAGCATTTGATAAAATGCATCCTTCCATGATGAAAACTTTAAGCAAATTGAATGTAGAAAGAATGTTTCTCAACACAATCAAAGCAATTTATGACAAATCTACAACCAACATTTTATTGAATGGGGAAAAGTTGGAAGCATTCCCACTAGTATCCAGAACTAGACAAGGATGCCCTTTTTCACCATTGCTATTTAATATAGACCTGGAAGTTTTAGCCAGAGCATTAGGCAAGAAAAAGAAATCAAAGGGGTACAGATTAGAAAGGAAAAAGACAAAATATCCCTATATGCATGTGAAAAGATTCTATAAATAGGGAAACCAAAAGACTCCACTAAGAGACTACTGAAACTCATAAAAGGGTTTGATAAAGTGGCAGGTTATAAAATTAACACAAATAGCTACAAAATTCAAATTCCTTGGAATAAATTTAATGAAGGAGGTGAATGATCTCTACAATTAAATTTATAAAACATTAAAGAAAGAGGAGAAGATACAAAAAATGAAAACACCTTCCATGTTCATGGATTGGAAGAGTTGATATCAAAAAACTATTGAAAAAAATCTGCATATCAATATGGTTTTTTAAATACCAGAGGTGTTTTCCATAATCTCACAAAGTTTACTCCTCACTCCTCCTTCTATTAAGAATGTGTGAGTTTATTCTTCTACTCAGAATGCTGGTTGGCATGGTTATGTTCTAAAAAGGCAATGGAGTTTCCAAATCAAGATCTACAGAGAAATTTTTGTTTATCTCTGAGAATTGTTATTTGCTTATTTTTATCTGAGTCCCTAGACTTCATGTGAGGTTCTCTATGAAATTATGAAATGTTGTTTTTCAGTGGGCAAAAACTGTCACAAGTGACATTAAAATTTTTTCTTTGACTTCTATACTCCTGGGTAATGCGGAGCTTCTTACACATGAGGCAGTTGCAGTCAGAAAGAAGCATTCTTGAATTTCTTATTATTATAAACATTTACACTATTTTACCTATCTGCCCTTTAATTGATCAAATCAGAGTAACTGACATTTGTCACTGTCAATTCTATAAATTAGTAGTTAAAATACAATGAATGAAGATAAAATCATATGGAGCAAGCTTCTTCATGAACCAATGCAAGAACATTAAAATGTAAGTTGACATATGTAAATTAAAAGTTGACCTCAGACAAAAACCTCAAACAAAGCTGAGGGATGTCTCCATCATGAACCCATTTAGTCAGTTTTTTATTTCATTAAAATAGATGTATTTTTATTCCATTTTTACCACGATTTTTAAAAAATTTAAGATAAAGAGAGAGAACCCCTGTGCCAACCCACTCCCCAAATACCCATGAATCCTGTCCTAAGGCAGGAGCCAGGAACTGAATTCTGGTCTCCCATGTTGGGGTGGCAACCCAACTAGTTGAATCATCAGTATTGCCTTCCAGGGTCTGCACCAAGGGAAGCTGGAATCGGGAACAAAAGGTGGACTTTGAACCCAGGAACTCTTATATGGGATACAGCTGTCTCCATCTGTGTCCTAACCACTGGGCCAAACACTTGCCCAAGTCAGAGTTTTACAACATGAAGCTCCACCCCAGGAAGTCCATGAGCTGTTGTGCCTGAAACAATGCCCCAGCACTCACAGATCTCACATCCAGGAACAGAAAGGGATTCTTTTCTTATCACACACCCCCAAGAAAAAGGGGAATTCCTCTGCCCTAGAAGCTCCAGCTGTTCTGTTGTTGAAGCACACTAGTTTTAATGTGGTTGTAGCCCCAGTCTTTCATAACTAAGCAGACAGTGATAACCCAACATTGCAGCTCTGATGCAGCAACCCCGATCAAATCTTTGGATTTGATATGGGGGAGGAACTTGCTTCCCAAAGGACAGAAGATCAGAGTCTTGTTTTACCCATGGCAAATTAAAGAGATTTCCACCAAACACAGGCAGAAGAATCTGTATGAACAAAGAAACAGGTCATTAAAGAGACATGGCCTGTGGCCCTTGAAGATTTATTAACCAGGGAAGTATAAAGAATGTGGTAGGGGTAGCATGTCTTGTAGAGGGAAGAACATAGATTTGATGTGAAATAAAGTGTTGTTCAAATATTTTTAAATGGCTCTATTATATTAATTTGTTAAAGGCAGAAAAACAGATAGACCTTTCATCTGTTGTTTTACTCCCCAAATGCTTGCAATAGCAAGGGTTGGGTCAGACTGAAGCCAGGAGCCCAGCATTCTATCTGGGTCTCCCACACGGTTGGCAGGGATCCAAGTTTTTGAGCTATCACCTGCTGTCTCCCAGAGTATGCATTAGCAGGCAGCAGGGATTGGGAGCTGATCTGGGATGCAGAGATCCCAAAAGATATTTGAACCACTACACCACATTGCCCTTCCCACACATAATGTAACTATTTTCTGTCATCCAGACTTCACCAATATGGAGACACAAATAAAGTGAACGATGATATCAGGGGGAAAAATAAGACATATTTCTCTTAAAACATAATCTTCTTTTTAAAAAGATTTATTTTACTTATTTGAAAAGTAGAGTTACAGAGAGAAAAGGGGAGAGAGAGAGACAGATCTTTCATCCACTGGTTCACTCCCCAGATGGTCATAATGGCAGGAGTTGGGCCCATCCAAAGGGAGGAGCCAGGAGCTTCTTCAAGGTCTCCCACATTAGGCCAACTTCTACTGCTTTCCCAGGTGTTTGAGCAAGGAGCTGGATTGGAAGTGGAGCAGTTGGGAGTCCAACCGGCACCCATATGGGTTGCCAGCATCATAGGCACGGGCTTAACCTGTTATGGCAAAACACTGGCCCCTTAAAACCTGTTTTTAGCATATTTCAACCTAACATGCCTCACTCTTCTCTGTAAAATGTTTTCCAGGGCTTGCTTTCCCCTGTAAATCAAGCAGACTCTTTCTCAACTTTTAGAACATACAGACATAAAGGGTAACACAGATTAATAATGAAAACGTTTTTTTGGTATGGAGACTACTTTTACTCTTTTTAAATGAGCCACAGTAATTTAAAAGATTTACAGTACTAATCAAGAGCTGGTTGCAATCAACATTGAAAGCTCAATTTAACTCAGATTCTACTCTGCATTCAGATTCTTTTTAAACATTTTTTTTGAGAGGGTTGAGGTTTGTAAGAACAAATTTAATTTCTTTACTTGATACAGGACTACTCATCTTGGTTGAGTATTGGCAGTTGGTGGTTTTCAAGGAATTGATTCATGATTTCTAAATTTTTATTCCTGAATGTGGAGTTAATTGTTATACTCCCTTATTATCCTCTGAGTGGCTGCAGGATCCACAGTAACAGCTCCTGTTTTATTCCTGATGCTGCTGATTTGTATCTTCTCTGCATGTTTGTCAGTCCAAATGTTTGGACATTTTCCTACATTTTTCTGTTACTAATTTTGATCTTATTCCATATGGCCAGGGCATATACTCTGATTTCAAATCCTTTTGGTTTTTTGAGCTTTATTTTATGACCAAAGATATGATCTATTTTTGTTGCTTTAGATATCAAAATAAAACAGTCTATTAATGTTGAAGTTCTCTCTTTGAACAACATGTGGTTATGTTACTTCCACTTAGGTTCATTATAAAAATAATGTCTTAAATATTTCCTCTAATGTGGCATTAAGTTAAATGATGTTATAATTCTTTTCAATTGTTAAATGTGATTTAAGAAATTCATGAGAATATTCTATTTTTTATATCCTTCTCCTTTCACATTCTGATGTTCTTATTTTATTTCTAAAGTTCCAAGATTTCTTTCTCTATCATTTGCTTTATCTTTAGAAAACCTTCCCTTAGTCAGATTTCAAAGGCAAGTTGGCCAGTGATCTTTGCTTTTTTAGCTTCCCTTAGAATGCCTTTATTTCTTTTTCATTCTAAAGGACCATTTAGCAGATGTATAATTTGTTGTTGACAGCCATTTTAGTAACTGAAAACTGATGTACTCTTTCTTTGTGTCCTGCATGGCTTCAGATATGAAATCCATTGCCATGGATGTGGCTTCTACCTAGTTAAATTGAAGATTTTTGTTGTTGTTGTTGTTCTTTGTACTTTTCAGAAGTTTAGAATGTGTATAGGGTGGATTTCTTTGGGTACAGTCTGTCTGATGTCAGTTCAGTCTCTGACTTCTGGAGGAGTGGGTTTTTTTTTTTTTCACCTTATTTGGGAAGTTTTCATCCCTTATTCTCTTCAGCTGTCAGCATGTTCTTTTTAGTTCTTCTTTTGATTCCAATAATATGAACATAAACTCTTTTCAATTTATCTCCTCTCTGTAATTCTTAGTTTCATTGAACCTACCCTCTGTCATCTTCACTTTACTCCTGGACCCATCCAGTGAATTTTAAAAAATTATTATTTAAGTTCTTTTTCAGATTTATAATATTCACATTTTCATCTGATTCTTTTGACAACCCCTATTTCTTTGCTAAGATGTTATATTTTTCCATTTATTTCAAGAGAATTTGTAACTGCTTGTTGAAATATTTTAATGCTTTTAATTATTTCTGTCAGCTCCTTAAAACAACCACTTTATCTTGGTATTGATGTGGATTGCATTTCTCATTCTGTATTTGACTGGTTCCTATTTAGTCTTCTTTTTCTTCTTTTTTAAGTAGCCCCCCTCACTGAATTATCTATAATGCCAAGTGTATGAGTTCAACTTCCCAAGTTGGTATTACCAACCCCTTACTGGCAAAAGTGGAGCATTTATTTATGCATATACTTATGCTCCTTGGTTTATGATGGTTTTACTTCTAGGTAAATCATAATAACTTGAGAATATTGTAATTCAAAAATTCACCTAATAATAACTTAACCAACCAAACATTTATTAGTTACTTATCTGTGTGTTTACCTGGCTGACTGGAGCCATAGTTCATTGCTGCTGCCCAGTACTAAAGGAGAGTATTGTATGGCAAATCACTAGCCTGAGAAAAGAGTAAAATTTAAACTATGGCTTTCACTGAATGCCTCTGACTTTTATGTCATCCTAAACCTGTCACAGTAAATCAAGGCATCATAATTTGAAAATTATCTGCACTACCTTAATGAAGACTGTAGAGATGTTCAGCTACTGCTAACAACTATCTTGCAAACACAGCAGCTAAGCTTTTCTGTGGCATCTAGGGGAAGGGAGAAATGGAAGACTGATTACAATCCTTTGTTGCTGAATCCTATGGAGAAAGTTTAGATACCCTAAAGATCTCTGAAACAAGGGAGGAGGTGGAGACAGCAGTGGTACCTAGCTTCTCCCAGCAATATCCCAGTCATCTTTGTTAATGCCGGGTCACTGGATTCCACTTTTACCAGGGATGGAGAGAAACTGGAGTGCTGATTCATCCAGACTCACACACCTTGTTCAGTCTCCTGATGTCTGCTGGAGTGGAGGTTCAGATTTACATTGGAAGAGACAATTGGTTGCACATTATCCACTGTTTGACTGGAGTAGGGTATTTTTGGCCAAAACATGCTCTGTTGTTAAGGCATGGTTTTATTTTTTTTTCTAGACCTTCTGAAAGGAAAGAACAAGATGTAGTTTAAGGGCTTTTACCTGTTGCTGTTAACACTGCTGGTTGGACTCTTCTGCAATGCCTTTTCTGAGACATATGAGCAATGCTTAGGAGCCCAGGAAACTCACCTTCATATTGATTTTCAAGGGTTAAGGGTCCAAGAGTGTTTAGCTCCTTCTCTCTATGTTTCTAAGTCTTCATATGCTTATTTTTAAAATTAAATTTAGAGTTTTTTCAGTCTTAAGAGGGAGAAATAAGAAGGAATGGGCCTACTCCAGGTTTACCAAAACCAAAAGAACCTTGGCTGATTTTAAGAATTAACTAATTATGTCTTGGGAAGAGGATGCTGATTGCCTAACCTAAAATCCTCTTTTGTCTTCCCCATCTGAAATAGAACTACCAAGTTTAAGCTGGGCATATTTTCACAAGCAATATAAGACATTATTTCTCAGCCTCCTGTGTAGCTAAGGGGACAACATGGGTCTAACCAGTGAAGTTTAAATAGAAACATTCACTGAGACTTCCTTGAAATTTCTTGAAAAGCCAAGGGGCATACAATTCCACCAGGTATCTTCCTCCCTGCTGCTGGGATAAAAGTCTCCATGTCTTGAGCTCCACCAGCCCCTGTGATCTGCACAGCGAGACAGCAACCTGAGACCCTGATGACATTGTAGACTTGTTTCCCTTAGAAAGTAATAAACTTATATAAGAGTGATGGTTTTTAAATATACCTGCAAATGCTTTGGATTGAGTGACTCATGTCTTATAAATAGAATACAGCAGGAATAAAGCTATGTGACTTCTGAGGCTGGAGAATAAAAAGCAATGCTCCCACCTGGCGCTCTGGTTCCTGTCAACTTTCCCTTTCCTTCTTGTCAGATGTCTTGCTCCAGACCGCTTGTCGTGGTGTTGTAAGAACACTTGGGAAACATACACAGAAAAGAATAGCAGTCCTGCATTTGTCCTTTACAGAGGCTCTTTTCCCAGTACTTTTTTTTTTTTTTTTGACAGGCAGAGTGGACAGTGAGAGAGAGAGACAGGGAGAAAGGTCTTCCTTTACCGTTGGTTCACCCTCCGGTGGCCGCTGTGGCCGGCATGCTATGGCTGGCATGCTGCGGGCAGTGCACTGCACTGATCCGAAGGCAGGAGCCAGGTGCTTCTCCTAGTCTCCCATGTGGGTGCAGGGCCCCAGGACATGGGCCATCCTCCACTGCCTTCTTGGGCCACAGCAGAGAGCTGGAAGAGGAACAACTGGGACAGAATCCAGCACCTAAACCAGGACTAGAACCAGGTGTGCCTGTGCCGCAGGCGGAGGATTAGCCTATTGAGCCATAGTACTGGCCCATTTTTTTGTTTGTTTGTTTGTTCTGTTTTGTTTTGTTTTTCCAAGACTTATTTATTTGAAGGAAAGAGAAACAGGGTGGAGTAGGGGGAGTGGAGAGGAAGAGAGAGAGATTGATTTTCCAAATACTGGTTCACTCCCTAAATGTCCACAATAGCCAAGGCTGGGCTTTGCTGGAGCCAAAAGCCTGGAACTCCATCTGGGTCTCCAACATGGGTGGCAGGGGTGCAAGTACTTGAGCTGCCTTCTGTGCCTTCCCAGGGACATTAACAGGAAGGTGAGTGGGAAGTAAAGTAGCTGGGACTCACACCAGTACTCCTATATAGTGTGCTGGCATCACAAACAGCGGCTTAACACCAGCTTCAGCTTTTAGCTTTTCTTAAGACATGATTTCTTACTTCATTTTTGTCCATGAACTGCATCTTTGCATAAGAAAGTGTATTTTTTTCTAAATCTAGGATGGATAAGAATTTGGTAATTTGTAAGTCAGAGAAAGAAAAAGATGAGTTAATTATAGTAAGCCTATCTTGAGTCACCTAGACCTTGACTGCATACCCTCTGGCCTCTCTATAACTGTGACTCTATTTCCTGGTACTTACTAAGCAGTAGCCTAAGGATAGGTTTTGTTGTTGTTGTTGTTGTTGAGTTCCCACTATGTTGCACATTCCAGGGCGAGGGGAGCTTGTCTGTATGCCTTGAACACTTAGTAATCACTTAAATACAGAGTAAGAAAGTGTGTGATGAGATAGGTAAGAGGTAGAATTAAAATTTGAAAACTTTGTTTTATTGTTTACACCTCATAAATATAATTTTCCTTTGTAAGAATTTCAAACTCTACCCTAGTTCTTTACTTGGTACTAATATACATGAAAACAAAACCTTTCACCCATTTTCTCAGTAGCAAACATCAGGTTCCGACAAAAGTGAGATTGAAAAGAACAGAACTTTATTTAAACATTTTAGAGAATGAGCAGATACCAGAAGAGCCAGAAAATCCACCTTAAACGCTCAGCTTCCCAAAACATAGATCCACCCAGGACTGCCCCTGTGAAGGTCTGATCACTCTTGTCACATTTATTTTCCTTATCCGAAAAACACATTTGAAGTCTTTCATGGTGCATGACATTGTGGAAGTAGACCTGTCTGACAGGGAAAGTCAAGTTCAAGGAGGCTAGACAAGTGTGCCTCTGGCTTCTGTTTTGGATAGACAGGGCTCCCAAGAAAGTCCCTCCAACAGAAGTTTGTTCAAAAGATGCCACAGGGGGCCAGCACTATGGCTTGGCAGGTAAAGCTGCCACCTGCAATGCCAGCATCCCATTTGGGTGCCAATTCAAGTCCCGGCTGCTCCAGTTCTAATCCAGCTCCCTGCTAATGCACCTATTTTTCATTTTGTCTCTTTCTGCTTTTTTAGAAGTTTGCTTCTCACTTCCATGTCTCTACATTATATGTCTGTCACTACTTTTTATCTCCCAGTGGTGGGTATTTCTTATAGATTCCCTTTGCTTTCTGCTCTTTTTTGTGTGTCCTGCCTCCACTCTCTGTCTTCTCTTACCATACTCCCATCATGCCAGCTTAAGTATCTTAAGTATCTTAAGTATGCAGCTTAAGTTGCAAACCTCATGGCTTCCTTTTTCTTACCTTGTTTGGTGGAATACACCATTTGTAGCTTTCCTGATGAGTGTGCAAAGGAAGTAAACAATCTTCAGTATTTCCTGAGCGATTTCTCGCTCTTCCTTCATTCCGTCTTTCTAGAACTGTTCATTTGTGTCTGTAACATCCTGAGCCTTTTTAAAGTCTTTGGACAGTTTGTATTGGTCTCTGCATCTTTACGCTATTCCCAGAGGAAGCAGTTCCTTTTCTTTCTGAGAAGTCGATGTTCAAGCATTATGTTGACATTTTCCTTTTGGCTATACCCACATAGTTTTCAAGAACTCTCTGTTTCTTCTTACAGTCCCAAATTGTATTATACCCTGTTCTGGACTGATGGTTGCAATATGTTCCCCTATATTTCCAAGGATGCTAATTATAGTTTTGGAATTTTTTGAGTATTTGCGCAGACTTTGTTAGCCCCCTGTTAACTTATTTCTGTCTATTTTTCTTACTCTCGACCTTTCACATTAGATGCTTTTGTCATGTGTCAGGTAACACTTTTTGTTCACATGCTAACTAAGCTTTCTGAGCATGTATCCCGGGCTTACATATCCCTCGCCTCTGTCCAGAGGGATCGCATTTGACTTGGATATTTACTGTGTGATCATCTTTGGGACTTCCCCTGCAAATGCTCAGACTCTGATGAGGATGCTTGCCCAGGAAGCACAGAAAGTGAAAGCCTTATTTGTCACACTGAGAGAGGGACTGTGGTGGCAGGCAAGGTGTTAGCTCAGTAGGCACACATTTCTGTGGGACCATGGATGTGCAAGGCAACCTTGTCCTCATCTATGATGGATGATGTCTCCTCCAGAGAGCACCTGTTTTATCCTCTCCAGAAAATAGAACATTGCCTCTTGCAGGAGTGAGAGGTGAGTAATTGGAGTAGAGGAAAGATTGTATCCAGTTTGCTGATTCTTAGTAGATTTTCAGCCAGTTCTGTTTTAATTTTCTTCTCTTGACCTACACATGAAGTCATAACTGGTATCAATCATTTTAGAGTCTTCTGGGGACTTTTAAAAATGTGATTATGGTTAATTTCTCTTTCCTATTTACCTCTTTTGGTTTCTATATTCTTGAGAGTCTTATTACTTTCCCTAACAGCGTCATCATTAGCATTTGTAGCTGAGGTTATCCACCCGGGTCTTCCATGCTGGTTGATGTATCATTAAAAATCCCTTTATCTTTATCGTGGTTTCAAGATAAGGTGAAAGTTTATTTGTGTATCCCATGTATAATCTTTTCTGAAATTTTCTCGTAATATAAAATTTTCTCTTTATCTAATAAGATAAATCAGTTGGAGAGTTTTGGGTTTGGACCTTGTCTCTACTTTTAGGTTAGTTTCCAAACATTCATTTGCTTATGAGAAGAAGATGCATCAATTCTTTACAAATACTTCTCATATGATTGACATTTCAAATTGTCAACACTGAAAATGTAATCTCAAGTTTGTGTTTAAAAATTAGGGTCTAGGCACCATGGCTCAATAGGCTAATCCTCCGCCTGTGGCGCCGGCATACTGGGTTCTAGTCCCAGTCGGGGTACCGGATTCTGTCCCAGTTGCCCCTCTTCCAGTCCAGCTCTTTGCTGTAGCCTGGGAGTGCAGTGGAGGATGGCCCAGGTCCTTGGGCCCTTGGGCCCTGCACCCGCATGGGAGACCAAGAGAAGCACCTGGCTCCCGGCTTTGGATCAGCACGGTGTGCTGGCCACAGCGCGCCGGCTGCAGCAGCCATTGGAGGGTGAACCAATGGTAAAGGAAGACCTTTATCCCTGCCTCTCTCTCTAACTGTCCACTCTGCCTGTCAAAGAAAAAAAAATAGGATCAATGCACTTCCACCACAATGTGGGAGGCAGGCAAGACCACCATAGCCCATCAGGGCCAAATGAGCAAGACAAACTCTTTTTATTGCTATTTCAGTGGTAAAACAAGTCTTCCCAAAACATGTAATGGAAAAATCTGTTGCTATTAAGGAGAATCATCTCCTTGAAATTTGTTGTACAACTCCTTATACCTTATTATGACATGTTGAAAAGATGAATGATCAATTAACATTGGATAGCATTACAACTGTAAGATAAGGAAATAGAAAAGTTCTCCTTTGTGAGACCTCGAGGCAGATATTGTTTCCTACTGATACTGTCTGGTGAGCTCTGTAATATTTTTATCATTCTCACAAATAACTCTTCTGCTCTTTGTCATTCTGGTATTGTGATTCTTTCCTACAGTGGTCTAGAAAGCAATTAAATTCAAGGAGTCCGTTGAGTTCACACATGTTGGCCAAGAAAACGAAATATTTCATTAAATTAAAAACAAGGAGTGGGCATTTGGAGCAGTAATTAAAATACCTCTTGAATGCCCACACCTCACATCCAAGTGATAGGGTTTGGGTCCTGTCTCAAACAGGGTACACCAACTTCCTGCTAACAAGCACCCTGCGAGGCAGCAACTTATGGGTCAGTTAGTTGAATCGCTGTCACCAACATGGCAGACCTGAATCGACTTCTTGGCTTCTGGCTTCTGTCTTGCCCAGCCCTAGATGTTATGGTCTTTTGAAGAGTGAACCAGAAAATGGAAGATCCATTTTTGTCTGTCTCTGTCTCTCTCACTCTGTGTCTCTCTTCCCTAAACATCAAAACAAAACAAAAGAAAGTCTCAGTATCCACAGGGGTTGGTTCTAGGACCTCCCGTGGATACCAGACTTATCCCTGAGGTTGCTTACATAAAAGAGTATAGTATTTTCATATAACTCATGCATATACTCCTGTATTTTTTGACTCATCTCCAAATCCCTTACAAAATCTAATACAATATGAATTCTATGTGAACAGTTGTTGTATGGTATTGTTTCAAGGATAATGTGAAGAAAAAAAAAACAAACTCTGTACCTGCTCAGTGCAGACCAAGCCATCCTCAGTATAACCAGAATACAGAAATGAAATGCAAAGCGGACAGTGCTGAAGTGGCAAGTGCTGGAGACAGAATAAGGGCCTGCACAGGGGCGTGATTGCACTCTGGTGTGCCTACCCAGCACTTCATTGATGTAGATTCTGTGTACTGCTCAATGGGAGACACATTCAATTGCTGCTTTTCAGAAATTTCTGGAATTTGGAGAAGAATATTTTTTATGTGCAATTGGCTGCATCAGCATATGCTGGACCCATGGAAGAAGAGGGCAAATTACATTTGTTGCTTGGAATAAAAGGAGTAAACATCAATCAGCAGTGACTTTGGCAGCTGTATATATACAATTATATTTCCAAAGCCAGAAGAACACATACAAATTACATAAGAATTTATAATAAGTGAAGAAAATGTAAAATATTTTACATATTCAAATGGTGAAGTGAATATTACTTAACCAATTAGTAGATTCAGATGGAAGGCCTCTATGATTGTAGGGGTTTGGGATTTTGTGCTTCTGATACAGGGAGAACATGTGACTTTCATGGACATTTTATTAGTGATCACAGTTACAGTGAATATGCTGACATAATCTCAATATTTATGAGTGGAGGAAGCTTTGGAACATATTCAACATCTCTCCAAATATTTCATCATAATTGTATTTCTCTGTGGTGGT
Source organism: Lepus europaeus (assembly GCF_033115175.1). Lineage (NCBI taxonomy): Eukaryota > Metazoa > Chordata > Mammalia > Lagomorpha > Leporidae > Lepus > Lepus europaeus. The sequence goes on along the minus strand of NC_084834.1, from coordinate 13,925,981 downwards.
TTTTAAAATTTAGACTTGACCCTAATTGTGGGGTCAGGAGCCAGATGAACCCACATATCACATATATAAACATTTCAGAATTTTTTTTTATTTAATTTGTTTCAAAGGCGGCAAGTGAATGCTCAAGTACTTGGCCCCTGTCACCCATGTGGAAGAACTGAATTGAATTCCAGGCTCCCGGATTTGGGCTGGCACAGCTCTGGCTTTTGTAGGCATTTAGGGGAGCAAACCAGTATTTGGGAGACCTCTCTCTCTCTCTCTCTCTCTCTCCCCTTCCCTTACTCCCCGTCATTCCCTGCATAACATCAGGACTGAGAGAGTCACGCACAGTTTTAACCCCTATCCGCCATTCCTACCTCAGTAGTGACATCAGTTGCATCAGGGTGTGTCTGGATCCTGACACATGTGTCCTGACTGTGACTGTCTCATCTGAACTGTAGGAGGACAACTGAACCTGCTGACTGCAAAATTCAAAGTGGGATTTTCTTTATATCATTACTTAGAAACAGAATGAAGAATCCAGTAAGTTTTAAAAATAAAACAATATATTACTGAAATTATATAACATGTCAAGTAAATTGGATACAAAATACTTGTAAATTGAATCCATTCATCTTTGAATATATCTTCAGATTTAAGCAATAAATTAGACCAAATTATCAACTCTTTCAAAAAGAAAGAGATTCAAAAAGGTTGAAATCAAAATGTGAACTAAGACTAGGTAAACCCAAAGAGAAGAAAGCATGAAATATGAATATCAAATAAGATTAAATTCAATGGTGTGTTTGCTTTGAAAATTTACATAAAGCTAAAAATGTTCACATACCAAGATGATGGCAATATTTAATATTATCAAAATTATTTCCATAAATACATGCATGATCTTATCAAATCATATAATATTAAAATAGCATGTAAACTAAGTAGTAAAGTTGGTATATAGGAAATTAGTACTATTTTAATAATATTCAAATATTAGCTCGTATTTCTTGGCTGATGGTGAATCAAGGAGGTCAAATACAAGAATCAAACAGTTCAAAAACAAAAGTTAAAACAATTGACTAAGCATATATCAATGTTAGCATATATCAACATACATCAATGTAACAGCATCTTTTTCTAACTGGTTTAATAGTACATAATAGATATCAGATATGCTCATGTCTATTAAGGAGGTCCCTATAAATCAGAAACTTGAATTTCCTTCTGCTCTCTCAGTCATTCCAAGGAAGTGGTTCTTGTGATATCTAAGATGACTGTTGGAGTTGCAGACACCATAGACAAACAATAGAAATGAGGAAAGAACAAAGGCAGGCATACCCCATCACTCTAAAACAACAAACACATAACCCCACCTTCCTAGGAGTTGCGATTCAAATTTCTCATTAGCTGTCACTGGGCAACACTTAGACATGTGCTCACATTCAGCTGTATGGAGAACTCAGGATTGTGTTCCTTTGATTTTAACCATGTCCTTAATAATTTTTGATGAAGGAAGATGGTGAGGATGGATATTGACCAGTATGTATGATTGATGACCCATTATTCCCTGGGTATCCACTTGGTTGTGTGTTTTTCCATGCTTAGAAAATACACAACCCTTTAAAAATGAGCCCACCTTTTGCTCCATCAACTTTAAGTTGCATTTTATGGGTGATGCACTATCATTTCCATCAAGCTTATTTATAGTTGCTCATAGCCTATCAACTAGCAAATGTTGTGCCCACCCTCAATACATCCAGTCTACAGTCATGAATCAGGAACAGAATATATACAAATTCCCAATTGTAAAAGGGAAACACAGTGGTTACTGCTTAACAGCATCCATCCATCAGGAATTCCAGCACTCCAGTTCTTCCCCAGAGGACTGAAGGATTGCATTAGTCAGGATGACTAGTACTGTCTTCTCCCTGGGAGAAAATGGCATGTTTATTATCCT